>NC_089726.1:10957500-11582500 GCF_035083965.1 Branchiostoma lanceolatum | reverse complement strand
GTTGCCAGTGTGGCCTTCTTATCTTAGCAGTGTGGTGATCTTGCAATTGGCGAGTCAGGCTTAACAGGCAGATTAGTACCAGATAACTCCTAGCATTGCCAAGTTGACAACTACCACATATTTGTCATCATAGATAGATCACCAATGAGGACATGCGGACATTATTAACCAAAGATCTATTCAGTAGTTCCGCATTTCTAGCTGTGCCTGCACCTTTAGTCATTGATTGCAAAATATCAATTATTAACATCAAAGTTTAGACCTAAAAGTATGATGAATACAGTGACGGTTTTGAAATATACAAACATATTTATTGTATACAGTCAGTATACAGTTATTGTGTACATGCAGATAGTAGGCTTGTTTTCAAGAATCTCAAAATTGGATGATGCCCCCCTCCCCATGTGACCTGCTGGTCTGACCTGTGTTGTTTGCAGTGAAAGTGCATGGCATTCCTGGAAGGTACTTGGCCCCATACCTCTGCCCTGTTACAGATATGATAGTCAACAAACACAGTGTCCCTATAGCACAGCTGTGTACATGTACATGTATGGCCCACACATCTGGAAGAACTTCAGTTGTGAAGTACATGTACATGTAAACAGTAAGGGGTTGAAGAAAATACTGCTTCATGTCCTTTGTCACATCAATTTTCATACATCAATATACAGTAAGTTGTTGTGATGTCAATAAGACCACTGTGCTGAGGACTGTGGTGTAAACTGCGCTTTATTATTTTATAAAGGAGGACCTGTCAGTAGCTTTATAACACTCATGTAGCTGCATTAAGATTTAACTCTAAACTTTATTAAAGCATATTTATCAAATCCATCAGAATATTAGACTTCAATAGCCTCTGAATCTGATTCTACATGAAGGTGAGGGAAAAAAACGAGAAATGATAATCCTCAGAGACTTCTTGTTTCAAAATTCATTGTATTAAAAGAACTTGTAAAAACTATGTGGTAGGTCTTGACCATAAAGACCTATCAGGATGGACATTGTTGCCAGGCAACAGTGCCAGGAGGTCAAGTGGTGAGTGTCAATTTACATAAACAGTGTATTTTACTAGTACAGTGATGCTCCAGTGGCCCCAATAGGCATCAACAGTTACCAAGAAAACTAGAGCATTTTTTACAATATCATTAGATCTTGAGTGAGTGACAGAAATTTTCGCACACAGTGTGGATTGGGCCACTTGTACTAGCATTTAACACGATCATTGTATACGGCGATACCCATTATTTTTGTTTTTAGACGGATCATTAGATAACTTTGTTCCAACACAAATAGAGTATCGAAGATGTATGGTGTATATAGTGCATATACAGGGTTCAATTCAGCATTGTCCTACAATATAGTTTCTCTATCATTGGACTGTCCTCTGCAAAGTGGAGGCTCAATTATGGTGTAAAATCCTAAGCTCCCCTCCCCCCAGGTCTAATCACTTTAATTATGTCCACCTCATGTAGTACCCATCCATTCTGTGACACAGGCGATCCTTTGTGATTAGCACATAGGCGTGAGAACATGTCTCACCAGTGTGAGAAATGTTGTTCTATTGGGCTTGCTCTAAACCAAGGAGGTTACTTCTTTCCTGTCCTGTGCAATCACAAAAGCACAGTACACATTGCAATAGTTATCATCAAAGTTATAATCTATTATTTTTTATAGAAAGTTTGAGAAGTGAAGTTATTGTCCTGTGCTACACAGTGTAGTAAGTGGTTGGTATGTGACCTGAGATGTTACAGTTCATTAGGTAGATGTTCCTGTGAGACACACAAACAGGAAACTGGAGACGATTGTAAAGTCTGAGTTTCTAACCTGACAGACTGATGATTAAGTAGGGTATTCAAATTATGTTTTGTGTTCTACACCATCAGCCTTGATATTGGTTTTCCTAAAACAAAATGTGGTTTGTAACTAAAATGTAATCTCCAAGCAGATCCACGCCGGGCGCGAAAATCGTAGTATGCTAGCTCTGGCTAGCATACTACGATTTTCGCGCCCGGCGTGGATCTGCTTGGAGATTAACTAAAATGGGATTTAGAAAAAGTTTTTGCCCTCCAACATCTGCTAAGAGATCATGGTTTTCCCTTTCCTTGAGTTGAATTCTATCATTCCCCATTTGAGGAGCTGCAAAGCTTCCTTAATCTGCCACTGATGAAATAAAGCTTATTCACCTTGTCTGTCAAGTTTGTCAGATTTCATATTAAGTAGGATTTGAAGCAGAGAATTCACAGTGGAACACTGCCAGTTGGCTTGCCCAATGTCGGTACCCCTCCCTTCCAGCTCAAATTTAGAAAATGCCAGGCTTGTCATCCACTTAGACCCCGTTCACACTCATTTTTTTCAATCGCGATTGAAGTATAATCGCGATTGTTAGATCCGATCGCGATTGAACGCAAATAAACTTTTGCGTTCACACTGCTTTTCGCCAAGTGGATTAAAGTACGCCGTGATCCGATCGCGATTGAAGCACGATTGAAGCATGCTATCGGCGATCATCTGGTAAATGTTGTTGTTGTTGTTGTTGTCCTTGTTTTGTGTCTATTTTTCCGCTAGACATTGTCACTTGGTGCGGTAAATGTCCCTCTTTCGGTGACATTTCCCCAGTTTGGCCTGCACCTCCTCTCTCCCCCAGATTGCGATGAGGACCCTGGTCTCCTCATCGCGCCATCTGCCACCAGCTGAAGTTGCTGACGGAGTTTTATTCTTCTTCTTGGGCATTGTTGACGATGAAAAGTTGTTGTTGTTGTAAGAGAGCGATCTGACGTGCGGATTGGGTTTGTTTTCCCGCGCGATGCGAACTATGACCCCACATACCCGCATGTATCACCTCCCACCCCCAGAACCAGCCGAAATCTCCGCCGATCGCGATGGAATGAATCGTAGTTGTGTTCACACTCAAAATTTGATAGGATTGGATTGGATCCGATCGCGATTAATCCAATCAAACTACCTCCGGAGGTAGTTACAATCCAATCGCGATTGGATCGTTTTGGATCGTTCCAATCGCGATTGGGAGTGTTCACACTGAAAAAATCAATCGCGATCGGATCGATTCAATCGCGATTATACTTCAATCGCGATTGAAAAAAACGAGTGTGAACGGGGTCTTAGTGATTGGATGTACCCTAGTACCGACCCTTCTAATGATTCAGGTCAAACAAGTTCACCTACAAAGTCTGGAAACGGCTGGCATTTTCTTGACTTTGAACCCATCTCATTGATTATATGCCACTGTATGTATTGTGGTATAGTCGGTTCCAGTATAATGCCATTACTGAATGTGAATGTCCTTGCCTAGGCCTGATTGTCTGGCATGTAGAATAATCTACCATGATCTCCATTCACCACAGGAAATTAGATTTTATGGAGACAGGTACTCTAACATTTCCTTCTAATCCAATTTTCTGGGCCTGACCATATATATTTGGTAATAAAACATGTTTTTCAATACATTTCAGAAAATGCATTTGGTAAAAAATTTATTCTGGTGAAAAGTTTTGTCGTTCAAACCTTCAGCAAGTTGAAGTTGACCACCTATCCCCAAAGAAGAAGTTTAAAGAAAAAGGAAGTTGCTATTTACTGTTATGTATATGGAAATGACCTTTCTTATTTGAGGCATCCCTAAAATTGTTTTGCATCATGAAATTCAACATTCTGCTGGTCAATTTTGAGCAAAACAAAAAATTGTCAACGTCAACTTTGCCCCACATTTTGTCACAGGTGGCACCGTGCTGTCTGACCCCATATGGTTCCTTCTTTACTGTTCAAACAGCATAGTCATGAACTGTTTGTTGCTGAGGGTTGGAAACAAACACTGCAACAGTTGGCTTTCAATGGAGGAGGAGAATCTGTATTCTATTTGTTTGATATAAAAGAAAGACAAAGAAAACTCCTCTTTTAAACCTTCGAGATTGAGAGATAAAGAATTTGTATTCATCACAGGTCCGTTAATAGATCATAAACCTGTGAATGTCATATTCATGGACACTTAGCTGAAATTCATGGTCACTTAGCTGAAAATTCATTGCCAGCCAGCCTTGTTAGCCTGCATGTGGTGTGTTTCCAACATCGATCATGATTTGATTAATGAAGCACTAAAAAGAGAAGAATAGGATTTTATATTGGTTTGTGCAAGGTTTGTGGTTTTCCCTGTTAGAGTTTTATACTGAATAAATAATCACAGGTAGTCATATCAATGTGAAATGTTATGTTATTTCCATTGAAGACCTGTCAAAATGTAAAACATTTAATAAAAAAATAAATATTCCTGAAATACAGAAATAAAAAGCTGAAGAAAATGTCAGTGATATGATTGAGAAGGCCTAGCATAGAATATTTGATATTGATTTGTATGATTGATCTGTATTTGTTTTTGTTCTACAGCCATAGACAACTATGTGAGCAAGCTTCCATGTGGGGTAAATCTACAGATTGGAGAGACAGTGCAGATTTTAGAAGAATGTGCAGGTAGGAGCTCAACATCATTCTTCACATGTTATAAAAAGTACCATTTATTAATTCATATCTCACAGTACCTCTCATTTCTGACCTTGAGTTGACAAATAAAGTGTGTGTTCTGTGAGGAAAGATGTGCTTGTTCTGTAACAATTGTACATTATTACGGCTATCAACCCTCTCCCTGCTGAAGTAGCCTTTTGGCACCAAATCTGTCTGGTCATGGGGTTTGGCAGCAGGGAGAAGGTTAAGGTTGTGATTGACAATTTGTGTAAAACTTTACATGGTTTCTTCCCTTCCACAGGATGGTACAGAGGCTTTTCTTTGAGGAACAAGGAGAAGAAGGTGAGAGACTACCTTATTGCTGAGAAGATCAAATCAGCTTCAGTGAATATTTATATAGAATAATAGATGCTTAAAATGATTTCTATTTGAACATCTATATAAACATATATTTTTGCATTTGTATCAGCCCTTTTGACTACCGTCAGTACATGTCAGTACTGGTTGCTTAATACAGTACATGTTTTAGGATGCCTATATTTTCACTTAAAAGCTAAGAATTATTGCATGTCCCAGTTTATCTTGTACTGTACTTTGTAGGCCATGTATTGAGAACTAGATAACATGGTGAAGCACACTGGCAGCATTCCAACTTGGCAAAAGCACAACTGATATTTGATGTCATGCTGTGTCTTGAATTTGTTGTTCTAGGCTATGATGACAGTTGGATTGGTATCTATCAAAACATAGTAGACTAGTTGTCATCACTAGATATGCTGAACTCATCTCCATAGTTACAAGTTTGCTCAGTTCCCTATTTATTGAGTCATTTATTGAGCTTTCCAGTCTTCAGGATTCTTTCACTATACCCAGTTTCATGTGAAAATGTGGGTTTGTAAGTTACAACCACAAAAAGGCATTTTGTGTGTGAAGAAATGATAAAAAGAAAATGTCTGGAAGAAAATTCATTCCATTAGCTGGCAGCTTGAAAAGTAGGTCATCTCTTCATTAAAAGGCATTGATGTCCAATTTTCTGACACAGAGTGCCTTCTTATATTGTGATCTGTGGGACCTTACTCCATGTAGTGGAAGACTATAACATTGGACATCAAAGGAGCGGGCCTTACAGGCTACTGCAAAAATCCAAAAGAATTTCTTCCTCATGATGGAATGGCTGCCAAGACAGATTAGACAATTACATTTTATGTAAGACGTCTTTAAGGACCTTGGTGTATCAGTTCTTCCTTTTCAAAAAGAAAGCTTCCTGTTGTTATTTCCTCCCAAGTTACGTAATGACTTCTCCAAACCAAAAGCAGTAGTGTTGCTAAGAAAGTTTGGTGTTCAAAAAACAATGAGCCTGCTTTAGAATGTCCAACACATGAATGGTTCATTGCCATGGTAACAACCAATTTGTATGGATGAAGGGCCTCCTGAAGTGGCCACGTATTGGGCCGTACAAAAACAGCCATTTGTTGATTTACCAAGGGACACTTGGCATTGTCCTGTCTTCTGTCTCATTTGAATATGGATGAATGTTGAGTGGGACAAATTTGTCATACTGAAAACTTGGCAACATCCATCCTCTCCTAAAAAAACATAGATATCAAATGGAAAGAAAGGACTTATTCCTAACTATCCATTACAATTTTCTTATATGTACATCAGACTTGTTCTAATGTTTCCCTCCCTGACATATTAAGTGGATTATCCCTCTGAAAGGGACTGAATGTTTATGTCCACATTTCTGGACAAGTTGCCAAAGCTCCCCATGTCGGCATATCCTGCCTTTTGTGAACACAGCGTCTCAGAGTTCTGTTTGTGATGGAGACCCCGGCCATGACCCCCTGTACCTCCAGCCATGTTCACTGAATCTAGAATGGATTGTTGTGTGTAACAGTAACCTTGGGTAGTATGCATGGGGGGAGGAAAGGGGCTTTGATCCATGAAGAGGTGAACAGAAAACAAGCACATACAATAGTCTGCTTCTTTATTTATGGTCTTGTGTAATTGGTTCAGGTCATGGTTACTTTGTGAAGTCTGCCTGAGCCTGAACGTCCCCAAATGTTAGGGTTTAGCAGTTGAGTGAAATTAAAGTTGAATTTGCATAATACATGTGTTGTTTCAGGTTGAATTGCCAAAACAACTTTTGTCCATCAATACTCCCAATCTCATTACAGAATCCTACTTCCTTATAAGTTGTACTATGGTTACTTTGTTGTACATTACCATTGCTAGAGAATTTAAAATCATTCACATTGTATCCTTTAGGGTGTTTTTCCAGCATCCTACGTCCACCTGAAAGAGGCCAAAGTGGAAAATATAGGGTAAGGATTTATTGCAAGAAGTGAAACTGCACATTATGTCTCATATATAGGATTGAATTTGAAACAGTTTGTGTCATTTGATTAAGATAAAATTCATCTTTTGGAGTAGATCTTTAGCCATTCATGTATGTTTTGTTTTCTTTACACAATGTCATGACATTGTAATTGTACATGTACATGTACTTTAAAAAGAAATGGCAGTGATATTTGCCTGACAATTAAGGGCTACAGTAAGTGATAAATGAAGAAGAAAATCATTGTTTTGACAATTACTTTGATTCTGGACAACAGGATTAATGTAAAGTTAAGTTGGCTGCCTTCTTTGTATGTTCAAAACACTGTACAGAATCCTTCTTGTTTGTTCCAATTCGATTGAAGGCAATATGAAACAGTCAGTCCTGTGGAGAATCCCACTGTGCTGGAGGTGACTTCAGTTCTCAGGGAATGGGGACAAATGTGGAAGAGACTTTATGTGGTAAGAAACCCAGTCTTTTACCTAGTTTGCCTTCTGTAGATGTTACATTTCTACATGCCAATACATGTGAAGTTATTTGAAGATTGCTTTGCTTTGTATTCAATATCCCATCAGCTCAACAAACATCTGCTTCTGTATGTATGTATTTCCTCACCATCCACTATGCTGAACTGTTCTGTACCTGTTGTGTATAGGAGCGTCACAGTCAGCTGTTCCACACAGTCAAGAAGCTGATGTTAGAACTTATCCAGATGAGGAGACAGCTCATGTCTGGTACACTCACACAGGTAACCCTCCGATAACATTGAGTTTTCTGTGTGTCTGCATGATAGATGTTTAGATGTTTAGTAGAGTAAAGCTTAGAGCAAGGGTTATTTGATAATACATTGTTGCAAGACCCACACAAAGTTATCTTGATTTCCATCTGTGCTGTTGACGTCATTCCTCCTTTCAGTCTAAGGAGATCATGTGCATATTTCTTTCCCCTGCAGGACCAAATCAGGGAACTCAAGCTGAGAATTACGTCAAAGATTGACTGGGGGAACAGGTAAGAGAAATGGCGGCCATACCAATCATCTCTAAGCTTCTATAAGAAGGCTATAAAGTATGAACCAATAGATGTTATCTTCACAACCTCAATAATTTCTTTTTCTTGAATGGGTTTGTGCTAAGTCAGCTTCGTAATTCGTTGGACTGAACTGTCACTCAGAGAAAAAGTCTCACTTACAAAGTATTGAAGCATGCATACATATTACATACTTATCCTTTTTGTTTGCTATCGAACTGTATCTTTGTTATAGTTTGTCTGACCCTTACCTCTTTCCTCATAACCTCAATAAAAACCGGTCTGCAGGCCAATTTGAGCTTCTTATGAATAAACAAAGGTTCAAACAAACAAAATTGTCCTCCAAGTTTGATGTTGACCTCTTCTTACCAGATAGTTTTAGATGACCAAATTGTACCCTTCCCTGACTGTGCACAGGAAACTGGGCCTGGACCTGGTACCAAGGATAGATGGGGAAGTGGTGGATGTGGACAGAACCAGTGCAGTTCAGCTTTATCAAGTGGTTTGTACTTTTTACTACAGCTTACATGCAGATGATTTGGTCCACTGATTAACTGTTTGTTACGGAGAATTTGAACATATAGAATGCATTCTGTCAACCTACCTGAAGAAGATAATGTTACCAGAGCAAAAACAATGCAGAGTGTCTTATTCTGGAAAGGTAAGAATTTTTTTCACCTGAATTACAGATTTCATTTTTTTAATGGTTGAGCTAACAGCTGTTATGAGACTTGGTATAATTTTCACTGTTCTGCTTGAACACAAACACTTGGTGATGTGACACCTGCAACACTGTGTGCTTTCTGAGCTGCTGATTCTCTCTTACCTCTTGCAGCATATAAGGAGCCAGCAAGATACACAGAATTCTTCAGTGAGTGCTCCTTCATTCCTTTTAAGACAATTCTAAGAAACTTCTGGCTGAATAGGGAGGAAGATGAAAGATATAAATTCTTTTTTGTTTTATTTTATTTTTGTCATTTTGATGAAGATACTCCCTGAAAAAGGAATATGAAAAATTTGACAGTATTTTGCACCATGTTTTCCTTCCTGCTACTTCATACTTCATGCAATTCAAGTCCTTCCTATTCTTGCCAAGAAATAAAAACATTTTCAGGGTGTTATGTAGTTTTCTTTAATGAACATTTGAATGAACATCTTTAAGTCAATCAGGCCAATTCCACCTACTCCTTTTGCATGCTACATCTTATGCAAATCAGTCGTTTTGAAGGGATGTTAGATGTTAGTGTATATGTTCATGATTATATCTCCTGTCTGCCTTTACAGAGTCGTGGAACAGTCAGGAAGTCTAAGAAAAAGGTCCTGTCTCATCATCTATACTTCATCTTAAAGAACTTTGCCTGTAATGTTGGGGAGGACACAGACATCTTCTTCTCCCTGTACGATGCCATTGAGAACAAGTTCATCAGGTAGGATACCTCTCTTTCTATGGCTTGTTTTAATGTGTTGGTCTTGGATTTCTATTTATACATTCATCTTTATATATTTGCTATCTAATGTGACCGTGCACATGTCTTCACCTTTCAGTGAGAGGTTTCATGTGAAGCTGACCAAAAATGGACTGCCAGTAAATGTGGAAAGGCTGCATAGTCTATCAGCCTTCTTCATTGTAAGTTTTCATGTTTTCATTATAGAAGTACAGTGTAGAATCCATATTGTTCTTCTGTCGTTTTTGGCAGAGAAACATGAAAGGAGAGTAGTCCATACTTGGCATGGGTTCGTATAAAAATTAGTTAACTTTTCAGCAATTATCCTGAAAACAAATTGCTGGAACTTTAACTGTTTTCCAATCATTTCATTTGCCTCTTACCTACCACTTGTGTGATAGAATTGTTCAACATCTTTGCTCTAAATGTGACTGTGTACAAATGACTTCTGCCCTCATAACAGGACTTAGGGAACCAGGACCTTGCTAGAGAACTATACATGGTAGCACACATCTTCAGAATAGGTGAGACAAATGGCTTTACTCATGACAAGCTTTTCAAAATCTGAGTATTTGCACTGACAGCTTTTCCATTGAAAAGGCTTGTTTCGTTACATTATAATCACATGTTTAAGTAGTTGTTATTCCACTTGTTACATGATTTATTTCATCTTACTGTACCATGTTATTTTTTCTGTGTAGGCAAGATGGTTTACTCTTCAGGAGAGTCCAAGAAATCTTCTGTGCAGTACAGAAGACCTTATGGATGTGCAGGTAACATGCCTTTTAACAAATCATTTTCTTTGATTACATTTGGCCAAAAGCAAAATGTGGGAGATTCAGTCTGAAAACAGTGTAGTATCTGAGCAGTGGCTTTTTCAAACGAAGGCCATTTTTTTCAAATAATATCAACCTTAAAGGAACACTTTACTGTTTAAGACATGGAGTGTATAATGAAGAAACTTACAGTTTTCATTCAGGATGTGTAATTTCACTAAAAACGTAACTAAAACATATGAAAAAGAAATGAACCCTCTGCCTAACTGTTCTCCTGTTGGTTCAGTGATGAGTATACAGGAGGTGCTGGTGGCTCAGGCTGACCAATCAGAGGGACAGGAGGATAAGGAGTTTCTGATGAAGGTCTACAGGTGGGACACACTTATATTCTGCAAACAATTTCTATACTTTTTATACCAATTGTAATCTGCCCATAGTTGGTACTGATGATGGATCCAATATGATGTACTCTGCCATTGTTTTTTGTCAACCCTGTCTCTCACCATATTTTCAGGACTAGCAGATTATCAGGGAGGATAATTTGTAATGTTGAACCCTACAGGTACCCTACTGTCAGGTCAAGGTCAACTTGGAATAGGGTTCTTTTAACCTTTTATTGATCAGGCTCCTTTTTGAAATCTTTGGTTTGGGGATATAGACATAACATGTACAGATGCTTTATATGTGCATTTGTCATTTAGATACAAACATAAAGATCTACCCACTGATAGCCATTTTGACTAAATGAGACAGTTGACATAAAAAAGTACTAAGCTGCATTCCCCTTCAGGGACTTTTAACCGTTTTGTAAGTGATACAAGCCTGTTTTGAAAGGAAGAGCCATTAGTCATGTTGGCCTTGACAGAAACAAATGGTGCATTGTGCACTCCCTGTAGTCACCGAGTATGGAACACAGCAAGAACAAACAGCACCACCTAGCCTTCTACACCTATGTTATAGATTATAAGATGCAACATTCATTTGGCAATAATGAGTACCTTTAAGTTGCATATTTGTCTATTAGACACCTTAATATGTTTAGATGTTTTATAGTCTGTAACTTCAGTGATTGTGCAAGGTGTGCACAGGTGAAGAATAACTGTAGCATGTAACATAAATGTTACAAAGTTGAATCAAATGAATGAGTATGTATGTGTGCATGGGCATGACATCGTTTTATTTGTGCTGATGTATGGTTGATCATTGCCGATCGCCAGTGTTTCCTCCTTAAGTTTATGCTGGCGTAGTTTCCTTGCTTGCAGTTTCCTTGTTTAAGAGACTTGGTTTTCCTTCTTTATGTTAGCAAAGTTTCCTTGCTTGTAGTTTCCGTGTGTTAGAGACTGTTTGTTTCAGCACATTTTCTTCCATGTTTCCTTATCAGCTGTAACAATGAGAATGAGATGTGGCAGCTCCATGAAAACATCATCAGGAAACAGCTGGGCAAGGTCAACTTGCAGGGGTCAAGTTATGGTAGGTCTTATCTGTTGGTCTCAATCTGTAGGGTCACAGTTTTGTCAGTGTTTTCTCCTGCAGCCAACTGTAATTAGATGTACTGGATAGGTCATATTGTTGTAACTGTTTATTTGTGGCTTGTTGGTAGTGATCTGATTGTGACATGACAAATCTGATCCTGTCATAACGGATGTTTGATTTAGATGTACATGTTTAGTACACAGCGCTTCATAACAAACCTTTCTCTCTCTACCACTTCTTTTTATCGTCACTTTTGGGGTTATCAAATTTTGTTACTAAATATTTAGAACATGAAGGAGAATCATGATTAGACATAAGAGGCATTTTGTTGAATGTCAGTGTCATACGTTTTCATATGCACTATGGACTGAAAAGTTTTGATATTTTTCTGTATACATTTTCTAGGCTGTACTTTCTATAGCTTGGTCTCTGTCAGACCCCACCTTACCATTGTCACATTCATGTATATTTTTTTCCATCAGAGAATAGAATTGGTATGACCATCACAGTAGTTTCCCTGTCTTGCACAGTCTCACAGATCATTCCCACCTTCACTCACTCACTTTCCCGCCTCTCTCCTGTACCCTGACTGTATTCAGACACGATTGTTTCCTTCCCACTGCTGCTCCCTGCTGGACTTCAAGCAAACAACAGGTCCAGTAGGGATCTGACAGGTAAATGCCTGCATTTCTCAGGGCTGTTCCATTGTTCACGTTCTGTCAAGGGCAGGCTGGAATATCTGGAAATCTATGAGGGCGAGCCAAAGAGTAATGTAGGTTGTAGCGTAGCAGGTTCATTTTTTTAATGAAATGAATAGAAATTTGGCACAAGGGTGAAGGTACATGTCGTCTTATCAAGACTGGAATTATCTCAATTTGATGTTCAGATTTGTATGAACAACTGGGTTTATTTCAATATTTGAGATATTTTAGTATCAGGAAGATACGTGTCTTTACCTTTATGCCAAAGTTCACATCATTTTATAAAAAGGTTGACCTACACGCACTATGATACAACTTGCATTACTTTCTGACTCGCCCTCGTAACAGAAAAACAAATGGATGAGGTTTATCAGATATTCCTGTTTTCCCCAGCTTGGGCTAATAGAATGGAAGAGCTCTCAGGTGTGGAGATTTGGCCTAAATATTGTTGCCAAGAAGAAAAGCATATTCATCGAAAGGTTTTGTTTGACTACTCAGAGATGTAGGTCTGAAAACTATTTGATGACCTCAGCAAAATGATAACTTGAGTAAAACTGAAAATTTTAGGCCAAATGTCCAACCCTGTTTTTGAGTTTTTTTAAAGCTTTTCTTGTGCTGTAGCTATACTTAAAAAGTTTTGTTGACCTTTCTGTTCATTTCAGACACACAACTGTTACTCAATATTCTTAAAAACACACGCACACTACAAACTTCAAGTGTTTGCTACAGTTCAATTACAGTCTTCCTCACAAAGATGATATAATGTACACTATTTGATTATCGTACATTAGATAATTATAAATCATGACAGTTTAAACTTTATTGGCTAAGAGAGAGCGAAAGAGACAGTTTTTTTGTGTAAATTTTTGTTCCCTTTTAAGTATCACGGGGGTCTCAAAGTGGTACTTCCTTGGTTACACTGTATGTCAAGCTATACATGTATTTGTGGCTGCATGAAACAAAGAGTGTTTCTCCCATCAGGAATGGTGGTGTCCATGAGTCTACTGCACGGAGAGCTGGCTCAAGTTCGACAGGAGAACGCCTTCCTCTTCAATAAGGGCGTGACCTTGGTCCGAAAACTGGGCTTCTCCGATGTCATCATGCCAGGTCAGGACGCTAAGATAGATAGCCATCTTCTGTCTACAGCAGGACAGCTGTATTATGAGATAAACTTGTGGTTCTTTAAATCAGAATAAGATGAAAAATATTCATAACTTCAACTCAGTTTTGCTTTTAATCTTTGAAGTAGGCAATCAGTTTTTATCTTAAATTCTTTAAGCTAGTTAGGAATGGAATTATTGTAAAATGATGATTACTTTGTAGAATCCTCTAATTTAAAGATAAAACTGTCGTTCTGCTGTTAGACCATATAGGGTGATGTATATTTGATACAAAGCACCCAAGTATACATAATACTTTGTCAAAGCAGTGCATTGTGTCTTCTTCAGGTGACATAAGGAATGACCTGTATGTGACCCTGGAGAGGGCAGAGTTTGAGAAGGGAGGGAAGACGACAGGGAAGAACGTGGAAGTGACCATGGTGGTGTTAGGGGAGGATGGGGAAGTACTACAGGTGAGACAAGGGCCTGTTTTTCTGTGCTGCCTACTCTGTGTGATGTGAAATTGCAACACAGATACAGTCAAACCTGCACATAAAGACCACTCAGATGACTGATGAAATCTGGTCCATGTAGACAGATGGTCACTATAGACAGGATTCTTATTCAATGGGAAAAATTTTCCAAGGGACAACCAAAAAGTGGTCACATTGGCCAGGTGGTCCTTATGTAGAGGTGGTCACTTGTACATGTTTGACTGAATTAGGATTGGGAAAAATTTACTAGGACTTCTGTTCTATAAAAGGTTGGCTGAGTTAAATTGTCAGCTGAGACAAATCTGCAGGAACAATTTTTTGAATCAATTAATCTGTGCATCTCTATCTTTAGGAGTGTATAAGTCTTGGTGAAGGAGAGTTGTACACTTCAGAGTACCAGTCTTATGTACTGTATCACAACAACAACCCCAGGTGGGGTGAAACCATCAAGGTAATGTACCTTAGAATTTGTGTTGTACCCATGGTCAGTATCTGTTTGACAGGTAAACTAGACCCCCTTTCCTTTAGACAGCGATTGATGAGCGACCATACAGTGAACAAAATTGGATTTGTGTGACCCTTGCTTTCATAATTGATGATGATGAAAAGTGTGATGATGAAAAGTGTTTAAAAAAAAGAAGAAAACAAAACATTTAAAAAGTTGTATTCTATGAAATTTGTTGAGTGCTATGACAAATCTTTGGTTGCACAGCGGTCGTTCTGCAGTCGCAGCCTCTAATGGAAAGGGTTTGTTAATGTTTACTGATAGACCTGCCAAAATGTAAAGATGCGTTGTTGCTTTAGATGAAGACATTCTTTTAAATTACAATGTCTATGTTTGATATACGATTGGGTATCGTGTATCACTGGTTTTGATTGTCTTTTCCAGCTTGCCGTTCCAATAGACAAGTTTTATGGGTCTCATCTGAGGTTTGAGTTCAGACATTGCTCTAGTAAGTACAGATTTTTGTTTTAAAGCAAATTGGAGTTGCATGTCTTATTTCTATAGCTGAATTATCAATTGTGAATAATTTTTCATGGTGCTTCTATGCCTTTGTGTACTTTTCTAATTGCTTTTTGTAAGACTTTCAAGAAAATTAGATAGCCTTGATTCAAATTCTATTGACATAGTGATAATTGATATAAAAACATCTCTAACTGCTATTTTCTTGTTTGCAGCAAAAGACAAGGATGTAAAAAAGTTGTTTGCCTTTGCCTTCACACCCCTGATGATTGGAGATGGTACGACCCTTCAGGATAGGCAACATGAACTCTTTGTCTACAAGGTAAACATGCTTTTCCATAAGACGTCTTTTTTATATTCTCTGTGTCAAATGTCGGCGAAATCAACATCTCAAGGTTCCCCAAAATGATATGACAATATTTTTTAATTACAAAAATACAATGACACAAATCCAGCTATGATGTTTGTTTGATACTATTTTATAGAAGGTACAGACGAAGCCATTGTACCTCGGATAAACGCACCTTCCATTTAATTGCACCGAATCCCAATATCCAAAACCGGTTCCCATTCACTGCATTGTTAGTGACTCCGCATATCTGCACCACGCATTGTCACCTATGCCGGATAACTGCACAATTTTTTTTCAAAAATCCTCGACAAGTTAACTGAAAAGGTGCGCTAAAATCGGCAAACGCGGTACAAATGAGCCGATACCTGCCGGTGTAAAGGCCCAATACCGCCAATATGTTTAAAACTGTTTTGAGTAACAAAAGAAGGCGGTCTCCATTGACAGTTACGTTGATAGGAATCGTATGGGAGGTCCCGGGCGGGTCACCCGTAATCAGTAGCCAAGTTTTAGTTTCAATTCCTAGTTTCATGGCGGTACATGATTTACGTAAATCGACAACTGCATTCTACGTAATGTAACACAGAAACTGTTATCCCATGAGTGGCATGACGATGTTTCAGAATGCCTCCCCTCCCCTGTAACATTACGTGTGTTGTAATGCGGTAGATCGCATGGAAAAATGATAATGCAAAAAAAGAATGCAAAATCAAAACAGGTTCGTAGTCATTTCTTTATTTTCAGCAATGGGTCAATAAAAAAGTTAATAACTGAATAATTTCGTCTGTTTTCTTTGTGCTAGTGTTTCTGACTAACAATACACCCCCTCGCCCATGGTGGTGCGGTCCAGCTGGGCATTTCGCATAATTGCACCAGCCGGATAATTGCACCAAAAACGCTGACAAATGGGTGGTGCAGTTAAGCGGATTCTACTGTACTTTTAAAACAAACACCAACCTTAAGGATAGTTTATTGTTGATCCCCAGTGTGAGGAGAATGTGAAGTTCCACTCCCCAGCCATGTACCTGACCAACCTACCCAGTTCAGGAGAGGACACCATCGGCACCATCGGGCTGTCAGAGGGAGGGGCAACCTTCCCCAGGAGCCCCAAGGAGACATTCGTCATCTCCACTGTTGTATGCTCTACAAAACTTACACAGAATGGTAGGCTGATGTTTCTTAAAACTTGATAGACAGTGCACATGTGAAAATGAGTTGTTTGTTATAAGTGCAGGCATTGTAGAAAAATAGGACAGTAAGTGAATCCATCCATTGTCATGCATGCATTTGCATTGCAAAATTTGTAAAAAAGGATTTTTTTCTGAGCAAAACATTAAAAAAAAAGAGTATTTGGACTTATACAATGTCCTCTTCCTTTGGATATGTACACTCAGATATTCTTTGTCTTAGATGTCATATTGGTCACAACTGTTGTTCGTAGCATGTGATATGTTGATGCCTTGTACTGTTCCAGTTGATCTGCTGGGTCTGCTGAAGTGGAAGGCCCACCCAGACAGAGTGCAGGACACTCTACAGAGGCTGACCAGGGTGGACGGGGAGGACATTGTGAAGGTCAGTGCCTTCATTCTTTCCTTTTAATCTTCAAGATGGTCTGGAGTAGTCATTGCTTTAAGGTCTACAGTTGTTTTCAGGACCCCCTGTACTTTAAAACTTATGTACACTAACTGCATTATAAAGCATTTCAAAATTGCAGATGGCAAATCACTGTCCTCTACATGGAGATTTTGCTTGAACAAAAAATTTAATCGTCATACAGGAAGATATTCAGACTATCTAAAACAGTATATATTCAGTGTTGTCTCTATCTTGTGTCTTGCAGTTCCTACATGACATCCTGGACACCCTGTTTGCCATCATGGATGAGAACACAGAGAAGTATGGGAAGCAGGTCTTCCAGGTCCTTGTGTTCATCATCGACATGCTCCACAGTGAGAAGTTCCAGCACTTCAGGGAGGTGTTGGACACCTACATCCAGAAACACTTCGCTGGGGCACTAGTGTACAAGTAAGTCTTCCCTTTAGTGTTTTTTTCAAGCAGACTTGTTTGCTTTGTCTGGAGATTTTCTATCTTAAGCACCCACCAATGAGAAGCACAAGTTTTATGTTATCATCATTATTATCATCATCTAATGATTGTGGTCATTATATTATATAATAAATGTCCATATTGTGACGATAGCCTGTGCTCACCCTTGCAGAGAACTGATAGCTTCCTTCAAAAGAACTTTGGACACTTCTGTGACATCAGGCATGGACAAGCAGGAACAGGCTCAGAATATGTTGAAGGTAGGTAAACTTTCATTATCATTACAGTTAGTACTGAAAGAGGTGATAGGCCTGTTGTCATGTTTCCCCTTGTGCTGATTCAACATTTCAGATTGTTTTGCCATACAAACCAAACCAAACCAAAACATAAAGACATGTGAATCACATTAGCATTTGTCATTCTTAATTTATGCTACAATTTGTTGTCACTATAAGTTAAGCTGTGTGTTCAGTGAGGAAGCCATAACACTACATCTTTCTGACATTTTGGGGCTTGTTTTATTCCATAGGCAATAGAGTATATTTTCAAATTCATCATCCAGTCCAGAGTATTGTATGGAAGGTATGTGCCATGTTCCCTTTACCAAAGCCTTGTTACCCTTTTCACAGTATTCCTTCCTCTTTTACCTGCATATCGAGGCAACATAGATATCATTTTGAAATATTCAAGAAATAGACACAGACTGATTTGATAAAGCTACAGATGTTTTCTCTTTGTATTCTGATCTATGTTGGAGACCTGTATTATCAGACCCAATGATCTGGTCAAAGATGAGTCAGTAGTGTGCTATTTTGGAAGGCCTGTTTTAAGTTAAAGGTTTGTACATGACTCATAGGCAAATGTTACCAATTATACCACAGACTGAATGAATGAACCACATACATGAACTTTACATTACACAGCTTATAAAGACCACTAGTTTTCCAAATGTTGACTGTGTAACTCCTGTTGTCATCAGAGCCACCTGCGGGCAGGAGGCAGAGTCTTTCAAGGACGACTTCATGACCATGTTCACATCCATCAACAGGGTGTTGGCACAACCTGTAGAAGCACTGCTGCAAGTTCAGGTTTGTTCCATAAGCTCTAGCAGGATAGCTTAAGCTGTGCCTTGTTGAAAACAAATGTTTGAAACTAAAAGTTAGTTCCAAATCCTTTTTGAGGCTGTAGGGGCAGTGGGTTGGTAAATTGTGAGAGAGGACCAAAGGGCTAAGCAGCTATAATAGGTTTGGATACCAGGCTAATACACTGTGGCACGTTATCGGAAGCCGTACCAACCCCTCTCCTTCCACCGCCTTTTACCTCCCCAAATAAAGTCAGGTACCCATTTTTACACCTGGATGGAGTGAGGAAAGTCTTGTAAAGTGCCTTTGTCAAGGACACAACGTCTAGCCAGATATGACAGGAATTGAACCAGTGACCTCTCGACTTTTGGGTCCGCCAGCCTAGCTACTCGGCCATTCAACGCCACAAAAAAGTATCTTGAAGAGTCACTAACACTGACAAAAATTTATTTTCAGGTGACCTTGTTAAAGTACTTTCATTCCATATACGATGAGCTGCTGAGATTATTTGACCTCCATGAGGTTGCCAGGTTCATCGCCAATGCTGTGGACAGCATTCCACTGGACCACAACATGACTCTCCTGAACCAGACCAAGCTGAAGTGTATTGAACACACCATCAAGGCAAACATATTCCGAGAAACAGGTGGGAGTCTAGATACATTTGTTAGCCTAATATGTAATCTTTGCCATTGCAAAAGGTGACAGAGACACAGACTATTTTACTTGACTTCTCTACATGTCATGTGAACATTTGGTCATCTAAATTTCTGGATATCAAGATTGTAGGTCTGTTTTGTCAAACAAAATTCACCATCATGTGTTTTAGTATATCTTGGAATATAGCTTGGAATATATCATAGACTTGCCCTTGGATGGAAGACAGGAAATCACTCTGTACGAGTGTCTGATGTTTTTGTGACATCCTAGTAAGTTGTTCATTTGGGATTAAAATATTTGAAACCACAGGGGAAAATGACACCCACCATTTGAGCTCTGTATTACCTCAAACTGATATAGAGTGATGATAATTAATCATGAAAATTGTTGGCGTCGTGTGGTGTAATGGATAGAACATCCGACTGTCAAACAAGGGGACCCCAGTTCGAAACTGAGCTGCCCCCAGACATGTCTGGACATGCGCCCCGACGTTGTGCCCTTGGGAAAGGCACTTAACACAAATTCCCTCACTTGACTCAGGTGTAAATGAGTACCTAGCTCTTCTAGAGTTGGGGACGTCCGTCGGATAGGACGTTAAATGGAGGTCCCGTGTTTGGGGAGAGCCACACCCCGCGCACGTTAAAGAACCCACCACATCTTTCGAAAAAGAGTAGGGGCATGCCCCTGTGTGCGATGGTCCAAATTCTTCTGTCTGGAGTTGGTGATTCACTACAAATCACCCGGATGGAGGCCTGGCGAACCTCCATCTCGTATCAGCCAAGTGTAGCAGATTCATCAACAAGTTGATGTTGGCTACCTAACCCAAAGAAGAAGAAGATGAAACAAAACATCCTAAAACCATTACCTGGTCCATGGAATCTCCCCCGTAGTTTCCCGTGCCATCCTGCTGTCGACATGTCTACGACACCTGTCCCACCACATGAGGCAGAAACAGGAGCTGAAACTGGGCGTGGCAGCCGTAGGTGACATCATCATACTCATCCAGGAGCTGTCTCATGACCAGGTAGGGCAACACTATACAGTCAAACCTGCCCAAGAAGACCACTCAGAGGACTGACAAAATCTAGTCTATGTGGACAGTTGGTCACTATAGACTGGATTATTGATGCTTGTGTCAAAGGGAAAAAGTATCTATGGTACGTACCCCCCAAAAGTGGTCACATTTGGCAGGCAGTCCTTATGTACAGGTGATGACTTGTACAGGTTTGACTATAATGGTTTTGCTAATTGGATTATAATAGATTAGCCAGACAATGAGATGAGAAGCCTGGGACAATATTGGTTTAGTCTCTGTATTGAAAGTGTATCATACGTGTGTAGATAAGCTTTTTGGTACCAAATTAAGGAGACATTTGCTCTAAATTCACCAGCCTGCCAGTACTGTTTAGTAGCTATCTTTTATTTGTTCTGGCAAAATAAGTTTCATAAAATTACTTGACTCTAGAGTTTATTGTTGTACATTCAGAGTCTGTCATATTGTAGCTGTTTCTCATTGTGGACTGTTGGACTTGAATGACTGTGTTTCCCCCCTGTCCAGTCCATGTCCAGTGTGGTACAGGAGAATGTCCAGTTACTGGTGGACAGTCTCCTGGAGCTGATGTTCCAGGGTGTCATGACCATCGACAGGACAGGAGAAGTGGCTGTGAGTGTCCAACACTTCTGTGTATTTTTCATATAAGATTGCTGTGTTACTAGAAAAGATACTGAAACCAATAAGCCCACCTGAATGTAACAAGATATAACAGTTTTAGTCATGTCAGCCTTTATTGCTTAGTAAGAAGAATTTTAAGATTAGTTTGTAGTTGACAAAAGTTGCTCTATTTTTGGTTGCATCAATACAGCTTCATCTATCTTTCAAATGTAGTTCTTTTTGTCATTAAGGTACTGCATCCTATATCCAGATATGCAAAATATGTCACTTCAACAATCACAGTTAGAGCTGGATTAGGAGATTTTTATCATTAAAAGTTGTAATGATAACCAACAAAAAAGAACTGCTAAGATCCAGCAACATTTTTCTTTGCAGGGTCACTATGTGTCATGCCTGATCGGCTTGTTGGGACTTATGAATGAGGAGCACTACAGATGTCTGCTGGAAGGGCTCACAGATAGGAAGAAACTAAGGGTATGGATACAACTCTTAATTGTCTTATCCTGTTGTTTTCCATGCAAACCATAACTTGAATCTTTAGAAGTATATTCAGTCTGTATATGCCTGTTTGTAAATTCATGTATTATGTTTTTATTCCTCATTCCATGCCTAACGTTTGCCAGGCATGGGTAGCTCTGTGGAAAACACAAAGATGCACCTCATAGCTGTGACGTTATTTACCAGACAAAAACATGTGATGATTTTTTCTCTCCATCTCTATTCCAGGACTTCCTGCTGAGAATATTCATCGTGTTCCGTGAGCTGGTCAAGCAGGACCACTTTCCTCGGGACTGGGTCACCATGAGGATGCTCACCAACAAGTATGTGATACAGTCGTTCACCTGTAACATTGCCTACAAGGCGCAGTATTGGGGAGTAAACCGTTCTTTCTCGCAGTCCTTAAACCCATGGCTGGATTGTCATCAGATTCAAGTGGTTCTTCCAAGCTTATGCAAAATCAGAGACAAAAAACAGAAAATTGTTTTGTTCAATTGTTATGTAATTCGTTTCTTCTGTGTGCTAAATGTGACATCTATCTGCTCCCCAGTGTGGTGCTGACTGCTCTGCAGTACTTCTCCCAGGCCCTGACTGAAACATTCCTCTTCATGTTCGACCAACAGGTAGGGCTGAACTTACAGATGGTTCTTTTATAAGCAATCTAAGTAGAGGAGCTAGTTGTAAAATTTTACCTGGTTCTTGCATTCATGTTCGCGATTGACGGAAAATATGCACTTTTATAGATAAGAAACAGGATGCATTGGTGATATATTGGATCACTCTCACTGATTTAGGTATATGTACTAAGTAGTCAATAAGTTATATATTAGTCACATGAAACTATTTGATATTGGTTTATTCAAAAACTTTGCCATTGTACTGTTGTGATTGGTGCTGAAAAATGGTAGTTAGAGTAGTATAATATGTTGATTAAAGATGATTAAGTAGATGAATATATTTTACACTGGGGTCCAAATCGAGATAAAATGATTCATTGTTCTCATCTTATGTTGAGTCATGAAATATTTTGGCCAATGAAGACTATGATAATGCCTATAACTATATAATGATAAACTGTATCAACCCTTTTCCAGCTGTGGAGCAGCTACTTTGGCCTTGCTGTAGCCTTCCTCACCCAGGCTAGTCTACAACTCGAGAGTTTCACTGAAGCCAAGAGAAACAAAATCCTGGAAAAGTAAGGAGGCACAATCATTCCTACAGACATGTCTGACCTTGTGTCTAGTGGCTTGTGCTCTTTGCCATTATTTTCATAAGACATAATTTCTGGTGGTAGGAAGTCATCAACATCAAATTGACATGTCTTTTTAACATACGATAACATGTACATACATGTAGGTGATAAATCAATTAAGGAATTTAATCACTTGTCAGTTCATAAATGCACAGCTAACTTCATTGTGGGACAGGCGTGATTAATTGCATTTCAATATCTGTCCATTGTGCAATATTAATGAAGCTATAGACTCTCTTCATACAAGCCAATTAGTATGAGTTACCCTTTGGGATTTCATGCAAAAATCCGTGCTTTTCCCCCCAGGCAAACATTATGATGTGGGCTTCCCATATTCCCATGGGGATTGGGATTATTTCCCACCCTGTCACTTCTGTCACTCTTGTGCTTTTATCTAATATTGATGTGCTTTTTCTGTGGCAGATACTGTGACATGAGGGTCCCTATGGGGTTTGAGATCCTCTCCATGTGGCAGAGTTTAGGTGAGTCATTGGGATCAGTTTTCCCCTGAGACCTCCCCTGGATGATGTCATGTTTTCTAGCTCTAATGGATTTGTACTATAATACTGATATTGGCATAGTCTGGGCTTCAGGTTTATCTGTAAGGTCATTAGCTTTTATCTGATTATTGTGGCATTTTCATTTGGTTTGAAATTGATGAATGATTTGTCAGATTCATACAAATGGTGAAGAGCTGATCTAATGCCTATTCATAATGAAACAATGACAGGTAGGTAGCATAAATGTGCTTTGTCCATTTTCTACATGTTTTGCTGAATATCAGGTCTATGCTTTGATGTGATCCACTTCTCCCCATGTTTGGTCTTTATTGTTGTATGTGTACCATGATTATGAAGACTGAAATGAGACTATTGGTTTATCACAGGTCTACTCTTTAAAGTGATCCTCTTCTCCCCATGTTTGGTCTTTGTTGTTGTATGTGTACCATGATTATGAAGTCTGAGATGAGACTGTTGTTTCATCACAGGAGAGCACAAGTTGAACTTCCTTCCTGGCATGGTGGGGTCCTTCCTGGAGATCTCCCTGGTCCCCGAGACAGAGCTGAGGAAGGCTCTCATACCGGTGTTCCACGACATGATGGAGTGTGAGCAGGCAACCAGAGGGAGCTTCAAGGAGGTGTGAACTTGAAGAACATTCTATGACATATAATATTTTATGGAGTGCAATGATAGGTGTGCAAGAATGCAAATTTTGAAAATCAAAATTCATACTATTTTCAAATTATTTCTTGTTGGCCAATAGCTCAGACAAACCAATAGAAAGTGAAGAAGATTTTACTAAAATGCAGGACATAACTGTTATTATGTTAATTTTATTGTTTTGTTTATTGGAACAAAAAGAACACATGAAAAGAAACAAATTTGTAGTGATACTGGATATGATTGTAACTTGTACCATTGGTCTTTTAACTTACAGTAACTGTTGTTGATTGTAATGATTCTCTGAATGCTGTGATGTTATATCTGTTATGTCCATGTTTTCAGGTTGAGTGTGAGATGATTGACAAGTTGGACATCCTGATCAGTCAGGACAAGGGGGATGACGAGTACAGGGAACTCTTCCACTCCATGTGAGTCAAGAGCTGTGGGCTTTATTTGTGTGTTTTAGATAAAACCTGATTAATAAATTGAAATAAAGCATATGGTAGATAGAATATCAAACAAGAGTCCGTAGGACACAATTCTCCGTGAAGTATTTATAGTATGTACAAGTATTGACCCACACAAATTGCATCTCTGCTCAGTCCAAGTAGTGTTTTAGAGAAAGTAAAGAAAAAGTGTTTGTTTATCTTTTTCTTTCAATACAGGAGTGGTCAACCTGCTGAAAAGTATGTTTTTACAGCATGGCACAGATGGGATCTAGAAATTCCGGGAAAAGTCACAAAGTTAGATCTAGATGGCCCCTTTTCAATTATCAACGAACCATTCAGCCTTACAAGTTACAACTAAGATGCATCAGAAATCACAAATATGCAGTAAATCCTCTTTCCACAATTTATTGCAGGCCAGCCTGATCTATAGCTATCAAGCTATTTGCAATAAAAAAGGCAAATCTATATTATCGTAACATTTCACGAAGGTCAAAGGTCACCGGATCTAACCACCCGGAAGTGAAACTGGCGCGCGCACTTTTCTGAGAGATATTTCTCAACAATTTTTCATCCCCTGTGTAAACTTTTTACATTGTCACAGCCTCCGTATTATAAACTACAAGTGTGGTAAGTTTGAAGGTCCAGAGATTTGCCATTTTCACACTGTGCGTAAAAATACATCGTCCGTCCCGTGCGCACATACTGTAAGCGAGTTGCGAGGGACACGGCATACTTAATACACAGACTGGAGCTCACTTGGCACATGTTCGCAGCTAAAACTCACAATTCCCGTTGCCGCATTGGTATGTAACTTGGTATATAGTTTCCTAGGTTGCGTGTGGTGATGCACGTTGTCTATTTTTCAATGTAACAGTGACTATACGATCACAGCAGGTTGGAAAGAATTATACCCCGTATCTGCCTGAAGTATTCTACTCAAGCGGAACGGATTATAGCACGGTGTCTACGGCAGGGCAGTGGGACATAGCATTAATTATAGGGGTGCAATTACAGTATTGCATTTACGATAAAAGTAGTTACGGTGTAACTAAGACATCGTGCATCACCACACCCAACCAGGCACACTATATGCCAAGTTACACACCGATACGACGACGGGATCGTGAGTTATAGCTGCGAACGCGCAAGCAAAAGCAATCCCAATACCCCAGAAGGAGGTCACACCTCCTTCCCGGAGTAATAAAAGATCAAAGCTGTACCTCTTTGGCCGAGTAAATACTACCATTGCAAGATAAAGAAAACAAATCCTTCAGCACATCCATAATTGTTGCTTTCCAAAAAGTCAATGTAAATTTTGACATCTTTAATTCTGTATTTTTTAAATGAATTTCTGCTTCAGCTTACTGGATCGTGTGCAAATAGAGAATGCAGACTGGCAGGAGACTGCAGGGTCTTTCGTCAACTCCATGACTAGACTACTGGAGAGGTTATTAGACTACAGGTCAGTTTTACTATTCTCTTCTTTGTTACCAAATCTTGACATCCCTGAGTTTTATCGATTTATATCAGCATTTAGAAAGAGCGACAAACTTTGGTTAAGTCTATTACTTGTACTAGCGGGCAGTGTCAGAGTCAGTTGTTGGACTCTTTCAAAGATACTGTATTCCGTTGTTCAATGTAGATCAGTTTTTAACTGAGTTGTCTTGTCCCTTTCAGACATGTAATGAAGGGCAGTGAGAACAGAGACAAGAGAATGGGATGCACTGTCAGCCTTCTGGTAAGTCATTGTTTTCTGCCATGTACTGTAATGTGAAGTTTCAAATACCAGAAATGCAGCTAAGATTTGTGCTATGACTGAGTTGACATAGTGGCAATTTTTCTGCATGACATGGCATCAGTTTATAATGTGATGTCTATATTGCATCAAGACCTGAAAGTATCTTCATTCTATATTCATTTATCATTGAAATAACCAACATGTACTCATTATAAATAGTTGACCAATCTTTTCTTTTTATTCAATGCGTCACATTTATCTAATGAGCAATTTTTTTCTTTTTTTCTCCACAACAGCACTTCTACCACAGTGACATCCAGCGTGAGGAGATGTACATCCGCTACATCTACAAGCTGCACGACATGCACAAGGAGGCGGAGAACTACACGGAGGCCGGCTTCACCCTGCTGCTGCACGCTCACATGCTGAACTGGACCTGTCTCATGCTGCCCGACGACGAGTGGTATCCACGGCAACAGGAGAGGGAGAGAAAAGAGAAGATCTATGTCATGGTTATCGAGTACTTTGACAAGGGGAAGGTGAGGTGGTTTTATCATATATGGTTGGAGGAGAAATCTTTTTGAAGCAGTGGGATTGTAATCTTTTGTTTTAGGATAATCTGTCTAAGTTCTTGTAATCTTCATCACTGTTTAAATATTGTGTATAACAGTTGAATAGGCCATGTGGATGGATGACATGCTTTTATGAGACATAAGATCATTTCAAAGAGTGTTGAAAGGTCATAAACCATAAATGTATCTATAGTTATTCAAGCTTTAATGGTATCTGTCCATCATTTCTTTGATTCCACTCAGAGCTGGGAGAATGGCATCCCCCTGTGTAAAGAGTTGGCAGAGCAGTATGAGAAAAAGTCCTTTGAGTATGCCAAACTCAGTCACATACTGGTGAGTACCTCAGCTGATATTTTACAGTCTACATGTAAGGCTGTCTAAGCTTCATTCAGTTACATGTTTTTTTGATACCACTTGATGGGGATTTCCAAAACTTGTGAACTGATGCACTCTTTGACCCCATTTCTACACAGCAAACCCAAGCCCACTTCTTTGAGAACATCCTTACTGAACTGAGACCAGAACGACCCTTCTACAGAGTGGGGTATTATGGGAAGAAGTTCCCTTTCTTTCTCAGGGTAAGTACATGGTTGTTGTGTATATACTGTTGCTCGTTACCATCCTTCACTACGTTTACCATGTTCAATGAAATAAGCACTGATAACAAAAAGTTTAGCATCTGTTGTGATTTATTAGACCAACAGCACAAAAAACAAGACATTCAGGGTATTGACAAGTCTTTGTACAAGGGTGGAAATCATTGCCTATGATTATGATACACATAGCTATGTTGTACTTGACAATAGCCTTATCTATCCATTACTATGAGGTATGATATTTCACCCCTCAGTAGGTCTTGCATTGATTTGCACATTGTACCCACTGCTGTGGTTGTATAGCATGTTGAGAAACTAACACAAAAGTGCAAACATGTATGATGTCAAACTCTCAGATGCTCACTGTGTAACATTTAAATCACATCACAGCAAGTTTGATAGTTCTAATTACAAACAGCACATCAAGCACAATACTAGTTGTTTATGAACAATCAAAAACATCATCTCCAGAACAACGCATTCGAGAAAAGTCTCTAATATTTCGAGAAAAGTCACTAATATTTCACAATGCATCTGTGCAAAAGGCCACAGCAAACTGATATATAATACAAATAGCAGCACTGGGTGGTGAAAAGTGTTTAAACATTCTGTGTAGCCATCATTAGGCAAGTAGCAGCAAAATTTTGTCTTCCCTGTCATTAATTAGGTGCCCCAGCTTGATACATAAACTTAAGGGGCACCAGTAGTTGGTCAGTTGATAAACATATAAACTCTGTTGCTATCATTGGACAGAAGTTTATTAACCACAATTATTTGTTCCCCTTCCTACAGAATAAGACATTTGTGTACCAAGGCCAGCCGTATGAGAAGATTCAGGACTTCAGTCAGCGACTGCAGACAGAGTTCCCTAACGCCTCCTTCATGACTCACAACCTGCCACTGGACGATGAAGTCATCAACTCAGATGTGGAATGTATCCTTCAGACCAACCTCCTAAAGTCTAGATCAGATGCTGTTTAGTTCTAAAATATTTCTTTCTGAAGAGAAAAGCCTATGAAATCCACCTTAGTTTTTCCTTTTACTCTTTAGATTCAAAAGATTTGTTGTTGCCTTAACCACGTACCACAGATATCCAGATTTGTAAGGCCACCCCAGTACCTAATGACTCTGAAATCCTACAGGATCAGACAGTGCCAGAGAAGATTGCCTCCTACTACAGGGCTAACAACATAGACACCTTCATCTTTGACAGACCTGTCCACAAGGGCGGTAAAGATGAAAACCTTTTCAAGGTATACACCAGAGCTTCAGAAGTACTGTTTTGTCATATGCATACTGGAAGCCAACGTTTTCTTTAAAGTGCCAAAATTACTCAGTATGGTCAAATCAGCAATGAATTTTGAAGATGAACTGTAATTGTGATATCTTGAACGTGTTTGTATTTGTTAATCATAGAACATGTGGCTGGAGAGAACCATCATGGTCACCACAAGCACACTGCCTGGCATCCTGAAGTGGTTTGAGGTCAAGTCTGTTCAAGTGGTATGTACATTTTTACACTTTTTTTTTCTTACTTGTTTTCACTGTGTCACTGCACTGTTCAGGTGATAAACAAACTACTTGTAGCTGAAAATCTGGAAATGCAATTAAGAAAAATTTTAAGTAACACAATGTTCGCAAATTAGCAGTATTCCTGAGCTCTTTAGGCAGTTCTCAACTTGAAATCAATGTTGAGTATATTTTAGACAAACGAATTTGGAATGGGGACTTTCATTTGTAGTGCAGGACTGAACAGGGGCTATTCTTTCAGTTTCTTGGCCAGTTGGTGCCACTTGTTGCCTTCATTGTGGTCCCCCAGTTCGTCGTGTGCCAGCCCCATCCTGTTGTATGCCACTGCAAGCTTCACATTGTCTTTCATCTCTTCTGCCATGTCCCTTAGCTCCATGTAGTACTCCAGGGCCTTCTGTGGTTTCTTACGCTTGTCCAGGTGCAGGTCTCCCAGCTTCATGATTATGTCCCGTTGCTGCTGCTTATCCTCCAGCTCCTTGGCGAAGGCCAGGGCTGTCCCGTACAGCGTGGCAGCCTGTTCGTACTTCCCCCACGATGTGTAACAGTCTGCCATGTTCTGTTGTCCTATCATCTGACCCTCCTTGTCCCCGTGACCCTGTTTAATCATGAGGTGCTTCTGGTGAAACTCCACTGCCTGCTCATACTCCTCCACGGCTTGGTACACCAGCCCCATCTTGCTGAACGCCAGAGCTATGTCGTCCTTCAAGTCCAGCTTCTCGGCCATGCTCAGCATCTGCTGGTAGAACTTCATAGCTTTCTTCTGTTCTTTGAACTCTTCTCTGTACAAATCTCCCAGATGCATGGCAAGAGAACACTGCCTCTCCCTGTTCCCTGTCTCCACAGCGTGGGCCATGGCTGCGGTGTAGTGGAACTTGGCTTTCTTGGGGTTTCCAAGTTTCTTGATGGAAGCCGCAAGGTTCATTTGAGCAGCAACCTGCTTCAGTTTGTCTCCCATCTCCTCTCTCAGTTGCAGGTTCTTCTCCTGCCAGTCTACGGCATCTTCATACTTCCCCATCATGCCATGGGTCAGACCGAGTCTGTTGTAAGCGAGTGCCACCTTCTCCTTGTCCTCTGTCTCTTCTGCAAGAGCCAGCATCTGTTTGTAGTACTCCACAGCTTTTTGTGGGTTGCCTACACCCTCCCTGTGTAGGTCTCCCAGCCTACTGCATGCCAGGGCCATCTTCACTGGCTCCTTTAACTCCTCAGACACTACAAGGACCCTCTCGTAGTACTTGATTGCCACCTCTGGATCGTTAAGTACCTCTCTGTAGAGATCGCCCAGTCTGCTGTAGGCCACCACTGCCTTGTTTTTGTCCTGTGCTTCTTCTGACACTGTTACCATCTCCTTGTAGTATTTTGCCGCTGTGTTAGGGTCAGCTATCTTGTCTCTGTACAAATCACCCAGCCTTGTGTAGGACAATAATATTCCTGACTTGTCTTGCAACTCCTCGGTTAACTTCAACAACTGTGTGTATCGCTTCGCTGCTGCTTGTGGATCATTGAGGTCATCCCTCAGGAGGTCTCCTAGCAACAAGAGCAGCTGTTTTGTCTGTCCCTTGTTGCCAAGGCCGTCTGCTAGTGCCATAGCAGATTCGTAGTGTTGTTTTGTGTCTGCAAACTTCTCCAGGGCCATGCTGGCCTTGGCGATGCTCTTGTGTGCTGCGAGCTGCCCCTCTTTGTTGTCGATGCTCCTCCAAGTACGCAGAGTTTTCTGGTACCAGTCTATGGCTGATTGCTGGTCTCCTGTCTCATCGTTTGCCATTCCCACCAGTCTGTAGGCTGTTGCAACCTTCGCTTTGTCCTGCATTTCCTCAGCCAGTGTGAGGAGCTGTGTGTAGTACCAGAGTGCCGTGTGCGGATCCCCCATCTGTCCCTGGTGCAGTTGTCCCAGCTCCAGGGTCGTCATGCACTGGAGCAGTAAGCTGCCTGACTTAGGAGATAGGCCCGTAGCAGATTCATAGTTGGACTTTGCATGATCATAGTTTCCCAAGATTATGTACGTCAGCCCAGCATTTCTGTGTGCAATGCATTTTGCCATGTCATCTTCCTCTTCTTGTTTTTTTCGTATCCTCAGGTCTTTCTGGTGCCATAGTAAAGCAGTAACGTGCTCTCCCATTGCTCCATACACCGTCCCTATCCTATTATAGGATAGAGCCATGTTTTCCTCATCATTTGTCTTTTCAGCGTAGTGCAGCATGTGTTTGTAATACTTCAGTGCAGCTTTCCTGTCCTTGGCTTCCATCATATGCATGTCCCCCATGATGTTGCATGCTTGAATCATCGCCTTCCTGTCATTCAGCTCCTCTGCCAGCTTCAGCTGCTGTGTGTAGTACTTGAAGGCTGTTTTGGGGTCCCTTAACTTCTTGTGGTACAGACTGCCAAGAGTCTGGGCTAACTCCAGCTGCTGTTGCTTATTGTTCTTTTCCTTTGCCAACTCCATGACAGACTCGTAGTGTGTCACAGCCTCAGGGACGTTGCCTGATTTCAGCAGGGAGGAGGCTATGTTGGCGTGGCAGGCAGAGATCCCGTCCTTGTTCCCTGTTGCCTTCTCTAGTTCCATCATCCTTTCATGGTTCCACATAGCATCCTTGTGTTTCCCTGAGACATCCAGGGCCACGGCCATCTTGTTGTAAGTTATGGCCTCCTTCGTCTTGTCGTGCATCTCTTGAGCTGACGTTAACATCTCTTCATAGTACATGACGGCTTTGTTTGGCTTCTGGAGCTTGTGCCAGTACAGGTCTCCTATCTTGCAGTTGATGTCGAACTGTAAGGCACTGTTGCCAGCCTCCTCTGCAGCCGACAGCTCTGTTTGAAGATCGTCAATGGTGGACTGGGCATCTTGGATCTCATCTGGAGGCAGCAAGAAGGATGTTTTAATACCATATTTAGTGTGTCCTAAAGGTTTAGGGTTCCAGTGAAAAGCAGTGGAAGGCCTGTGTATGCAGGATGTCTTTTCATCACAGTTAATGCTAATATTATCCTGGATGATGTCACTTTTGGACACAAAGACAGTGACCCAAGTATTGTCTTGTTTGGTATTATTGTAGTCGGTTTCATCGATGACCAGTGGGGTAGCTTCAAAATGAACAAAACAATATCTAGGCTAATCCATCACCCAGTAACTCATAAATGGGAGAGGTAATGCCTTGCAACACAATACTACTGGGCAGCATCTGATGAGCAGCCTCTAAGATACAAAAATGAAACAAAAGCTATCTGTCCAAAAGAGCTTCTGTGTCCATAGCAGCTTCTATGGTTAAGTTTTCATAGGGACATCCTCCCAGAAACAGTGCCACCTGTTTGATGTCAGGTGATATGTAGGAACTCACCACTTATACTAGATCATGTTACTCTTGTCTCCTTTGTCAGAAGGTAAGGCAGTTCAGCTGGGCCTGATTATAGGCAGGAGTTCCCATTAGTCTGAATACAGATGGAAGCACAACAGCACTAGATATCTTGCCTTTCTATTGAAATGGGTTGTGGTATTTGTCTCCACATCTTCTGCATTTACACAGAAGTTGGGCATATGGTTCCTGTTTTTTGTGTGTGACTCTCTTTCGTTTTGCAGTCATTTCAGTATAAAAAGTGTATAGGAAAGATATCTATACTAATGTATGTGTTTGGGGTATAAACTAGATCTTTGTCTCCTAAAATTTCCTTCAAGACCTTTTTCAGACATTAGAAATGTTGTCTTTAATCCAGGGTGGTCCCCACTGCTTGTCAATTGAGAAATAACCTTTTTACCTCCATGTTTGATACCATTACAATGCCACACAGAATTAATATCCATAGGTTGTTCTTACCTGGTGTGGGTTCAGTGTGGACTGTGGGAACAGTGGGTCTGCTGACTGTGATGTAGCCTGACTCAGGATCCACCCTGAAGCTCCTCCCCTCCTGAGGTTCCCTGTCTTCTCCCAGCTGTAGGGATGACACAGACGGCACCAGCTCCAGCTCTGGTCCTGTCCCTGGGCCCTGGTGTTTTTTCACTCTTGAGAGTGGGGCTGATTTTGTACTCTTCAGTCTGTCATCCATAGTCAACCTGAAAAAAATGTGTTATTGAAAAATTTGAAAAAAAGCACAATCTGGTGAGTGTAGACACTTAAGAACACTTCATTACTATATTTTAGCTAACTTGGACACAAACTTGTACAAAACATGTTATACAACAGTTGTAACAATTTAAAAGTAAAAAAATATGATCTTTCAGTGAACAAGTATGTCATCTTTGACACAGTTTCCACAGAAAGCTCTGCAGCTTACTTATAGCAGAAACTGAAAACAGTTACAGTAAGTACAGTACAGTATACTGTATCATGAAGTAAGGAAGGCAAACCCTGTGAAAAGAAATAGACTGACTTACCACTGATTTGTCCTTTGGAGCTTCAAGTATGTTTGTCAGTCCAAGTTATGCCTGACAGTTGTGGAGATAGTTCCAGACACGTCCTTCTTGGCCAGTTGTTCTCTCCTCAGTAAATGCTATAAGCTGAACTGTGTAGGTTTTCAAATACAGGAATTCCTTACGTGAAGTCAGGCACATACACAATGACGATGTGAGTGAACCCCGACAATGTAATGTACTAAAGACCATTATTTACTGCACAGCGTCACCACTTGAGTCTGGTCCATCTCATGTTCTAGCCCTGGCAGGGTAGAGAGCACCTAACAGCAGTGTGAAAATGGTATCATGACAGACAATAAAGGAGAAACAAAGAAAGTAGACAAAACAAGAAGTCTGATAAGATTTTAGACATTTGTCTATCTGCTGGTTATAATGTAAAATTACCTGATTTTAGCACAACAGAGTTTTCCGGACCCACCTACAAATGTAACACCCCTCCACGGTAGGTGGGTTGTTTGGTAACTTACCTGTACAGGGTAAGTAAATAAAGTATCACTGTCAAAAGTAACAAAAGTCTCTTCCTGTAGACAAAGGAGAAAGCCCAATGGTGAAGAAACATATCAATAACCACCAGGGTCAATCAACACGGTGATAGAGTTACTGTGTCGACTATTGTGGATTGGTCACCATGTCATTACAGTTACAATATAGCTTTTTCCTTTTGAGGCCATGTCACACTGTGTTGTACCTGTCCTTTTGATTGAAAATGAGAGACAATTGGTTATACTTGTCCTCACCAGTTCAGCTGTTTATTTTTCATGTTGCAATGAAGGTAATATTCTTGTAGGTTGTTTCTGTTGCGATTTACACTGAAACAAGCGAATTCTGAATCCCAAGTCAGGTAAATCTGGGTCAGTTGTATCGATAAAAGAGCAGCATTACACAATTTCAAGCCATTGATGTCAATCAAAGAACACTTTGTGCATCGAGAGATTAGCGTTTTCATGGCGGAAGAATCGGATGCCTCTGTGGAATCAATGGATGATAATGGAGTAAAAGCCCAATGGTCGCTCAATAGTTCAGGTTACAGGCAAGAGTCTGTATGGAGCTGGGTTACTGGGATTTGTCGCGGAAGTCTAAACATTGGGCCTAGAACATTTGAATAGTTTGTTTTTTTGTTAATTGTTATGTCTTGGTGTGTGTCAACATTGGCATGCCACCCAAACAGTGCTGTAACTGATCTTTAAGTCAGTCCTTTAACACTTACAGAGTAGACGATCCAGTTTGACGTTTGGAGTTCAAGTGGGATGGGGAAGGACTCTTAGTAGGTGTGAAGCCGAAATATAGGTCAAAGTGACTGACTTGTCTACTTTTGTTCGTATCTGTCCTGGTGGTCTTTATCACGAAAACAACAAATTGAGGGTTCTGAGAACACTAACATTCATGACTACTAGGCTTCTAGCTTCAATAAAAAAATCATACATATTGCCAGAAATTTAACATAAATGAATGTACATTTGTATCATGCCAATATATGGCCACCTGAGTTAGCCACTTCTAAGTCTATAAGTTGCCTACCCCTTCAGAGTTAGGCAGCATGTAAAATTGCTGCTGGCCTCTGAAATGTACTCATCCCAAAAACCTCTATGAATGTGATGATGATGAAAACTAGTAAATAAGTCTTGGAGAAATATGTGGAGATGACATATTGTTGACTGAGTGTATGAATTGTTACAATAGGTTGAGATCAGCCCAATTGAGACAGCCATCCAGACCATGGATAACATGAACAAAGAGCTGCGCTCCCTGATCCACCAGCACACCACCGACCAGACCAGGGGCGTACAGATCCTCAGCATGAGGTTAAACGGGGTCATCGATGCCGCTGTCAATGGTGGGATCTCTAAGTACCAGGAGGTAAGGTCGCCATTTGTAGTTTCAGGAATGTCTGTTGGCATTGTGGTTTTACAGCTGTTGTATGGTAAAAAGTTGTACATGGTCATAAACTTTTAAAAGGAAAACATGGACAATGGTGATAGATATCTTAATTTTGTGGTCCTGTTTTACACATTCTAATCTAGCTATAAAACATCTTGTTGTGTTTCAGGCCTTCTTTGAGGATGATTACATCAACGCCCACCCTGAGGATCAACAGTTGGTGCAGAGACTGAAGGGTCTGGTCATGGAGCAGGTCAGACAACTACACAATACACCTGTCTTTTGTCTTTGTTGTGATGTCATGTAAAGTAGTTGGGATAAATATGTCTAGCATAGAATCTGCCATCATGTTTGTGTGTTTAGCAGAGATAAATATCTGTCTGTCTCCTGACAAGTGTTTGCTTTTTACTGAGAACAGATCTCTATCAGATAAAAATGTAGAGCAATGTATTGAATACCTATGAAACATGTACTGAACATACAAGATGACAGTAAAGATTACAAGATCTAACACCTATCACTTATCCAGGATCGCATCCAGACTGATTTTTAGATACAAAGTGTAAAATCATTCTTTTCCTTCAAAAACCAAACCTTTGTGCTGTTCAACATTAGAAATGTTATTGATAGCAGGATTCTATTGTTGCTGCAATACACTGTTGTGCTGCAGTACACTGTTGTGCTGCAGTACACTGTTGTGCTACAAATGCAGGTTTAACTGAAACTCTAATATCATTGAATTTTTGTGTTAAAGGTGAGTGTACTTGAGAGTGGCCTGGCCATCCATGGGAAGCTGGCCCCAGCGGAAGTGGTTCCTCTGCACAGGAAGATGGTAGAGATGTTCACAGCCATGAAGGCCAGCCTGGCCGGACAGGTCAGACTCTCTACAACCTCCACATCTCATGTTACCTTTCACTTATGAACAGTTTAAGTGTAAGTATGGGTAACAGTGATTTTACTTCTAGAAGTAAAATCACTGTTACCGGTACCCATACCTTTAAACTTGCCATGGAGAAAGTTAGTCAGTGTCCCTGCTGTATTAGGGGCCAGGGGCTATAAAGACAGAGATGGGCACTGTCCTATACACTGAAAGGTGTGGGAAGAATTTTAGCAATGAGACATTGGGTAGACAGATTGACAGAGCTGTGTTTAAGACAAGGTTTTCAAGATTACATAATATGAGATGCCACGTTTTTGTCCATCCTGTACAGAACTCCCCCAGTCTCTGGCACACCCAGAAGAGACTGTCAGTGGCCTCTGCACCTGGGGCACTGGGTCAAAGGTCATCATCCATCCCCTCCATCCCACCAAGTCCTGAGAAGAAACCTGCCTCACCCCTGTCAAAAAGGTAGAGTATTCAGGATTCAGGTTGGCAATCTTTTTTCTGTCTATAGGGAAGTACGTAATATGTTTTTCATACCTTCCATGTCACAGCTCACAAGCACACATCATTGTAAAATGATGGGCATGTCCATTTGCTATTTTGTGAAGGAAGGATGTGTTAAAGGTATCCTTAGCTATGAGCCAAATGACAATACAAGTACAAGACATGATAGTACAATTTAACAAGGTTTGCAGAAAATCAAGATATTGTTTTGGATCTAGCAATCATTTGTACAAGTATAGATTGTTCATAGATTGGTTGAGTCAACTTAATGGAACAGCTCAATGTTAGCTATGTTGCATATATTATGATGGTGCATGAGGATGAACACTGTGCCCACCTACTAATCCATGTTGTTTCACCATGCAGTCTGCAATCCCCACTGTTCCCTGTGAAAACCACCACATCTAAGACATATGCTATCAGTACACAGGTGGGGCATCCTTCTCATGTATATCTGTTCATTATTACTTACTACTGCAGCTGTAATTTACATGTATGGGTAGCTTTGAGTCAAGCAGGTATGCAGAATGAGATAAAAAGCAGGGATGAGTGGACAATTTATTGAAATGATGGGGTATTGAAATGATGGGGTATTGAAATGATGGGGGTCAAAATCTGGAAGACTGAAGAGGATGTATAGATGATGATGATGTATTTAGAGCATAAACTTGGTAGCAAAGGAAAAGATAGTATGATAATTGCTATAATGGTTGTAACATTGAGCCATATGTGATTAGTGGTAATTGATAGGTCATGTAAACGTCTAGCTAATTACATGATCTATTTATTATCACTAATCACATATGGCTCAAAGGTCACGTCTGTCACATTGCTGCGAAAAATTGAGTTGATCATAGTGTATTGATCGTAATGTATTGACCAGTGTGTATTGATCCGAGTGTATTGATCAAATTATTTTGATCAGAGTGTATTGATCAGAGTGTATTGATCAGAATGTATTGATCAGTGTGTTTATGACATCCTCCAGCCTCCAGCTTCTGTCCCTACCACCCCTGCATCTGCTGTGGCCCCCTCCCCCCTCCTACCGGAGAAGAGGAGGAACAGCACCCCCAACACTAACAACACCCCGGCAGACACACCAGTGAACCAGGTGAGCTCTCAACATTGGTTCTCAGGACCACAGTAAAAACACCACCCACCTTGATGTATATTTGACTAGCCTATCTATCTAGGATCATACGCTACAGACCTTACCTTAGTTAGACCTTAGATACTACTGCAACTTTGTTGCATAGGTCGACTTGGCAAACTGTTTTTCTCCAGAGGTTGCGGTCTTGTGCCGCTACTGTCATTCCCTCCAGTAAATTTAATCCTACCTAGTTTTTAGCATTTATAGCACTTTGTGCATAATCTACAAAGTTGGAGTAAAAACGAAATTTGTCCTGTTGTCCATGTATTTCTTGTCATACATTGACTAGCGTATACAGCTACATAAAAGCTACATTTCTACACAATTAGAGAGAAAGATATATTTGTACATTTGTGTGTACTTGTGATTTGTAATCCTAACTGACCGATGACCCCTGTCCCTGCAGTCTGTCCCTACCCATGTGAGTAGAGACAGTGTACTCAGGCACGGCAGTGATCCCAGCCTCGGCATCACCAGGACTCAGTCTCCAGACAGAACAGACAACAGTAAGTCATTGACAGTCACTTTTCACCTGCTTGTATCTTAAAGCCATGTCTTAAAGCTATTCCTTCTTCATTTTTTTTCCTTTTTGCATTATAGTTTATAGTCTCTTGAAATGCCTTCCTTTGCATTTTTAGGTACCTTGTTTTTCTCTTGATCCTTGTAAGCATTGAGAGTTGCATTCTGTATTTGGCAATGTTGACAACTTGAGTTACTTTAAGCAATGTTGCTGGATCAATTTTATTGTGGCTATGCTACATGTACTAACAGAGGCAGATTGTTGTGTTAAGTTGACTCTGTTAATGTTGGTGGTAAGCTCTACATGTTTTTAAGTTGCTCTTTTGCTAAAGAATCTCTATGAAGTTATATACATTTATGTGACTGATGGTCGGCTATGGTTGATGGTTTTCTTTCCCTACACTCTAGTCCTTACACGAAGTATGGACGTCATTCCGTATGGCACAACAAACAGGCACCCGGGCACTGGCTCACAGAACAGCCCGCGCAGTAGCTGGGCTGGGCCTACTGTGGGCCCGCCCATTCCGCCTCGTACAGGCCTCAAAGGTGGTGGGATCAGTTTGGGCTTTATTTTTGTTTTGTTTTGTGCACCTGCTGTCCTGTCCGTATAGTGGCATGATTGCCTGCTCTGTCTGTCCTGTCTGTCTTGTCAACAATAAGATATGCACTTTATTTTGCTGTACATGTTGACTGAACTTCTCCCACAACATGTAAGTCTATAATCATAATTCAATCCTTGTCACCTCTGGCTTGAGGCACGTAAAGTAACATACATTGTAACTGTGTGTGATGCTGAGTGTTCACCAATAATTCCACCACACAAGTGTGCTTGTCAAGCGGGTTTGCATCAGAAGAGATAAATTCATCTGAGTGTACATAATCATCTATGTTTTCCTCATGTCACAATGCACCCTTTTTGAAATACATGATCTCTGTTTTCAGTGACATCCTCTCATTTAGATGTTTTTATGTAATTGTCAATGTCACTGTGATTAAAGGAAATAGAAATGCATCCAGGATTAACAAAAGATAAAAACACAACATGTACATGTAAACCCTTATGTAACCCTTATGTAACCCTTCCCCTAGTAGCCCCATAAGATCTGTTACTGTGTTTTTATGAGGCATTGTCCTGACTTCTTTCATCCCCCACCAACAGGAGGTTTCTCACTGAATTCAACTACCACATCTTCGGCGTCTTCCATCACCTCTAGTGTCTCCCAGGCCGGGGGAGACGACTCTGTGCCCCCAGCTCTACCAGCCAGGGTCAAAAGGGTGAGTTTTTAACTCTTGGAAAACCAGCCTAGAGATGACAGACCATACAACACGTTGACAGTTGTGAACATGAAAGATCAAGAACATGCAAAAATTCAGAACCGTCCTTAGCACATGCTGTCACATTGTTATCACTGCACTTGTAGCTAGTGATTGTAGTTACAGATGAACAACAGTCTCCTACTAGTCCTAGCTAGTTATGTGTATGACATCTATGCAACTTTAACACTCAAGTATGCTGCTTAAAGTGCTATGTTTCTTTTACTGTCATGAGTTCATTAGCTGTTTTGTATGACTTTCCAACATTCTGAACTCTTGTCTGTGTGATGTTCCCCACAGGCATCTGCAGTGTCTCTCCAGTCCCTAGACAGCGGCCTGGCCCCCAGCCCTCCCCTCACCCCAAACCGCGCCGTCCCCACCCCAGCATCCCTCCAGTCTTCAGACACCTCCTCCATCTCCTCTACATCCTCAACAGACACCAACGGATCTGTGGATTCCTCCACCGTTCCTCCCATTCCCCCCAAGCCATCCAAAGTACGACCCCTCCCACCTGTACCTACCACCCTGGAACCTCAAGTCAGCAAGTCTTTTGGGAGGCAAGGACCACAGCCGGCTTTCTTTGACTGCACACCGTTAGTTCCTGCAAAGAGCGGACAAACGCCGCGGATTCCTGAGATTCCGGAGGGCAGTCAGTCTGTGTACATGTCGCCATCATCTGTGTACATGTTCCCGACATCAGTGTACATGTCTCCATCTTCTGTGAGCCTGTCCTCCCCTCCTCCACTGGTAGAGAAGAAGAAGAACCAACAGGCAACAGCACAGCAGACGTACAAGTCTGTTCCCCGGCCTGTTCCAACTCCTCGGAAAAGTGTCTCCGACAATAGATAATGTATATATAGATAGTCCTTCTATGCTTTGTTAGGTAACTGGTTGTTTTCTGTTGTTTTGTTGAGCTACAATTTCATGTTGCTTTGTTAATCAATATTGACTTCAGCGTAATTGTTTGTACTTTTGTGTCTACTGTGAGATTTCTGTTTGACCTTTCTTGTAGGCAAGCAGGTTACTGTTTCAGGTGCTAGAAGTTATGTTATGTTGACTTGGTTCATTCCATCATAGTGGAGTCATTCTGAGCCATTATTTTACAATATATGCTATACAATTTTCTGGTTGTGGAAATAGTTATATATTACTGCCAATAAGAATTATTGTTGATTGTACTTTTTTGAGTGCACAGTATGTACAAGTTATTTCTTCTTTGAATACAGAAATTTGATCAGGTGCTGTACATAATGTACATCAGAGCTCTGCCATGGAAAGTGCTTCTGATATGTTACATACATAGCCACTGCCTATACGGTATACATACGTAACATTATATGATACCTAGATAATGACTCTGGTATCTTTGTACTGTAAATACAGGTTGCTACTTTGTAATTTATAAACAACAACTTCTACAATAGAATATTTGATCCATTATAAGTGAAGCAAGCCTCATCATGTACGGTAATATGAAAATTTTTAAAGTTATGAAGTTAAGTTAGAATCAACATTTACGTTAAAAGTTGTACTGCATTAGGATAAAGTCAAGTACACTGGCAAACATGTGCTGGATATGCATTTAGATGTAAAGAATTCTTTATTTGTAAGGGCAAGGTTAGGTTTTCTTCATGATTAGAAATCCCAACCTCTTGTTTTGTTGCTTAATGCTGTATCTACTATAAATCTGGTACTTGTGTGAGGCCACAACAGGGAGATGGTTCAAGCCTTTTCATGCCTGGGCTCCCTGTTGCTTTTAGTGGTTACTTTTTTCTAATAAGTGGAATAGTGTTGTTGCCTTTTCATAATCAGTTGGTACAGTTGCAATATTTTGTCATTAACATAACAAGCCACATGTACATATTGCACTGGTGTTATCATACACATGGTACAGGCCATATAGCTATAAGTACATTGTAGATATTGAACAAGCCACATACATGATGACTGTATTGGGATCAAGCTAGCATTGTAGATATGGAACATTGATAAAAGGTGCTCATTTTCATGAAGCTCTACTGTTGGATGATCTTGCAATATGCCATTTGTTAAGCCTGCCTGCTACTAGTACCTTTACTTCCAACATTACATTACTGCAGATTTCCTTTTCAAATGTGGAAAAAAAGGTACCTTGTTCAACAGAAGAGACCCCTTTTGAACTCTTTATGTACTGCAGATGCAGGCATTGGTGGAGTGAATTTCATTTGCTTTGTTGAATGTATTACCATACAGCCCTAGCCACAAGTCCTGACAAAGAACAGTAACCATAAATTGGACTTTGGCAGGCTCACTTTGGGGCAAAATACACCAGTAACTTTCATCTTTGGCATGTCATGTTATTTCATACTTGCTAGATCTAGTTCTCATTTAACCAAAGTTTGTACAGAATGGGAACCATTCATTTCGTATGCTTGGTTGTATAGAATATTCTCTACACATCTTTTGCACCTGATGTATACAGTAATTAAAGATCTATATTGACAAGGCTTTACAACTTGAGGGATGAGTATATTTTTGGTGTATAGACAGCTGACGACTTGGTGCCTGAGACTACGTATTTGTAAATACCGAAGGCATCAGGCCAAGTCAGCTTTGAGGGATTGTCTGTTGCTTTTTTGACGGAAGCCATTATTTGATACAGTGTATTTAGACAATCTTGCAATAAATGGTCTTTTATAAAGCAATCATTAACTAAATTCCTAGGTATCATTGTGTCAGTAATATATGACCAATAAATATTGCTTGTATACATGTACCGGTGTTTGTCAGTGTATTCATCACATTACAATCTAAGACAATTCCTCCCATAGCCTCCTTCACAGACCTTCTAGGTGTGGCCAAGTTTTTTGGGGGGTGGGTGCTGATTTGCGATTTACAACATAGGCCAGGTTCACAAATCCCAGTGGAGATCATTTCTAGGTGCACAGAAATAATCTCCCCTGGCTTTAGAGAGCCTGGCCTATGTTGAAAATCGCAATCAGTGCTCCACACAAAAATAAGCCGCCTAGAAGGTCTGTGAAGGAGGCTATCCTCCTCAAGTCATTAACAAAACTGCCCCTAGGTCAGGTCAACATGGTTCCACAAGTCTTTGGTGTTTGCTCCTAAGAATCCTTTACAGGCTTTCCCTACATTCTACTGCAGATAAAGGTACATCATTAATCACCAGTATGAAGCACGTCAGGCGTGCAGGGAGGCCCACCCAGTGCATTGTCTGCTCCAGGTGTCTGCTCAACTGGACCTGAATAGCACTAGGGAGGCATTGCTGCTGATTGCAGGGTTTTCTGACTACATGTTGAGTTGAGATTATTTTGATCCTTTAGCAAGCAATTCTTCCAGTGGCAAGGAATAAAGACCCATACATATTACATTCTTATTACACAATACTACACCCTAATGGATCAAGGTACACCTTTTCTTCCTATACAGAAGGCCTCAACTGTGTGTTCCAAAAGTAGGCCAAGCATTTTAGGGAGGTGGCTGGTTCTGCCATTTACCCTGAGGGTGTAGATATATACAGACTGACAGATAAACATTGTTCATATTACCTTCCTTGACCTTTTGCAGGCAGTGCAGTAAATGTTGAGTAACATACTGGTTGTAGTGCTGCGCATTAACACTAGTGCTTCCCTTGGTCTCAAGAGGACATATGTGCCACAGTGGTACATACAAATCATTAAGTGGTAGTCCAAAAAATTAGTTGCTTCCCAATAATTACCTTTGGGGATCACTGATGTCATACATGCTTAATGCCATTTCATGCCACATTTTTCCACTCGATTGCTTGGTGACTGATTCAAATTTTGTATTAATTTATGGCTTCTGTGGATATGATTTACTGTTAGCCACATTTCTTTTTAAACGTGACAGAAGCTCTTACCTTAAACGTTGAAACGAAACATACAAATATCTGACAAATAAGACTGCTATTACTGGATTATGTCAGGATTTTCTGGAAGATTTTAATCTTACCTTTCATGGTAAATCTAAAGGTGTGAAGCAAAAATTATTAACTTCTATTCAATTTACCCTACTTCATTTGCCTGAGTTAACTTATATGTGTACTAAAGATTTGTATTTTTTCTTAAGGTTTTGTGCATTAGAAGTTAAAATACACAAAACCTTAAGACGAAATACAAATCTTTAGAACACATATAAGTTAATTCAGGAGGATGAAGTATAGTATATTGAAGAGAAGGCTAACCTAGGGTACCTGAGAAATACTTCAAGAGCAATAACCACAAAGACAAAACCATCTCTGATCTGCATGCTTTAATTTCTATATGGATAGGATGGGTAGGAAGGATCTATGATTACATTTGGGACGAGATCAATTGAGGAAGTCCTACACATCACACACCTTCTGCCCTGTAAAATACACCTACAAAACACAGCCTTCCAACTAAAATGTCCATTGGTCTCTAAAAATAATTTCCATGCTCTATACAAGCAACCATCATGATCATCATTTCAGAACAATTTGTCTTCTCAAGACAGTCACCCCGTTCATGGCAGTGGTTCAGTCCACACCAATACCCTAGTTTTACACAAGGTTCCACTACTCCATCAGGGCACGTACCATTCTCTACTTATCATTTGCATATGAAATAATCTTGTTGTGCATTAACAGTCAATTTGTATTGGCTTGTCTAACAAATATACTTCAACACATTGCAAAGCTAGTACTTGCACAGGAAAACATTACAAATGACTAAAGATCAAACCACCCTGTGTAAAAAGTTGCCAGTAAGGTGACATTGAGTATGTGTCATAAAATTGTAAATTTTGAGAAAATACAAAACACAGGAGAATTCTGATTATAAACAATGCTCATTACCACATATGTTGTAAATCTCACAATATCAATTATAGAACTGTCCTATCATCCACATACAAGAGAAGCAAAATTCATCTTCATCATGGGCAACATTTCATGTTACAAAAAGTCCATATGGTTGTCCTGTGGATGGGGAATACCAAGCCCTGCTTGTTAATGTCAGTGGCAATTGTCCAGGATTGCATAATCTTACATTTCAACACACAAATGTATCAGACCCAGAAGTCTTGTGCAGTTTTCAAATTTCTCTAACTTGTTTTTTCTTCAACACAGTTTGTCATATCAATAATACAGCAGTACCGTAAACACCCACATCGATGTGACCCTGATCTTTGCTTTTCAGGATGTTCAGTTATTATACATGTCTATAGACTCTATACAAATACAGTCAGTTGCATAAAATGATATCTCAACTCTTCATCTACCCTTCATTGTGATTTTCAGGGTATACTTTCCACAGATTTTGCATGACTGTTTTGTATAAACCTGTTCTGACATGAAACATAACCTGACCTATATCATAACTATAGCAACAGACAATCAAGACATTCTTCGGACATAGTTCATATGCATGTGACAGTAAACCTTCAAATTCAGACAACACCTTCCTGCCCAACCTTCTTGGTGACCATCTTGCTGTATATATCAACATTAGTACATTTGTATATTGAACATACATTGTGACAACTTTCACTTGCAGTGATAAAGGAAGATTTCAAACTCCAGCCTACATTTCAAGAAATATCAAATACTTTAGAGGTATTACAAATCAATTCCAGACATTCCATTTTTCTATACTGCGGTAGTGCTGTGATTATGAAAACTGGTTCCTTTAACACCACCTTGTAAAATTGTTGGCCCTACTTTCTATGATGTAGTTGTTTCAATGTCCTTTGGTTGTTGCAATTCTTCACAGCATGATGGCTCAATTTCCAGATGTTCACTTGGATCTTGCAGTGCAGTATTCCCACAGTCCTTTTCACTTTTTCTTTTGAACCCTGGGTACTAAAACAACAATTAAGGGGCGTGGCACACAGAGGGCTTGCAACATCCTGTACTGACAGATTTTCAACTGGTTTGGCTGGATGGGGGCAATTTGAAGAGAGAATTTGTTTTCCTTTCAAGATAGGCACTTTGTTGCACAGATTCGGTCCTTTTTAATTCCGTCAGACTTGTTTGCAGTGGTGAGATTTCAGCACACATTAATGCGTTCACACTGAAAACTTTTCCTTCCATAGCCACAGTCCACACTGCATGTCCTGTGTGAATACAGCATTCACTTCCACACCCGATTAAGATGCATAATCTGTTACCAACATGGACTTCCAACATGTGAATCTTTGACTTGTTGCACAACTCTATCTTCCAAACAGCACACAAAGCTGTTAAAAGTCCTGGTTGAAGAAATGTAATTTTCGTCTGTATTGTAAAATTCCATGAGTTGAACATGCAGCTTGTACTCCGTAAAACATGTTGCAGCAGTTCTGATAATTCACAGGTGATTCATAAATTCATCTTGATGTACTTTCATTCCGCCCACTTTCTCCAATTTTGCATTGACATTCTGCGCACAGGGTGAGCATACGGTGCTGTGTTTTGATGAGGTATAGGAGACATGCCTCGCATGTGATCTCTTTCCACTACTCTGGCATACAAATTGCAGCAGGACGAGTAAGTCCACAAATTGACAACACACATGGGAAACACAGATGTAGAATTTCCAATCAGTGATTCTCTCTGCCTTGTTCTAACACAGAAACCATTCAAACACACTGTTCCAATCAGTTCCCTCTGCACAATTATTCCATGGGAATAAACACATTTGGCGATTCCAGACTTGCACGTCGGTTTGTTCTTCATTCAATGATAAATCCTGGTGGTTGCTGTAGAGAAGAAATCTTGATGCTACGCACTTGATTGTAAATACAAAATCGTACTGCCATAACGTTTCACCAATCACCACAAGACAGTAGGGTAGATACTTGATGAACACATCTACAGGTCGGCCACAACTTGTTACATCCAAGCAGAACTCCTGCTGGGGGTAATCTTTATGCACATCCCCGCACAATAATCACCACCAAGTGGTCCTCTGGACTCGGGTGCTGCGTCAGGTTGGGTGCCAGTCGGCGTAACTGGCCCTGAGAAAACTGGCAGGGTGGGAACGCGTGAAGCACACCCACGTTGTTCTTGTCCTTGCCTCCGTTCACAGGCAAACTGATGACTCCAGCTGCCTGCTTCTGCTTGAGGTATGAAACCAGATTGCGCAAGGGTCGCTGTTGGCTCGGCAGTGTTGGATCCTCAAACTGTCCCGACGAAGGTAAAGCTAACAGGAGACAGTGCCCCTCCATCCCGGAGGACTCAATCCTTCGAGTCACTTCCTCCAACTTGGGCATATCCAGTCGCAAACGCTGTGTGATTTTCAGCACAGGTGTTTGAGCTGTCCTGTCTAGCAAGAGGCTCTCCACAATACTGCTGTCCCCTCCCAGGTGGTGCATCTTGGTACCAAAAGCACTATTCTTCAGAACAAGTGCTCCATGCCACACGGCGGAGCAATGTTTTGCCACTTCATTCAGATTCTCTGCTTTTCTCAGAGCAGCAGCTTTGGCACGTTCCTCTGCACTGTCAAGCCTCCGCCCATGACGGTGAGTCTTGTGCTCTTTGTCAATCCTGTCTCGATCATTGTTGTCATTCCGGTCCATAAAGCGGTCCTCACTGCTTTGGGAATGGCGGCGCTTTGAGTCTCGAGCACCCTTGGGGGAGTTATCCTCCACGGAATGTTTGCGGTTTGGTGAGTAACCTCTTCTGTCAGGACTTACATAGCCCGCAAAACGACTGCGATCACGATTGTTGGGACTACCCTTGGCAGAACCAGAACGGGGCGAACGTGAACGCGAACGCTGTTGCAGCTTCCTGTTACGCTCTGGAGTCTGATCTCGGTCACGGGAATTAAAATCATCCATGGGAGAACGTCTTCGCTTGTCACCATAGCTGCCACTGTTTCTTGCCCCATCCAACCCATCAGAACGGCTCCGGTCTTGTTCCCAATCGCGCATGTCACGATGGATTCCACCATTGTTACGATCTTGCCAGTCATCCCTAGTCCTGGGATGATCCCCGCGTCCATCAAACTGGCGAAATCCTCCCCTACGTGCATCATGCCAGGCTCGGTCATCAAAACTATTCCCTCGGTTCGCATACATAGGAGGGGGTGTCAAACCCCGACTACCACGTCGGTCTAAATCACGGTGGTCAAACTCAACCATCAGCTCATCACGAGCAGGAGGACGACGGTCAGGGGGAAATGCCGGGTATCGAAGCGCACCTTCGGGGTCGGCGAAATCAACGCGCAAACGACGGTCAGGCCCTCCCAACGGAAATCCTCTCATTTCCGTCCATGCGGCTTGCGCAGCATCCAAACTGTCGTACAATATGTATGCATGGTTATCGCCCTTCACATAATCTATTTTCCTGATTGCTCCAAAACGGTCAAATTCTCGTTCCAACACTGCAAGTGACGTCCAGGGTCCAAGACCCCCGACCCACAGACAAGTCGTAGGCAGTGCCTTGCCATACCCAATCTTACACGGGTTCCTACCAACAGGTTGGCCCTGCATTGCTAACTTAGCCTTGTGTGCCACATCAAGGTTTGTAAACTTCACAAACGCATAAGCATTACCCTGGCCACGCATTGGTCGCTTGATGTCTATATCCTCAATATACCCAAAGGGTTCAAACGCACGTCTCAACTCAGTATCCGATATGTTGTACTCAAGATTCCCCACGAACAAGGTTCTGGTGGCCCTCTGATCATCCTCAGGTAGCATGTCGTACGGGTAACGATCATTGTTGGCATACAACCTGCCTCTGGGCACGGGATCAAACTCGTCAAACCTCTCCCTGGGCGGCAGGTCCCGCGTGAGACTCCCATGCCGAGTGCTGACCCTCCTACCGGGTACAGGTGAGCGGCCATCACGCTGGCTGGCAGGGTAGGAAGGGCTGGTAAACTCCGGGGTCAAACTCCGACGTTCCCGTTTGTTTGTATGGAGGGTGTACTTGTTCGGACTGAACACAGGCTCGACACGCAAGCTTCTATCAAACAAGACGAGCTTCAGCTTGCCTTTCTTGGCGTCCTTTGCATCCTGTGGGAAGCGGAAGTTGACATAAGCTACGCGCTCGTCCCCTCTGAACCCTACCTTCACGTTGATCTCCCCATATTTTTTGAACTCGTGGAACACACCGTCTCTGATCGCGGACTCAGAAAGGTGCGATCCAAAGTTACTGACGCACAAAGACCTGTAATCTGGAAGTCTGTCACCCTTACCGGCATTAGGGCTGCTCCTGCGATACTCTCCTTCGTAGGAACGGTCGTCACGGGAGCGTTTGTCTCGAGTCCTTTCCTCGGAACTGGGTCGGTCTTTACTTCGAGAGCTCACCTTGCTGTTTCCCCGGCCTTCACGCTCTTGGTCCGGGCTCCCACGATCACGGGAGCTCCTTTCGCGCCCTTCAGCATTCGATCTGGAACGTTTACTCTTTGTGGGAGTCTCTCTGTCTTGTTGGCGCTTCATATTTTTGCAAAAATCGCTGTCAAAGATATAAAATGTTCCTCAAACAGAAACCATGGCCGCCATGTTGGGAAGCGCAAGTGCTTGCCGTGCGGGCTCCGGGCACGAAATTCATCCGCAGAGTAAACAATCAAACTTTCTTCTTCTTTATTAATGAAAATTCGAGAACAATAACAACAGAAATAAGACATAATGTATACAGGTAACATTACAAACCCTTTCCTTGCTGTATACCATAATTACTACGATAAGTTGAATAGATCTACTTTGTTGACTAGATGCGGAAGTAGAAACAACTAAATACAGCACTTCGGTCACGCCGTGACGTCAATGTAGACGATCCCAAAGGGTGAGAAGGGGGGATTTGAGGTACGTAGTCTTGCAACCTGCCCTGGGTTTACAGAACGCTATAATACCGGGTTACGATCAAAGTACGCATTAAGCGGCATTATGAAGTTGTCCTGGATTACGATTAGGCTGTCGGAAACTAATTTATCTAGATATTTTTACCAACTACAGAGGCAGATATTGCCTTATGCGACTGATGATATTAAATGCAAGAATGCCTGAAACTGAAGAAACCAATCAAATTTTAAATGTTTCCCCAACAGCACAAATCATAGGTGATTAAAGACCCAAATCAAATCAAATCAATGACGGACCAGATGAGATGCTCTGTATGCAATCATGCCTGGTGTCATAAGTGTGCGTTTGTGCAAAGAGGCTTCTTTTGATACTTGTCCAGCCTACCTTTCTAGCGCTGTAGCAATTGGATCATGGTTTCTCATTGGACTGAATGATTTTGTTCTAAAACTTTAGTACGATGACCATGATGACTATGTTGTGCAGGCAAAACGCTGATTACTGTGTGTCCAGGCCTGCGTATGTCAGCACATTGCAGCCGTCGCACCTTTCTTTCATCGTACAATGTATCTGCATTTATAGCAGAGGCCAGTAGAGGACGTTGGAGGATCGAGTGCGTGCAGACGTGCGTTTGATTTCCTCCTCTGCACAAATACTATCATACTACCAACAGGTTGCCCCTTGTCCAACAGACTGAGCTGAGAATGATTTAGGTGTATGATTGAGCAACACTGTATAATGAAACGATATATACCCCCTACTTTTATGTAAATCATCGTGTTTCAATAGGCATGATTAAATCATGTTCTCCTGAAATCGTGTCCTGATCATGAACTATTGCGTTTAGCTGTGGAGAATACAGAATACGAAATGTAGATTTCGGTGTTTTTGACTACTTTCCTAGCAGAGATTCGGCTCTTTGGATTGGCGACATAAAGAAAACGGGAAGAAATAGAAAACCCGACAAAAACACCAGCCCGAGAGCCGAACCTCTGCTTGGAGTACTTTTTGACCTGGCTGTTACCCGTTGGAAATATGTAATGGTTAAACATTCAAATTGAGTTTAAAAAATACTTCCGTGAGGAAAACAAAGATGGATATAATAGAGTAAGGTAGTGGTTAGGTAGGAGCAAGGAGGTTGAATACTTATTATATTATAGAATCTCTATTTAACCTCCTTGGTAGAAGTTTTTCTTCTGTTGGTTGGGATGTCTTAATTAAAATGTTTTTGTGGTTTAGCAACCAAACTAGTTTGAACTTCAATTTCAAAGATGTTACAGATCGTTCTTATCCAATAACATCTATGGTAGTTTTGACCTCAAATCCCGCCCATGGCATTGTCATTCCTTGCTGTCTGGTGTTACTAACTTAAGCCACGAGCGTAACCAATCTAATTTGGGGCAGATATTCCTTGTATCCCTGACACGATTGCGTAGCGATGATGAAATGAGTTGTATTTTCAGCATCATTGACATGATTGGTGACAAGGGTAAATCCCTGCTATTACGTATGACCAGACCGGCTGGGGGCGGTTCCAGCCAGGCCTGCTCAAAACCGGAAGTGAACCAGGAGGTTGATATATACCACTCCTTCATTCTCATCAAATGCTATATTTGGCAACATGCATGATATAAAATCCTACTTGACCTAATAATCACTAGAAAATTAACATTTACCCAACTTTGAGGTCAGAAACATGGACATTGACAGCCTCATGCATCCGTGTTGTAAGTGTTACGTTTACTACTAGCATGCCCATATAAGGGAAGGACGCCCCCCCCCGTCAGGTGACCTTACGAAGTGATGACTCAAGCCTCCGTCACCCGGCCATTTTCAGCGATACTACAGAAAACAGACGCACGCTCTGCCCCGTGATTCCCTTCATTGTACGCGAGCGTGAATAGTCACACAACGAACCAGTCGACAACGAAACCAAGTCTACGTGGAGCTTCCCGCAAAAATGATGGGGCAGGGACAAGGTAAAAACCAAGGACAGATGGAGCCCAAGAAGAACCCAATCACCGAGGACTACCAGGTCTCAGCGGTGGTGCTCGGGCTCGGTATCAACGGGAAAGTGTTGGAGGTGTTCTCCAAACAGTCGGGAGAGAAATTCGCTCTCAAGGTTAGTTTTGTCTGCTTTCTCATCCTCCGGGTTATATTTAGTTTGAGTAGATTAGATTCTGCATGACAAAATCTACCTTCTCCTTTCTGATCTGTGGGGGAGGGGGGCAGACCCGGAACAAGAAGACATAACGTTACATGTGTGTTATGTTACCTCACACAAAGGTGGGAGAATGTTCAGGCGGTCAGTGATGACTAAGCTATGTATGGGGTGACCCTTTGTTTGTTGTGTAGTCTCATTGCATCATGCCCTAGTGTTAGGAGTGACCCAATATTCTGTAAAATTCCATTATTTCCCCCTGTGCAAGAAATTATGATAATTTACACAACAAATAACACACCAGAACATTATTACCACAATTAACTTGCATTATACAGTATCAGGAAGAAAACAAAACAGAAAGTAGCATGTACTCATTGAAACCTAATCTAGCAGTTGATGTTTTATCGCTTTATCGCATTGCTTTATCTATAACTGTAAAAACTTAATTTTGAGTTGTGTGAATTTCACTGGATGTAGAAATATGACATGGTGGTAGACTGGTGATGAAATGGTAATCAGTTACTTGTGAAAGATCCATGGTCAGTTCTTCTTTACTGCTGAGAATCAAAGCAATGATGACCGTGTTGAAAACAGTAATATTTACCTTCTTATATGGCATTAGAAAAGGAGGAAACCTTTCCACCCACTGTAACCAGAAACATAGTGCTTTCATTTTGTGAAACATTCCACTCAATGTTTACCTTTACCTGTTGTTACAAAACAGTTGAGGTTGTTCCTGTACATATGTATATGAAAACGGATGGCAATACAACGTTGTCGCATAATTCTTTTGTTATAACAATTAGAAAAGTATGTAACATCTTATATCATTATGATAATCATACATCATATCACATCCTATCACATCCTATCATCTCATGTCATATTGTGAAGGTTACATTTTTAAGGTATATTCTGATTCTAAGTATTGTGTAACTGGTAATCATTGCATAACACACCAGTATTGTATGTTGTGAGTGTGGAAAGAAGATTTGGTTGGTTTTGGCCATCACATACTATGGTGAACCACTTGTCTTTTGGGGAAGTGTTATGCTCAAGGTACTGAATTCTTTTTTAAGAAGGGTATGTTTATCAGTGTTCAGTATTGGACTGGCTAGGTCAGGATTTCAACCTCCCTCCTTGAAATGAAACTGCAGCATTACTTTTTAATTAGCACTTTACAGCAGAACTGCTTTAGCATTTTGAAACTTGTACAGTTTTATTAAAACGGCTTGTTTATGATTAAGCTTCTCGTGGCCCCCAGTTTTCAAATGTACTAAAAATACAGGAGCTGAGAAAAAGATAACCTCTGACTGTGTTTGTATAGCGTGGTAAGTTGAGGAAGTAAAACGCATTGGGTGTTTTCTGTGTCAACACATTTCAAACTTCCTTAAAAACCTGCAAATCAAGCATGACCTCACCTCAATGACCATTCTTCTAACTGGTGTGTCTAGGTTTGCATTTACTGAACAACAATCAAATGTAGAGAAGTTAGCATGTACATGTATGTCTTTGGCTTCACGAAACTACACTTTGTAGGCTAGTTCTGGGTAACTTCTTGAGACGAAAGTCAGTGCTTGCCTGTGTGCAAGTCGTGATCAAAGTTATTTGTTCAGCTCTTATTGTTGTCCCAGTTTAGGATTAACCCTTGACATTAGTATCCTAGAAGTTACCTAGAAATTCTGGTTAGCTGAAACCTTATCCTGGGTTATTGTGGTGGGGTTTGGCTAGACGCCAATGTCATAAAGTGAATCCTTGCCTTGAGATGGTGGTTTTTTTCTGGTGTTGCGCTGGCATCAGTGTAGTACCTGCCCTCTAAAATGTCAAAGATGTGGATAAAATAAGTAAAAGTCCTTGTTTATCACCACTATTTGCACCAGGAGTATTTTGGCCCCCTTCTGAAATGTCATCTCTGGAAGTATACCAAGTCTACCCTATGTCTGTGTATCATTAAATTGCTGCCAACTTGCCATGTTGCTTTGGTAACCCTTTATTTTTGCACCCTTACCCTTGATCTAAAACAGGATATGGGAATGTCAGACAGGATGGAAATGAACCCCCAGTCTGAAAAAGTGACAGTGATACCTCTGTCAACAGGAAGTCACCTTGCAAGGTAGTAGACACACAATACAGTAAACCTGTAACATGACAAACAGAGCTGTTATGTTTCATGTTCCACCAGTGTCGTGGCCAGTCTGAGGGTTTGTAAATGGATCCTGCCGGCATTCAACCTTAGGCAACCTTAACCTGTTAGGGTAGTTTTGGAACTGCACAATGTTCTTGATCTGGAGGTCATGGCAAAGGGTGTATTTCTGCAGTAAGGTACTTACCAGAAATTTAAAACACACAGACAGCCAATGACTGCTTTAAAAATACCACCTGTTCAGCCAGATGGTAGGCATGGTAAAAAGTCCAAACAACCTTTGTCTGCAAAGATCAAAGCATTCACGTGTCCCTGAACAGCTGTTTACATCCAAAATAGGGGGAATCTGCAACTTCACATTTTTATCAATAGATTTTTTTAGTATACTGTATATTCCTTTGAAGGTTCATATTTGTCTCCAAACTTAATAACTAGAGTACAAAGAGGTAGAATATTTGAGACTGACATATCATAATAGGGACTAAATTTGGAAGCACTGAGTCACGCCATGGAGTTTGATTAACTTAAAACATAGGAAGTAGCTCGTTCAAAATTATGATCTTGCCCTTTCTGAGAATCATAGTTAGAATGGCAGATAATATACATGGTTCTCCTTATAATTAATCACGAGGAAGTACAACTCATTGTAGTGAATACCATAATCATTTATTGATTGTGTTGAAAAGGCTATATAAAAAGATAAATCGTACAGTAAGATTTCAGGTGTATTGTGATCCAGCTTATATATGTATATTTTAGAGTTTGGGGGTCTGGCATCCAGGCTAGCTTTTGTCCAAATACTTACATGTACTTCCAAGTTGATTTATAAGGCGGCATCAGCAAGATGTTAAAAGGATTTTACAGTAAGTATTGACCTCATTGGTTTCTTGTCAACTCTTTGCATGTGACCTTAATATCCAGCAACCAATCAGAAAATGGGAGTGATGATGATATCCATTTGACTCAGTCATAATCAGCCATCTCCCATTGTGATCAAATTAGTTTGATGCTGGTGAGGACCCAGCAAGACTGAAGAGTAGGTCAGCAGAGACTAATGGTCTGCCAGTTTCTGAATGGAGGTGCTGTAGTATTAGTGTTACTGGGTCAGGTAGTCCTTCAGATGTGCCCTCTCAGTGACCATGACATCAGTACTGGTCCATATATCTGTCAGGCCATGTCTTATTAGTCTTAATTCAGTATGGTGGTAACCGCTCATCATTCAAATAGACACAGTTGTTTGTGGTCAGCCTTTTGGTTTGTGTTATTATTTAGAAAAATAAGGCAGTATGTTGTTAGCGTAGGATTTTAGTGAATTTATCTTCACGTTGCGCTATCCAGTGTAAATTTAGTTCTTTCATGATAGGAAATCCCATTGTGCTTTATTTTACCTGATTTTGTTACTGTATTTGTCTAGTGTGTTTTATTTTGAACATACTCTTTGGGATCACTGATCTTTTCTCCAAGAGCAGTCTTTATGAAGTTTATGATATGTTTGCTCAGTAAAGCCCAGGACGTTATATAACATCTTGGTGAAATCAAATAGGTATAAGTATCCCTTAATAACCTGTGGGTGTGATGATAGATCCAACCAGACCTCCTCAAGGTTTCTAAGAATAGTTTTCCATAATGTCATTCAGAAGGCTTGTGGTTATGAAATATTGCTGTAAGGGAGGGGTTCGCTCCTTGGACCAAAGAAGAACATACTGTAGCTCTGGAATCATAACCCATGTCCATATCATACTCATAGATTCTTGTCAGGAACAATTTGAAAAGGGAATATTAAATATGTCATCCACATCCCCTTTCCTGGATATGGATCACATACAGTATTTCATTTTTCCTTCTCAGATGAAAGATGTGAGCGAACATGAAATTGAAAGATTACAATGACTAAGAAGGGCAGACCTGTGAATTTGATTGCCAACTGTGTCTTTGTTTTAACTTATTATTATGATGCCAGTATGCTGAATCATATTCTTACCAATACACATTAGTTTGTATTTATACTGTAGTGCTGTTTTTACTTACAATTAGAAATGTGCTATTTTTATCAAGGCTAGCTTGTACATGTTTATGGTATTAATCATAAATTCCTTCAATACCTCCATGTCCACAGATGAGGAAATGGTCCGGTATTGATCGCATGGTCACGATGGTGTTTGGGTTTGATTTAGAAGGCCATCTTGGAACCCCAAATCGATGACAACTTGTTTAGGGAAACCACGATCAAATTTCCGCCCTGCCCTTTGACTTTTTATGGTTACCCAGACTTCTTGGGAAATAGAAGCCCATTTAGATTACATGGTAGATTTTGCCTTATAGGCAACTTTCTGAATTAAAGAAAGGAATTGTTGCATACTTTTTGTGCATTACACATTTCAGAAATATCAAGTATTTGTCGTATTTCCAGGCATACTGTATGCATATGTATGTAATACTGTGCAAACCTTACAAAACGCATTATTGATAATCATTATTTTGATTTTTTTTGTCCTTTTTGTTGCCAATGGTTCAACAGTTTTGAATCATACTAATTTTTTGATAAACATTTCTGATATGACTTAGATCTACCTCCATGTATTCTGTGTTTTGCAGGTTCTAAGAGACAGTCCTAAGGCCAGGAGGGAGGTGGAGCTACAGTTCAGGGCTTCCAACTGTCCACACATCGTCAGGATAGTAGATGTGTACGAGAACAGGTACCACGGACACAACTGTCTCATGGTCCTCATGGAATGGTAAGTACCTGTGTTTTGCATCCCATGTCTTGTATATTGTTCATTGTACATGTACATGAAGATATTAAATGGCAGTTGTTTATATGGCTCAAAATTCTCTAAAGTGTTATGTAGTTTCTGAAGTTTCTTGTTTGCATATCATGTTGGTCGTAAGGAATAGTCAGAAAGTTACTAGTTAGATTTCCTTCAAGCAGTAGGTTTGTGTCGAGATTTAGTCTCACTTATCAAAAAGTGGATGCCAGAGAGATGAAAAAGAAGAGATTTGGTGTAAGTATTTGCCTTGAACTTTGACCTGTCCTGGTTGTTCCTCTTGGTACAACCATCTGCTCCACTGGTTCTGTGAACTACTTAGTACTCTCATCTCCCAAATAACCCCCTCCCCCGATTAGAAATATCCCCTTGACATATCTTCAAAATCTGATGAACATGCCCCGAGCAAAATATCCCAATTGACATGTTAACTGCGTCCACTGTGTGTCCAATGCTAACTTCTGTCCAAGGGCAGAAGATATGCAGGTAGGTTCTTTTTTTTCATTTATACTGTTGTACCCTGACATGAAAGGAATTACTGGTAGAAAACCCCTAACTTTCATTTTTTTGGGGGGATCCCTGGTTAACAAAGGTCCGATTAAAAAAAAAAAGGATACGTACCGTCCTAGCCTGATACATCACACACCCTCCCCAAAGAGTTATTAACCCCAGCCAGCGAGAGATTATATGAACACGGGCTAGAAATAGTGCCGTCCAAAATGAGAACTTACTGGGTGGATTTTGAGGCTAGAAAAAATAAATATACCAGTACGTTTATTAGGGAGATGAGAGCATCATAGCCATGTGGTAGGATATATTGATTGTGATATATCACGTACTATGGCTAAAGTTTACGACCTCGTTACGCAGTGTTCTTTGTGAAACTGAAATTCAAAATATGTTAAATCTAGCTGTTGCCTGGAACCTTAATGTTTCAAATTTTAATTCTCTGTCAAAACAAAAGAACAATTTAAAAAAACTGTGAGAGCTAGCAATCACAGTCATGATGTCCAAGTTATACCTTGCAACATCTAAGATGCCAAGTTGTGGATAGCATTCTTCACACTTATTGGTGGAATGCTCACCCTAATTTCCATATTTGGACAGCCCACTTTTTTGGCAAACCTTGCTTTCCCCTCTGAGTGTGACAAGGAACTCGGGAACTGGCAGAGGCACATTTCACATGGCACAGCTCATTGTTACACGTTGCATCGGAGTCTGGAATATACTTTGCATTCGAGCAAGGGTGCTATAGAGTTGGTACAACAATATCGTAAACTTAAAAGTCTAACTGATCAATTCGGTACATGATAGCATCATTAGGGTGCTTTTAAATCTTCCTACAAAAACCTGTACCTCGGACTCTGATGCAAGATGCGACAGTGTGCTGTGCCATCTGGAGCGGGCCTCAGGGTGACCAAAATGATGCAAGTAAATTTTCAGAACTTTGTCATTTAAATGTTTGATATTCTTCTGAGTATTATATTCTTGACAGAAACTGTCAGCAAAGTTGATTATAACTGCCTGAAGTTCTGCCATATGATTCTACTTGTAGTTCTTGTATTTGAACTAGATTTCTGTGCTCCCTACAGTATGGAAGGTGGAGAATTATTCACACGAATCCAAGAGAGAGCAGACCAAGCCTTCACAGAGAGAGGTGAGCAAGCATGGTGCTTATGTCTGCTGTTGGGGTTTTCCATTTTGCCTAGCATGCATGGTGATATCATATGTAAATTGCTAATGTGTGCCTGTCATATTTGACAATTGTACTGCAGATTTTTGTCACTTTGTGAAACTGTGTGACTGCTTTAGTAGTTTAAGGCCCTCAGGATAATTAATAAGCTGATAGTCTGCAAGTTCTAAATGACATTTTCGGCAGTAATGTGCCTGGTGTTCTCTTGATCATCACCTGATTTTTAGAGATCGACCGATGTTTGCAGGTGCGCCCAAAAAAAAGCTGGTGTCTCATTTTTCACTTGAGCTACCCTGTGGCAATCAACAAATTTGGCCAAAGCTCGTCAACTGCATTATAGTGGCTTTTGAGATAATTTGTTGCCCTTCTGGTAAGTGTCAGAAGCTGCCCTTTTGTAATGGATCCTAGTCTGTACCAGATGTGACATTCCCTGCGTCCTTAAGAAGGACAGGTCCCATAAACAACGCCTGTATTTTTAGACCAAAAGTTTCATGCATCCTTTTGAGTAGCTCGGTAGCGGAGCCCACCTTTTTTTTTATACACAAATTCTCTTGTCTCTAGCCTCAATCATTCAGCCCCTTTCATTTCCATATTCATTGCTCGCTGATGCACCTCTTTATTGCCATAATTGCCATAATGTAATAAAAGTACCTGTTGTGGTGTCCAATTGCATCATTAAGTGAAATTTTACCAGTCATGTATTACAGACATCATCTTAGTTATAGGAATGCACCTTAAATCGTGCTGTATTGGTGTACATTAAGTGTATCTAACATGCTTTTGGCCTCTGGACTTTAAATCCCTTTGAAATTGATTTCTTTTCTCCTGTTGGATGTAGCCTCAACTTTTCCACATTTATTTTTACCCTGCATAGAATTGTCTGAAGTGGTGTTTATGCTTCCATCACGACACGCGTGTCTGAAAATCCTTATCAACTATGACCTAAGGCATATATCTGAACAGGCTCATGGAAAAAGAAGAAAGAGATAAAAGTCTGAAATGTTGGGTTTACTTCAGATTATTCTGTACACTTTTCACCTTCTAGTTTATCTCCCATGGAGTCCCAAAATATTAACCATCAACAGCTGACCTTTCTGCATAAGTCAGGCTGAAATATCTGACTTTTAAGGTACTTACCACCTAAATTTTTAAGGGAAGTTAAAGTGTGACCTTGTTTGAAGGGGAATGTTTAAATTAAAGCAAAATGTGTTAATGTCTGCCTCTTCTGTGATAGACAGCTGATCTAACTGTAACTACATGTACTCCAACATTGGTTAGATTTTCTGTTTGCTCAATAAGAAATTACTGCGTCAGAGACCCTTGATTTTATACAGACAGTTATCCCACATGCATTTTACGTGGGGATGATGCAGTTTTCCCTGGCAGACATGACACTTGGCACTTGAACACATGAACACTTCCAGATTGTCTGCAAAGTTGTTGACTTGGGTGACTTTTTAAATCTTTCCAGCCTACATGTCGTAGATCATCTCAGTATTTACCAGCTATTTCAGTGGATGAATGACGAAGTTTCTGAAAGTGTTTATATGTCTTGGCAGAGGCGGCAGGTGTGATGAGGGACATTGGGAAAGCGATCCAGCATCTGCATGCCATGAACATTGCACACAGGGACATCAAGGTAAGAAAAATACAGTATCATTAATACATACACTCTCACAGGATTATTGGTGCAGGAATGAGAAAGTTTGCAAGGAAGATATCCATCAGTAAAAATCAAGTCATTTTCACGATTGCATATCTATGCTACCCTGAAAAAAAGACCCAGCATTGTTGTCTTTGGGCATTTATAGTACCCTGGTGACTGCTCTACATTCATGATGTTACCTTGTGACCCTGGTCTCTATGCTTAATGAAAAACAAGTCGTGACTTATATTCACCATGCAAAGCATATTATTTGTTATATAAATGCAGCTGTGTTTGTTTGACTCCAAATTTGCCACCATGCTAAGAGATATGCAAACAGTAGTGGAACACTAATTCATAAGTGCTTAATTGGCCCATTTGGGAATTTTTAGAGGAAGCATAGAGAATATATAATTTCTGGATGATACTGGAAATATGCTTTTGATGAAGTGGAATTTTGTGCCAAAAAGCTTTTAGCCTCATTATTGAATATTGTGCTTTTTCAAATTTTCCTTTGACAGCCAGAGAATCTGTTGTACACAATGAAACAGCCAAATGCAGTTCTCAAACTCACAGACTTTGGCTTTGCCAAGGAGACGAGGGAAACCAACTCACTAGCTACACCATGTTACACACCGTACTATGTAGGTGAGTATGGCAGATTTTCTCATGTCCTTTCCGTACATAATGTCCTCCTTCCAAAACATTGTGTAAGAAATAAAAGAATGCAATCAAAGGTCTCAAATTGATACCAGTACCTTGCCACCAAAATAGAGTTGGCCATGTTGATAGATGTATTTTGCTGTGGAAGAAACTAACAATTTAGACTTGATATCATGCTACAGAGGATACTGGTGGAAAAGAGTTGCAGTAACCTTAATCCCTAATAGTGTAGTTTTTAACGTCAACTACACATACTATTGTGATGTGTTGAGTTATGGGTAGACTGTGTTGTGACATTTTAGGATAAAATTCTGAAAAGATTGGCAATATTTCAGTATCTGATATTGTGTTTATGTTTTTCAGCCCCTGAAGTTCTAGGTCCAGAAAAATATGACAAGTCTTGCGACATGTGGTCCCTGGGAGTCATCATGTATATACTGTAAGTCTGAAATTTTGTTATTTTACCCTGAATATGACACTACCTCACAAGTGTTTGTAATACTTCCCCAGTCACACTTATTTGCATATTAAGCTGTTAAAAGGTTTTGAAAGTTGGCCATTAGAAATTTGACTCTTGAGGTGAGGTTTCAGGTAGCAATTACACATGTACACAATTTAACATGGTGGAAAATTGGTCATGGTATATGTACTGTGTCATGAGCCAGTAAAAAGGTGTGAAATTAAATTTTATGGTTGAGTAAAACACCCTACCAGTATCACAATTAGAATATGGTATCAAATGTAAATGGTGCCTTTGACACCTAAGTTGTATAACTTGCAATCCACAATATATCAATCAAAATCCAGATTCACCAAAATTATTCTTGTAATATTTTGTAATTTGAGTTAGAAAACAGTAGGAAAAACAGACATTGTATTAGTGAAAGTTCACTTTCCACTTACATTCGTCAAGGTTTGCTTCACTGTTAATGTCCCAATTACTTCGAGTACTTGGGTAAATTTAACTAAGCCTCACTAAGAGAGCATTCATTGCAGTTTGACGTAGTCGGTTATGTCACATTAGCTCTCTGACGTCATCTCAGACCAATTATTGGGAAAAGAAATTAATGTAGGTCAGGAAGCACCAGTATTGATTTATCTATTATGGAAGCAACGGGAAAGCTAAAAACGAATGTTGATAGACTCTCTGTACTTTTTAAGAAAGGAAACAAGTTAAAATCCTTGTTTATCAGCACTTATGATCCAAACATCATTGTGCCAACAGAGCTGTATTTCTATCACATTAAAGAGATGGGATGTTAGATTTAGGGTTTATGTTATACCACCATCCCCTGTCACACTAAGCTGCACTTCCCTAGTCGTAATGCCCCATAAGGGGTCTTTCCTAGTATTTTATAGATGTATAAATGTAGATTTTACACATACAGTCAAACTTGGTCTGATGATCTTTGACAATGTTAGCTGAGACAGATTCCTATAACGTTGTAGAGTCTACATTGCAAGGACTTGAGGTTGACCATGGTTTATGACTCGATGCCCTGTGTTCCCGCAGGCTGTGTGGGTTCCCACCCTTCTACAGTAACCACGGTCTTGCCATCTCCCCTGGGATGAAGAAGAGGATAAGAAACGGCCAGTATGAGTTCCCCAACCCTGAGTGGAGCGCTGTATCAGAGCTAGGTGTGTAGGACGACCTCTCATTGTCAATTCCATATCTGATTCAATCTTGTCCTAACCACCTTTGTAATGTAAATACCTGACATTGTACCATTTCCCTTGTAGATGGTATTCCCACTGAATGTGTTATTACTGATGATGATGATACAGATAACAATCACCAATCTATATTGTTCCATATTCTACTGTCTGTGCCCACTCTTTTCCACGAACATTTCTATAGACCCGACCTCTATCGTCAACTCTCAGTACATCCAATTTCCTGCAGTACTTGTCTTGAACTCTTGTCTACTGATGTTTAATATATGAATGACTTAGTCGTCTGGTTCAGACAAGAGCATAATCAACCAAGTCTGTGGTGAACATTTAGAATAGATCATTTACAGATAAAAGATAACAACCTTTGTATGTCATCCATATGCATAGCAGCACTTCTGCCTCTCAGTTGAGATAATTATGGCCTTTGCCTGGAAATTAAGGAAATAGCTTGTTTAACATCCTTTTGATGGTAGACTCATAGGTACACAATGTCAACCAAGCTTCTAGCAGCCCTTCCACTGGTCAGGCCCCTAAGCAAGAGATTGTGTAATACAGGCTACAGAAGTAGTGACACAAAACGTTGAACAATCTCCGAAAAGCTTGCCGTGCAAACCTTCATAACTGCTGATATTATACCCTGGGTATAATGTTCATCTTTATATACCTAGAGGACAAACCACAATTGACCAGACCTGTAGTCCCTAACCACAGAGTTATGAAACATTCATACCAGGCAATCCCCTTGGTGACTTTGTAATCTCTTAATGTTGAGATATGGACTGATTTGCTCTCAAGGGACATTTTTCAAATATACTTACCCACCCAGTATTCTATGTGCTGCAGCTACTGTAACTGTCAAGGTTGCAGTAACCTTAATCCCTAAATGCAGAAGTAAATGGTAGTTTTTATGAGTTGAATTTAGAGGGGTCGCATGTGTTATGAACCATGCATCAAGAGCTCTGAGCTGTAATCTTCTTTCAGTTTCAGTAATCCCAAATTTGTTATGGTACACATTACGCCACATAGCAGGATCGACATCAATCCTAAGCCTGCCTCCTAGCAGCTTAGATATGAAGTCCACAATATATACTGACTCAGAGATGTTGTGCTGTCCGGCACCTGAAATGCCTGCCTCCTACTGGTTTTGACATGAACTTCATCTTGTTTCCCACAGCCAAGAACCTGATCAACCAGCTGCTGAAGACTGACCCCCAGGAGAGACTTACCATCACAGAGTTCATGGCACATCAATGGGTATCTGTAAGTACATGTCTTCTTAGTTTTTCTTCAGAAATATGTCATATTGTAAATAATCACCATTAGAAGTAGTATCGTGTTATACCATAGAGACCAGGTGATACTTATAGAACCGTCAAGATATATAGATGGAGGCTGCCTTGTTCCAATACACTTCTATGTAAGATTTGACTTCTGAAATTTGAAATTATGAACTGTTTTCCAGGGAGTCGAGAATGTTCCCCAGACACCCCTTGCGACGGTCAAGGTGTTGGATGATGAGAAGGATTATTGGCAAGAAGTACAGGTAAGATCCAGTTGGGATGCTTCCTATTTGTAGAATTTTTTCAGATCATAGACAGGCCATTTCTCGATATAATTCCAAACATTTAGCGACAAAATGGAACACTGTAAGTATCATGATACATCAAACTAAGAAGAAAAATAGATCATCAATACCATCAGCAGTAAAAGTGACCAATGCTCCTTCTCTGTCCCTGCAGGATGAGATGACCAATGCTCTGGCCACCATGAGGGTGGACTATGACCAGATCAAGATCAAAGAGATCTCAGCGTCCAGCAACCCCCTTCTGAATAAGCGGCGCATGAAGGCAGAGGGGCAGATATCAAAGTAATGAACGCTGAGCACCTGGAGGGCACGTGGGGAGGGGCTGATGGATAATTAGAGGAAATATTGCTACATGTATTTGTGCTTGAAAGTATCGGCAGATTTTGCTTCTGACATTTTTCTTAATATAAAGATTTGTGTGCATTCTTGTCTCCTCTTACTATCCTTACACTTTGGGTTAGGGAGACATTATAAAACTAATTATGTGTATCATGATCATGTACTTTTTGTAAGCAATATAATCCTTCTGTTCCCTTGGCAGTAGTGTGACAATCCAGTCAAACTGAACTGTTTGGTATTGAACACTAACCACTTTTTAAGCCACTGGTAACTACTGATGGACAGGTAGAAGCTACTATAGGTTGTATCAAGGTCCTATATAATGTCCTTGGTTGTATGAATAGCAGGAGTAGGAATAGATAATTGCAGTTTTTGATTTATTTTGCTTTTGTAGCGTTCCTTAAGAATTGATATGTTGATAAGTAATCATAAGTTTGAGAGACGCTATTTCCATATGATATATGTGCACATAAATATGTATATACTGACCAAAAAGAGAAGGAGAAAGTACTCCCTTCATTAGAATTCAGGACTTGTGTATTGTACTCAGCACAAGAAATCATGAAAGAAAATCCCCGGTAATCTTGTAAATAGACAAGCATGCTTTTAGTTTCTTTATTTTTCATGTGCTGTGACGAGGCATCTTCAATCAATGATGTTGCCATGTTTTGATTTCTAAAATTAAAGTTAGATGAAGAAGAATCTTATAACAATTGTGATCAAGAGGCCAAGAAAGAAAACCTAAAACAGCATGAGGCTATTTTATTATAGTATCTTGCTCACTGAAGGTTCTCGCTGGTTTTCATTGAACAAGAATTGTCAGTTCTGCCATGATTAGATATGAAAATGGACATTAAATGGTCCCATAGTCTTAACACCTTCAGAATTCAATTTTTGCGGCCTTGTCTGCAATAATTGCTGTAAATACCCGCTCACATTGATGCTTCTGTGCTGTAGAACATTTGCTCTGCAATAATTGTTATGTGACACTATACACATTTTTGTGTGTAACAATCTACTAATTAATCATATATTTCAGCTGAATGAAATGAACACAAAATTGTGTGCAGTTTGTGATCTGAAAATTGATTGAATGGGAAAATATAGATGGAAGAGGAGTTTTCATGAGTACTGTTGTTCATCTGTAATTACTTACCTTATATGTATGATAGTGCATAGATTTATGCTTATTTGTGTAGTAGATGCTAACATAATTTAACACAACTAATGCTACATTGCTATATTTATATATAAGTGAGCACGCCTCATGAATGGAATCTCCCACTAAGAGGCATGGTGTTAAACGGCACGTGTGGTACACCAGAATCCTTTATGGATGACTACTAGTATTTGCATTGTAACAACATGAGCTTTCTTGGTCCCCTGCAAACTGGAATGCAGTTGTATAAACTTGACCCATTCATGACAAAATTCTGTCTAACAGATACTGCAGCAGATAGCACATTTACAAGTCATCCATACCTTCTTAAGAAGTGTTCATCAGCTGAATGCAGATATGAATGGGTTAAGTTGCTGATATGGAATGATAGTGTTTTGTCATCTGTTGCTGGAATTTCAGAACAAACAGAGTTTGAGATTTATTTATTCCACCATAAAATATGTCTGTTAACAACTGTCATAGTCAGTGTACTGCAACTCATTGAGTCATATGGAACTGCAAGGGACCTTAATACAGTAGTCATAGATACATTTGTATTCGTATACTTATGTATACTATTTTCTGATAAACTAATGATAATCCAGGCTTATCATGAATGAAATACCTGATTTGAGAATTGAAAAGATAAATACAACAGAGAAAAGTTTAAAGTTTTGCAAAAGATCAACAGTGTATGGTAGGATGTTTAGATTGTGGTTCTTAAGAATATTGTTTCTTCCAATGTTATTATATGTTGTAGAACATGATGATGTAGGATATGATTGGAAGGATTTTTTGTTTGAGTGTGATTGATCTTTTTGTGATGTCATGGATGAATAAATCTTTAGTTGCTGATATTCTATCGTAGCCCATTGACTTCAGATGCATATTCTTGAAATGCATGTGCAGTAGAGTCAAATGTACATGTATTTAGATTTAATTGCTTTCTTCATTTCATATACCCAAGAGAGTGGTGCCAAAGATTAGTTATCCTCACAAAATTCAACAATGTTACCTATCTGCCATTGCCAGTATATGATGATGCTGCCATATTTTCTTATGACTGCTGAATCAAGTCAAACACACCTTTAAGCAAAGTAGGTCTTCCCACATCTTTACTTAGAATTGACCTGGCAATATCGAGTAACAAAACAGACCAAATACCACAATTTTTATACAATGTACAATACCATCTAGTGTGTACAAACTTTGTGTACTTGCTTGCACCAAAATAAGCTACCTGTGAGGGTACAAACCTTAGGAATATAGAAACACTATATATTTGTAGTCTTCATATTATTTACACTTCTTGGGTTATGTGAAAACCCAGATTGTAGTTTCCAGAAAATGTAGGCCATACTTCAGCATTGATCCACGGTAATTGTCAAAATCAATGTTTAAGATTACTGAATTATTGTAACATAGATTCCAGTAAAGATTTCTTTTCCACCCGTTCAAAACATTGCCTTCCGACCGGTTAAACCATTGCTTTGGGGTCACTTAACAGCCTTCCAGGCAGCAGGAAGGCCATACTTTAATGGGCTAGAACTTCCAGCCCATTAAAATATGGCCTTCCTGCTAATGAGCATATGGTATTTGTCCCAAAATACATGTCCAGCTACTTCTGTTGGAAATGGGATCAAATTGCTTGGCTGCCCTTGTGAGATTGGCTACCCAGGTTATTGATACATAGTCTGTATTACTTAACATGTTGTAAGATTTTAATTCTACGTGTACCATAGCATGGATATGGCTAAAGAATAAAAGTGTTTAGCTTGACATAGCATGACATATGGTCCATGATGAAAAAAAAACACACATATAAGGTCACTTTTACATGTATTTAGTTTACCAGAATGTATACCAATTGTCATACTGTACACAGAACTTGTGTTAAAGTACATTAGAATGAATAAAGGGATCTTTATCTTGGGCAATAAAAATCCTACATTCTGGAAGAAGACTGCAGAAATTATCTTACTGATTTCACTCTTGCTGGCGAATATAGGATAATTCTTTTTACCAATATTGTGTCTTGCCTCCTAGGTCAGCATACAAGTAAACCTTGTGACAAATCAGATTGGCTGATAGAAGGTCAACAAGAAACATTGCACTGAAACACCAATATGGAAAAAAACCTCTTTGAAATTTATTTCACATCTTTTCAAAAGTATAACTCTGACACAGAGTCTGTATATGTTTTGAAAGATAGCACTAGGTAGATGTATGTATGAAAAATAGACCAAGTGCTGACAGCTTTACAAGACTTAGTGCTAATGTGACATAATCGATACTCCCAAAAGTCTTCATGATTTCAGTATTTTGGAACTGGGAATACAAAAGCTGTAATACCAATATGTACAGTTCTCCACCATTTAATCTCTCATACATTCTATTTACACTAACTATATACATTTACATCTGTAACTTAAGTCAGCGAGATACAAATAGTTCCTGTTGTTCTAACATTTGTAAAGATCATAGCTGAATCTCGCACTGAAAATATGTTACATGTATAAGTATTGCCATCTTGCCCAGTCACCAGCAGAGATAAGAATGTAACCTACATTTCACTCAGCTACTTACTATAAATATATAGGAAGACAAAGATTAAAGCGCTGATGCTGGTAGAATGGAGGTGCAAAGAGAATGGAGTGCTGATTCTACAGAACAGGCAGGTTGACAGTCCTATACAACATATAAGATCATCAGTAGAGTCTGTAATTTCAATAAGAAGTTTTCATTCTTTTCCATCAAAACTCCTTGCATCTATCTAACAGGTTTAGAATGTTTTGAGTACATCATAAATACTACATGTATACTAGTGTATATGCAGTCTCCACATAAGTCTGGTTGTGTATAAAACTGAGAATGAGATGACTGTAGATGTAATCTTGATGTCCGGTTCCCGAGATGCACCATTGATGTGTTATTTCAGGAACATGACATAGAAGGCCATGACGACACAGGTGGCAGCTACTGGTACATGTAGTCTGGTGCCGATCACTGCAGCTGTTAAGGATGAATACAGAACAGTTATCATGGAGCACAACTTTAATATGTGATGAAATTACAATGCTTTAAAAAGACAATAATATTACCTCAAGTTCGCAACCCATAAGTGTAGGTGTCCCTTTACACATGTCCCTGGCTGATGCAATGAAAGTGGTGACAACTTTTATGTAAAATCTCTAAAATATAACTTTGAGAATCATAGTAGGATTGGTCTGGACCAATCGTAGGGAATTACGCTGGAGGAAGCGACCTCTGACCTCCGCTCGTGCCACGCTCACAACGCGAAATCCGCCGCCTCGTGCGGCCGGCTCGCCTCCCTTGCAATGTTAACGCAGGGCCGCGGTGTGCAACCACAGTAGCGTGCGGGGACTCCCAGTAACGTTGTCCACCTGGATTCGCAGTTCTAAGCTAGAGTTTCACCCGAAGACTGATTCCGGCTGTCTCTACACTGTTCGTAATCTGTGGGGGCGTTCTGCAGCGAGGTTTCTTCACCAGCCTGGGACTGCACACCCGCCTGCCCCGTGTGAGTTTCCACCGACATATACATTTTGAGCCTTCATCAAGCCTCTCAACCTACCGTGCGACGTTTCCCAACTGCCGAGGCACACGAACCTGCCAAGAAACCTGCGGGTTACCGTCCCACAATAGCGTATTTACAGAGAGTCTACAACGATCGGACCGACAGCCCCCCTCCCTCACTCACTTCCCGCCCTTGAGGCGGGGTCTCGCGAGACTTCGGCCCGTGATTTGAGCAGCCATGTTTCTTCTCGCGAACCTAACAACTTATCCACGAGCTTCCACGAGCGGTAATTCCTCATCGCACGCCCTTCTCCCTTTCCACCCGTACCTACACGGTCTACAAGAATGCGGTGTGCATCTACAGCAGCGTACTCAAGGCTCCCCACTCCACGTCGATGCGACTTAACCTTCCGGTCCGACTTGGAGTCTGCGACAGCGTCCTGCAGCGAGATCGTCATCAGCCTGGAATACTACGCACACCCGAAACTCTTGAAAAACTCTTTCCAGTAGAGTAGAATAGATTAGAGTAGTTTAGCACAGCCAGATTGACAGTTCATCAAGACCAGCTCCAGCTGTGTGCCGAAGAAATTACAATGCTTTAAAAAGACAATAATATTACCTCAAGTTCGCAACCCATAAGTGTAGGTGTCCCTTTACACATGTCCCTGGCTGATGCAATGAAAGTGGTGACAACTTTTATGTAAAATCTCTAAAATATAACTTTGAGAATCGTATTAAAAAGTTTCAATTTCATAACAGCCTTACTCACCAATTTAGTCAGAACTTGGAGAAATTAATTGCTGAGCTTCTGGGAACGTGAAATTACTGCACACATGTAAGTATTACGACAATAGTGTATGTTCATCTGCAGGTGCAGATTAAAGACATCGCAAAAATCTACCTTTATAGAAAACTCCTAGAGCCCCTTTTTTCTCAGACAGGAACCACTGCTTGAGTTTCGGTACTCTCTTCATGTAGGCACAGGTACAGATCACCAGCAACGCGAACACAAGTAGCCCGTCAAAGGAGTAGACTGGAAAACAAACCAATAGTTAGTCACTTTTTACACGGCTAAAAAGTTTATCAGCTGAGCTGATCTTGTGTGGAAAACGTCTTCTGCTGATACAGCCCCCCTCCCCACCATCAATAAACAATATTTATTTCTCGTCAACAGTCAACTCACCATTCATGGCGGCCAATTTCAACTCTGCCTTCTCCTAGCACAACGTTTTCACCTTTTCGTGAAGGTGGGAGGGTCTAGTATAAATCACGACATCCAGAAAGTCAACAATATTTATTCCAAAATGCCAACTCAACTTTTGACAACACGGAACCGGAAATGACCTGGAACTTCGAGACGAACGGACGGAAGTTTACAGTCGCGTGTGTTCTCGCGAGACTTGAGGCCCATTGCGGAAGTGAAGTGGGTTCAGGAATCAACACACAGCGGCGGCTATGAAAACGATCGATTCGCGTGCGGCGGTGGCCCTGGGATTTCCTGCTGATTTTTCAGGCGGCAGGAGCTAATAGAGTAGCCGATCTTGCTTTAAATGCTTGCTGTGTTATATCAGATGCTTTAGTAAGCTGTGATTTTTGTAGCTAGGTGGTTTGGATTTAGGGGATAAGGAAAAGTGCCAGGGGAGGGGCCCTGGGCTCAGGGTTGACTTTTTAGCTGCCGTCCCTTGTCCGGTCGATCAGCGGAGCGGTGTATGGTGCAGCGGGCAGGCGGCTCGCCATGGCTGGTGAACTGTACAGGGCGAAGTTCGACTACGTGAAGGAGATAGAGACGGACAGGCCTGACGTCCTAAGTTTCCATCAGGGGGACAGGTTCATTGTCACCCAGAAAAATGACGACAAATGGTGGACAGCGGTGGCCGCCAAAGACAAGTTGGTGGGGTACGTCCCCGCCGCTTACCTGGAGGTTAGTAATAGATAACTTGCTGTTTTCACATCTTCAGATGATAATTTTATATTCCCGGTGAAATATTGGCTTCCCTTTTGTTAGCTACAGTTTCGATTGAAAGGGTCACACACTGTGTTCCGCTTACTCAAATCAAGGAGGTTAAATATATCTCAAATCTTCCACCACGTATTCTTATAATAATTTTTGAGGATGGACAACTAGCTAGTTTTCAGAGCCACCTGGTTAAGAAATTTAAGGAATGTTCTCCTTATGAAATATGTCTAAACTTTGATGTGAGCTCTGAAGTATTTGAAACCTGATGTATCTGAATAAAGAGTTAGATTAGATCCCAGTACGTTCCAGTACTAGTTTATTAAAGTAAAGTAGGAACTTCACCAGATGGCCGGGGTCATAACCAACAACATCCTCACTTGGATGACTTTCAAATATATTCCTCAATCACCCTTCCCACACACAGACATAGCCACGACACGCACATGTTATAGTCAGACGTGTCTTTTGTCACAAAACTCAATACAGTAATCCGTACACAGTAGCTGTAAGTCACAGTTATTTGTCCTCTGACTGTTTGCACAGGGCAATGTGGTTACTGAAGGCACATGCTGAACCCACTATTCACACCTCCCACACAAATAGTCAATCAACTGACAACCTTTTTTCTGTGTCTCTTTCAGAGGGACATTGGAAAACTGATCCCGGAGAACAGCAATAAGGTGGGTGTAAACCCTGAACTTGGGCCAAATACTCCTCCATCCGCCTTCAGTTGAAAGAAAAACATTTCAGTGCAGGGGTCATCACCCTTTCTCGGCAGGTTGTAAAGCTGCACATTCTTCTCTAATGCATGACAAGTTTGGATTGGCAGAGACAATCACTTTCTATTTTGGATACGGTCATGGCACACACACAAACACAGCCAGCACCAGACACCGACTGAAACGAGAACCACTGATGGAACAGGAGATCCTGTTTTCATTGATGATTCCCAAATAATTGCCAGTTTCCCATGTCCATTAGAGTTCTACGTGATACTGGGGCAAGCAATGAGTATGTGACACACTTGTATGTCTGAAAAGCCTGCGAGATGTTGTTTTAATAGGCTGGAAGAAGATTGAGCTAATGGTACTTCAATCATATCTCAGTGTGAGAAAGCTGACTTCAAGTAGATCAATAGAGTGCACAAATATGATTTACGTGGCCAGTGTAGAGTTTTACATCAGACTTTGACCTTTTTAGTACATGATGTGATTAGGAAAGCAATCAAACAGTCACATCCTAACTAAACATAAATGTACCCCCCTCAAGATACAATCAGCAGATTGGTAAGCAAAATAGCCCATCCTGAACTGCATACATGCAGGCTATGAAAGTCTACCGAACCGGCAGTGAAGAAATGCAAACAATTTGGGTTCCTTTAGTCCAAATGTAAGTGTTAATGGACAGATCTTTCAGGGGATTAAGAGGGAACTGTTGTGAGCAACAACACCTGGAGTAGGACCTAATGGACTTTGTGGCCTGCAATCCACAGGGATGAAAAACAAAGACCTTTGGGCTTTTCCAGGCAATACTTCTGAATCAGTAATACGTGGGTGAGAATAGAATGCTTTGATGCTGCTTATCTGGGACCAGCCTTAATGTTTTGTAAATCAGAAATGATAAACCGCACAAATGTGATAAAAGTTCACACGGCAGAGATAACCTTGGAGTTATTACTCTGTTTGGAGTCAGTCTCCATGGCGACTAATACCACAGTGTACTCTGGACAATGACCAAGTCCTGTACAGCTGTGTGTCATAGTCTCAACAGACAAATACCAGGGCCAAGTGGCATCTGGAGTTAAGTGCAGCCTGGGTTTCTTAAACTTTAGCTTGAAAGCAGTCTGGCCAGGACGTTGTATTGGCCTGCACTCAGGCATGTCTTAAGCTGCTGAGTGCATTGATACCATACTGTAACAAACAGAGCAAGTGGACTGAGAACTACCATGGTAGGGTTGGTTACTCAGGTACAACTGAGGCTTGGCCGGGCGTAGCATTGCGGTGCCACACCTGGGCCCATCCCATGCACAGCCTGGCTGCTATGCTGGGTATGTAGGGGTGAACAAAAAGTGCACAGGGCATGACCTCTGGGGTTAAAAGTGTTGCAAATTTTGGCCATTTATATATATTTGGACCAACCTTTAACAGATGCAGGATTGTCAAACAGGACAGCTCGAATACCGATTGTGTTGTGTCATTTTTGCTCAGCTGGTCTTTAACTTTGTTGCCCTAAATGAATAATACATGACAGTAATGCGAGATAACCTAAAATGTTTTATCACTCTGTCTTCCTGGACATCTACATGATTAAACCCCCTGGTCCATTAAGTACTGCTGAGATCCCAAAGTGTATGCATGGATGACAGGACAAAGAATAGTGTCATGGTAACCAATCTTCTTCAGAGGCGATGAGAAATGAGGTGTAAATTATGGATCAGCCAGTCTATTCTATGAGAGCATCCCCAGGGAAATGATACAAATGTGACGTGTCAACGTTGTTATACTTTCACAATGTCTAGCAACATCACATTTATTATAAAATGGCTTGAATATGAAGCCTGATATTGTGAGCCTTGACTTTTTCTTCAAATTTTATATGTTGAAAAATTTACATTGCTCATTTTGAGTTCAATCCAGATTGAAGATTGAAACAATAGTACCTAATGTAATACTAGTAGTGCCAAAAGCTAATGTGTGAAAGGTACATGTAGCATGCCCCTGGGTAACGCTGTGTTTAATCTACTGACTCTGTTTCTTACCTCAGAGCAAATTTCACCTGCAGCATAAATTGAAGTTCGAATTAGTGACAGAATAATTTCCATGCACTTGTTTTTGATGAATGACTGTCATTATTCCACCATTGTAGAAATGGACATGGGTATTGTGCAGGCAGACTTGTACAGTGGGTATTATGATCTCATATATCACCAAGCTTTACGTACCAGGTATACAGTGTGATCAATGCATACCCAGTACCATGTATTGTGTAAGGACTTTTTAAACCCCTTTGATGAAACATAAACACATTAACGCCCTAAGATCAATCCTTAATCTAACACTAGGAAATAACATATCAACTTGATTTTTGCTCAATGGGGAAAATGCTGCAAATCACATCATTTTCCTGGTGAATATTCATAGAAAAGGGATTATAAGTAATGTTTAAATTGGAGCTACCTGTAAATAAAGGTAACTCAGCTTGTACAAAGCCACAGACCTGATAATGGAATGTAAACATAGTAAGTAGGTTATCCATCATGGCCGCCATGAAAGCTGTTTTGTCTGTCCTGGCCAAAAGTTCCACTTGACAATACCACTACTGACCAGTTTGAAATCACTGTGACTCTTGTCATAATGGGTACGCTACTGGTAGTTAAAATGTGACCATATCCTTTACTCATTATGAAATAGAACAATGTCCCCCTGACTTTGTCTGCACCTCTTAGTACTAAGGTATCCTTTTACTATAGGTAACTATTTTGAAATATTTAACTTATCATTACTGATATAAAAGAATTGGCACTTTTACACGAAATGTTTCATATTTCATGATAGATCTACATTTTGGTGGGAGTTGATCTGATTATACCAAGGAGGTTTAGATTATACTAAGTGATGAATAACAAGGACAATTCTCAATCTTCTTAAGAAAGCAAAAATTCCGATCAAATGGTTGTCAAGTTTTTAACTCTAACATTTTATCAAACTAACTCATGTGACAAATACTTAGATCACATGTCAAATCCTGTACATTATGAAACCTCTGTTGTTGCACACACATTGTCCCTACAAATGGAGCGTTACATCATGCCAAATTATCAAATTAGGACAGAGGTGCTAAAGACCCTAAACACCCATTGACTGGGTAATTGATCCATTTTTTTTCAGGTCAACAATGAGGATAAGTAATGGTAAGCTTTGGCAATCTGACATTTGATCAATGTTGATTCTGAGGCTGAATGTTTACCAGCTGAAATAATAGATATCAGGCTTTGAGGCAAAACATTGGGCAGAATAGATATGCTGATCTTAATGAAAATGTTGACTTAACCATACTCGATAGCAATTAGTGTCAATTTACAGACACTATAACACTGTCTGTCACCTCCTTACAGTCTTTGATATCTAGACTGTAAAACAATTAAGTGTGAAAAGTTGGGATGATAATGATACAGGTGTCAAACTGAAGGTGTGAAAAACATGACATGTTGGAAACCAAAGGTAGGAAGGAGATACAAACAGGTGATATCAGAGATTCCATTCGGAAGATAAATTTCACTGAGGTAGTATGGAGTTTGCCAATTGGGGTGACAGAATCTGCTTGTGTTAGATCTCTAGTGTAATGTTATACATGTACATTAGATTTCTATAATTCACATCATTATTGGAGAATGATAGAAGGATTTTGCTATTTCCTCAGTACTGTTGTACCTTTTGTATTACTGTGAAAGGACAACTTAGACCATTGTGCTGTATGAAATGTTACCCTATATCATTCATATTGCTGAGTCATCTCTGTGTCTTGTATGACACTGCATAATAGTATATTGATACTGGGTGGCGATGCATCTTCTTGGAATTGTTACAAGTTGCCCAGGGAACAGGCATTATTGATTTCTGCAAGTGCTAGTTTTGTTGATTCACCCATATTGCATATGATATGGAGTCTCGTCATGGAATGATGATCTTCTTTAACCTCCTTGGGATATCCAAAGACAGTTGAACTGTTGGTTGGTGTAGCTTGACTGCCTTATGCATGGCTGAGTTGGACTGTAACAACTAACCATGCCCACATTCTTGGGTCTTTAATGACCAGAAGTTGGATGTTTGCCCAGTTACTGAGTACTTCTTTGAAGAGGGGTCAGGAAGGATGCTTTGACCTTCAAAAGTATTTACACTAAAATGGCTTCCCCTGTCCATAGGATGGGTGTGGCAGTTATCTTTTGTACGACTGGTAGGAATCTAAGGATTTAAAGGATTTAAGAAAATCCTCCCTACTCCCCTACTCACATTGTGCTCTGTAAATGAGTATTTTTTTAGCAAAAATGAAGGAAGAAAGAAAGAAATAGGATCTGCATGACTTTTTCCGTAAGACATGATCGTCTACGTAATTCATAACCAGACCCTTTCTACTTCAACATAGAGTATACAGGATAATCGATAGGGGGTGAAGTTTGGGACATTTCTGACTTTACCATGATGCGGTATATATACCGGTCAAGAATACATTTATTATATACAATTTGGCATAAAAATCAACAGAAATGTCTTTGAAAGTTGATCTTTTTTCATTGTATTTAGCTCTATGAGACTCCAACTGGATAAGGATTAACATTACTGTAACATAGTGGGATGGCAGAGTCATTGCAAGAGCATCAGTTCGGTAATGGTGCATGCACGGCCTCATGTCTCCAATAACGACTGAGTGGAGATTCGAATCACAGTTTCATGGAGAATCCGAATACAATGGTTGTTATTTTCTGGTAGTGACATATTGGTTGAGTGCTTTCCCCCATTGCAGGTACATGTGGTAGAAAAGAATGGGAGTCATGACACAAGGCTACCAACGATGTGATTGCTTTTTTGATAGCCCAACAGCACCTAATGGTTTGGTGGATCCAATCTCATCTTATTTCATTTCACCCATGGCCCATTTGATAGTGTAATGTCTTGGAATTACTGGAAGCAGAGTTAGACTGAAAATAACATGCACTGTTCACATCACCCTTGCAGTCTTGCACAAAAAGGTGCATTAGGAAGTATCTTTGTTAGGATATGGTGGTGTTGGATGATAGTTTGCACGGCTTGCGGGAGGACATTTATACAGTAGGTATGGCACATATGCCAGGAGCAAGAGTATCAGTGGGAACCAACTTACAACATCTGAATTCTGGACAGCCACTGCATTTAGAAATGAAATTTAAACCACCTGTTAAGTTGCCTTGGAGAAAAACAATAACAAGACAAAATCAATTTTCTAACACAACTTTTGACAGGTGTCTGTCAAAGAAGCAATTAAGTTGGTAATTCACCAAAATTGACAATATATTAATTAGGCTGTGAAACGTAATGCCCCTAATCAGTGTAATGGACTGGGAACTAGCCTGAGGGTAACTGAACACCACAGTGTATGTCTCTGCTGCCATTCAGCAGATAAGCTAAAGCTGGTGCAAACAGGTTTGATGAATGTGTTATCTTGTGTCACAGCTATCCCATCTGTAAACACCCATTTGTCATTGCTTCAAGAGATGACAGGGCTTTTATGTATCTGTCCAGGAGTCTTAATCTCCAAGCAGATCTATTGGTGGCAATGACAGTATCCATAGGGCAAAAGCAGTATTATTGGCCACTTGAGGTCTTATTATAAATGTTAAACCTTGCTATGTTGTCTTTCTAAGAAATAGCCAAAGCTGTGAAAGTAATATGAGCTGAGTTATTATGTTGCACAATCTAATCATTCTATTATTGGCACAGAAATAGAAATAACCAAAAAGTGTCCAATGAAAAGGTCAGACCTATCAAATAGATGCTGTTAATAGATGACTTATTATCTAGTTTCCTCCATCCTTTGTAAATTGGAAGCCTTCCCAAATTGTGTCATGGATACCATATGGTTTGCAACATACATCTAAATGCAGTCATGAATAGCAGATTTTGTGTATTGCTCCATGGTAGAATTATTAATTGTGCTATTACGTGATAATGATTTGTCACATAAACAAGAAGTTAAACAAAAGAGCCATTTTGTATTATGAATAATTGAAGCTTGTATCCAACCACAAAATTATATTATTCCCCAAATGCTGTCAGTGGTGATAGACACGCCATAGAGAACACTAAACAGACGCACACACGTCTGATGCTCTCCCAATAAAAGTACAGGCAATTAGACTACCACGTAATGGCAGCAATATTAAGAGGCCATCAAAAATTCATGGAGGTTTAAGTGTGGGTGATGTTTATCCATTGTAAACGTTTATCCACCACATCCATTTCAATCTACCAGCAAGATAAACAGCACACTAAAAGATAACAGTACAATTTGGTAGAAAGTGCTGATTATTAAATATACATGAACAATGATTTCTGAATAGAACAAAAATGACTTTGTATATAGGATTCAGGGATACTGTATTCATTCTTCGATATTGGTACTACCATACCAGGGCTGGTACGAACAAAAGTGATATCCTGAATTCATCATGTAATGTAGAATTAAATTTTGTACTCATCAACACTTACAGTAAGACATAAATATCAGTTGATCCAAACATAACAATCCTGACTGTAAAATATGATAGGTAAATAACTTAAATGAATTCATAGGATTTAAATACTCATAGTTAGTTAGTTAAAATCCTCCCACACCATTATTGATGTATAGGACGGTGCCGGGGTGCCCATCTCCGTTTCATAGCCCTGGGCCACACTGTGGTGCAATCACTGTAGTAGGGGGCTAGTCCACTGGCAGTGAAGTGTGTTTAACTTCCATACTGTTTCAGAAGTATGTTCCATTTTTATAAAGTCTTTGGTATGACTCAATGCGCCTCTTGTCCAGAGGTGTCCTACCCGGGGCTTGAACCCCAGTCCTTCTGGTCCAAGTAATTTGAACCAGATGTGGTGAGAGACAGAAGTGCAGACCACTACACCACAGGGACACCCCCCATTTAAATACTCATGATCTTTTATAACTTTTTTACGACAATGATATGAATATGATATTGATGAAAATTTCTGTCAGGGATACTTTATGCAGTCTCCATGAGTCAGAATGACGTTCAATTGGCCAGTACACATACGTTATTGCAGTGATCTTGGATGCCTTAGTTGCCAAGAATCTGGTGTTGATTACACCTGTCGCTGTAGTTCAATCCATACCTGGCAAGCAAAGTTGGATAAAGAATAGTCTGGCTCCTTCTACATGTAGACTGGTTTATTTCACAATAAAATACATAAAAAACGAAACGGAATAAAAGCATGTATTGAGGCCACAGGGACAGCTACATGTACATAATCACTATATGAAACCATACTTTTCAACACACATATGTTTCTTCCTTTTTCCTGTTTTTGGCTCTTCTCTCTTCCCTTTTTTGCATCCCTCTTTCTCCCATATTATTTTCTCACCTTCACTTTTTTTAGTGTTATCAATAGTACTTGACACGTGGCATGAGAAACACACAACGGGGGAAGTGCCCTGACTACGGTAGCAAATATTTAATGTCCACACAAACTTCTTCCTACAGCAGATAAAATTTATTACTGAGTCGTTCTAAGTTGTTCAAGTATGCAATATGTCATGTGTTGCTATACAGTAATTCAAACCACATAGAAACCAGAGACATGTACTCTTTCCAAATATGCTGTTGTAGTTCTCTTTTTGTGCAAAGTAGCCATGATCCCACCATAGTTGGCTAAACAATCCATACTGTTCCCATAGGGAAATCAGTTGTTTTACAACTGCTGAATCAATCCAACTAAACAATGAAATGAAGCATTGTTTTTGCATTATTAATCTGTTCTCTATGGTATTGATATTACCATAACCAGCCAAAGTTATACTTAAGAGAGAATATCGCCCAGGTTGAAAAGAAAAGAAGGAAACTGCAGAATTATTCAGTACGTATATTGATGAATCATAGTGGCCTTGGACAATGCTACATGCCTTGAATACATTTTTCCTCATCATCTTGGTATTGGACGAATCAGGCTTGTGTGTTTAAGGCATATAGAAGTGAAATTTATAGATTACAAACTGTGAAGGAAGGAGAAATTAAATAAAATTGTTATGGCCAAACGCAGATTATTTATTTCTGTATGATTGTATGGGTTCATATTCAAATGTTATTAATAATATTGTTTCACAGTGATTATTTTTGACTACCAAAAAATTGATAGATGAACTAAGATAGGGTTGTGACCATCTCAGGATGCAGAGTTCTGTAGATATTCCAAAATAACTTCAATTGGGTTTCAACGGCCCCCATCCTGATTACCGTAGGACACTCCTCAAAGGTAACTGCGGGTTACTCTACATTCACTCAACGGAGGCTTCTGGGAAGGCCGGGCAGCCATATTGGATTTGTGATTAGCCCATTCATTTTATTGATGCCCGTGTAACGTAAAAAAATTGACAACAGCGTCTCTACATTGTGCCCTACCCGTTAGCCTCTACAAAATGGTATGCTATTTCTTTAGAATACCAGATCTGGAAACTGTACACTGGTAATGTCAAGGGAGGAGAAAATGAACATGCAGAATTTTTTCTCCATGAGTCGTTTGAATCTGAGGTCATTCCCTTGGTGATTCACTCGTCACATGTGGACGGTGGTGCATGATGGCTTCCTTTGTGTCTCTACAGGAAAGGGCCAGACACAGATCAATGGAGGAGTTATCCAGAATAGATTCTCACAGAATACCCAAAGTCGGCGGGTCGCCCGCTCTCTCCAGGTCGCCGGGCTCACCAGGTAATCATTCCTTTTTTTCGTTTTTTCCATATTTGATTATCATAACGAGAGGTTACCTGCGACAAGGCAATTATGGGGCGCAGCTGTTTTGTGTAAATAGGTGACTACTGGGGAGGGGCGGTGAAAAATGTGGTATTCACTCCAGCCTGTTTACTGGACAGTTATTACGAGATAAGGAAAATCCTTAGACAAATAATGAAGTGGAATAGCTTGGTTGGGTGGGTTCAATGTGGGAAAAATATTTTTGTATCCAGCGTGATAAGAAAATTAAAATAATTGTTTTGATCTGCTAACATTGATAGAATACTAAGTCAGGACTTGCCATGATATACCATATAAACAATGAAAAATGTGGAGGCTGATGAAAACATATTCATGAAATTCATGATACTATAATTTGGTATATTCATTGTGTCCCTGGTATTTGGTTATATCAAGGACATTATATAATATCCTTGGTTATACAGTACACGATACAGAAATGAGAAAAGATTTGCAATATTGATGCCATTTTTGTTAAATTCTAGTATGTTTGACTAAACTTTTTATGCCATCTGCCATTCTATGGAAGATGAGAAAAACATCGTCCCTTAAATGAAAACAAAGGAAAGGAAACTGCCCAGACAAAACTGTTACAGATATGGTTGTGTTGTACAGTAGATATGGTTTTGTAAATATTAGTTTTGCAGGATGTTTTGGGCTCTTATGGAATGAGTCTGGTGTGCTGCACTAGCATATTCAATTTGTACTTTTGCCCTCCTTTTTCTTCTTTATGGAATTAGGAAATGACTAGTTTGGCCCAATATTTCAGTTGTGTGTATGAATTCTATTGTCCTCATTTGCATGCTGAGCATGAACACAAGAGGTCAAACCCTAACCACAAATAAGGACATGTGCACCTATCAATACCATGCCAGGAAGGGAAATATTCATGTATTCTTAAACAGTTTTAGTGCCACTGTTGCTACGCAGTCTAAATGTGCCTGTACATGTATGTGTTGGTGACAAGGATGCATGTGGTATTCAGCATTTAATGTAAAATGTTGCAAAATGCCACATTGAAAGAAGAACCTTCTGGTAAGGTAATAATTTGTGTTCATGAGAAATGATAACATTACTCGCTCAATTTTGTTGTACATCTGAGTGCGCTATCCTATATTTTTTAGAAAGATTGCTGTGAAATTCCCACTGGACACAAATGTAGCGTAGATCACACGCCTCCTGGGATTGACAGGTGTATTACTTACCCTAGGCTTATCAAGCTACTACCACACCCACGCACACATTAGTGTCGGTAGCATGCTTAAGGGTATGTTAGAAAGGACACCCTTTCGAACATCTAGTAGGTACACCTGGATCTCTCTCTAAGACTGGCATTCATCTTCTGCTGTCCCCATGAGTTCAAATTCATGAAGAAACACTCAGTCATTGTAGCAATCTTTACTGATAGTTGAGTTGGACCGAAGTGTGAAGTCTGTACGGCATGGAAGTAGGTGGGTGTGCGTTTGTCTTGCTTTGGAGGTGTTAGCTATACTGTATTTCTTACTTCATGAGATTTATGCACTGAGCTGGTTTGTGTAAAAAATCTTCCATGTGATGGAATTAAGCCGAATGTTTGTCTTTTCTGGATGTCTTCACTTGTTAGCTTGTGTTTCATCATCGATGTTAGGTAAAATATTGCCTGATAAACTATAATTCAAATAAATTCCTTGTAAATCAAATGATGACGACTCAATAAGTACTCATGAGATGACTGTACTGGGATAGGGTAATTCTATTTCCACACAGTACTACATTGCATATTGGAATTGACAAGCTTTGAGTTTTTGTCATACATGTTTTTGTACATGTAACTGCCATCTCCAGTTACATTTCAGATCTATATATCCGCCATGTTAAGAAACAGTGTGTTTGAGATATCTCTAGTGCAGCAACCCCTAGGTATGCAAAATTTAGATAAACTGCAGTACATTATACTGGGGACGTGGCATTTGAGATGACACATTTTGTTAGGGTGGCGGATTTATGTGATCTGTTAGTACATGTAGACGTTACGTAAACAATTTTGTATGAAGGGCATGGTTCTATTAGTTGCATTGCAGATGCAAATGACATTGTCCAGATGAAAATCATGCATGGGGATGAATGTCTATGAATGTGTGCTGTTGGTAATTATTAGACATGACTCATAGGCAAGGTCACACATGATTCATTCATGATAACAGAATTTGAATTTCCCGCAAGGTGTGAGGACGCCTGCAGTTCTGCCTGATACAGGTAGAGGTGCTGCTGATAATTGCCAAGTTTTTTTCAGTTTGTTATGTTGTCTCTCGCTCTATATCTCTGTGTAATCTTTTTCCAAAAAAGGAAGTGGTCTGAGCTGAGGAAAAAAGAAGCACTGTATAGACAAGTAACATATTTCAATATGTGTTGTGTGTGTCTGACAAAGTTTTAGGGATGTCCTATTTTCTGAACTAGATACGTATAAACTGTTGGACCTCTCACCTAGATACTATGGTTAACCAAGGACATTATATAATTTGTCCTTGGGTCAACTGGCTTCTACTCGAGTGTATGTCACACTAATGTCCACGTGAAGGTAGCAGGTCACCTGTGGTCATTGTCCCTTGTACCTGTCCAAAATATTTGTTCCACATATTGAATGACATGTTTGTTGCACACTGCTTTGTCAGGGCACTTTGTTTGTTCTCTTTTACTTGTTGAATGATAGGAAACAGAACATGTTTTTTGAAGGAAAATCAAAAAACAGAGAAGAATCACTCTGCTGCCCTGAAGAGAGCCCCGGCCAAACCATGGAAGACTGGTTGCCAGGGTAACGAGACAAGTGCCATTATGTTGCTCTCATGCATGTTCCTTGTGCAAACACTGAACCTGTCCAAGACTTTACACATGTCTGGTTTGCACTGTGGATCTCTCAGGAGCTCTCACGTGGAGGTACCTGTGGAGCTCTGATCACAATATCTTCTATTTCTCTCCAGGTTATTGTTTTCAGGTGTTTTTGCTTGTTTGTTTGCCAATCAAATCAACATATCACAAAATATGTTCATTTGGAGACTTGCAAATTTTGATAGATGATATCTAAAGTAGCCTGACTAAATTGCACTCCTAGCGGCCGGCCTGACTGTTAGCCAGGGGGTCATTAACCCCAGCTAGGGAGAGATTGTGTAAACACAGGCTAATATTTAAAGTGTCCAATTTCCTTCCCAGTTATCAATATTTTAGTTCTTTTGGAATATTCTATGTTGTTACCACAGCCAGGTATCAACTTGTATCAGCAAGTGTAATGATTGTTATAAAAATAAAGTAAAATATTTTTTCACAGTGTTGATCTGTTATGTTAATTGCAAAGTGATATTGGAGATTTACCAGAAAATGTGAAACGAAAAAGATTGCAATAGCATTCTGATCCTCCCTGCACCACAGTGGGACAGTCTGAGCTATCCAATTTCCACTTCAAACAGTTTTGACCAATGAAGTCCTGAACAAGCACATCCCCATGTGCCCTGCAGCGTTTGGTGGTACAAAAACAGGCACTACACTGTCATCAAATCAGAACAGTTTGAACAACTGCTGCTTGATGGGTCCCACAGACCCTGGAATGTGGACCTCCTGTTGACCGTTCTCTTCACATTACCTGGACATTCAGTTGGACCTTACTCCTTGTTATCTGAATGTGTGCAGAGAGCACTTCACAACGTTGAGAAGATCCAGTATGAGCAAGGTTGCCCAGTTACAGCGTAGCTTGTCAGAGAAGCTTATGTTGCACGACATGCCTGATCATCAGGACAAAGGTAAACAACACAGGAAGACACACATAGTCCATTTTCAGTTTTATGTAGCTTTGTAATCTTTTGTCCTGCCATTCTTTTTCATTGCCAGGAAGTACTTTTGACATTATTGACTATGAACAAACTTGACTTTCCTTTTATAGCTTTTAGATATTAATAAATAACACCTACTAGTAATTAGTATGTTTTTTCATCAATCTGTGCATCATTGATATGATGCATCATTTCTTGCTTAAGTTTGAAGTTGGACTTGACAATGAAGAGAACAATGTCATCGAGAAATGCTTAGTGTTGCCTTGTTGTTTAAGGTTTGGAGAAATGCGTGTTCTTACAGTAATTGCTGCAGTGTTTATCCTGCTAAAACAATACCCAGAAGAGGTTTTCATTCCTCAACAATCCAGGGAGGATCCCAAGACAACATTGTTCTGACTCATTACAATAGAAAAACAGTCATTTTGCCTACCTGGGTATACCTGTCCACTACCTTAGAATAAACTGACCTAGCTACTTAATAATGTCTGGTACTCAACAGCTCCTAGGAAGCTCGGTTTACATTGCTCTAGGTACAATTCAAACAGGAAAAATTTGAGATTCAATGGGTTCTCATAGCTTTTTCTTCATCTTTTCTTGCAGTAGCATTAGGCTTGTTATTGAACCAAAAATTGGCTGACTCTGAAAATTTGTGATGGTCCATTACACACACAAATGGTTCCCTCCCGAACGTCATACATGGCGTCAATAATAGCAAACATGTCGAAGGACTGGTTGTACAGAACAAAGTGCATACCTTAACTATTGTCCCATTAACAATGTGCGTCCAGAGTTGACATCTAAAGATCAGTCATCTTAACGACTCTCCCAGACATGTCACTGAGCAAGATAATTATGGCTGGCTGGCTGATTTTGTCCTGAGGACATATATTGTAGCTGTCAACTTAGTATAACTTCAGAAGTACAGGAAGTGAATTTTGTGAAATATTGATGTGAAACATACTGGTATAGACATTTTATGTATGTTTTTGATATATTGCTTTTAATCTATGTGGTGATGTTTTGCACATACACATTATAAAGGTTAAAATCAAACAACTGCTTTTTGTAACTGTTAGCAAGGAGGTCAGATTCACTCCTTGCTGTCAGTGATTCTTTTTCATTTCCTTTGTGATGACATAGAATTCAATAATCAACTTATCTACTTTGCTAAGACTTTTGTAAATGATCTGATATGTGGGTATTTTACTACTATTTAGGAACAGAGAAGGAATCATTTCAATGACTTTCATATTTGGAAGATACTTGTAATGTTTTATATGGTATCATACCTATATGCAGTTGTTCTCTATATTAACTAATAAGGAAAGGCAGTTGTTGTGAGGGAATTCAGTCACATTGCAGAAAGCTGTGTGAAAACAATGGTATAGTTGTGACAGGGGCTGTGGTTCCTGTAGTGAAGTGGCCATGCAATACTTCCAGCTCATGAAGGGTCCTCCACAGGTCACTGTGGGACAGAACACCAGCTATGCTGTGTCTGTAGCCTGGTAACCATACCATTGGGAGCTCCCTGGTATCTCTACCTGCTGGGAGTGATGCCCACCTGACTACCGGTAGGCAGATTAGTGTGCATGGGAGTGCTGTCTCCACCACCTGTCCCTTGGTCCCAGACGCAAGCTAAAATGACAGATTTAACAACAAAAATTAACAAAAATGGCTCCCGAACAATGAGTGGGGCATAAAAAATTTCATAGCTGGGGACAGCACTGAGGGCTTGATATCAAGGATCAGAAACTTGAAACCCCCGCTAAGAAGACAGGCTGATAGAAACAGGCTTATGCTTTGCAATAAAAGACTGAGCCGGGTAAGACTTCACTTTATAGAGCCAACCAGAGGAGAATGGTGACCCGGCTACTGTGTCTGCTGCTGCTCCTCCATGCTTGCAGGGTCTGTCCTGCTATTGTGTGTGTGTGTGTGGATGTTTGATTGGTTCTACAATGTTTCTGGTTGTGCCAAGGGGGTAAGGAGAATGCAGGGAGATGTTGAAAACTTTTCTGCACATTGTCAGGCCTGTAGAATTTTGGCAACAGGGTAACAGTCCTGAGGTGATTCGTTTTCCATGCGTCTGCTAGCACTGTCAATATTTGGAAGGCTGGGTAAATGGGTACCAGCTGGTAGTAGATTTAAGAAGATTAACGTCAGGGAATTTAGGAAAATGTCATGAAAAACATCAATATTTCAAAGTACAATGATCTCATAAAGCCTTTTTTTACTGTCGTTCCATCACATTTAAGATATACTCTTATTATAACCACTTTGTCACTTTTTACTCTGAAACTGAAAGTGATAGATATTGAAGCCTACAGCTTTTCTGTCAAAAAAGTCATGTCAATTATAGGAATAGAACAGTAAGTAATTAGACAGCAGCTTGTGTGTGTGCCATGTGTCACAGAAATGCAGCAAACATTGACAGAACTGCTCAAGTGTGGCAGCAGTAGGTGTTTGGATTGGTCACAGTCAGGATTTAGTGGTGTTGGCTCAGTCATTATTGGGAATGGGAAAATCCTGAAATTAGTCTATGTTGCTGCTGTGTGACTGATAGACACAGGATATATAAATGGAATGGTTGCTATGCATCTCAATAACTTGCCATTGTACTTGTCTTCATAGTGAACCAAGTGATGTCGCAATGACCTGAGGAAACCAATGAAAAACATTGTTTATGAAGCTTGGGATTTGGGTGACAACCTTTCAAAGACACAAAACAGAAATGTATACGGAAGAAAACATTTACTCAAGCAACTGGATAGATTTTGGAAACAATCAGACATTACCTTTCCTTAGTGACTGGATGAGATGAAATGTGAAAGTGCTACCTGAAATGTCTGACCGTTTCCAAAATCTATCCAGTTGCTTGAGTAACTGTTTTCTTGTGTATCTTATTACCTTGATGTCTAACCTTCATCGACGTAAGAATACATGTATGTTAATTCCTTCCATTTCACCCTGGCTGCAGGTTACATGACCCCAGATGAAGACTACGACCAGGAGCGCAGGTGTGAACAGGAGTATGATGATGAGGGGGAGGAACACCTCATCGCTCCTAAGAAGTTGCCCAACCCCGTCAAGGACTCCAGGAATCACCAGCAGCTCCATCGAGAAATGACACAAAACAAAAGACTGTAAGTTTCTGACACTGATTTGTAAATATATGTTGCCCAACGTCACATTGCCATCACACTGTTGTACTTGATAAAGACATATGACATGCTGTTTTACTTGAGAAAAGAGATGAAAATTGGGAATATGCTCTGTAACATTTCATACACAAATTTTGTATCAATTTTTGTGTCCGTAGTTTTCCCTATCTTGAGGGTCGGGGACTATGGTTGCCTGCAGCACCTAGTTAACCACAGGAAGAAGTATTTTTGAACATTAGTTTCCCAGAGACTGCATTTAGAAAATCTACCTGGCACTGACTTTGAAGAGACTCTCAGAGACAGACTCTCAGAGACTCTTGAACAATAGTAATACAGAGGTAAAAAAAGCCATTGTTTGATCTGTTAGGAATTTTTAAACGCATATATGTACTTTCTTTGGCTGTCCAGGGGCATCAACCCTCTCCACAAGAAGCCTGAGCTGCAGAAGAAATGGGAGGAGAGGAACAGAACCAAGGACAGCGAGAAATTCAGGGAACAGCAGGAGACAAACATCACCTTACAGCAGGAGTTCCTCATGCAAACACAGAAACGGAGAGAGGTAAACATTCAGAGATAACTTTGGCTAAAAATTTCTTCCTACTATGGGGTATCTTGAAAACATATAGCTGACTTGGCCATTTTGGGCAGTTGCAGAAGAAAGATGGAATGATGTCCTGAATTTAAGAATGGTCCACATTGTTATTATTTTAAACATTTTTTAGCGTAGTATTTGGAAACTATCAAAACTTTAGTTACCTTCTGAAGTAGCTTTGAATTGTCATCACTGTGATGACAAGTTTCCAAATGTAAATGATGAAGGTTAAAAAAGAAATGAAGAGGAAGCAGTAACTCATTCTTGTCGGTACACTCATGATTATCCAGTGGACTGATAAGATCTGGTCTATGTGGGCAGGGGGCACTATATATTATGTCAATGGGAAAAATTACCTAATGGACCACCAAAAAATGGTCACATTGGCCAGGTGGTCCTTATACAGATATTGTATCTGACCCTTACCTCTTCCCTCATGACCTCAATGAAAAGCGGCCTGCGTGCCGATTTGAGCTTATCATGAATAAACAAAGGTTCAAACAAACAAACAAACAGGTTTGACTGCGTGCCGTATCACACAGATTGCAATAGTTCAACATGTTATACTTTTCCCGCACAGCGACAAGAAGCCCAATCGAAGGAGGAAACTAAAGAAGACAAGCCAGAATTTATGAGAGTGGCCCTTAAGTCTACAGGAAGGCCAGTTACACCAGAACACTCCTAATGGAGGGTCAACACAGCACCATGTACAGCACTGAAACCATAAGGCAATATATTCTTATTTTTTGCATCCTGCCACTCCAAAGCTGCAGATGGAGTAGATGGATGCACTCTGATTTACTGTAGCCACTGACAAACAGATGGGAGGTCACATCAATTTCATTTTGTTATCAAGAATTTTCTCTTCAAAACATCAGACATTAATTTTTGAGATGATTATCTGGAGTACAAGCCAAAATAAGTGGTTTTAAACATCGAGGTTCAGAGGAGTCACTATAACTGCCTAGGTAAAAGCCATTCCCTAACAGCTGTCATGCCAAAAGCTGACAGTACATTCCACATGACATTATTTTATTGCTTTAGTTTCTATTAATGGCTTGGAAACATTTATGATGCATACATGTACATGTCTAAGTGCCAAGGTGGCATGACTGTAAGGAGGAAACCACAACCTCAAACTTGGCTCTTAGATGAGAAAGTGATATTGATGTGGCTGCTGAAATCTTGAGCAAGAAGCTGAGGAGGACACCAACATTTTGAGTTAGATAAGATAAGAATGATTGGAGAGGACAATACTTGAAACAAACCAGAGAGTGATGCACCATTTAGAGAAAATGGCGTGCCTACTTACCCAAACTCTTTTAGCCGACTACCTTCCCTGAAAATCAGTGTATATAACACAAACATTCAGATGCCATCTGCCATCAAATGCATTGTGTTTTCTACTTATCATGGTGTCTTTAGCAGGGACTCAGAGATGGGCATATGTCAGCCATGTCTTAGAACATTGGACAGAGCGACAGATAGACAGGGGCACCATTATCTCTACTTGTTCCATGACTCTCTGAACAAACCAAATGATCTTTCAGGGGTACTTTAATCATATCCATGGTAAACTAGCTGGCCTTCTGTTCCAATATGAAGTCTCAGAGACCAATGTAAACTGACAAGTTAGCTCAGTGACTGTCTACTGTTTGCTTTGCAATTTATCATAATTTTGTTTGTTAGTAGAAGCCATTTTCTGCCAGCATGTTTGCAATGTTAGTGATAAGGCATGTAAGCAGTGACAGGTGTTTTAGGTATGCTAGTGATTCTTATCAAGCTAGTTAAACAGAGGAAACAGAATTTGTGTTAATTTGTACTGTTTAATGGGTATACCCAGTTTCTTTACAGTCAGTCAAGATTGCATGTTATGTTCTACTTCTTAGATTTCTATGTTTGTAATTAATCATACAATGTTTGCTTCAGAAAGCTATGATTTTGGTTCGTAATTATGTATCTATGTTGTAATTGCCAGTTCTTGTTTTGCGCTGTATTGAAGCATTGTAGGAGTGATGCAAATTATTCCAAGGACTGTCCCTTATGTCACTAGCGACGTGACTAGATATGTCTCTCGTTGATGTTTTATTTCTCTATTTGGAAATTTGTTTTAAACAAGAGTTGATTGTCATTCCAACTAATTATGTCCACTTATCTGTCACACAGATTAAACTTGTTATTCCATATTACATGTATTCAGAATATAGAAAGAAGGTGGTTATTGGAAAAGATTTTATGTGGCACACGATGACGTAGATATAATTTGATTTGTATGCTTCTTTTTTGACAGCTTTCTTGCTGTAAACTTTACTAGCTTTCTACTTGATGTATTTTGGCATGTATGTTCTTTTGTGAATAGTAGATCTATGTTTTGTTCTTGGAGAATATGGCCATTTGCTAATCTAGCCATTGTGCAATGATTTTGTAGACTACTCTAGGCAATATATAAGACTTGTGGAAAAATCATTTATATGTATCTCCTTGGTGATTATTTCAGGTGTTGTTCTGTCTCTGTCTTACTTCAGTTCTGTTACTAGTTTTAAGATCAAAATCTTCCTGGTTTGATATTAGAGCCCATTCCAAGTCTATAATGTTTAATTAAAACTTTAATTCCTTGTTACCATAGGTAGATCTAATGTAACATTATGTAATTTCTGTTGTAGTACAATGTGTATGGTGTGGAGTTGGGTGGTTTGTGTAAAGAGTGGCAAACCAAGAAAAAGGCAGGTAGTATTTGTTATTTCTTTTAAAAGCTTCTTGATTGTTAACTTATGGCATATATTTTATCAAGAGTAGGTGAAGATTTGGTTCCTTCTGGGTGGACACTGAAGCTATAGAAGCAGATACATTAGTGCGTATTGTATATAACATCTATAAATTTCTTATTATGTTGGATGAACAAGTTTTGTAGCATCTTAATTTCGTTGATAGAATACCTGAAGTGATGAGAATGATGATGATAATGATGACAGAATACCTGAGATTCAACCAGGTGACTGAAAGTAGAGTTACATCATTGTCATATACCTCCAAGTCACCAGTGCTAATGTTAACAAACTGTTTTATGGGACAAAGATGCATGGGAATGAAGAGAGAAGTACTAAGAATATTATAAACTGATTTCCACGACTTGGTCATGACTCTGACAAAAGTATCTGCAAAGTACGACAAATGCTCCAAAAATGTGCATGAAGTTGTAGTTTGTGAGTGTTGTGAACTGCTGGAGTGGTGGCTGCAGTACCACAGTAAGTCAAAGGGGGGCAGCATTGCACCGTGTCAAACAAAGTATTTGCCATTTTGTTTTACCCTGTGACTTTTTTCTGCTCTTTGATACTTTGAAATCTATGGAATAAAGATTTCTCTTCATATGTAAGGCTCTTGTGTTGCTTTTTTTGGTCTCTCGGTTGATTGAATTTATCATAGAAGTGACTGAACATAGGGAAAGTTTTAACCAAAGTCAAAGCTGTTTCATGTCTGTCACCAGGAAGTGTTAGTTATGTGAGAATGTGCCATTTTGCCCAGTGGCAATGGCCAAATGTGCTTACTAGTGAAAGAAAGCCTCTGGAAAGGAATGCAGAAGAACAGTAACATTGAAGAAAAATGCAATGACAAAGGCCTAACGTTAATTGATCTAACTCTAACTCCATCAAAAATACCATTTGAGCACATTCTGTTCTAGTAATGTAAACACTAACATTTGTTAGTCTGCTACAAGAGATTGACAGTCATTTCCATGAATGAAAACAACAGTTAGTGTTCTCATATCAATATGAAACTGGTGATATGAAAGTAAACATCTATAGGCATTACTCTCTATTACCTAGTTGTAGGAACTGCCAATAACACAGGTAATCAAGATTAGAAAGTACGTGACACATTGCATATTTCCTACTTTAATCAACATTCAGTTCATGGTACAGACACTAGTCATGTAGCTCAAGTGTTTACAAAGAGTGGGCGTGTGCCTAAGTCCTGACGTACTTCGTGCGTTGTCGGGTAAACTCGTGAGTCATCGGCTTCTTCCGGAAGGTTTCCGATCGGCCAACAGGTTAATTTGCATAAGGTCAAAATGGCGGTTTCGTCAGTTTCCCAAACAGTCGATATCGAAAATGATAGGCGATCGTGACCAAACTACGAAGAAGTGGTGATCAGAGGCAGACAGAATCAGAAGGTAAGCTGGATTTCATTCTTTGTACGAAGTTTGGTTCTGTAGGAGTGCTGCGTTGGTCGGAAATCGCCACCCAAGCTTGTCGAAAAGTTGAAAATCCAGTCTGTTGCCGGTGGCAGACGGCGGATTTAAAATTTGATTCACTCAAACTTGTTCGCACTTTTATCACGGCGGACTCAGTCAATGGGGCCTGGTTAAAACGATCCCAGGCCATATATGTGTGATGACTTGTGTGCTTATCAAGTTATTGAAGTCTCTATTACCTGGGAATTTTGTATTTTCATAACTGTTCTTATGTTTCCTGATTCCTGACCCTACATCCTGTTTTGTTGCTGAAAACTCCAGACGTTCTTTCTGTACTGTGTCCATCAAACAGAGTGCTAGAACAAGTTTCTTCGTCTTGCTTCAGGTCTTATAATCTCATACTCTGTTCTCAACTTGAAAGTACAAATTTAGAGCTGATTCTTTCCTAGAGAAGTTAAAAAGGGTGTTGTTTTGCAAGCCAGTCTGCCTTGTTTCCACTTGTTTCAGACAACATAGTGCCTATAGTTTTAACTCCAATTATGTCAGTTTGAGTGTTGTTCACGCATCAGATTTAAACATGGCCGTGCATCCCATACCTGTGTCTAGTCTTGATGAAATCATCTGTAAAAAATATAAAATGGACGGTTTGTTTATTTGTACATATATCTAATGTTTATGACAAATACAGAAATTGTTTCACTTTTGCAATTTGTACATGTAGTGATGAACTGTATACTCCATAGTTTCGTGCTTGATGATGGCTTGACTAGAATTGCTGCACGCTTGTAGTACATTGTAACTGACGGCAGTGCATAGTGCTCCACCATGAGCTCACATCAGTTGCTAATCTTTTCACGCCTGATTTGTCCGTTGCCTTTGTTATTTGTCACATTCATTTCTTCACCATTCTGTCACAAGTGGGATTAGCTAAAGCCAGTAAAGGGAACATCTTTGGGAGTCATACAGAAACCATTATTTCTAAGAGACATCTATATTCAGTGTGTAGATGGGAACTTGATAAGTATTGAGCACAAATGGTGGTTTCTAAATTGTCCCAGATTACACTCTGGCAGATGAGATTACATAGCCTGGAGGCACATCTTCTTTGTTCAAACTCCGATCGCTGGATAATCCACCAGTTGGGTCACAAATGCTGGACTGTTTGGCACTGCAGTTGGTACAACATCATGTTTTCTTTGTCGGGCCAGAAACAGCTGGTCTTCTTTGTTGACAAATGGGGGTGAAATGTGGAACAGCTGGTTTTTGGATAGCTGAAAAGTTCAAGTTCTTGAGCTGACCTCAACGCTGATGTCAGTTTTATCATAGGAGAAACCTGCCTACAACTAATTCAAACTTTTCATTTTGACATAAAGGCAGCAAAGGGAGTAAAAAGTGCAAAGTCAAAGTTTACATGGGTGTCCTACCTGTATCAGGAACACTAACAGATGGACCGTGTTTGTAATTATTTCATTTCCCCAGCTTCCTGTAGAGACAGATTCAGCCTGTGTTTATTTGTGCTATGACCACACAAAGACTTTCTGCGGCTTTCAAGGCTTTTCTAGATGCAATTGGTTGCCAAGTCCAAGCAAGGTCATGACCAGTCCAGGGTCAATGCCGGTACAGTTGAAGTCTGCAAACAATTGACTGCAATTTACAAGGAATCATTTGTAGAGCTGGACAGTAAGTTATATTTATGGATCCATTTGTTTGCAGTACCTAGCTGGTATATACTAGCTAGCCATGCATATCCTTCACTTGAGTAGGTATGTTGAAAAATTCTAACTTGGAGTGTTCATTGTAAGTTGTAAGTAGTTCAAGGTTGACTTGTACATGTATACCTTTGGCATTGATTACATCTAAAGATTGCCCACAGGGGTCCCCAACTGTCTTCCTGTGCATTTCAGTGGAAGTGATCTGGGTCACATGTCTTATTCCTAGAACTAAAGGAAGAACTCAAAAGACATTCACAGTGTCACAGATGAACAGATAAGATAATGCATACCAGCTTTACCTCTGAACCATACAAGCTGGACTAGTGCCTTATTACTTTGGTCAAAATTTGATTTCTCTCTGTATCAACATTAATTTAATGTAGGCATATCAACTTTCACAATAGATTAGGGCAATCTCTTTCTGTTGCCATAGTGTTGTCCAAGAACTAGGTCTTCTAGTAGACTCTTACTTCTCTGGTATTGATTACTTTCTACCAGTCATCCTGCAGATACTGAGATAGATTAATTATTAGACAAATTTCATAGATGACACAAGCAAAATTGATGTGGTGCAAATGTGAGATTTATGGAGTATTAGAGAACTTATTGCCAAAGTAGCAAAAATTAAGATCTGATGTGTCAAGAAATCAATACTAATACACTGTTGGCAAAAGCTGAGTCACTGTTCTGGAAGTGGTCCAAAATTAGCGAAACCAAAGTTGCCGTTTGTAGACAGTATCAGTGAAAATTACTCTCCTGTGGAGATGAATAATTCACAAGGTCGGGCGAAAAAGGTGAATGTTATTTTTACTCTCACTGAGTGTATGGTTACATCTTAGGATCAAGTGTAAACCAGATCAAATGTATAGGAAAGCGGAGCTGGGTACCCACTGCAGGGTGGTAATATTGGGGAATGATTAGGGTATGATGTCAGCCTGTGTGAATGTCATCTAAAACTGGTTCAGGGACCACATATATAGATTGCATGTCTCTCCTTTTGGCTATAACAACAGTATGGGAAGTTTCTTTAACATGCCTCTCCTTCCCATGTCTTTATTTCTCTGGCCTAATGACCTACTTAGATATTCTGGTGATATAATTCATATAGATTTAACCTGCTATAATGGCTAAAAACGTGATAACTGTGTAGAACTTTAACTGTGGAAGTTGAACAAGGATACAATACTGAGAAAGCTGTCACTGACTCTATTCTGCAACACGGATTGGGACTGCCTCCAAGAATGGGTACTGTGTCTTGGCTTCAACTTCAAGGACTTTGGATATGAGACCGCCTTGTGTTTAGTGAACCAAGACCTGTAACAGTAAGTCTGCCTCAAAGTGTCAATAGTGCTGTCACCCACTGGTAACTTGGACTTGGTTGTATGTTGCCCCCATTGCCCTTTAAGCTCTTCATCCCGGATTGTTTTGATTCCCCCAAGAAAGCACCATAATGTTGGCACCGACTTGGCAAGGGCGATCATGAGATTAACCTTACACATCCATTCTTCCCAGGAAAACACTGTGGGCCATGGGAATGATGTAAGTTTGTGTAATGGCTTCAGTATGTAGCTTCCGATTCTGAAGATATGACTAGTCAGCAATGGTGAGAAGAAACCTGGGCCTTGGTGTGGCTGAGACTGCGTCTGTTGACGACTTTGTGCTTATCAAATCATACAGAAGGTCAGTCTATAGCGCCACACCTTGCTTTGTGTATGACCTTCCAAGCTGAGAGGATTGTGGATCGTACAGGCCACACACATCCTTCCCACGGATGTCTGCAATCTGCTCTGTCACTTCTGGTCTTTGTGAAGGCTTCCTCGCTGACCTTACCCAACTCACTCTCCACATGCAACTCATCTCAGTCACGCATATTCTACTATTGATTGATGCATGTGAAATAAAACAATACAACAGCACATAGATGTAATGCCTGTATGTAGTAGCTTTACTTTAGTAGCATGAAAACTAGCATTTTGGTGACTAAAAAGTGTATCATTCTACTGAATGGAAAATTTGTGTTGTCTTTGTTGATCATCATCATTCTTCGTTGATACAGTTCTCAAGGTCACAACAAGCTTTACCTTGACTGTCTATTCTGTGCACTTTTTTTTCATAACCTTGTCTGTCATACATGTAATTGCCCACACCGGATGGTTACTACTAACTTTCCCCTTTATGTTTTGCCTGTCTTCCAAAACAGACTGGAACAACTTCATTCCTTCTATTGTTGCTCTAGGGATAAGACATAGTGATATTACTAGGTAAAAATGTGCCTTTGAAGAATTAGTATATGTTATATACTAGTAGTACATTGTATATATTAGTATAGTACTAGTAGAGTACAGAATAGCTATACTGACTCCGATGATGATGCACTATCATCAATCATATTCATAATGAACATTTTTGTATTTATCAATGGTCTGATCTACCTTTATTAATGTAAATGATCATTACAATGGGCAAAATTTGGAATGGTAATTGGTTGATTCCCCAGGAATCTGTATGAAACTGATGACCCCAGGCCGCTCATCAATCCAGAGTACCCAGGCACATGTTTGGCTGTCAGGTCACCATGTGATCCTAAACAAATGGAAAACCTTCTTCGCAATGGCAGGGGTGGCATTCCATTTTATTTTCCACAAGACAATTAAGAGAGGGGTAGCATTCTTGGGCAATGTGGGAATTTTCCTTTCCCAGTTTGAGCCATTTCTGGTTCAACTAATCATGATATTACAACTCATTCTTTAAAATAAATGAATTCAATAAAATGCATAATGCATAAGAATTGTATTTCAGTACTTGTGTCTGTAGCATGTTGGCAGTGTAGTAATATAGAGTACTAGTAGTAAGACAGTAGTGTGGTAGTAAACTGTTGGATATTCTTGACATGATTTTCTTGTCATAGTACTTCTAGAAGAAAGACCACTATGAGGTACTCAGACACAATCAGTGTGACAAGTGCCACATACTTCTCGGGCGTTGTTTATAGTATAGTCCTAGATTCAGTTTTGTCTCAGGATACCATATGAAGTGTTTTTCCTTTTACAAATGTTATTTTAAATCTCACAGGAGACTATCTGATTCATTGTCATGTGTTGTAGAGAACACATGTTGGTGTACGTAGATCCCTATAACAAGGTGTTGGGAATGTTTGTTATGGCACCATTCCAGTGATGTGGAACTAGCTAGGACCTGCCAAGGGACTTGTGTGCTGAGCAGCTGTTGCCTTGGGGAGTGGGTACCAGTTACTGCTCCTACCTGGGGAAATGTCCAGCTTTTGTTAGGGACTGGGTTGGAGTAATTGTTCTGTACCTAGAGGGAGATGTCCAGTCTTTGTTTAGCGTCCTCTTTGTTCGATTATGGTATTTTCAAACAATAATGTAATTACAGTAGATGCCAATTATTTGTATACCTTTTTTCTGTATATTTCGTCTTTCTGTATAGAATTCCAAAACACCAAACCATTTACCATCCACTCAATTGTAAAAACAATGCATATCTGTATAGCCCATAATCGTAAAGTTCGGGGTATTGTATAGAATCTTGTCCGATTTTATCGTAAAATGACCCACAACTATAGGCTAAATTTCGGATTTGCGTTGTAGTTTCGGGAGTGGGTACGCCGTCTACCGTTCAACAATCACACTCTTTTGTTACTTGCTATTGTCATGCTTGCAAACAATCGATATCGGTGCCTTTGACATACGGTGATCTCATTAAAAACCTGTTTTTCAAGACTCAAGCGACGAAAGTGAACAAAAATACGAAAAGAAAAACACGACTTTTGTCTGAGCATTTGAGCCTCTACGCTGTATTTTGCCGCGATTTACCGGTATTTGTGGCCGTATTCGACGGAGAACCCATTCCTTAGACTCTTTCCCCGTGAAAATTCGCGATTTCAGAAAAAAATAAAGCGTCGAGGACCGGGTGACGCTGGGCGGCCATCTTTGTTTACTCATTGATATGCATTTTTCTACGCGCTGATTGGTTCACGTCATAAAACCCGTGCTCTGATTGGTTGACTATAAGATTGCATGGATCAACATGTGGCAGGAGTTTTTATTTGACAGGAGTTTCCCACGCAGTTCGGGCTTATCTGAACAAAATAGATTGCGAATTCAATCCAATATGGTGACGTTAAGATCGACGAAAAGGTCGGATTGTACTTTGATTAAAATTTTGCAAAATAAAGTTGCGATATCGAAAGTGTGTTTGTGTGTCTTGCTCAAAATCCTATTCACCCCCCTCCCCTCCTTCGGGACGTCAATATCGCTAGTTCGGGGAGTCGTATAGTTCGGGGAGTCGTATAATTTGCGCTGACAAATGGGCTATACAGATATACGGAATCTACTGTATCTTGGTTGCTGTTACAGCTGGTTTCGAAGAGAACAATGTTTATGACTATAGAAATTGTTGAAATTATTTTGAGTTTTTCGGATCATTAAAGTTGTATATTGTCTGTTCAGTTGTGATAAATGGACATTATAATGATTTGATTAACCCGAGTGTTGTTTTGTTATTCAAAGATTGAAAGTGTTTTATAGGTTTATCCAGTTTGGAACTTTTATTTTTCTTGAAAATTCCTCAAATAAACTGTATTTGCACTATCTACATCATGTTTTAATGCTAAGAATTGCAGTTAACTGATTGAAGTTTCATGTTCCTAACAGCAATGTGATGGAAATCCTCTAGATACTAAAAGACGCCGTGTCTGGATTTTTGATTGAAAAATTGTATTGAAAAATGTGTGGACACGTTCTCTCTTCACATTGTTAACAGCAATAATCTGTAATCTAAATACATGAAGTTTCAATCAGTTTGCTGCAATTTTTCATTTTCATTTTCATTTTACATGTAGAAACTAGAAAGTGAAGATACAGTTTAGCTGAGGAACATTAAAAACAAAAAGTAAAAACAGTTCCAAACTGGATAAACTTTTAAAATGTTTGGTAATTATTGCTGTGAGAGATGTGTTTATAAAACCATGTACATAAAAGTCCATACTTACCAGCTTTATTTGTGAGTCTAATGGGGACATTTTTGCTACAGTAGGTATCACATGTCTGCGGCAGTGCCCATGAGAACATCAGTGCCAGACTTCCATATATGCAATGTTTACCTCTGGCAGTGTTGCTAGTCACACCGTTTATGGGTTACTCCAGTGTAAATGATGTCATTAGACATTGATACACATTATGGATGGCCCAATTTAAGGGCCTTGCTGAAAATTTCCCTGGGGAAAAGCAGATTTGTCAGTAGCCATTGCATCCTGAGTTTTCATGTTACTTGTCCGTCTATCAGTTTTATTTTGGCTCCAGATATAATTCATTGTCATTCCCAGTAGTATCAGTAGTCACAGCAATATACAGTTGTCTGTCAAGCAATTGTTAAAGAAAAGATTGCCAATGCTAGATGAAATTTCTATAGGAGTGGTAACAATATTTTTACAAAATGCAGAAAAGGCTCGAAATTTGAAGTTGCAGAAAAAAATCGAGACCCTCGAAATAGATGAATAAGCTGGCAAGCTAAAAAAAAGTACAAGCTCAACATTTTGAATCACATATTGGGGGAACAGAAATAAATTTTCCAACCTGGTTTATCTGCAGTTTCAAGGTTTCGTAGTCAATATACTATAGATGGAAGAAAGTGCAAGGTTGTGAATGAAGTGGTGGAACAGTTGTTTCTTCTACTGCAGTAATGAAATATTCTGCCAGGGGGCATTGTGAGGTTTCTTCCCCAAACTCAAATTGATTATCAGATTTCCAAGTTTTTCATTGCTAGGAAAGATAAGAAGAAAAGAAAGTGAACATTGTCATGACACTCATGTTGGAACAGATTGTCCCAATTAGATCTACTATAGTATTACAGGAGTAAGACAGAATTATCCATTGTCACAGTTGTGCCCCCCCCCCCAGACATTCTGGTTGAAGCAGGGATTGTATTTATGTAAGTTGCAGTCCAGCTGTGTGTCTATGGAAACCTTTCTATCAAGGTGTTTTGAACAACCTGTTCCATATGTATTGGAGCAGCTGAACTGTAAATTGGTCTGGGAACTAGTTTTCACCTCACCCTGTGTACAACAATGTGGTGTGTGGGTTAGTATCCTGCCCCTGGGATTTGCCCTACCTGTAAGGTGTGTATATGAGCTCTGGTCAGGAATGTGAGCAGGTGTAAACAATAACAGGTGTCCTATTGTGTTTGTGTGGGTGTGTGACAAGCTTCTTGTAGAACTGAGAAAAAGAAATACAGATTGTCCTCAGGCAGACAAAACGTAAACAAAGGGAAGCTGGCCAGACTTGTGATTTCCACGAAAAGTTACATCTTCACTTGAGAAATTCTCTTTCTTTTAGTTGTACTAAATCATAAATGATTCCTTCTTTCTTTATGTAGAATATGTAGCAAGTCGATATTCAGATTTAGGATTCTTCATTTCAGAAATCAATGGAAGGTCACGGTCTTAACAGTAATGAACACGTTATGACCGAGGTGATGAAGCACTTCACCTACCATGAAATGTACGTCAGAATCAATTCCATGTTCTCCACAAGAGCTGAATAATGATTTTGGTGGTTGCTTTTAGCAGTGAGTGACAGTCGTCAATTGAAAATGCATTAGTAGTCCTGTTTTTATTGTTGTTATGCTGTTGCCTTTTACATGTGACATGCAACTTGATGTATCCCTGCACATCTCCCATTGTTTTTATGGATTCATGTATTGACAATATTGACCTTTTTGTGGATATAGGACAGAGGGATGGTACATGCATATATGTATCTGGGCCAACTGTCGGCCTGTCTGGGTCCTAAGACCTGCAATTAGTTCCGCTTTGGTGGTTTTCAGGTTACTTAGGAAACTGAGTCAGGTGTTTCCTGTAGGGTATTGACTGGTAGGTCATACATGTAGTAATAACAAAATGGTCTTTATAGAAAAATACAAAAGTTGCTCAAGCAACTCGATCAATTTTGTAATTAATCTCTAAATCTAATCAGAAAATTTTGCAAAGTCTATCCAGTTACTTTGGCGTCTTTTGTATTGTGTATTTTATTACCTAGAGTAGATGTCTAACCAAGGAGATTGAATGTCCTTGGTCCAACCTCATCAATGTAGATAGATCTTTGTTCCTTCTTTACATTCAGTAAACATTCAGTAAAGAGAATCTCTTTTGCTACAGGCACAATAAGACACAAGCATGCAGCAAAGCATTATCTATTCTACATTGTAATTCAATTGACACATCTCTCATTTGGTCCATATCATTTCCCATCCATCCTAAGAAAACAAAAGGTGTAATAATCTTTAGTCACGAAAACCAAAATTGGGAAAGCCACAATACCTGGGTGTGGCATCATCATTGTCATGTTCATTGGTATTCCAGTCACTCACACAATTAGGCAGCCCTGTCAGTGATAAACAACACAATTACACTGTCTACATTCTACCACAGTAATAAACAGGTTCTAGCCTTGATGAAATTATACAATCTGTCTACCTATCACTGCATTGAACCAGATCTACATTCATAAATGTCTTTGTAATGCTATTGAGGTGCCCTGGCAACAAATAGATACATTTTTTTAATGAGTAAGCAGGCATATGTTATTGGAAAATCTATTGATTGGACTGTAGAAACTAATTTATTAAGTAAACGGAACGAATTTGAAGGTTAATGAAGCCTTGAACTTGCAGAGAAAGATGAATCACTGGAAGAAGGTTAGGGTTAGATAATAAGTGAGAATAAGAAATGACTTCTACTAAGTTCTAGGACATTGTATGTGACATAAGATTTTTGCTGACTCATTTCTTATCTCTTTCATAGACTTGCTCTTGACTACTGCCAAAGTTTTGAAGTAGAATACTCCTTTTAGTTTCATAGAACGAAAAGAGGGGGCTCTGATCAGCATGGATAACTTTGACTTTGACAACAAAAGAAGTCCAGAATATGAGACCCTGTGATAGTGTGAGCTAACCATGTGTTTGGGTGAGACTGACCCCAGCCTACCAGAACAACAGAAGGCAGGAAACCATGTCTCCTGTTTCTGTCATTTCCTCAAGGCACACTACACATCACTTCCTGAATACAAAATTATAGGTCTGTGCTGTATAAAGCACATGTAAGAATAAAGAAACCATCCGTTCAGTTCTGAGTTGCACTGTTGAAAATAAGGGTCGGTTTAGTGTACGCTTGTCGTGAAGGAATGACTCTAGACGAGGCAGAATTCAATGAGAGTTCAAGTTCATGTTGTAGTGTAAGTACCCATTGTTTTCCTTTACCCTTGTTGGGTCTTATTGTCATTTTCATGTATCATTATTCTTAAATGGGAAGTATGAGTTTGATAAAGGGCAGGGAGAACTATTGGACCTAGTCAATCTTGGAAGGAACATTGAACTTGGTATACTGAAGTAAAGGCTATTTATGTCTTATGTCCAGCTTTTAGAAATGGGCATGACCTTTGTTGACATATTTCTGTTGAATCTGTAAATTCCTCATGGCCTTTTGTAGTCTTACATAAACTTGACTTGTTTTGACTCTGTTCAAGTCAACAAGTATGACAAAAACCTTGACTGTGCAAGGGGAAATACTGTATATTGATGTATACAAACAAAACTTCTCACTTGTCTGACCTTGTTTTCAGTCTGAGAGACTATGGTAGTTACAATACTAGATAAAGATAACTTACCTTTTTAGTCTCTGATCCCTGAAACACGCTTTGTTAGACAAAGAGGAACGGAAAACTTTCTGAATGTTCCTCCTAAATTTTTGGATCATTGAGTTATTGCTGGTCTGTCTGGTCATCTGGAATACATATCTAAACCTCCCGGGAGGTGGTTATGAGCTAGACTTCAAAGCTGTCATAATTAAGTCTAATCCAGCTGTAAGACATGGCATCAGTTCCATCTCTACTGCCTGCAGGACACTTCCTAACGAACCAAAAACTCCAAGTGTCTGCTGACACAGCTGTACACAACCCGCCCCAAACAAAAGGGTCCCCAGAAATTTTACCTTATCCAAGAAAAGCAACTCTTTCCGCTATCTGGAGCGTGAAATAAGAGGCAAGAGCTTACTTTGTGGGAATTCTATTTTTGTTTCTGGTCGTGTTGACTTAGTGGGTTTGGGTGTTGTGGCGCGTATCAAAGATCAATGGAGGACACTGGAACCAACCATTAGTTTCCTCCATACTTTTATAGGAAATGGGGGTATGGATCTTGTTAAGGCTCCCCCAGGGAATCCCAAGTCCCAAGCTTGAGGAGCCAATGGGCCAGCTCCTTGGCTTGGCAGCGGCAGTAATACTAAAAGAACTGTGACCATGGAAAGAACATTAGTGCCTCCCACTGGCCTGTCTCAAGTGGTGAAGGGAGACAAGGTGTAGGGTGGCAGGAAGCCTTCTCTCTCAGTCCACGAACTCATGCAGGGCATAGGGTTACAACACAACCCAGCTTCTTGTGGTCTCACTTGATAGACAAGCCTGTGGTGCACAGTAGCCATCATAGAGGCCTCCAGTCTGTGCAGCTCTGGCCTTCCTTCAGGAGGCCTGTTTTATCTAGTGTGTGCACAAGGGCTTGTGTACACATACACCCAGTGTGTACACAGTACAGCCAGGGCTCAGCTTGGGAGAGAGGATGGTCTAGATTAGCTGTGTGGGTCCTGTGTGGTGTACACGACCTTGGTTCCCTCTGCACACCAAAAGGATGCAAGTATGCTGCGGAAAGCCAAAAGTTGGGCCTCTCTGCAGGTAGGTCAGACTTCTTGGTGAATGATAAGTTACCCTGAGAACAGTCTATTTCTCATTTGAGGGGAAAAGAGGCCAGAAATCGGCCGGATCAGTTGTAAATAGTATGTTTAGTGTGTGTGCCATTTGTCAACTGGTGGAGCCCGGTACATAGGTCACTGCCTGAAGCCAGGGTCACTTTGGCCCCTCAGTGTTATGGTCTTGCCAATGCCCCTTTTGGACAATGTTACTGTTCTGTGGAATGGATAGGAAAGAGTAGAGTCCCTCCTTGTTTTCTCATTCTGGGAGGTTTTGTTTGTTGTTGTTGCTTTGGTACATTTCCCTGTTGCTGTCAATTAACGCCTGTTGAGTGGCAGCCTACTGGTCCAAAATGGCCTGCCCTCCCACCTCCCGCCCTTTTACCAAGAGCGATACACCCCAGGCTTTGTGCCTGGTATCTATAGGAATCCTCAGGGTTCCATTCTGTTCAGTCTGCCATTGTGCCCCCACCATTCCCCTGCGCTGTTCCTCCATTCTATCACAGCTGCCGGCTACCCTATGCCAGGGTCACCAGACACGTTATATTGGCATGTATTACACACACTCGCTGGTAAAGACCCTGTAGGGTGACCTTTGACTGTCTACTACGGCAGCAGTCCCACCAACCATGTTGTGGTCTTCACCCTGTCTCCAACTCAAAGCAGCTTTTGTCTCAGAGACTGGCGTGCCGCATAAGGATCCGGGATGTTCTCACTCTTTCCCGTACGTCTGCTCGTAACGATGAATACACACCCGTTGCCACTCCTAGTCACTGTTATGGTAATAACGTTTTGCATGAAGTTACAATGCAATACTGATGATCTCACGCTGTTTTTCTAACGGATTTTCTGTATCTTATTATGTTTTTTTAGATGGCAGAGGGGCGGAGATGCCAGGTCCAACTTCTGGACGACCGAAAGCTGGAATTCCTAATCCAGGTAGGCCACTTTCTCACATGTGAGGTTTGGTACGATAGACAACGGTGTATAGGCAATGGAATTCATTTTGTCACGTTCTACCATAGTGCAGGCGCCATAGAAGGGCAGACCAATTTAGATCCTTCACAAAAATAGTGCCCACACATATTTATGGGGGATACTGCATGAATGAAGCCGCAAAAATCAATTTTGTCGTATATGGACCATTGCATTTAATATTCCACAGTTGGGCCATGATGAAAATAGGTCTGTGCTGGAATGGGTGCTTGGCACCAGTGCTATGTCTGTTGGTATGCCACTATGTTGTTGTATGAAAGAAGAACTTGCACATTGGTGATCAGCAATTTTAATACATAGTTTGACCACAGCAGATTTCAGTCACTCCAGATAATGTAAGTGAAACTGAAAGGGGACAGTTTCTGTGACCAAATTTGGTTTTCTAATGACCGCAGCTGTTATTATATTATCTCTGCTGCGGTCAGTCTGCTGCCAGAACATAGAGACAGAAATATTAATACACATAATCTGACATGCCACGTTGTTGTTTTGAATCTCATAGTTTCAGAAGTAAGCAGTACGGAAACCAGACACGTCGTAGAAGTCTCTGTTTAACTGGTGTGGAAAATCTATACAGAAAATTGACCCGTTCATACTTGTCACACCAGGTCTGTCAAAAATCAATGGAAATTAAGTCATCTCTATTTGTCACCACGACCACCAAAGCCTCTGAAACCTACTTTACCTATTTGTGAGCATGTACATGTTAAAGACAGAAAGGTTGGGAGTACCAAATATACAAAGAGTGACCAGACAAAAATAGTTTACCCTGTCCACAACTGCGCACACAAATTCTGGAGCTGTGTTTATTTCAGGTGGCCGCCAGACGTGATTGACTAGAAGGCTAAAAGCCGCCTAAACTTTGCACACAATTGTGAAAAAACTGAATGATGGACAGAATAATTCATTATGAGGTCTTGTACTGTCTGAGAAACACTAGGATTGAGGAAGAACAGACAATTTCCTAAGAACTCCCAATTTCCTTAGATTTTATTTGCATCACAATAATAGCTGTAAGCAGCTGGCTGTAAGCATTTGAAAAGCATGTATAGTCATAAACACCATCCCATTTCAGTTTCATGTTCATTATTTCCCCTGACTGAAAATCAAATAGATGATCAGATCTATGCAGTGTTCAAAGTAAACTTTGAGTTTTAGATTGCTGTTCACCATTCTACAAGTTTCTTTCATACAACATCAATGTGGCATACCCGCAAATACATTGTGCATATGTATATAATTATATAGCACTTGTGCCATGGGAATTGTGTTAGCAAGAATTGAAATACTGGTAGTGTAACCCTTTTAGCATAATTTGTTTTAATAAATGTATGTATTTAGATTGTTATGTATTTGAAATTAATGATACAATCAGATAAATCAAGTATAGCCTTTCTCCCAGGATAGTAATTAGTATAGCCCCGGTCACACTAAACTCACGTCGTACCTACGATGCACGTACGATGCATTTCCCGTACAACTCAGGTAAATCGCAGGTAAATCGCAGGTAAATCGTAGGTAAAATCAGCTATCGCAGAGCGTCGGGTGATGTTCAAAATTTTCCGGCGTCGTGCGATTTGTCACGTGTCGCTCATCTCATATGTGTGCACGTTTAATCTGACCTTTGCAAGATGGTGATGCCACCAGAAAGAATCAGGCTGGTGTGACTGCAGATACAGCTAAATAAAGTACAGGGAAGGCAAGCTGTAATTTTGGCAGCCCTCATCAGGGTTCTGCAAGAAAGACAGAATGCGAGAAGGCGACGGAGGTGGTGGGTGAGGCCGTGGATCCAGCGGCGGACCTTACTAGGCCAATACGACACACTTTTGATTGAGTTGGCTCGAGAGTGTGGTGGGGACTACTTCAGAAACCAAAAGCAGTCGAGCGCATAGTGAGCGCTGCTATATGTTTGCATAATCTCATGAGAGAAAGCTACCCAGGCTTACAAAACAGAGACTTGGGGCCAGGGGGGCAAGTTGTCCCTGGGGCATGGAGGCAGGCCGGGATGTTTGGATGAGATGCGAAATGTGCGGGGGGGAAATGTGGCAAACATAGAGGGAAAACAGCTAAGAGTCTATCTGAAACAGTACTACAATAAACCTGTGGTTTCGTTGCCATGGCAGCACCATATGATATAGGCCGATTTGCATGTATAGATATGTGCGCTGATGATGGCTTCAGTTGTTTTTAGTTTATGACAACAGAGACGCATAAGCATAAAGATATGTCTTCTAGTAACTTTATTTTTCACCCCTTAATATCAAGATATGTTAATGAAATAATCTTTACAAATCACCCTTTCACATCCGGGGCAAACTGGCTTGGACAAAATAACGTTTTGTTGCATCGCATCCTTATTCTTTTGATGTATTAGAACGCCTCCTTATTCAGTTTTGTTTTCGAATTTATAAAAAAAGTTACAGTAATTTCTCAAATCTCAAATCTTTCTCAACTCTTTATTTGTTTGAAACAACCTCACAGAAGTACATATAATTCGTACAGATACATGCACTTCTGAATTGCGTTGATCTTACATGATAACACACCTATGTTCACAATATTGCCTTAAACAACCACTCAGAAGTAAAGATATAAAACGAGGGTGAAACGAAAACATTCCAACTGATCATGGAGCACAACATTTCTTTATGGTTTGATACATATCTTCAGTGGGATGTACTGATATATGGATTTCTCTGAAAGTGAAGTGCATGTGACAGCAATTAATTGCAAAATGAAAGTTTCAGTCTTTTTAGTATCTTTCTTTCGTTAAGAGATACAGGATGATATGTTTACAACATAAAGCAATCGTTGATACCAATAAAAAAAACTCAGTTCTGGTCGTCCTGCTGGTTGTGCTGCTGTTCCCGGGCGTCTGCCAGCTTCAGATAGCCGTGACACCAGAGTATAGCATACAGACGTCATGCCATAAGTCCTTGGGTAGGTTCTTCAGGGAATGAGGTCTGATCTAATTATGAACCCACGTGTGTATAGCCATGAAACAATCGTATGCATCACCTGTGCGCGATACTCGATCTGACACGTGGAAAATCGTAGCCTTGAAAGCAGGCTCTTCAGCGGTCGCGCTGTACACCAGTTGCCACTGTGCTCTGGTGGCTGCACGTCTCAACAACATCGACAATATCAGGGAAAACTGAAACCATCAGAACACGGTCGAAATGTATACATTTTTCATCTCATTGGTATAAAAAGAAGGCCGTAGTGAAGTCTGTATTGGGGGCAATAAAAATCGTACGGCGACGGAAGCAAAATTTTGAACATGTTCAAAATCATCTTTAGCTGTATTTTCCGGCGTAGGACGCTCGCCGATGGCTACTTTTACGTGCGATTTACCTACGATTTACCTGCGATTGACCTAGGTACACTCAAAAAACCCATCGTACGATGTACCTACGTTTTATGTGACCACCACTTTGTATGTGTTAACTATTGCACCCGGTTTTTCGCAAACGTACGACGTACGGCGCTGTCATGACGGAAGAAACCCCATCGCAGGTACGACGTGAGTTTAGTGTGACCATAGCTTATGCTAACTTTATGAAAATTGGATATTTTTATCTAGAATAATTTTTTTATGTCAAACTAAAATAACTTGGATATCATTGAACCACATGTAAAACCATGCTGATGATGAAAAATGATAACATAAAATCCAAGGTACGAAATGGGAGCCTAAGTCAATCCCACACAAGGCATAATGCTTATTCATTCCCATTCTATTGCAATAACGTTTCATGAATTATGCAAGGTAACGGTTCAGTTAGTGCCTTTGAAATGTAGGTCATAATGCTTCACTTTGAAACTGATAGTGTAATCTTTTCACTACTTGCCAACTCCAAAGCTGTGTAGGTAATTCATCTCTCTCGTATAGACCTCTGAACTAAGACTTGATTCTCACTGCTAGATTTCTGATTGGAGAAATACTGATACACGCTGCATTCCATAAGGGAAGGGGCTTATCTAAATTTTACAGCAGTGATATCTAGTCCCAGTGTCATCAATAATGCATGGCAGAAGCTTTGGTGTGTGGGTCCCCGTGTTATTAAGCACTATTAATTCAATGCCTTGCTGTACCACACAGTCAAATGATCTAGTCAATCCTAATTCCAACAGAGAAGAGGGATCTAATGATGAATCTTTAATCAGCACTGTGATATGCGCATCAGGCTGATGTGTAATGTGATAGAATGTCAAATGATATTTTATGTATGACTTACCTGTTCTTTCCTGAATATGATATGATATCATAGAAATAGATTAATTGAGTCATATCATGTATATAATTAATTCTATGCACATTATTTTGATTAGCTGTATTGCAACTTGATACTGACTGATTCCTTTGTGGGGCTTATTGTAATATAACTCTCTTCAAATGAAGCTATTATTATCATTTTATGCATGTCGAAAAATTAGATTGTTTTTGAAAAAAACATTGGAAGTATTTCATATCATTTCATGTCCAGAAGCAAGAGACTGCTTACCCAACCCAGTTTAGAGATACCATGTACCAAGGCAACTGTTTGGATTGTGAATGCTTGACATATTGGAGTCTGCATAGTTTGTGGAGCAAACTGAACTGGGAGGGACCACAAACACCCAGTACAGAGGGTCCTTATCTACAGCAGTATCTCTCTCATTAGCAACCACACAATAGGTTCTACTGGCATTTCCTTAGAGAATGATCAATTATTGGGCAGACATCATCTGCGGTTTGCAAACAGGCATACATTTCATGATCAGATGTTGCTTGCCTCAACCCAAATCCAATATGTCAGTCAAGGATTGATTCTGTGATACCTGCAAAGCGTACTTTTATACCTGGAGATTCAGATAGTTTCCTTGGTGCACCCATAATGACTGTAGAGAAACTAGAGTCTATTGCGCTCACTTAGGAGTAACATATCTGAGAATTGCAGTCCACTTTTTTGATTTCAAGATATATAGTGTGAACAATGAAAGTGGGAGGGGGTACCAGTTGGTCCTACGACTTTGATGTACACAAGGAAACAAAACAAAAAAACAGTTGCACCAAAGCAGTTCTAACTTGTATGACATGTAGGCATTTTGTTGGTTACTTGATGCATATCTTTGCCATCACTCTATGCCCTAACATTGGTGCCGCAGTCAAATACTAACTTCATTACCTGGTAGTAAGTGCTACACATTCTTGTATCTTTACTGGCATCTGGAGTTAACATAAACATTAGTAAAACGATACTTAGTGCGCAGCCACTTCTTACTGACCTTGCAGTGATAAAAATACTAAATTCCTGGACCTCTCACTTTCACTAGATCTGAAAAGGATCTTTCCTTCAAGTTCAAAGACTCGCCCAAGAAGCATGGGTTGAAGTAGATCAAAAATGAAAACAAAATTTTGGCTGTACGGAAACCCCTTATTTATTCTTCCAGAGTCGGTCAATCATACCGTCTTTCTGATGCTCCATTTCCTTTTCAAACTTCAAAGGTAGCCCAATCCCAATATTCCCAGCTAGGGTATCCCAAAGGCTTACAACATTGGCACCATTCACATGTGATACCTGGCTGTGGTTCAAGACAAACACTGTATCAGGAAGGCCGAGGCCAGCAAGGTCCCTCCACTGAGGTGCCAAATCCACGCACCAGACTTGTACTGATGGATCAAACAGATTCGCAGTGTTGATAACAATTTGTACATGATGATGTCACCTGGAGGGGGGAGGTGACAGGGAGGCAGACCAGACTCTCTGGTGTGATAGCTCCCTGGTGCGAGAAAAGGACCAGAAGGAATCAGATTTATGCATGTGGTCAGGAAAAGGAACAGGGTCAACTTTATATGTGGTCTGGTAGTTTGAGGTAGGGGAAGAGGAAGGAAGACCTGGTGACCATAGCCAGTGGTCATTCGTTCAGTCCCTTGGAGTGCATATTGGCTCAGCATAGGTCGGCAAGTTTCCTTGCATTTTCAGTAGCACTAGCAGGATGTATTTCTATAGGGAAGGGATGCTAGCCCTTCACCTTGAATATGCTTGAGGCACCTCCTTGAACCTTGGACCCCATTTTACGTCCCTTCTGAAACACAGTGCAGCCCCAACCAAGGTGTCCTGACCCAGGATTGAACTAGGGTTCCCAGTTAGGCTTTTACCGGTTGAGCTATTTGGACATTCCTAGATTTGTGGTCAGAAAAGGGAAAGGGTCAGCTTGATGAAGTCTGCTTATTTCATCATACCCTTGGTTTTCCTATATGTAAACTCAAGCTAGAGCCAGGGTAAATGTTTTGAGAAGATGAAGGCAATAAAATGGGTAGAACTGAGCCAAGACACGGCCGAATAAGGTGAAGTCACAAGGGCTATTTGTAGCTAGGTCATTTTTATCAGTCAGTGAGTCAAAAGAAAAACAGAAAGAAACCTTGATAGAGGGGTGTTGGCTGTAATGCCAAGGTCCTCGTCCCACACGTTACCTTCCACCTGCTGAATTATGAATTGTCCAGTTACTAAATACACGTTTTCATGTAACAATATGATACTTCTTGAAGGAATGTTTTTATCAGATTTCTACATGGTTATGGCAAAATGAAAGTAACAGTTTATGTTACTGTATGTAAGATTTATGATCAGATGAGAGGATAGCTCACAGCAAAGTCCTCTCAGCTCAGTCCTACTCTGTATCTGTTCTTATCACACAACATGTAGATAAGTCTTGAGTGCCAGTTGTTTTTGCCTGTAACTGTTTTAATCTCAGTGTAGTGGTTTAATTGGTTTTCACATATTTCTTCCCTGGTTTATCAGATTATGTGAGTATGGTGTTCATCACTGTCTCCTGCTATAACTGGCAGCCCTAGGCACTGATGGGACTGTATATCTCTCACCAACATGCACCAGATGCTGCTTCACCCTTTTGTGTACAGTAAAACTAAATGTGTATTTATGTGTCAGTCAAATATCTAACAGCTGTAGATATTAAAACCCACAAGGATTAAGCAAAGGGAAGACTTTCAAGTTGAACTTTTTTTACTGATCATGTTTTGCTCGTAGGTTTGTCTAATGTCCTTTTGGGTAGTTTTCTGAAGCAGAAGTCAGAGTATAGCCTGATGTTTGGATAGTGACAGAGGTCAAGCTGATATGCTGTCAAATGTCCATTAGCCTGATGTCCATGACAGTGGTGAACTAGATCAGTGCCTACACTGTGGGGTTATCTGGGGAAACATGTGGTGTGTGGGGCATTGCTGCTCAGTTTCAACACTGCAGAGTTCCACCTGCACTTGAAGCAGGTGATACACTAGATTTGACATGTACAAAAAATAATTCACTCACTGCATGAAAATGAATGAAATGAAAAAATAAAGATGAAATAGAAATATTGGTATGAATGTAAAGCTTAAGATTCAGTTTGATACCAGATGACAAGTTACAGCTTTTTACTTTGATTTCAAGAACTAAAGTAAAACTAAGACCTGATAATAACAAATAAGGTCCATAAATGATAAAGTCAGGAAGAGATGATACTTTGGTGGTGGATAACTACTGTTGGTCCAAATCTTATAACCCTTTTACTAATAGTACTGCATAAATTTTGTTTCCATTCAGCCCAAGTTGCAGTCATCAGACCTCCTGGACCTGGTTGCCTCCCATTTCAACTTGAAGGAGAAGGAATACTTTGGGCTGGCTTATAATGATGAAACGTGAGTACTTTCTCTCATCTATTGCATCTCTTATAGTTTGATCCACTATAGTTAATGTTGGTGTCTTAGTACTGCTGAGTCCAGATATGCAAACCTGGGCACTTGGCTATGGCTGTGATGTATGACTATTTGGTGTACTGTAACTTTCATCTTGTCCTTCATACTACTTGGTAAGATTAGGCTATGGTATAGTGTTTTGAATGGAAGTAAGACCAGATATTATTTTCTTATATATATATAATATATGTACATGTGTTATATAATCACCAACAGTACCACCTAGCATTGACATCTCAGGATAGGCATGTTTAAACTTAAAGTGACGGCATAATCTTAGACTAAAACATTTTCCTAGTTAAGTTTTAAAATGTAATTCAGACAGTTGTTACTTCTAAACAGTGAATGGTACCAGATTTGTATTGGGTAATGCTATGGACCTCGGCTGCCTATAGAACCAATATTCATGCTATAAACCATGCTGAAACTGCATGCAAGACAGCAAGCCTAACATGGGTGTCATAAAATGTAATAGGACTTTACTGCAGTAATAACACTGGCCTTGAAACCGCAGGCCAACCATTTTACGGCCCAGTATATAACATGACTGCCAAGTATGTCCAATTACTAATGAATTAGTCGATGCAAATGCAGTCAGGTCCAGAAACCGCCAGCCTTAAAAAGGTTACAATGAATATTCTTGACTGTGATATTGCTTCATCATTATTGCATGGAACTTTTACTAGCAATCCCACTTTCCATGAGGAATACAAATGCTGGATTTTCTTTTTAAGATGTCCTTAGAGACAGATAAAAAATGCTCAGTTGAGAAATTTCAAAGATATCAATATCAATTTCTAAGGTAGATGATTTGACACTTTTCCCCACTCCTTTTTCATATTTTCTGTAAATTACATTTCTTTCATCATTTTGCCTCTTTTCTATCATTTGTCTCTTTGAAAATCTGGTTGTGCAAATTTTCATCCCTCATATACATCCTCCCATTTGGGTATTGCACTTGATTGTTATTCTGCCCTTAATGTTATTTGCCAATGACGTTAACACTTATTGTATTAATAACGGACACAAACACAATTATACTTTCTGAATGAAGTTTCATATTTGCTTTGACCATTTGGTTGGCCTGACCGATGCTTGACCTGCTGAAGAAAGATAGACTTCCATAGGAAATTGATAAATAATGTAGGGTTAGAAACATAAGTCAAAGTGTGGGGTCATGATGTGAACTGGTCTCAAGGGAACCATCAGAAGATATGAAGTTAGGGAGGTGGGTCTCATGAGTTTGGTGCCCTAATTACTGGTATTGGGATAACATTAGGTACTGTAAATGCAGACATGTTCGTGGTGGTTTTATGTTCTCAATTTTCGTGGTGAAATCTTCAGCGCGAACTTAAAACCACCGCAAAACTTTTTGTCCACCTATGATTGTAACACTAATATTGTTTCAAAGGTGAACTTAACACCAACGCGAATATTCCATTTTCTCCCTACCGCAAAATAAAAACCACACATTTACAGTATCCTGTGCTGGTATGGTTATGCTGCATTCAGACAAGAGAGTGTGAAATAAAAAAAAAGCTGCCACTGTGCTTGGAACGTGTTCAAACCTTCCCTAAGGTCCTTCTTTTTTGCCTTTAGCTGCCCCACAAGCTAGATATTGATTTGCATTGCCAGCATATTATGAAGCACTCCTACCAGATTATTCTTTCTTTAAAAAAGCGAACAGTATTTTTTGTCTGAAGTGATTTGTATTATTCACTGTACAGCTACAATATCCTATTTGGACATTTTTGTGTGATGAATTCACTACTTTACAGAGGAAAGTTCCCAAAAGTTTACAGTGTTACAATGTCAGGTCCCTGAATAGTTGATACCATTTTGACCATGAATCAGGCAGATTTACAAGGGGCAGTGAAGTATTAAATCCCCCTTTTCACATTCATAGCTGCCAGCTCTGTCCTCGGTGCTTAATCAATGGTCGTTAACCTGCCTGGAGAAATTGATTGACTTCAAGGATTATTCCACCTGTAAGAAAATCTGTGTTCGCTGGTGGAGACCGATATCGATCGGATACTCCAGCGTTACATCAATGTCAGGACCGTGGGATTTTGTGAAGATTTGTGTTCACACATGATGGTATTTAGGAATATGAGCAGGATTATAGTATGTATACAGCCTGTTACAGGCCTGTGGGCGAATTTGTTGTTTGACAAAGTTGAATGAAAAAGTTCAAAATCGAAAGCATTAGATGTTTCCAAAATGTACCAAATGGTAGTGCTCTTCTGAAGTCATATTAACAGCCAATTTAAAGTTAACAAGTTGAAACATGACAAGGTAATCTGAGTTTAGTTCTTTGGAAGCAAAGAGATGCTGTTTTAAAGTTGCAACTTATCATAGCAGTCCAGAATCAATTGAAAGTTGCTTGCTCATTGATATTGGAAGAATTTGTTTCAATTCCGCTTCTCATTCCCCATCTAGATTGGCTATTTGCCTGACCCATTTCTACCCTATTGGCAAATGAACGGGCAAAATAAAATCAGTACTGTACATGTATGTTGTTGACATTCTGGGTCCTATGTTGCTGTTGTTCATTTTCCTCAGTTCCCAAATTATGTTTTGATTTATTTTGCATGGTTATCTTAAAAATTATCTTCATTGAAATTGATACCTTTTCAAAGAAAAGAAATTTGTACTGCCTTATAAAGACTATGATATTGTAAACAATTGTTAAACCACCTGTAAAACAATGCTGTAATTTTCATGAGCCTAATGGATTTTTTATGCCCATTTTGTATGCAACATAAAAACCTAGAAACTAATGGAGGGTATTTATTTCATTTTTGCACCGTGTTGAAATAAATGTCTAGGGAGGGACTGACATATAATACACAACTTATGCATGTGATTGTATGGCAAACAGATGCGTTGTATTTTATGTTTGTTTGTTTGTTTGCTTGTTTGCTTGTTTGTTTGTTAGGACTTAACTGAGTTGCTCAACTGTTTTGACAACATGGTTTTCCACAATGTAAATCTAGCTTAGTTGTCATACAAAGAAATCCCCCTGAACTGATCCCAGATCCCAGTTTGGGCCCCTGTGGGATCGTCACAACCTCAGTGTCCCTGTGACTGTTTTCTCATATTCCCCACACATCCATCACATACAAGTCATAGCCTTCATTATTGTCTGCCCTGTATGGACTTGACAGTTCATGGCATATTTATGAGTGTATAGCTGATATGTGTAATAACAGAAAGGAGAGGGTGCTTACACATGCTGCATGAAATTGAAATGCAGGGATTATTCATAGTTTGATCAGTGATGAAAAAAAATTGCGACAAATTCTTTGATTATAAGTTTAAGATTGTTTATTGTTGTTGTTCCTTTGTATAAAATCTGAATTGATGAGATATGTCTCACTAGAATATCTTTTAATCATGATAAAAGCACAAGTAAATGTTACCTGAAAGGTCAAAAGGCCATCCACACAATCTCTATATTCTGACTGCCTATCTTGATTATTGTGCCTTATCAGTATAGATAGGGTGGTTAAAGTACTCATTTAGAATCAACATGCTGGGGGAATGCAATTAAAAACAGCATGTGGTAGGAGAGAAGAAGATATTCATGTGTATTGTCAATTCGCAATTTTGGGACCAGGGCTTGTTGAATGTTTTAATGGGGTGAGGGGTAGGGTGGGGTTTGTACTTTCATCTGAAATCTCTGATGATGAGTGATGAATACATTGTTGTTCTATCCACACACGCTCATTTCCATGGTTTTTAATCACTTTGCCACACCAGTCCATGAACACAATGTGGTGTATTGTGACAGTGAATTCCACTGGTAAATTCCAGTGAATTCCACTGGTAAAGATCTTCTCCCTGGTGGTGTAACAGTACCAAACCGGGTCCAATTCATTTTTGGTATATAGTGTGTAGTACATGGTGGGCTACACTGTCTTGGCTCTGAGCCATGTGGGACAGTCTCAAATGTTGTAAGTTCTACAGCATGTTGGCCTCAGTTTTATAACTCCATATGAATTCAGTCCAATGATGGATTGGGTTCAAATTGATTTCTGTAAGGTGTGGAATCAGAAGTGTTTTTCCCCTGGATATCTGCCATGCTGAGTTCATCCTGAGTTGTGGTAAATGTCACTGAACCTTATCAACACTACAGGAACCTTGTCTTGTCCCTGTATTCAATACAGGACTTCCTAAATCTTTGTTTCTTTTTATATTCCATTTTCCCTGTCATAGTTCCCCTTGTGAGCCTGTTATTAGAATATAGTTTTCTGAACAGTTTTCTGCGGGAATGTGATCTTGACAACCATCTAATTAAAGTATCATGTTTCACAAGTAAACCACAGAAACCCCACTGCCAGTGGCCCCAGCTTTAAGGTCTCATTTATGTATTACTCCGAGTGGGTACCCTAAAAGAGTCCGTTGCCCAAAAAAATGAACGGCTGCATGTACGTGTGTCTATATCGGTGTAAAAATCGCCTATAGCTAGGCCAGCTGATATCAGGCGTCAAACTGATGAAAGCTTGTTTGTAACGGAAGAAATTAACAGGTAAAGTTCGGCAGCCGCGCGCGAGGTCGGACGTCCACAGCCGGACATTGGCGGTAATTCGGTCGATCACTTTCAGCTGGAAAGTGCCTATTTAGGGGGTCTAGCTAAGTGCCGCTTTTAATTGCCATAAAAAGGTCTTGTATGCCAACTGGTAGTTGGCAATTTTTTCAAATGATCTAGGGTAGATGAGCTCAACAGAGAATGAATGACATCGGTGCATTTCCTATAGCTTCATTACGAACGCGCCCATGTAAAACACGTTTTATAACATGTAAGCCTATGGGGCGGAAAAACTCATGAATGAGACCTTAAATAAAAATGAAAAATATTCATAAAAAATCAACGATTAGCGCTGGCGCGTAAATTTCAAAACGATTGATAACCCGGCGTCACCCCGCATTTTCTGACCGCAAGTTGCCATGGCAACGGACTAGTCTACATTTCTGAGGGGCGTTTTTATTGTTTTTTTCATTGTATTATGCTTTGCTAGAAGTAGAAGCCATTTGAAAGAAGACTAAAGTTTCAGATCGTAAATACACGAAATAGAGCATCCTTCTGTTCCTTCTGTTGCGTTTTGTGTTGGAAAATTAGGTGTCAACAGGCACAACGACGCACGTACCTCACTAAACTGCAGCTAACGCGTACGCAAGCTAGCATTTTGCAATACACTTCCAGACGTAAAGCTCCGTGTCAAGTAAAAGGCTATGGAATACACTTTGGCTGACGGCGACACCCCCCCCCCCCCCCTTCCCCCATGCCTTATTCGTGTATCTTGCCTTAATCGTGTATCTTAGGACGATTCCGACGGCCGTCTTTGTGTCTGTACCCAGATTCCATCCTCGTTCTTTCAGAGTCTACCCAGCCAGGCTGCGCACAAAGCAGCACTTTGAGTCGTTGTCTAGTCCTGTACGCCTCGATCGCATATCAGCCAAGCTCAAAAACACGCTTGCTGGCCAGCATTGGCGTAATTGGAAGCCCAGAATCACTAAAAGCCGCACAATCTGTTCTCTCCTGAACCGCGTCCGCTAGGGGGCGCTTCATGCTTTTCACAGGTGTCAAAGGCCAATGCGTCGACGTAGGACACCCGAACTTTCAAGGATGATGGAGAAGATAGTTTTCTTTCGTTTTAATCATCATTGACTTAATACATTATACTTAAGGTCTCATTTATGTATTACTCCGAGTGGGTACCCTAAAAGAGTCCGTTGCCCAAAAAAATGAACGGCTGCATGTACGTGTGTCTATATCGGTGTAAAAATCGCCTATAGCTAGGCCAGCTGATATCAGGCGTCAAACTGATGAAAGCTTGTTTGTAACGGAAGAAATTAACAGGTAAAGTTCGGCAGCCGCGCGCGAGGTCGGACGTCCACAGCCGGACATTGGCGGTAATTCGGTCGATCACTTTCAGCTGGAAAGTGCCTATTTAGGGGGTCTAGCTAAGTGCCGCTTTTAATTGCCATAAAAAGGTCTTGTATGCCAACTGGTAGTTGGCAATTTTTTCAAATGATCTAGGGTAGATGAGCTCAACAGAGAATGAATGACATCGGTGCATTTCCTATAGCTTCATTACGAACGCGCCCATGTAAAACACGTTTTATAACATGTAAGCCTATGGGGCGGAAAAACTCATGAATGAGACCTTAAAACACCATACCTTCAGTCCCATGTGATTATCCCAAGGTGACCCATGTCTGATTGGTTAGTAGCGCCCCCTGTCTCACCTGTCCCAGCTGTTGCTGTAGAGAACTGCAGGGTCAGACAGGAGGCTGCCCCAGACATGGCCCTCTGCCCCAGGGCTATTGTGTTTCACAGTTCCAGCATTTCCAGTGACCTCTACAGCATAACAACAACAGTCGTTTATCACTCCTGGCAGTGTCCTTAAACCCAGAATGAAAGTCAAACAGTTATGACAAGACTTTTTGTCACCTCTGCCATCACCAAGATGAGAGAAGATGGGAGATGAAATTTTCACCACCATCATTTCTTTGGTTGATTTATGAATGGGATAGTTGAAAGTCTGGTGGACTAAGAAAATGATTTTTGTTAGGAAATCTTGGTCTTGGTCCATTGATTTGTTGCAAAAATACCTGGTATCCTCTTTGGATTATTTTGAAAGATTCAAAATTGAAGGATAGGACAATCAACTAAGCAACCTCCTCATAACAGCACCTTTCATACTGCAAATTACATTTGTGAATAGGATGAGAGGATATCTGGCAGGGAACTAGACTGCCCTTTCTGAGACTTGTGCTTTCTTAAGTACTGCCAAGTTTATTTTTATAGGCCTTCAAATAGGCCTTGCATACATTTAATGTAGGCAGACTCCAGGAAGATTAGTGTCAAAATTGTAAAAATCGTACACTAATGGAAATCTGAATAAAACAAACAAACAAACAAACAAACAAACAAACAAATAGAACTTTGTCAGGAAGGATGCCATGAATTGAAATGTAAGGAAATTTGACTTTTATTTCCTATCAGAAAAGTTTTTGAAATAAAAAAAATTTCATGTACAGTCAGTTTATTTTCAAAGGGAACCCACCACTCTGGTCATGGGTACCACCTGCTGTGTTACATGTGTTTGACAAGGCACCTGTCATCATTCATCCTGAGTGACATTGGGTCGAAATTACCCATCTGGTTATATTTGGACAGCATGTAGCATGTGTAATACTCAGCCTAGCTGCAAGAGGGCGTTTTAGTACTGGTCCTCTACTCTAGGCCCTCTTGTACCAGTGACCTTCAGGATACATTGCCAGTTGCCACTTCCACATTCTTTGTACTGGATAAAACTCAATAATGATTTCAATACATTTAACAAATGCCAATTAAGTATAACAAAAACTAAATGACAATTCCATATCTGACAACCGTCTTGTATGTATTGTTTACCAACCTGTTTGACGTGTACAATTGTGGATGAGTCTTGTATCTTGACCATATCTTTTTCTCTCTTTTTGTGTGTTTTTTCTTGCCATGCCCACGGCATCGGGTAAAACAGAAGGTAATTTAAAGCATAACTACGTAATCTGTAGGTTTGTATGTTTCATTCTAGATATTAGGTACACAGCCATGTAGTTGTATAGACCTTCAATGTAGATAGCAGTTGCATGCCAGGTAATGCTATCCAATGATTGATCAATTACAAAATGGGTTGCAGTGTACAAGAAATGCCAGCATAGCAAGTAGTTCTTGTGACTTCCAAGGTTGTTCTTTGAGATAAGGAAATATGAATACACTGGTAGTTACATACAATGTATACGCCAGAAAGAAAATTTGAATGTTGGGTAGATGAGGTTTATCTCAGCGTAGTTCCTGTGTTGTTTCTGGTGTTATCTGTCTTCATGCACTCTTTTGGAAAAGCCCATGGAGTGTACATATGAATTTGAAATGCTTGTACTAATTTTCATCAGACCACCAAACTATCAGGTCTTGTTGGTTTGATTGACATTATCAGATGCCTTACAAGAGACAGAAGTAGGCCTCCTATGGAACAGGAAAGTCAGTGCAGAATGCTGACCCAGATATTTCCTGTCCTTCCAGACACCACTTGAACTGGCTGCAGGCAGACAGGCGGGTGTTGGAGCATGAGTTCCCGAGGAGGGCTGGCACACTCACCCTACAGTTCGCTGTCAGGTACGTAGCCTTCAACTTTCGGCTATGCTTCGTAAAAACGGTATTCAGAACCATTATTTGATTTGAAAGTATATATTTAGTTCAAGTCTTGTATGTATCGTTGAGTACGTATATTTAACCTCCTTGGTATAACTTACAAGATTTGCTCCTTTTTGTAGAAATGCAGAAATTTTACTATTGAAGGCTGACCTCTCACTCAAAGTTCTTGCTCATTTATTTGAATCTATCTAGCCCTTTCTAGGTGCTGTGTTTGTGTGATTCATTCTTCAGGCTACAAACAAAAAGCTAGCTATTATCCATTGTCTCCCAAGTATATATCTTGTTTAAATAAACTGTGTTCACCAATGGATGAAGAAACAAATACCAGATTTTCTGTTACTATATATAGTTTTCTGCTGTTTTTGACTTTTTTTACCACAACTGCTGAATTAGAAGTAATGATTTGAGTAGATTAACTTTGATTTACCTTTGTAATAATTTGCCATTTCCTTGTCTAAGTGAAGTGCCTTTTTCTGCCCCCTCTGCAGGTTTTACATAGAGAGTATAGCGTATCTACGGGACCCAGTCACCATAGAACTATTCTTTTTACAAGCAAAGTCAGCCATATTCAAGGTAGGTGGGAGGAATGCTGTCTGAAGTGGGCAGGTGTGAGAATGTTTGTACAGGGAATCCCAACATGGGGGTTGTGTTACTCAGGAGTTGTGTCAGAAATAATGTACAAGGCTGTTTCAGTTCCATGCAGGGTTTCCGGTCATCATACGTTAGGCGTATAAGGAATCATGTTAAATTTACTGGAAAATAACTACAATTCTGTGAACAGCACAACAAAACCTGCTTTTCTCGGACATAAACATAGAACAAATTATGATATTCCAACTTGATTGTCTATAACTGATGTGCACCCCTAAAATGAGACACTGTGGCCTAATCAGGACTTTACAAAAGCCCCTGTTCAGCATGTAAACATGTATATTGGCTGACAACTTTTGGACAATCTCAACCTATTTGTAGATCATATTGCTGATGTACTTGACTTTCCCCAGAAGTGAACAGGTACATTTTTTAGATCCCCTGCCTATAGGATAGGATAGATGTGTGTCTGTATGTAGGTACAGGTGTTGTTTGTTTGTGTTGTAGTATTTAGGAAGTACCTTTGTCACTGTTGAATACATGTGAGAGAATTCCATTGTTCTGTCCTGGTGAACAAAAACGTTATCCATAAGAAATGCACTTGCCTGTTCTTTGAAAAATGTATGCCTGTGAACATTTTAGGAATGGATGCCATGGTTTTCAGTGGACATAGTTTACTTATTGTAGACGCAGAGCAAGTCGTCCAAACTTCAAGCACTGTGCATTATGTCCACACACCTCAGAGTAAACAATCAGTGGAATGCTGTGATTGTGGTAGTGTGAGAGGCATACTCACCTGTAAAAACCTTGTGGTTAGAATTTTTTGTGATCTTTGTAGGTCTTTTGTATGGTCAGGTAACTTTATGCTGTTGTCCATAATGTGATTGTGAATAGTGTGTATGTCTTTGTTGATTGTTTAGGTAGGAAGATTACACAGCTAGAAACCATGTAACATTGGTCAGACATCAAAAGATTCCTTCCTTAGAGGATGGTGTAACATTTCACAAGGAACCTGATTTGTTTTAACAAGCTGACATCTCTCCATTGAAACATTTCCTATGGAAAGATGCAGAATAGGTAGCAAACTGTAACTGGTCCCACAGGACTTGATGTTTGCTTTGGAAAACCTGGGGAGGTAATGTGCTGTAATTAGATGTCTTTTCAAAGTCAAATTGATAAGTACCCTTCCATGTGAAATGACAGTCAAAATGCGGTTCCCAAACACTTTATTAAAGAGTGCTTGGTCCTTGAAGGGTTGGTTGATCATGTGACTGAATCACAGTCTATTATCATCCCGTCCTGACAAAAGAGAACCAGTCATGCGTAAATCCACGCCTCAACACTCAGAATTCCACTCATATTATATGGTCTTTACTTTCTGATAGGCTCAGCTAGAGGTAGACAGCGAAACAGCCTTCGAGTTGGCAGCTTATGTGTTGCAGGTAAGATTGTTTAACATTGTTAAAATGTTTTCTTTGAATTGTGTTGGACTCTGTTTTCCATGTGTCTGAGAACATTGTTTGGCCTCCATGTGCTCTATAGAGTCAGCTTACCAAATTTCCACATGTTCATTTTGATAAATCCGTGTGGCCTTGCCCCAGTGTCAAGGTCAAGGAAAATCAGATTAGTAAGTACCAGTACCTTCAGCCAGGATTACTAACTTCATTTCCTGTCATTCAACATTTTCCTATTCCATCTTATCTCACTTTTGACAAAACCTTTAATGTGATTTTTATTCTTCATTCTATCATTCTTTAAAACATTCCATGGCAACATTTGATATTGTGCTTGACATCCTAGTTTGTGGGCCACAAATTGTACCTGACCAGGCTAAACTAAACATGTGAGGTCATGGTCTGATAGGAATCACAAATGTGGGGCTAAACCTTTTCCATAAATTCTCTGGAATGTCGGGACTGTTGCAGTGGTTTTAGACCGCAGGAAGCTGACGTACAAAGGTAGTCACAGTAGTCACGGTACCCTGCCTTCGTGGCTCTCTCGTATGTTTGATTTGGCCTTAAAGTATTAGACGTTTCAACCTGGAAGGTCAGCTTTGTGTAGGGCCTGTAGTTCAACATGTAATGTGATTGGGCACAGCAACGGCCAAATTATCATTAGAGTTGCTACTTTTGTAGGATAAGGAAGTAGACTTGATTCTTTGTCCCAACTGATGAAATACAGGGATTGTGTTGGCTGTTCTGTCACAATGTAAATGCAAAAAGAATCTGACGAATTTTGTTTCTCTTTCTCTGGTCACTGTGGAAACCGTGCAGGCAACACATGGAGACTATACAAGGTAAGTCACACACATTGATACATTGAGATGGAATTTGCATATCCCTGAATGAAAGAGGAATGTTCGGCAGTGGATAGATGGAGATTATTGTTACTTTTTATATCAGCCACATGTCTGGTAGGAAGATAGCAGACATGGAAAACAGCATGTTCTGTTGTTTACTTTCGGATGAAGCTAACTGCTTTAGGAGTAAGTATGGTATAGTACTGAATGCAACAGCTGTGTCAATGGAAATGATAAATAATGTTAGTTCCTGGCGTGTTCTTTGTGAGGGAAATGCACGTACACGGTTTAGGATTTATCCAACACAAGCATGTGTGGATGTGTAACTTTCCTCACTCGGACAATGCCTGCTCTATTTACTGCTAAGGCCAAGTGATACATGTTTCCTGTGAATCCCCAGATGTGTCACTTTGCCTCTCCAACTGGAATTTCCACGGGTTTAGACATGCCTTTTGCAGACAAAAGAGGCTGAATAGAACACATCCAGCAGATTTGCAAGGCGGTGGTTCAGAGAGACAGACTTCTTGTTGCATTGCCTTCTTGTGATCTTTTTGTTCACTCTGTTTGCTCTTTTCCAGTGATGAAAATGCCAGAAATGACTTGAAGAAACTTCCAGTTCTACCCACCAGTGCTCTCAAGGAGCACCCTTCCCTTTCTTACTGGTAAGTCCTAATTTCTGTTGGTTGTTGTGATTCTGTGGTGTTTACACTATGTAGGGTACAGCTTTTTGAACATAGTTTACTGCATATCATACTATAACTTATAAGCAATGTTAAGGAGGCAGGGATTTTTATATTTTTACTTGGGAATGGGTTGAAGACTTTGTTGCCTTGAATGTTAAGTATCGCAGACCCATAAGCCAATATTGTTCACGTGTGGAGTGATCATTTCAACAGCCTCAGCAATCTGGTAGACATTACTGTGAAAGGAACACAACATGGGAATCAAAAACACCTATATATTCAAGGACGGTCAAAATTATTCAAGAGTTTGCCGGTGTGTTTGTAAGTTTTAGCCATAGCAATATATTATAGGACTAGAATAGTAGAAAAGGGATTTGGTGGAGCCTTTTTTCCTGGGTTCTAGTCATGTCTATCTCAATCACTTCAAGCATAGAAAATATTTCCAGAATGCCGGTCTAATTACTAGATACTGCCACTGCCATATTATTAGTAATCACTCAACTGTACCGACCAGTCTTACCATAATGGACTTTACATGCCAGGTATTTTCACAACTTTGTATACTTGTACCAACTAAAGAAAAGTGCAGCCAAAGAATTTGCTTCATGTCACGTTTAGATATTCGGAGAATGCCTGAAATGTTATGATGATTGGTGGACAGTTAAAGCTTCACAGACTCTGAGAGGATTCAAATTATTCTTGGAATCTGTCAATCAAGTCAAATGCCTCTGAATAGGTCTAGAAATCTCTTTGTATGAGTCATAGATTCTTCTACATATTGTAAATTTCCAATAGGAAGGTTTTGAATATGATAGATCATGGAGAAGAAATGACAGAAACAAATTTGATAAACAAATGTAATTATTTCAATTCCAAAGCATTATTATTCATTTTAGGCAATTTGATTTATATCTAGTACATAATGTTTACATGTGCATAGATACTACTGTAATTGGCAACAGGCAATGGATTGAACTGATTAATGACTTTGTACCAAAATGAAAAGAACAAATTATGCAGATCTACAATTTATGTCTTACAGTATTGCATTATCTATGCATCAGTCCCATATTGATTGTTTTACATTGTATTATTCCAAAAGGGGTTATCCATGTATAATGACTTAGGGGAGTTTCATCCAAAACCTTGGTTTATGAAATGAAGCTTATCTTTTATCTTTTCAACTTCAACACTACACTAGTTTATATAAGGAAAGTTTGTTGGTTCTCCTGGTACTTTTTTTCAGTTTTGGCGTCCATTTTCACCCCTGCCCCAGAATAGTTACTGGTCCATCCCATAAGATGGATTTGTTTCTTTATTTGGAGTAAGGAACATGCCTGTTTCCACATGAGTAACAGTGGGTGGTAGGATTAGGACTGGGACAGATCATCGTACCCACTCCCAGAGGCCTGCAGGATCTGTGGGTCTTTCTGATGAGTGTGTGCCAGAAAAGTCTTGTGACACTCATGTTCTTCAGATTGGTCCATAGTTGTACTATTTACGGTGTATACACATAGCACCTCATAATGTCAGGCATGCATAAGATAACAACATTAACATTCAACAATACTTGTTCACCCAATTCCTTTGGCAACCCAGGCAATATGCTAAATGGTCTTTCCCCCATTGGCTTTGGTTTTCCCAACATCCTTTGTTCCCTATGGAATACACAGATAATTTTTCAAAGTCTGGCAGTCATTAGTCACACAGGGATCTCTGCAGGTTTGGGGCTGCTGCTTTTCCATTTCCTACATTCTTTAGAACCAGACACACCATTTTTGCAAGAGGTAACTGACTTATATAAGAGGGTGAGAGAGTCTTTACCATGTGATTTATGTCTAATATGGATTTGCATGTTTGGTTAGGTTTGCGTTGCTACTCTAGGGACTGTCTAGCTTCATGACCTTCATTGAAATGTTGCTACTGTTGTTATGTGGAGGCATGGATAATAGGTCACAGGTAAACATGACCTGCCCCCCTCCCAATATTTAAAAGCTAGCATTTTCTTTTTGCATCTATGGACCACTTATCGTTAAATGTCAACCCTTTCTTGGTAAAGGGTGGATGTATCCATGATTACATGTATCATCCAAAATGATCTAGGTCATTACAAGAGATTTATGTGTTGTGTGGTACAAAATTATTTGGGCTAAGAGGATTTATGCAGAACTTCTGTTTCTGTCAAAATGATATTGTGAGTACTTATGTGTGAATTGTGCTGGGAAGGGTATTACTATTAGTGAATTTAGTAACAGTCGAAAGTGTATTCCCAACACTGATGTAATTTTACCACTAAAAAGAACTCCAGACCAATGTAAAACTGCATCCTACCTAACTGAAGACTCTACTCTACTCTACTCTACTCTACTCATGGTAGGCATACTGTATATGGAAAATTACCTTACTGGAATCCCATGTACATGTATCAGTAATGGAATGTCTTGAGAAATCACAATGCATTCTACTTCTTAGTGTTATTATTTGGCCCCTTTATATTATGTATAATGATGATAACCAATTGATATTTATTTCAAACTGAAAATGATATGCTGAAAGAGGTACCTTTTCACCTGGCTACCATAGTCCCCTACAGTCAGTAGTGTTTATAGCCTGTCATGGCATATTTACTAACATGTGGCCTGTGTTTGTTCCAGTGAGGACAGGGTGATAGCCCACTACAAGAAGTTTAATGGCCAGAGCAGGGGCCAGGCAATAGTCAAGTAAGTGCAACTCTATTTCACTGTGTCTGAAGATACATGTAATGTTGATTACCAAACATAATTTGATAAAGATTATAAAAGATATTTGCAGATTTAAATTTCATTTTTCTAAGACTCATATTGTAAATGCATAGGCAATATGATTATATAGAGATATTTCTGCTTGGCTTTAGAGAATTTAAACATGTTTGTTTCTTTGGAATGTAATGTCAACAAGCTGTGGGATCTTCTAGGTCACAGTTGACAGTTCATTTACCAAATTGAGTGAAGAAATGTTGAAAGGGTAGATCTAGCTTCTTCATGATACTTTAAACTGTAGAAGCTCTAATGGCCTATACATGACTTCTTGCTCAAACACAACCTGTTTATCCACACAATCAGAAAGGTAACGTGAAGACTGTATTGAATTGTCTTTGTAAAGGCCAAAAGATTCTTGCCCCAAATACCAACGCAAGGTAGCAAGTCTGGACAGTTTTCTTTCACACTTCAGCATGACACCAAGTCTGTTTCAGGGAAATAAATTCCATTTTAAAAAGTTAATTCTGTGTAATTCATAAACCCTGAATGTATATTTGCCTTGCATGTGATTTCTACTGATGTCATCATACTTATACTATAGAACACACAGATATAGATGCCTGTCTCTTATCAAATGCCTCCCATGTCTTTATTTCCTGGAAAAGAAAGCCCTGGGCAAGCCATGATTTCTGTTTGACCTCTGCCATGGTGTGCAGTCTATTCCCTGCTGTAATATCGACATGGGTCACCTACCCCGGTGGCCTCCCGCCCAATTTTCCCCAATTTGGACCCTCCAGACCTTCTTTCATGTAGGGTATTGTAGGCTACTTCTTCAACTTGACGCCTGAGGCAAACAGTTCTCCATAACAAACAGATTCCCATGAAGTGGCAAATCAAGACCAGCCTGGGGCTCTGGAACCCATTTCTTCATCCTCCTAATCTCAGAACAACTTGTGCTGCAAGAGAGGCTTTTACTTGTTCTATCTGAAAGATTTTGACTTCCAGCTTTTGATAAAGAGCAGCAGAAAGCGCCACAAGGTTTATGATTATAGGTTCAGTTTTGTTGTAACAACGACCAGTCCCCAGATCTGTAGTGTCTCAGAAGAGGGAGTGAATATATTGGGGCTGACACATTTTGCTGCCAGCAAAACCCAACATTTACGTTTTCTCAGGGGCCAGTGACAGGAACGAGCCAAAACTGTTCCATTTCCACAACTCAGTACCATCCATGCAGTTACAGGCTTTGTCTACTCAGATCGTGTCTCTCTTCTCCCCAAATTTGGTTACATTGAGGAACAAAGGGTTCTGATGTTTCTGTGTTGTTTTCTACAGTTATATGTCCATTGTGGAGAGCGTGCCCAACTATGGAGTACACTACTACGAAGTAAAGGTAAGTAGCTTGCTGTTTCTAGAATTTGCAAACTAACTTGATTCGATGTAGTTGCATGATGTTCTCACTGTCTTGTTTTGTTCAATGGACATTAACAATTACAGACGTTGACAGTTACTGTGATCTTAGAAAAACTTAATTCCTTGAAGTATATGTTTATTCCTTGAAGTATATGTTACAAGATACTCATAATAGATTCTCATCATGCACTATGCTTTATTTTAAATAGACAGTAGTTCAATGCACTATTACACCAGTTAGTTTGTAGTCTATATGCTGTTTCAATTTTAACACTCATTTTTCAACAAGCATGATACTTCTAAGCTTCTAGTAGAATCTTAACCTTGCAGAAGAAAAGGACCAAAAACAAATTTGGCAAATGTCAAGGAACAAATTAGGTCTCCAGAGGCTGTCTGATAAGGCAGCTTTCCCCATGGACCAAGTTCTCTGCCAGTTATGGTCTACAAACCTATGTAGGGCAAGGCCTCATGCTAACAGAAGTCTTAGTTGTGAAGGTGTGGGCCAGTAGCCTGCCTGGTAGTTAGTACTCTCCAAGCAGAGCTAGGGTTTCGGCTGGTTTTTAACGTGTTTTTAGGCGTTTTTGTCATGCCTTCTACTTTGTCATCGTTTTTGTTGTGTCGCAAACCCAAGCTCTGCCGGCAGACGGAAGCTTCAATGCCTAATAAACCTAATCACCCCAACACATTACAAGCGTTTCACAAGTAAGTGCGAAGCGTGCCCGGCCAGGCACGAGATTCCCTCCCCACGACTACAGAATTTCCGGCCCAGTCTCACCAAGGACATAATCCTCGGTCTATCGGTCGTGGCCATGTTTTCATGCCATGTTCTCACGCTTCCCCTACTCGTTAGCTAACTGCAACTACTTTCGTATGAAAATAACAGCTCAACGTACAGCCAAAGACACCTGGAGTTTACAAAGTCTCAATCAGGACGCCATGTTGGAAAGTCGCGTCAATGTCCGTCAGCAAATGACTTGCCTATCGTGACCGCACTTCATTTACACCATCCAAAAACCACCAAAGAACGAACCATACAAAAATCTGTACATTCCTCTGGTGTCATTTGGGGATTTTTAAGTCTCTGTTGGTAGAACTCCGTCGCCAATTTTGCTGTTGTTGTTGAAAAGTTCCCGTCCAATCTGAACGCAGCAAGCGGCGGCATTGGTAACCGCATCTAACGTAAACAAGGTACGTGTTCCCGTTCATAATCCATTTAACGATGCCTGAGATAATGATAATAGTAATTACTAGTAATGCAGTTCGAGTTGATACGTAATACACATTTATTTCATATGTCTTGTTCATGCATCATTGTATTTTTCTTGTGAGGTATCCAATGGAAATGTACGTTATGATGCTATCAATGATCATACCGGCGTGGGATCGTGGACACCAGCCTGTCGCATGAATAGGGCGGTCAGCGGGGGACCGGTGCGGCCCGGGAATGCACTCTACACTTGCCGGATGTGTGATAATCCGGGGCAGTAAAATTGGTACCACTAATGATAATCTAATGGTTCTCGGGGAGGAGTACTGTCACCTTTTTTTCAATGGAAGTAAATAGGTTTGCCCCGCCCCGAGGTCAGTGCCGGCAGAGCTTGGGTTTGCGACACAACAAAAACGATGACAAAGTAGAAGGCATGACAAAAACGCCTAAAAACACGTTAAAAACCAGCCGAAACCCTAGCTCTGCTTGGAGAGTAGGTAGTTAGAAGTCAAGGTGGTGGGAAAATGTTAATCTAAAAAGCAAGAGAGGAAAATGTAGATATATTCAAGGATTGAGAGACATTGACAGGACCAACATCTTGTAGGGGACAGACAGACATTAAGGACAAACTGCAAGGAAATCTTACACTCATCTCCCCAAGGAAATTATTTTATCCCTGGTCAATTTTCTTATCTTCTAACATTTCATCACCTGTGAATATTGGATTGTGAGCCTTTTAAGCTGATAGCAATTTCAAGCTTATTTCGGTCATAATTGAAATAGAAAATCATAGAAAAGTTATTGGCTTGTACAAGCTTTGACAGACTATGTTGAACTTGAAGTACACACAGCAGAAGGTTTTTGGGAGTGTGACTGGCTGTCTGCCTATCAGCTGTGGCCAATCTGTCATTCCTCACCAGGAAGAGATTCTGTGTAGGTTAACTCATATCGATAAGAATGTGCCAAGAATTCCTTTTCTCAAGTGGAACGTGTGCCTTACCGATTGTGGCAAAGCTCACGATAAAATTTCACCGGGCGTGTAGCTTCGAACGTCGTCACAGTTCTTGTGCACTATGATGAATTTTGGTCGTAAGAAGGATATGTTGGACAGTATAGTCAATATGGGGAATCATTTTGGAAACAGAGAATGCCTTTGAACTGCACAGCTGCCTGAAACCACTTCCTGCGACCATGTTTTCCTTATAAAACCTTTCCAAAATGTTCACTGGTACTGCGTCATGGCTGCAGACTTCTTTATTTAGATAATGCTGATGCCAAGTAACCAAGATTAACTTTCTGCATGGTTGGAAAATGTAGCTTTAGTTCAAAGCTGCTGCTTTGTGCCACTGTATTAGGCATGTTCATCCCGGACAAGGAGATACCAGGTAAATGCTCCTGTAACTGCGTGAATGCCCCCCTCCCCATCCTTTCCCATTCTAGTAGTACTAGTGTTCTCCGGTTGATTGCCCTGGTTACAAAAAAGCAGACCTGTCCTGCAACCTGTAAATGATTTCTCTTCAAATTCTACTCTTTAGCTTCTGGGTTTTCAATACCCCAATATGTAGTTGACTAGTACAGCATAAAATGATCCAATGAATATGCAGCTGACTTCAATTTCTCAAGCTGTAGATTATCTTCTGTATCTTTGTTATATTTTGTCTGACCCTTGCCTCCTCCGTCATGACCTCAATGAACAGCGGCCTGCAGGCCGATTTGAGCTTCTCATCGATTCAAACAAAAATCTTAGGGGAAACTATTTGATTTTGATGCAAATTTCAATCACTTGATTTTGCTGATTTCATCTAAATGTTGTCTGTGAACATTGCTTATTGCATAATTGATTATATTGATTATAAAGATAGAGTTCCTGCTAGCTGTCAGTGTCTTTGTACTTTCCATGCCCTAAGGCCTTTCTACATAAACCATCAACAAAACCAGTGAAGCAAATCCCAGGTAAGGAAGCCTACGTGGTAATCATACTAGACCCTGACTTGCAGTCTGCTCTAACTTTTCCTGTTTCCTCCACTGTTTCAGGACAAGGGTGGGATCCCGTGGTGGTTGGGGCTCAGCTACAAGGGTATCGCTCAGTATGACCACAGTGACAAGCTAACGCCCAGGAAGGTGAGTGACTACAGACATGTACAATGTACACACACTCTCTGTTGTGACAAAACCTTTTGTGGTATGACAAAACTCATATCCATGCAGCATACTCACTGGAATGCATTAAGGTTCAAAACTACTGCAGCTCCACCTTAGTTTCAAGTTTGTGCTACAAGAAATCATTAGTCCTGGTGAAAGATGGTTGCTTTTGAGCCCTGGAATAGTTTACTGAAAATTTGCCTCTGTTCATACCAGTCTATTCTATTCTTAAGTATGGCTCATAGCTGTACTCAGTTGCAAACATTCATACATTTATATTTCTTCTGTTCGACATGCAGGACCATTTCTGTGGTATTTCCATGTAACTGAAGTTTGTAGCTGTTTCATGTTTGTTATTATAATAGTAGGACATCTGGGAAGAAAAGCAAGCATCATCAAAGCCACAATTTTGTCTTCCCTATAATAAGTACACATAGGCAGTGAGATTTTCAGTATGGACCTGTCATCATTATAATAGTAGGACATCTGGGAAGAAAAGCAAGCATCATCAAAGCCACAATTTTGTCTTCCCTATAATAAGTACACATAGGCAGTGAGATTTTCAGTATGGACCAGTCATCAAATATTCAGAACATTGCCTTCCCTCAGTTCTAGTCCAGTGGTCTCACAGACCTCCCTGATGAGTTTGACCTTAGCTGACCCATCCTGAACCATGAGTGATAGTTCAGCCCAGTCTGGGGCTTCTTGTTTTACCCTGTAGGCACCCAGGGCAAGGCTTTTCCACCTAGAAAAACAGGACTTATGACACTGTATCTAGGGAAATGTCCGGATGAATTCATCACAGTGCAGGTTCAAACTGTCCTTTTTTCCAAAAAGTTATTCATTTAAGGCCTCACTGAACAGGTAGCTCTTCAACCTGGCTGTCATGTTGTGGAAAAGTAACCAGGGTCGACCCTGAGTATTTCCTGAAATCGTGCTTGCTACAAGTAGTGGGAAGATTGCAAGGCAAGATGATCGGACAGCCCAGGAACCATCTGACACTCCTATCAGAAGTCAATGACAGGTCCATAGATCACCTTCGAGGTCAGGGTTATGTTGGGAGTACCTTCATTGTTTTGGGGTGGTCTGGTTTGCTGACTGGAACCATACTTGAAGGTTGACCAGGGGCCCTCCAACAGTAGTCATACCAGTACTAGTATTCAGACCAGGTTAGCCTCTGTCTCTTATGTGTGCCATGCAGCACAAGACATATTGGTCCTTGTGACGCAAGGTTTCTTCTGAGTAGTAAATCTTTTCTGATGAGATGGGTATTTCCAAAGGTTACTGGTCATGTAATATTTACCTTCCACATTCAGACGTCATGAGTTATTAATGAGTTTCTAAAGAAATGCCTACATTTTTTTATGTGAAAAGCTGTAAAAAACAGGTCAGCACTGATACAGTCATTTAAGCTGCTTAGGTCTCCTGACCCCTAAACTATTAAATGTGGTAGAAGATTGACCTGGGAAACTTAATAGTGGATCAAAATGGTAAAACCTAGTGTGTTAGATCTAACTGCTTCCAGAGCTGCTTGATACTTAGAACTGTAGCTGCCTTTCACGGTTGTCTTCTACACATACATTGTACTCTATTCAACCTCCTGAATACATGAGTGGACAGGTTGGAACTGTTTATTTGTGGTAGTTTGTATGGTTGAACTATTGTTCTCTCCAGTAGAAAGCCTTTTCACTCTGGTCTGGTCCATTTATGAAGTCAGTCAGGAGAAGAAAGGAGTGCTCTCTTACAAGGACTTTTATATGTGGAAAGATATTACAGTAATTGTATGGAATGGTGAGGACATGTGTTCTGACTGCTCTATTAAATGATGAACAATTTTTTGTTTGTTTATGGACATATGGAAAGAGGTGTTAATGGTTTTACTTGTGTGGTTTCCCCTCAGATTTTCCAGTGGAGACAGCTTGAGAATTTGTACTTCCGAGAGAAGAAGTTCTCCATCGAGGTTCACGATCCACGCAGGTAGGTCCAGTGTGTCCACACTAACAACTCAACCCCCCAAGGTGTCTCCAAAATGGACATGGTGCAATCCACCATCTTAGCTTTCATGATTCTGTACCAAATTCAAATCAAATAAAGAAAAATTCTTAATCAACCTGTGAACTGTTTTATGAAATAATTGTGGAATGATCAGAACACAAAATTTAAGATTGTGCTCCTCGAGAATTCCTTACGCACAAGGCTGACATTGAAGTAGTGTTTTGAGCTATGGTGTAAGTTGTAGAGAATAGGCTGGAGATGGTCCTGTAAGTGCTTCACTGATTTCTGCTGTAGTGGCAACACTGTAACAGACTGATGCACGCATGCAGAACTTGCTGTGTTGTGCAAAGGTAAAAAATAAGTAGTACTCACATGTACTTGCACATAGTGCATACATTGTAACAGCACTAGAAAAGTAGTTAGTAACAATATGGATGTATGATTTGATACTAAAAGGATTTACAGGAATGACAAAAATCAAAGTTGGAATGATTTGTTCAAATTTTCTATATGTTTCTCCTTTAGTATACCGTAGTTGGTCCTTTTTGGAGACACTTACCCTGAATCACAATTGACTAACAATCATGGTGTGTTGATCACTCAAATAACCACTAAGAAGTGCATCTTGTACGTGATGAGATGATGATTAATCTGACTAATTAGGGGTAGAAAGGGGCACCTCCTTCTGTGATGTTTAGGTGTGGTGAAATGGTAATGATCTGTGCACACTGAGAGGCACCAGTCCAACGCACATTTCTCCCCTCCCCCCACCCGTGTAGAGTGGTGCATGCACTCAGCTCGTACAGTGTGTACGACGATGCGCTCGCTGAGCCCCTGGAGGAGTTAGATGACCTCACCGACGCCATTTCAGACCCGTCGACACTGTAAGTTGCACAGCACAGTAAGAGAGTGTTGGTTAAGGGGCCTGACACCCCCTTGCCTTGCAGATGGTAGAGTCCTGTGGTGCGTTTCGGATTGTGTATGGGAGACCACACAACTAACAGAGGGGTTGATTGGGTCTTTACTTCAGCTTTTTTTCAAAAGGACAGGAAATGTTCACCTCTCCAAGATTCATCAAAGAGAGTTTATGTAGTCAGACCATTTCTTTAGGTTGACTTGCCCCTTGAAATGTGTCATCGCACTTGGAAGCTCTCCCATTCACAGGAATGCAAAGTTAGGCTGTACTGTAGATAGTAGCAGCAGTGCCATAGTAGGTGTAGGTGAATGCTACATTGCACACTGAGGTGGTAAGGTACTGATTCATCTGGTGTTCGTACTAAACTCTGGGAACAAGATCTAAGTTGTCACTAATGAGGTTGGGAAGGAGTGTGCCCCGTAGTCACTAATTCTAACACTACTAACTTGCCGTCAAAACTACATCCTCGTTTTGCACCAACTGTCATATCACTGTCATTGCACTTTGTTGTGAACCATTGAAAAACCCACTATCCATAAAGTTATTATATTGACTTTCACATTTAATGTCTGGTTTATGCAATGATACTAATGTCAATGTCACCTTTGATGGTAAAATTAAACAATTTCTTGTAATTTTGCATCACAGCTTCGTCTCTGATTTAAGTTTAACAGACTGGTGGTTAACCTCTATAATTATTCTTTCAGGCGTAACTCATTTTTGACCTTGTTTACGTCCCTGTAAACTTAACTGTAAATAAAAAGTTTAAATGACCAAAATGTGATATTTTACACATTAACTTTCATGTGTGTTGAGATAACAAACCAGCTTTAAGGTTATACTTGGGAAGGACATGAAAACTTTTGTCATTTTTTTTGCTCATGATTTTTTACAGCAACCAAGTGGTCAATTAAAGATTAAATCAATTATAGATTTTTATGTATTTTTGGTATCTGCTTATATGTTGAGGTCATTAGCATTAGCACCAAGGCTGAATTGAAAACCCATGCTATTCCCAGCTGACTGGAATGCACGTTTCTGTTTTAATACTTTTTATGTTTTCTGTCATGATTGAGTTCAAGTTGATTCTTAAACTGTGTATTGACATTGTTTTGATGAAGATGATATTGTAACTTTTTGATAGTGGTCAAGACCTCATCAAGACCTGTTCAAATGTCAAAGTACAAAATGTTTTAGCAAATTGTTGCTATTAATTTCATATGATTGTTGTCCTTCCAATGTTACTGAATAAGTGAGTTTGGAAATTGTAATTTCAAGGCAAGATTGTGATACTATTACGATTTGTATTATTTTATTTCATGTATTAGCCACTTTTCATCTTAAGTAATGTCAACAATAGGCTCCTGTTGAACTTGATTTAAAGAAATGACGGAGCTGTTGATTTCGTCGTCAGGGTGTCGGTGAGTCGGCGCACGTTCAGCCCCAGCAGCACGACGGTGCACGCCTGGTACGCCTCGCCCAGCCTGATCCGGTCCATGTGGTCCATGGCCATCAGTCAGCACCAGTTCTACCTGGACAGGAAACAGAGCAAGGTGACAAACTCTCTCTATAGTAATAATCTACAAGTAGATGTAAGGATCTTTCATTCTCAGGGTTTTCTTGGTTGGAGGAGGCAAGTCATCACAAAAGTGCAATACTAGAAAAGATGCATAAAACACAAGGAATGAGTTGGATCCTTGCATCTGCTTGGCTATTACTCAATTCCTCCTCGGGCACAGAATAATCTCCATGCTGTTAGCATCAGTTTTGGTTCCTTCGTTCTCCCAGATTGGTGTTGAAAATACATGTACATTTTAAAATGTGGAGAGTGCTTTTTTTCACTGTCGTAGATGGAACTATTATCAATTTTTTTTAAACATAGGGTGCTAATCGTAGAAATTGTTTTGGAGATCTTCACAAATTTCTTTGGGTACAAGTGTCCTTTTAGTGCTTTAGATTCAAGGTTGTGGTGCAGGGCATATATCGAGTAAAAAGAAGCTACTGTATAAAAGAAACTGCACGCATACTTTCATTTGACCTGAATGAGACAGATTGCTGATATAGCCACAAAGGTCTGTATTGACATAAAATGATTTCTCACCAGTCATTCTTTAAACCACCATGTCACCAACTGGTTATTGCCGACATCAGCCACTCTGCCAGGAAGTGTAGCTCTTATTTGACAGGAAGATTAGTCTTGGGGAACAACTGATCGATAACACAGCCTGTGACATCATTGGAAAGCAATGCATGTTGGCTGTACGTACGACTAGAAGTACAATTCAGGGAATTCTATTTTCTGATAAGGAAATTAAACCGTGAATGGTGCTTACACAGGGATTTTTGAGCTTGGTATTGTTTCGAGTCTGGTGTTGTATTTGAAACTATTGTCTCTGAAAGCCCTGTAAGGAGGAAAACACATAATTTCACATAATGTGTAAGATTGTCAAAATATGCTTCATTGCATGTCAGATAATTGGATTATGTCAAATCATAAATAGCAAGAACTTAAACTGTTGCACTTATTTCCACCAGCTAACATACATGTAGCTGACTCTATCCATACTTGTATTCAAATTTGATATAAAGCATGGTAGTTTGGCAGGACTTCCAGTTCAGGATTAGTCTTCCTAGTTGGGTGGAGCTCCATCCTGTCTGCATCCGTTTTGAAAGTCCCAGTTGTGCCCTCTGCCAATAGCATTGTTTCCTCATGACCTCCTAGGATGTCAGAACAAAAGAAACTTATCTTGATGGAACAACCATTCTCAACCTGTCATTATATTTCAATGTATATGTTCTGCATGTATTTCCTGAAATCAAAGACTTAATGTATGAACTTGACTTTGTTGTACTGATTGTTGTTGACCGTGCCCTTCCCCAGGCGAGACTGCCCCACTGCCGCAGCCTGAGTGAGATAGCAGCAGACCTGACGGATAACAGGGCGTCTGTAGCCTCCCTGGTCCTCTCCTCTCCATCATCTGAACCCTCCAAGTCTGAACAGATCACCGCCAGCTCCAGCTTTGGCAGCCTGCCCAGGACTAACAGTTGTAAGTACTGAAACACTTTTCACAGAGTGTTCTTCTGATGCTGAAACCTTCATGTAGAAATGAGGGTAGTCTAGTATAATTTTATAGATACTCCAATGCAGTTGCAATGCATGTTTACTTGTTTTATTTATCTGTGAACTGACTTTGAATGTTAGACATGTGATTGCAGACAATTAGATAGTACTGTGATTGCTTCTAAGTTCGAGGTGATTAAATTTTGATATTGCAGTATAGGGAGAAAATTGAGTGGTTTTAAGTTTGGAGTAGTACTATAATCACATACTGTATCTTACTGGAAACATAGGTTTTAAATTAGCAGTGAAGTCATCGCTAAAATCATTAACCCAAAACCACTGCAAACAGAGAGTTACAGTAATCCTCCCAGTGTCAAGGCTAAGGAGAATAACTGGGAAGCTTCATATCAGCTTGTAACACTTCTAAGGTTAAACATTCTGGACATAGTTGTTCGATAAACTAATCATGGGCAAAGGGTTTATAACGTGTGCTTGCTGCCAAAAGAGCAAACTGAGCTGAGTAAATTGATTCTGTGGAACTGGGGTACTGTAAATTGTAGAAGAGACAGGGGACTCAACCATACTATGGTGGGGGCATCTATGTTTGATAGTGAAGTCCTTGTAACAGTAACTGTATTTGCTACAGACAAAAATATACTGTATCATAAAGCAAAGAATTTTATGTTTTACATGGACCTCAGATTTTTTGTTGCATCTGGTACATAAGTCTGTCAGAGAATGTGTCCAGCCTGTGTTTTTGTAGAAGAAGACTGATAACTGTCAGGGTTGCTTACCTTGTAGTCAGGGTGATATATGCCTGTGGGTCTGTTATTGGTCAGAAGCAAACAGAAGACAACCTGTGTATGCACTTCTATCACAAGTCCAACAAGGGAAAGCCTCAGTGTAAGGGTAAAAATGTGTAGTAGAGATCAAATTGAACTGTGGGTGAGTGTACTGTAGAAAGTGATGATGCGATTCCCTGGGTTGACATCAGCAGGAAATGGTCCGTTTCCAAATTACACTGATGAGGTTTGCCAAAGACAAATAATCCTGGGGCTGAGACATGTGTCTGCAAGAAGGAACCCGGGTACAAGAATCAGAGGAATGTGCCTCCAGGCACTGTCTTGTTGGTCAGTTCTGTTCAAGATTGCTAAAGGAAGGAGTCCAGAATGAGTCTCAGAAATAGGAAGAGGCTAGCAAGGAGGTCTTTCTCAATGTATTCTGGTGGTAAGTGCTTGTGGGAAGATGTTCACATGTGGTCTGTGAGAGGCAAGTGGTGTCGGTGTAGTATCAACAATGAGGACCTACACATAAACAAACTGCTACAGGGGAGGCTGAGTACATCGCTCCTGACAGGAAGGTGGATTGGGTTTCCAACACTGTCTTCCTGGTTCTGGGATTTTTCATTTTGATGTATTTCGCAGTGTTTTGTGTCTGGTGAAAATACAGTACCCCACAGGACTACAGGATGCAAATTTTAACTCTAAGAACGTTGTATAATGTCAGATGATAAGGTCTAAAAACCTCATGCCTTTTGTTTTCTTACATGCCTGAAGTTTGAATTCTAGTCACATTACTGTCCAGTTGGAGAGTCTGTGTCAGGCTTCCTGGGTTTGATAACTTCCTGTAAAGCCTCCGTTTTTGTAGGTAATGAGTAAGAATGCTGAGAAGGTAGAGTGGTGGACAATGCCCAGGGCTATTCCACTTCCTGTCTTATGATAAAAACTGGAAAGTAGTCATCAGGATGATCAGAAGTTTGTTTCCTTGTCTGCCAGTGTATGGTGCTTGTCCTCTCTAAACAGATTTTGTCTACTTTTACCAAAATAGTTCCACCAGGAAACACCCTTTTTTTATTTGGTTGGTACATTTGGGGTTAACTGGTCATAGACTGATGATAGAGTGATAAGAATCAACCTACAAGTTGGAATTTCCTTCCTCAGTTTCCAGTGATCAGTCTGAACCCCATAAGCAACTGTGTCGGGAGATGTATGCAGCACTGCGGGCCAGGAAAGAGACTCTGGAGGACCAGCTCAAGCTGAAAACAGAAGCTCTCAAACAGCTCTGCATCAAGGAAGCGGTAAGGGTGTTGCCATTGTGCCTGTAGTAATTTTTGGAGCTGCTAGGGGGAGCTTCAGTTTATTTCAGAGTGTAAACTTTTCTTCAGACATGAACGATGTACATTTGTGTGAAGTGCTGGTAAATAATAATAATAATAATATCAGGTGTATTTGCAGCCAGTGCCACAGGCAGGTACCCAATGGTAAATAATTAATTGGTAAGATACGTGTACATTGTGACTATCCTAAACAAAAAATGTCCTTTAGTAAGATGCCTGCATTTAAAAGAAAAATCTAGTTTCTTAAGAAATCTTAAATGTGTGTGTGACATAGACATGTGCAGGTACATGCCCCTCAGTGTACACACATTAACCAGGTATTTCCCTTTGTTATTCAGGAAATCACAGGAGTGCTGTCCTCTGATATACCCCTCAAGCCAGGGGAGAGTCCACCTCAGATCAGGAGGAGGGTGGGGACAGCATTTACCTACTCCAGCAAGGTGGTGGAGGGGTCAGCAGGACAGGTCAGTTCAAAAATGTCACTCTTATAAAAAGGTTATATGCAATTATGAATTAGCTAAAATAAAGATTGCTCCTGAGCAGCATAAGGATGTAAGAAAGAAGAGGAAAGCGAAACAAATAAATTATTTTTTTACAATCTTGCGGTGATGATGAGAGTTTTTTACTCGTGAACTGTTGTCAGATGTTTATTTTGATTACTGGTTCCCACAATAGAATTAAGAACTGAATTGTTGTTTCCCTAACCCCAGGAGGCGGAGGCAGATTTAGAGAGAATAGAGCGTGAGTATGAGATCCTGTCCAAAATCACCAGTGCCGCTCTACGGCTTGCCAACGACCCAAGCGTCGCTAAGAAGGTTCGCAAGAAGAGGAAGGAGTCTTATCAGAAGTCCTTGCAAAAGGTAATGAACCACTTAAAACTGTTCTAACCTTGTGTACAAGCTGTGAAGTAATCAACTTTATAAATTTTAACATTCCTCATTATATGTAGACTATGAAGAAGGTATCTAAAGTAGGTTTATGGAAACAATGTTTCTACTTTCTATTTTTGAAATCACCATATGATAAATGTTGGAGAATTCTGAGAAAGCTTTACCTAAATAATTTCATACATTGAAGTGTTACAGAGGTTATTACTAAATATATATGAGTAATATGTTCTTAATGACACTTGTTTTGTTTTTAGTTGAAAACCCTGGAGGCTGTTCTGAACCATCTCAGGAAGCAGACTGGAATGCCAGCCAAGATGGCGCCTTACGCCGCATTCATAGAAGGTACCCCAGCCGACTGACATGGCTTTCTAACCATGCCACTTTCTACTACATCGCTTACGCCTTGCAGCTTTACCCTCTATGCCATTAGAAATATGATGGTTATACTGCAAGCATGTAGCAGTTACTCAGTCACCTGCTTCTCTACTTGAAGCTTACCTAGACTTACAAATTTCCACTTATATAGAGACCAGTGGCTGTAGAGTAATTTTAATGCCATGTAGTGTCTTGGCAAAGGATTTGCAGGTACTGTAGAAACTGATGTAGTTATGATAGTAGCCAGGAAAGTAGTGTTCCGACCCTTAGAACAATAGTATTAGTAAGCTTTGTTTTGCTATGATGACAGACTCACATAGAAACTGTTTGCTTTTGAAGGTTACTGTTTCTTTGACCTTATTTGACATTCTGACAGATTTGAATTTGTTGTTTGTGTGTTCTTTAGAGTTTTGTGACCTGCTTTGTTTTGTATAATGCACCTTTGGTTTTACCCTCTGACCCCTGCAACTCCACATGTGTGCTTCTTACTTTCAGATCTTGACCCCTCAGATAGTAGTTCAGTTTCTGATGTGGTAGATGATGGTGAGTGTTTAACCTGTAACTGTAGAACTTCACAGACGGGGGGAGGGTTAAATGAACAGGATTTTGGTCACGAAACTAAACTATCCATATATCATAAGTACATTTTAAAAGGGTTCGTTAGATGTTAACAATGTACACTTTCTCAATCCAACAATATTTGTAGATAGGAAAGAGGTGATACAAACAACAATATGCTGACTGTTCCAATCCACATACAATCAGAATCAGAATAACCCCAGCCATGCTACCGTCTTACCTCTTCAGTTTGCTGGTAGCCAATATGCCACATCTTTCCTCTGATCCTTGGATGCTTCTTGCTTGCCTGCATGTTTCTATTGTGATTCCCTTGCTTGAATGACATCAACTGTGAACCAGATTACATGTATGTTTCTGGTACAGTATAATGACTCATGATTCTTATGTACATGTACATATTAACAGTATATCCTTGGAGGTTGATTTTAGCTGACTGGATCTTCTCATTCCAACAGACGAGCAATTCCCACCGACTCCTCCTGAGATCAGAAGACCACAGAGACCTGTTTCCCATCATGCAACATCTTGCCCGCCGTCCCCACAGAAGCAGCTGAGGTCAATGACCTCCACGCCTTCCACTATTCCTCGTCAACACTCGCGCCAGATCAAGATGACGCGAACAACGTCCATGGAGTCTACGGGACCCAAGGAAACCCCCGTGAAGAAATCCACATGGAAACAGACTTCACTAGATGACCCTGACCCTTTGTCTGCAAGGTCGAGTGGGTCAAGTTCAGGTTATAGGTCACAGGGCCACGACCTTCACACTAGTATATCCCAGCTGTCTTTGCAGCGGATGACCCACCAGGACAGCAGCCCTGACCTGCTCAGGCACAGTGTCCATAACTCTGTACACAGCTCGTACTCAGACTGGCAGAGGAACGAAGCCTTACGGGGATACATGCAGAAACACTCGTCTTCAAACAGCTCCCCAGACCTGTCCCTCAAGTCCAGCGCCAGTAGTGGTTATTTACCCGGACACATGTATCGCGTACAGGGCTCCCCGGGGTTCAGCAGGGAGAGCAGTAGTTCAGAACTGTCGGACAAGGCGTGGGTACAGTCCCCGATCTATAGGAGAGGGTCGGTACACAGCGATTCTAGTTGTCAGTGGGGAGAAGTCAACTCCTCCCCGGCACATTACGGTGCGCCGCGTCTGCAAACCATCAAATCGCAGAGCTCGGAAAACGGGGACGACACGACCGACAGGAGGTTGTGGAGGTCGTCCCGGTCGAGCTCTCAGAACTCTGAACACCACAGTGTGAAGTCCCAGTATGACAATGTCCCCAGCTCGCCCAGTACCCCTCTCCTGGTGAAGGCTAAGGCCCAGACTGTGCACGTGCAGGCCTTACATGTGAGTAAGCCGTCGCTGATGACGTGTGAACCTGTCAGGTCTCCAGCTTCCTCAGGAACAAGTACTCCCAGGTCAACCAGTAGCACTCCTCACAGGTGAGCAACTTAAGATTGTCTATCTGTACACGGTATACTGATCGTCCATGTTCTCAAACCATGCTCTCTTTTCTTTTCATGCAATACAGACGGCTCAACTCAAGATTTTTGATAAGGGATTTGCTAAGGGTCTTGTCTTGATATATGAGTGTCTTTAAAGCAAAGTGTGTAACAGAGAAGATGAGACCAACAATTTATATGAATGGTTTATTTCAGAAGGTAAAATAATGCTCAACAGTAGCAGTCAACGGACTGAATTGTTGATGAAGCATTCACATTAAAATTCATCCACATCATTACACAATTGAATACGAAATCCATGATACAAACACACATTAATTATTAAAACCATTAATTCTTTAAGACAATATACAAAGATCTTAGAGATAGACATTACATATACGTATTAAGCAAGCGGACAATGAATGGTACGGCACTGTTGCGATATCGGTTTGTATTGCAACGAGGATCGTTAAGTTTATGCGACGATCTAGTTTGGCGCCTACTAATGTGACCTCTGGTGGATGGCAAAAGGTGTTGGAAATGTACAGATTGACTAAGAGTGTTCGCAAAGTTCGTGACCAGTTGAAGACGACGTGTCTGGAGGGATGGTAGACCCAACTGGATACAGGCATCAGTGTACGACGTGTAGTCCGCACCCATAATGATCCGTACAGCACGGCGTTGGACCTTCTCGATTCTGTTGCTCAGTGTGGTGGTCAATCCTGAGTGCCAGATAGTAGCGGCATACTCAAGAACTGGGCGAACATATGTGACGTAGACTGTGACGAGATCTTCAGTGGGGATGTGGAAATGTTTCAGTTTACGGAGTAGGAACAGGCGCTGGCTTGATTTGCTGCAGATGGCGTCGACGTGGGAATTCCATCGCAGGTCGTGCTGTAGGAATACTCCCAAGATTAGGACAAACAATTAGGACAAACAAAACATTACAATACTTCAGGAATTCTTCAGATATATGCAAATGACCCTTATGGATCAAAGAATTTTGAGTAATACCGGTAGTGCCTAATACAAATATGTAGTCCCTTGGTAGGTCAATTGGGCCTGTGCTCATTTACTGTGATGATGTTTTGATATATTTTGGATGCTGTACTTTGTGGTATGTGCACCAGTGGAGACATGAATGGGATAACAGTGAGGTCTGGTAAATGACCATGTTGTCTCTCAATGTCTGCCCTTCCCAGGAACACATGGTGGCATGACTATGAACATGACTCGCCCCCTAGTCCTGAACTGCCTCCCAGACTTGTCAGGTATATGTACAGGCCTGACCCAACCCCTGCACCAATCATGGAACTAATAGCCATGGCATGACTAACCAGTCACTAGGACTGCTGCTTGGCTTGCTTTGGGCAGAAAGCTCTGGGTTCCTTCTTGTGATGGTCCCAGCATGAAGCCTTGGGGTACACCAAAGTAACAAACATTACCTTCTGTCCAAATTGCCTGAAAAACACTTGTAAGGAAGTTATTAGATAAAAGTGTTCTATACAAAAGTAAAAAAGGAAGTTTGGACTGAAGGGTGGAAGGGGAATAATAAAAAGAAATGATTCATGATAACAGGAAACCTGGGGCATGTTGAATGTCAAATATAATAAATTGTAATTTGTAGGAGGCATGCTGTGGTGCCTTGTGGCATTTGGGATACTGATTGCCAGCTTGGATTGTAAGAACAAAGTGCTGCTTTTGGTTGAAGACTAAGCCAATCCATTGTACATGAATCTGTGGAGCAACGTTTGACTGGCGCTTGCTAGTTGTTGATAGGACATTTCTGATGAATAACTTGCATCATGCTTCATTCATCATATCAAGTGCTCACATCATAACCAACATTTTATGATCCTGCCTTCTTCCAGTACTGTCTGCATCACTGACTGATGAAACTGCTGCTATAGAATTAGCCCATTTAATGATTGTTCTTAGTGATTGCGCTTCTATGAAAATATGTACATACATGTAAAGTCATAGCCGATGTTCCAGTCACAAATATTGTAGTTTACTGATGTTGCATTGGGATTTGTAGATGTTTGTATTTGTCTAGTGATATTGGTTGTTAAAATAGATGGCATGGTAGATTATTTGCTAACATTTGGTAACTGTTAAAAGTCAACCAACTGACCCCACCAAGCAGGCTTTGAAACATGTGCCACATATACTGCTACACAGAAATTATGACAAGCGGAGCAGTGTAGAAAACAACACAACAGAAGTTGAGAAACCTTTGACAGCTTGAGTAAATGTCCTGTGCTGTCCCTATTGCAGGTCCCTGTCTGAGTCTCACACCGACACCCTGCGTGACAGTTACAGCTTTGGTGAGGCAGAGGAAGGGCTGGCCGAGGCCTTCAGCGAGGAAATGTTGCAGTGGATCGAGGGACAGGAATCCATGAAGCCGGGAACGCTCGTATGACAATGATGGTGGGTCATTCTACAATAGATATGTCGCATTGTGTCTTGTGTGAGCTGGTGTATTGCATGGTTGTGTCAACTGACATCTTGATGAAAATTTATGAATATAGTAAGAATGTGATATTGAAAAAGCACAAGGTTAACTGCAAGTCTCTTGCCCAAATGACCATGTATGTCCGGATATGCAACTTATAGTATACTCTTCAGCATAAAACAGGTATAATACACCATGATGTGTTTTAGCGGTTATGCAATGCGAACAAACAAAGTATAAGCAATACTAAAGTATGACATTCAAAATCCTCTCCCCTGCTGCAGGTGCCGGCTGTGCTGTATGTACACCTACTGTTGCAGCTGGTTTGCAGCAAGCTTCCCAAACAGTCCCAACTTCCCAAACAGGCCAGAGGAAGACACCACCGTTCAAGAAACCGATATGCAAAGAATCCTACCCTGGCAATTTCAGGTCATCCTTCAGGGAACCCATGTGTGTGGCACACCTTTGTTCACCTTTGATATCTGTCATCGTCGATGTGCAAACCACACACCTTTGTGAGAACAGTTTTCAACAAGATGTTGCACTTAACATAGAAGAGTTTGTATGATTCTCATCAGATACCATACGATTTTTAAAGGAATATTAGACACAAATTATCAATAGTGGCTACAAGATAACCGTTTGTAATATCAAAAGCAAGGGAAGTCATAGTAAAGTGCTTTTATATATACCCAGCATGTGCAAGTGGAAGATAAGATGTATAAGTTACGAGAACAGCCATCATTTTCTTGGTCATAGCAACTGAGCATCATGGGAAATAAAGATATCTGTCTGTGGCAGCCATCTTTTTTTGACAATTGTGATGACATCAAGGTCAAAATGCTTACCACTGTTTTTATGCTAGGAATACTACTATATCTCAGTGGCAGAATATTTCTGAGAAGTATTATTAAGTGTTGTTACTGTGTAAATAGGTGCATTTGGAGAAAGAGGAACATTTAAATTTTCCTTACCTCAGGACAGAAGACACCCCTGTAAATACTTGTAAATGTCATTAGCAATAATGCAAGAAGTTTGATTTTGTATGGGGCTTACTTAAGGTTAGAGATAGCAATGGCTTCTTTCTAGTGTGGTGTACCAGCAGTATTTGTCAGCAAAGTGTAAAGACAGACATCGAGCCAACAGCATAAGCCACAAGCACAAATGCAAACAAAAGAAGGAGACTGTATAGATGGTAGAAGGTGTACAGTATTCACATTGTACAAGCACTGGCATTGGGAGTGTTTGGGAGACCATCTTTAATGTATGCTTTCATAAGATCTTAACCCAAGACAGTTTGGGTTAAAGTTGCCAAATGCAAATAGCTTAGTGATACAACATGCACATTTCTTATGCATGAAACTTTAAATGCCTTGAGGTAAAAAATTGTTACCGGTACTACCAGCAATCTCCTTTTCTTACTCTTGGAACTATTGCTGTCTATGCAAAGGTCTGCTCAGTTGTAGAGAACCTGTGCATCATGTAGAGCCTGTCCAAGTGCCATGTTGTGTAGTGCCTGTTTAAGGTTGAGTGAAGTGAAACCACACCAGTTGACTGTGTGTTAAAAAAAGTTCTTGTACTGTGAAACTAAGGTGAAGTCGTTCTTGATACTTGCAAGGGTGTGGAAATGTAGTAAGGAAAAGTGGGGCACTTGAGCGATTCTGTGAGGGATACTAATGTACCAAGTAAGCAAAGCAAATAAGTTATCAAATAGTTTGTTCAGTACAACATCCTGTTCTATTTATGTCACTGGGAGTTTCATGTTGTTTATTCTGTTTTAGAGTGGTCACCATTTGTAAAATGTGACAAAGGTTTGTAACATATGCAAGCAAATATATAGTATTACCTGGTTATCAAGGGCCAGCATACAAACAGCAAATATCTGTACATCTATACTTTCTTACCAAAGTTGAACTGTTCGATTATTTTGAGTACTGTAACCTCATGTAGATAAAAGAAGAGCAAACCAACATTTATTTCGTCCTCTCCCCCATGCTTTTGTGAAGCTCTGCCATCACAATCAGTGTCATTGCTGTGTTAATGTTAGATACTAGTACATGTACTGAATTCTGTCAACTCATATTTAGGACTTTCAAGAAATTCTGCACTTTGTACATAGGGAAAATATTGTAACTGGTAAAGCCCTGCATGTAGGACAATTTTAGCAAGGTTCGGTATCCATGAGGAATGTTGTAGATCTCAAATATAAATGCATTTTGAGATTGGACTAGTGAGTACAGTCTGGGACTAGTTTATTTGCCGGATCATGGAAGATACTCTCTGTACGTCTACTTTAAACTGAAGATCACTTGATTATTCTTAGTATAGATTATACATTTCAGGGGAACTGCATGGTTTTTGCCCATGCCCACATGTCTTTATTATGAAGTATACCAAGAGTATGTTTAGAGGAATTGTTCAGGTTATAGAGAAACCTCTTGTTGCTTTGTATTGTTTGAAATTGTCTCTAGAGAATGCCTTGTCACATTATGGTGCCACACTCCTACTGAGATCTTCAGTACCACAAGGTGCAATTTTCACTGCAGTTTTTCACACTTGTAATAAATAGTTGCTGGAAACAATTTGTAGACTCTGGTCTTTATTTGTTGACTCCCTTGATTATAGTCATCAGGATAGGCATGACCCAATAATGGCCAAAATGATCTGCCTTTGGGTATTGCCAAAACATAACCTGATGATTACAATGTTTAACTTAAATTTAGTAATAAAAGTATATGTACATGTATGTCTGATAAAGTCATCCATTCTTAATGCACATTTAATTACAGTCATCCATAATCAATAAATGTTCATAAATAGTTCATGTTCAGTTGTTCAAAGTTTTGTCTTTATAAAGTGGGAAATATTAGTTTGTTCGGCCTCAGTTCCAACAAATACTGGAAGGTGCAGAAATCAGTAGGACTCATTTTACCGAGTTATCACCATGGCTCAAAAGCGCCTTCTAGCAGGTGATGGCTGTACCGCACCAACATTGCTCTGGCCACGATGCAGTTAGAGAAACATCAATAGAAACCGATTGAGTATTAAAGTGGATCATAAGCACGTTGATAAGTCAGACCAATCTCACCCAGCTGTTTTGTCGATCTACGTATTAGTTTAACTGTAACGACGTGACAGTCGGGTAAGACATTATGCAGCTACCGTTTTCATTACTGTAAGGGAGTGAGTGATTATGAAAAGTGCAAGGCTAATTTTTGAGTCAAACATACTTTGGTCTATTTTTGAGGGGTTTCAAATGGTGCCATTCAAAACCGAGAATGGTGATATTTAAAACATTTTACGAACGAAACGATGGGATACCAGATCATAAATCGTATGTTTCCTTTGGATTTTACCCGTAGAAATGGTTGAGTACGTGCATGCGTTTTCTGTTATTGTCATATTCTGAGGTCTGTCAATCAATAGGTCCGATTTTCCTTTCAAAATTCTACAAGATGTGTGGATTACTTCACGGTACAATATATCACAGTATGTACCTTCCACATTTTGAAAGGAAAATTGGATCTGTTGATAGGCAAACTAAAGTATGGTTGTATGTGTTCATCATTTTCTTGTTGTACAAAATATAATCAAAAATTTGATGTCGTAGCCTTCAGAATTGAAAGGCTTAGAAGCAACCAGGAACAAAAATATGTAAAGAAAATGTCCTTGAGCAGAGGAGAAAGAATGTCATCATCAGCCCGTGGTAGTTTAATACTTCCGTAAAAATTTGATGTCGTAGCCTTCAGAATTGAAAGGCTTAGAAGCAACCAGGAACACAAATATGTAAAGAAACTGTCCTTGAGCAGAGGAGAAAGAATGTCATCATCAGCCCGTGGTAGTTTAATACTTCCGTTTATTCTGAATACCTGATAAGACATAATCATCCATCTTTAAAATCCGTTCTCAGACAACATTGATAAAGACAAACAGTTAAGTTTCTTTTGCCGATTTGATACGAGAGCTTCTATACAACCATCTGTACTGTGTGCCTGTCCGTGCAGTCATTACAACCTCTCATCAAGTTCCTCATAAATACAGTCCTTCTCTTTGCAAGTACAAGACAAAAACATACATTCCCTTCATATAGATATACACAGATATCTCTGGTGATTCTTCACAGTAAAGTGGTACAAGGTTCCACCAACAGGTAACACTTCATTGTCTAACTACTGCTCTTTAAGCCACATTAATGTGATATATCCTAGATAAGTACTTTGTGAGTGTCTACTTTTACCATTCCTTAGGTTATCAACATTCTGTACGTTTGTGTCAGAAGAGCCACCTAGTGATGCCATGTAATATTACAGTCCTCAAGATTACCCAGGATGTTCCTTGCTGGTGTAAAAACGGTGGTACAGATTACATGTACAGTACATTGCACCCAAAACACCAACTGCATTTGATGAAACCAAGAGAAGTCACATCCTTTGATGCACACAATAATATTGTCTATGTACAACTAAAACATCATTGTTTAGTAGACCTGAGCTGTAAATTCCTGTATAAACCAAGGTTCCTTGTATAAACAAATAAATGAATTGTAAAGGTGATTAAAATTGGCATTTGTTTACCTTGTGTACTATAGGGGAAAACAACTTTTGAATATTATATCTTTCTCCACTTATGTAGCTCCTGTGCAATATTCCATAAAGCATCTATACATATACAGCTCCTCAACAATGATTAAAAGCAATATCAATATTTCTTGTATTTCTACACTGAGGTGAGATGGACATCACGCGTAAACAAGCTGCACCCAGAAGGACGGAATGTGTAACAAAATGTCAGGCAATGACATCAACTTTGTTTGGAAGAGTAGTGTTTTAAACACCAGAGATAGTTTTGAACTGACATTCATGTCATGGATTGCATTCCAGTTTGTATATGGAAGAAACTGCGCTGCTAACAGTTACCATTGTGACAGTCAAACTACTTCAGCTATGCGTCAAGTCCACTGTGTTTCATTTTGTTTGAACTATTCGTTCTTGCTGATGTCACATTCACATGCATAGATTTACCTTTCTTTCTTTCTTCACATATAATTTCATCCTTTCCATATAATTTCATTCTTTTCATCTGGTTTTACATATAATTTCATTCTATCCATATGATTTCATTTCTATATCTGATTTGATATATAATGCTTTGATTGAAGGTGGGAGATGGACAAAGCTGACCTGTACTTCATCTTATGTTAATCAGGTCGTGTACATAGTAAACTGGTAAAAATAGCTTCCATCTTAAGTGTTTCCCTCTGGAATATTGTATGAAACAATAGATTTAACCTAGAAGCAATAAATAAAAGGTTAATGATATTGGATAGCTGCTTTGCATATAATAAATCTTAAGTTCATGCAACATACATTGAACCCTTTGTTAACATTCTACACTAGACAATCATAGCACTTTACATTTCTACCTGAATGACACAGATTGCCCATTGGTCACACACAAATATTCCTGCACACTATAAAAGGGTACATGTAAAACATTCACAACTATACTACAAGAAGACTCAGCTGTGCCAACTGAAGCCTAGTGTCTGTGTTGGAATCACAACATTGATGTACACAATACATGACATAGCAACTGTGAGTGTGATCCAGTCTTAGAGAGTTTCCTTGTAGTTTAGGTTGATGACGGCCGGCAGGAATTCGGCGAGGTCAACGAAGTCAGCGATAACGATGTTCACTCCCTGGTTGCCGGACCCCGGTCTTCTCCCGTTCAGCCACTTCAGGATGTGCGGCATGACGGGCATGGCCAGCACCTCCTTCAGACTGCCGTTCAGATTCCCCAGGATGGTTCCCGCGGTGGGCGTCAGGACTCCCTGAGACACGTAGAACTTGGACTCCTGCCGTACTTCTGTGTTGAGGAAGTCGACCAGCGCCGGGATCTCGGGCGTGTTTGCCCAGGGCGCGGCGATGGCCTCCCCCATCCACAGGTTGATATGGCGGTCGGCGACGCTGTTGTGGTAGAACACGATCACCTGCTGCCCGCGCTCCCACAGCGTGGCCAGGGTCACGTCGCCGGGATCCATCCTCGGGCACAGCTTCGGGCCGAACATCTCCTTCAGGATGGCGATGAGGCGCTCGTGGTGGAAGTCCACCATGCTGTAGAAGTGGTTGAAATCCAGCAGTACGACCTCCTTGGGGTGGGTGTTGAGGTACTGGGCGATCTCCAGCAGCGCACTCTCCACCTTGCTGCCGTACAGTCCGTGCACAAAGTAGAGCGAGCTGTCGCTCTTTCTCCCCGCCACGCGGAAGTCGAAATACCGCACGCCGTCGTTGAGCTGTTCCATGAAGCAGATGTCTTGCGTGACGGACCAACGGTACACCAGATCCTTCCCAGCCTGCCCCATGATCAGGACAGCGGCCTTGATCTCTGGCGGTTCGCCAGGCGAGATGTCCGACGTCTTATCCAGGAAGAAACTGAAGGAATCATGGGTGCCTAGAGGGAAATTACGAAAAGCAAATAACATTAAGTATCAGTTATATATACTGGTGCATGTATTTCATATTTCCCTACAGTGGTAAGTTGTTTCGTCATCTGATACCTTCAAGATAACTTTCTTGGCACCAAACAACATTAGTGACATATCCACTTCAGTAACTTAGTAAGGCCATGCTGATTTGATTATATGGATGACATCCTCTGAGAATGCCAAAACTGATGCGAGCATGCGAATGAAAAAAAAGTTTAGCAAAAAAAAAAATTGCCTTCATTATGAAATCTACGTGGTCAGGAAGGTTGAACACATGACTGAACAAACTGAGTATGAGTTACCGAAATATAGGTTCTTCTTTTTTGTTATTTCTTTGACTTTTGCATTGATTTTGGTATTCTACGACATAAGTATCGTTTTCCAATATCTTTTTTACAACTCATGGCATACATTTGACCATTTTGTAGCTGCTTTGTATGATTTACAGTATGGTGGATTTTGGAATCAGACAAAAATTGATGCCCGCGTGGATGTCATCCATATAATCAAATCAACATGGCCTTAGGCCTCACGCTAAGAAATGCAGTAAATCACCCATGTCAAATCTTTTCATGTATGTTTTTGTAGGCAATGAACAACATTAAAATGAAAGAATTACTGCTGCTTATCAATAATTGAATAGTTTCCCACCATTTGAATGTTATCAACATGTTATTGTGTGATTTGTCCTTGGACTACATATGTAAGGTCAAAGTCATAAAAATATTTGCTTTTTGCTGGGTTTTAGCATCAATTATTTATTTTCTGTTCTTGCCCAATGCTGAGACTACTTACTTGTAACCAGCACATATAATGCTGAGTACTTCCTGCTAAACTATAGTACAATGTACTATAGTAGAATGCATTACTTCTTGGCTGCAGCTCCATTAATGACTTCAACTAGTGGCCAGTAAACAACGTTATCTTGTTTCCATGTCATAAAGCTCTTAGGAAGGGCCAGGCATTGAAGTTGAAATACTGATGTGAGGAAATGGTGTTATGGATGATTTCATTTTCATTTTTATTATTTCACCAGGAAGTACTTATTGCCGACAGGCGCTTTTCAGACTCCTGAGGGGGAAAACAATGACATAAGATAACAAAAAATCATATAATCATATTATAATGAGAAAGAAGCTGACTAAAACAAATACGTTCATAAATGAATGGTCATTGTAAATACCAATTGTACAAATACATCAAGATAACTTAGTATAACAGAAATGGTCGTTTGTCAAGAAATAAAATAATAATATTGGAGGTCAACTTGAATATAGAATAACTAATTAAAATACTTATAATGAGACCTACAGCTTTACACCCAAGTTAACTAGTGCACTAGCAGTCTGCTTCCTGTCATAAGCTGCAAATGGCACCATTGGATCATTTTATTACTATTGTTCATAAGAAAGTACTAGTACAGAGGCATACAAACTATAGTCTAGAATGCTGATTCACATACAGGATAAGAGGACACAAAAAAATGAAGAATTGTTACTTGGTTAGATTCAGCTGCATCTACATGTACAGTATTTCTGACTCTTAAACATTACAAAATGCTCTTAAGGGATCTAATCAGAGAAGGGAAAAATCAATCGCAATCAGTGAAAAGGATGAGAATTGACTTACTGAGTTACTCTGAAACGATTCTCCAGTGATTACGCAGACATAGACAACACTCAGGAGAGGTCCAATCACTACGAGTATGTCCGTAATGGAGCCTATTTGACATTGATCACCAAAGTCTTTAAATTGTGGTCTACATCTAATCTGAACTTAAGGCAAGAATTGGGATGGTTATTTTTCTTGCTAGATGTAAGAGCTGAAAGGAAAACGTATTCTCCCCAGTGCTATGCATTCACCAGGCTAAAGTGGTCCTTGCTGTACACTAAGACGTACAAAGAATGTGCACTAAGAAATATATGCCTGATCGTTGTACAAAACTGTAGTTGTGGGACACACTAGATCTGCCATCCACCACTGATCTGTAACACCGCCTGTACCAACACCTGTACATACCCAGTTTTGCTGAACCCATGGTTTTTCTTAAACGAGTTCAGCACGAGATTTACTGCTACCGATCCTTGAGGCAGGTGGGCCCTGGTGACATTTTTGCTCCTTCAATAATTACCATTATAATAGGAATCAGTCACACCGCAAAATATCAATATTAGCAAGATATAATGTGCAGCTTGGGAACCGTGTCAATAAATCATGTGATTTGCTTCTGAAATGAACAACCAGCAAATGTACGCTTTGAGGAAAATCAACATCAATCACATTAGATCCACTGGTATCAACTATAAATTTGCCATCTGCCTTACTAATACATGTATCAGTGCAATATACATGTGTCAGAAAGAGGTTTAAAACCTCCTTGTGACCAGCAAAAAAAGACAAAATAAATGATGATCTCAAATTGGAATTCTGACAGTTGGCAAAGAGATACCCTGTGTTATGACCCTTCTTAATAACAGTAACCAATGTGATAACTGACACAGTTTCATGATTTCACTTTCCAATGTTTCATGGTCACTTTCACCAGGTCAAACACTGAGCATGAGATTTCGACCACATCTCTAGAGGCTCACATACACTTGAAATGTCCACCTCAACATCTAACCAAGGGTGCCAACCCTTCCAAAGTTGATTGAAAATTGATTTTATAAAAAAGCGGTGACATCTGTAAATCAAATTATGCTAGCAAAATATTTCAGTTGGGAAGTAAAGTATATCAGAAAAGACCATGGTTGACCGAAAATGATAATTACTATTCCCCACACCACTGTAGTTCTTGAATGGGAGCCAATATTGTTGGAAGTGAATTAGTGAAACACTATTAGTATAAGTGTAGGTTGGTAATAAATGAACTACACTAATAATGGATACTACTAACACTGTTAGTAACAGTGAACATGAACACTACACGTCATTGGCCTTGGGAATGAAATGTTATGTAGGGTAGACACGTTAAAGGGGACTAGCGGCATTGATTATGTGTTTACTTTGCCGTATCCACGGGAAGTGGGCGTCACTTCCGTTTTCACCAATAATCCGACACAAAAACACTTCCCATAACATGATATAATACCTGTCGAAGCCACGCCCACATCCAGCCAAACAAATGGGGAGAAAAAAACAGCATAATGGTGCAGACTCCTCAAAAAGGACAATCTAATAACAAAATGGAATTATTTGACATTGTATGCAGGTCTCTTAGCTACTTGACCCCCTAGATCGTTTCGTATCGAGCAATGAAATTAGGCGGGCGGCCTTCACATAATAATTTTCCCTCCTTCCCGGAAGTGAATATCGGCGGGACCGGGAGGTAAAACGCCTCCGTCTCCGCACTATCGGCGTCTCCGTGGCCTACCTACCGGGGATGGCGAGGTCCTTGAGCGGCGCGGTGTGCAGGTTGGGCGGCAGATCTGCCATCCAGTTGGCGAAGCGGGTGTGTAGATCGCCCGCTACTCCATCGTCCAGCCCCGGGGACCGATCAGCCGCCATGTTGTTGGACATTCCCACCACGTATGACCTCTGACATGGGAGAGTTCATTCGGCAAGAGGGGAGCTACTCATGTTTAGTACTGGGATAGAGAGAGTTATAGATAAGTTTAATAGGCCGCACTGACTTGATACTATGGATGTCATTCTCTGCACAGTCAGAATCAAAACTAATGCAAGTAAGCGTAATATTCAAGGTGAATATAAGATTCCTACATTTCGTGAAAATCTGATCGATCAACACACCTCTGCCAACCCTGGCCCAACCCAACATCGACATCATACCAATAATGGTCATGGCATCTTGGCATTATTGCAAATATTTGCATTTAGAGGAGGGCACAATTAGCGACGTTGGATAGACATGCGGATGAAAAAAAATCATAGAACCAAGGCAGTGTGGCCTCATTGTCAATGAGGGACTTTAAGCTGTGTGCCTTACTTTGCCCTTCATACTCCATATTGTTCACATTGACTGAGTCCTACTCTTATCCATTAGTGTAGTCTTCTTAAAAGTAGTTCAATCCTTCCAATAGCATAGCCTTTATATCATAGCATCTGATTTGTCTGGGGAGTACATGAAATATGGACTGATATATCTTCTACCTGAAGCATGCTTAGTAGTTAGATATCTTTACCAAATAATTCACAACAGACAAAAGTAGGAAAACAAAAAGGTACAAACTTTATTTTTGGGGGTCCAAATCAGCTGACATTTACAGCACTTTGGTGGCTTCACAGTACCATACGTATCATACCTTTTAAATCAAGACATATTCCTTTAAGTAAGTGGAACCTCTGGTTACTGTGACACAGTACATCAGGAAAGTGTAGCAGACACAATACACATTGCTACAAATGTGATGCCTCATATTTTCACAGCAGAAGGAAACATATCTACACTTGTTTTCGGGCTTTTGTCCTTACAGCCATGACACTGGAAAAGTGTGCAACAGCTAATCTCTAAGCAGTTGTTGGGAGGGAAGATCATAGCATTTTCTGCAAGTCAGGAAGCGTTACAGTCTTCCCTCCCACCCTCTGCTTGGTGATTATGCGGCAATCTCTGCCACACAAACTTGTCTGAATTATCCCCACGACACAACATGGATTGTAATCTGGTCCCCTTCTCAAAGCCCTGTACGTTTCTCCAAAATGTTTAACCTTTTTTGACTACACAAGGAAAGTCTCAAATGTTTGTCATTATTCCATTTTCTCCATAAAACTTTTCTCCTGTGATCTTTTCCAAATCATGTAAGATTACAGCTATATAGTCTTTACATTTATTTCCCCTTTTAGTTTATATTAGAAAAATGTCAAGCCAATTCAATGCTGCTCTTTTGCTGACAAGGCTTCTCCTTATGTTTATAGAAAAGATCATAAAGACAAATGGTGACATTTAACTGAAAGAATGCACACACACTTGAGACTTTCTCTAATACTTGTATATGTGAATACAACGTACAATCTTTAACTACCAACACATTCATATAACCAACTATGACTCCCAGTCAAGAGTCATAAGCAAACTTTGTGATGTATGGATTAGTGACTTAAATGACAAAATTTTACTACAATACAAATGTTTGTTTCCCACTAAAAACACATATGCAAGCTGCCAGAAAATGGGGTCACCAACTACGACTAAACTTTTATATTCATCCACATGATGCCGAACCAGAGATTTCGCTTCCCTAAAATATAGAGCCTCCATGTTAATAATGGGGAATACAGATGCAAAAGGGATCATGACTTGTACAAGGGAAACTAAGCGATACATGGTTCACAAGATCCTTTTAATGACAATCGTTTTTGAACTATAATGTAGTGAAGTGGTGCCAATGTCATGAGATTCAAAACTTCATGTGGTTTGCAGAATTAAACTGTTCCCACACTGAGAAAAAGTACTTCTGTGGATAACAGTAACATCGCTATTTTCTTGAAGAGGTAATGCCATAAAACACAACATTTCAGAAGCTAGTGTTTTGTACCCAATAAGACAATACATTTTCTTGTTTCTGCAAAAAAAGAGTAACAGTAGAATATACTACAGTTAAGTTCCTGGTACATTTCATTATGTTTGAAGGGACAGGTTGATCAACTTTGGCTACAAGTTGGAGAAATCATTTATCCATGTTATATCACAGTTCATAATAATAATAAACCCTATCTCATAATATATTTCAGTGTTCCAATTATCAGTTACTGATACTGTGAAGAAGATACAGTCTATGTTTGGGGGCTTGAAGTTGGCACCAAACTCTTTCAAGGACAGAAGTGGCTTTTCTTTGTACAAAACCTGACAGTGATGTTAACAGTGCCCCCTATCAACCAATACAAAAACTGCAACTGACAGGGTCTGAAATGCATTCTCTGTACAACTTCATTTCTTGGTGTATACAGTATAACTGGCTTACCTGTCCGCATATTTCCCCACAGTACGTTTATGATATTCAACACAAAAATTGACCTATAAAAATCACAGTAGTCAAAACCAAACAAAAACAAACAGCAAGACCACTTTACAGGTTTCAGTCCATTTCTACCCCACAAGAAACTATCCCCCATTATACCTCTCTGGTTTGAATGTCATAGTGTGCTAACATTACACTATCCGTACTGTAGTGTACAATTTGCGGTCCATGTTATCGTACCATTTGCTGAAATTCTAGTTCTACAACACTGGGAAGACAGCCCTACCGTAAACGCTGCTATTAGCCGCCTTCATCCATAAAAGTCCAAATTTTCTTAAGGTCTTAATATTTGACTCACCAATAAAGAACACTGCGAAAAGCCTTCACATTGAGGAACCCTCAAAAACAATTTCCCTCTTCTGTCATTCCCTTATATATGTCCTTTTTCCCCAAAAATTGTTCATCTAGTTTTAGTAAGTAGACCACAGGTTGACCAGCACTGCTGAGGAGTCCTGACCGGTGGAAGGTAAGGAGGAGGAGGAGACACTGTGTCCAGTCCACCCCCGTGGAAAGCAGTATTTACAGAATGTTGGAGTCACAGATTGTTGTGGGTTCTTCATGCTCCCTCGTCGTCATCATCATCGTCCAGGTCATCCTCACCTGATGACACATTGGCACACTGGTTAACACATGCATAGTCGCTAGTGTAGCAGCTTCCATAATTCTTACCCAACAAGAAACTATCCCTCAATTATACCTTTCTGTTTTGAATGTTATAGTCTGCTAACATTACACTATTCGCACATTCAGGATCTTCCCATGACTTTGCTCCCTATCAGTATCACTCCCCAACCAAGACCAGCGCTGGGTTAGGAGTAGCCTGGAATCAAGCCCCAGTTTGCTCTTCTGATCACATCTAAACAAATTGCATAGTAGACTGGCGCAAACGACTTTAGGCACCCTTGCTGACCAACTTCCAACCACAGATGACGTTGCTAACAACTAACACCCTACCATGGTCTGGAGAAGGTTGGAAAGAGCCTAATAAGGGCAAGACTACAGGAAACCAGTCATCACAGGGCTCCAAAGTCATTTTTTGGAATAGTTGCACTGGTTATTAGGTGCACAGAAAAAAATTCGGGTGCAAAACATGAAATAAAGTAGAATGTCAGTAGAACGTATTTATGAACCCTACTGCCTCTTTAAAAACCTCAATCTGAAATTCTTAGGCTAACTTCCAAATAAAACAAGTGAAACATCAAACAAAATAATGCATAGGTTATACTGCTTTTCCTGATACTTAAATTTCAAGAATATACTGTATACTAGTGTACAATAATACCTCCAGCCTATAGCTCCAAAAATACATAGGTGCACTGGTGCACCCACAGTCAAAAATTAGGTGCACAGCTCCAATTTTGGGTGCATAAAGGTGCACATGCACCCAGTATCTCAAGCCCCTTCATCAGATAGCTTCCAAGTTCCAACAGCAGCTGGAGTTTGACTGATTTAGCTGTTTATTGTACATACAGTTGGAAACTTGTTGACAGAGGATCATGTTGGAAGATGAAATTGATAGGGTTAGAGACCTGTCATTGGACATCAGGTTAACACAGATAACACTGCTACAAAGCAACATAGTTGGTGAAAAGCACTATCAAAATGGCAAACATAATATGAACATTCAACACAAAATGTACCGCAGGAGATGGGGTGGGTGCAGCGGGAGTGGCTGTGTGGTGGTTGGCTGTAGAATATTGCAAATGATAAACAAAACGGTGGCAATATGGCAATGGCATGTATTCTCATTCAGAGACTGTTTCCACGGCACTGTGACACAGAGATTTGGTCTCCAAATTCAATACTTTTTGGAAGCAACCTTTCAATAATTCAGTGATTGAAAAAGTTTTCTAGTTGACATAAATGTTCTTCACTGCTAGTCTCATTTTAAAGTGCTACCAGTATCATGATTGAAGCCATTTCAAATAAACGCCGAAATAATTATCTGAAATGTTAGTAGAGTAATTGCATCCGTGCAATATCAATGTGCATCTCTTTGCACAGCTGCAGAATATGATGATGATGTGGCACAGGACGAAAATGTTTTTCTTCATCTCAAAAGCTGTAGAGTTGCGCAAAGAAAATAACTAGACACCAAGCAGCGATGTACAGGTGACAAGCTCTGAACTACTTGTGCTGCGGATGCCATGCAAGCAGACAGGACGGAGGGGGAGAGTCACCACCACCAACTTCCCCTCTCACCTTCCGCTGCCGCCACCTTCCCTTCTGCACCCTCTCCTCCCGCCACTTCTCCCTCATTCGTGTCCTCCTCACCTTCCTCACCCTCCTCATAGATCTCCTCACCCTCCAAGTCATCATCTGGAGAGGGAAAGAAAACGTTTCAAAAATAAAGTTGATGTAGTACGGGATAAAGTGAATCTTTTCACACCATTTCCTTGGAATGGATATAAACTTGGTGTTTCAGTGTTACTGTAGCCTCCTTAGCTGGTTCTACAAGTCAGGCTTTTTTCTTAAGGCATCTCAGCCTTATTACATGCTGCTTCTTGTAGCTGGCCCAGCTAGAAGAAACATAGTGCCATAGAAATAATATGCCACAAGAAAAGCATGACTCATAGAATCAGCTAAGGAGGCTACAGTGACACTGAAACACCAAGTTTATATCCATTCCTGCTGAAATTGGCAATTAACCAACATTTTCCTCAAGAATGGTCACTTCCATTCTGATATTTTTACGCTTACCATGACAATTTTGTAACAGCACCACACTTTCCCTATGTATGATACAATCTATTGCTGTTAAATGAGTTCACTATGGCTATGAGAAGCACTCAACAATGGCAAAGCCTGTATTAATAATGTTGGTTTAAGTATGTTTGAAGTATGTTGTCCCCACAACACAAGAAAAACAGCAAATCACTGCACACCTCCCCATCCCCCTTTCCCTCCCCAAACTCTCCTTCACCTTCATCATCATCAAGGACCTCCACACCATCCTCATCATCGTCGTCATCATCTTCATCATCATCCTCATCCAACTCATCCTCCTCATCTACCACCACCACAGAGTCATCCACCCCATCCTCGTCCTCATCACTGAAACACAAACATTAACACTGTAAAACACCCCATCCTTGTCACAAACAGTTCCATTGTCAAACACCTTATCTTCACTGAAACACAAACAGTTCAACACCCCATTTTCATCTTCATCACTGAAATACAAAGTTTTACTGTAGAGCAAGGTAAGAAGCTAAAACTTTTAAACAAAATATTTCTCACAATTTCAGCCACCTGTAACAATACTCAGCAACAGGTGCAGCATTACCATTATGGTGTGTAGATCATATTGTCTAATTAATGTAACTGCTTTCAAGTTGAGGGGATTTAATTTCATGTTGGGGAGAAAATGGACTGTTTGCTGTGATTTTTAGTTCGTGGTTGAAACAAGGGCACAGGCAGGGATAAGACAGAACAAGTATTTTTGCGGGGGGTTTAAGTTTGCAATAACTGCAAACATTAAACGACAGCAAAAATGTTCACGTTTACAGTAGTTTTCAGCTCATGAAGCTACATTTGGTAGGAAGAACTATGAGCACATGTGTGTGTTCTTACCTGTCATCATCCAGACCATTCTCCTCTACCTCCACATCAGGTACCAGGTAGTACTGGAGAGGGTTGGGCCACATGTCGTCCTTTATCACCTACAGAAACAACACAAATACAAACTTATGTATCTCATTGAGACTCAATATTCCACCGGTTTTGACTTTGTCTTTCCCAAGAATGACAGACCACTCCTACTTTTCTGAGGCCCCTTATGCAGCCTATCTTCAAATCCATTTGTTCTGGCTGCTATGCCTAATGCCTATGCCTTACTCAACTTTTCACAAGTGAGTAGTATAGTGGGATTTTTTCTGGTATGTATCATAGATATTTCCTAACACACACTAGGCACACTACCTCTGCAATGTCGTCGCACGAGGCATCTGTGTTGTCTGTGAACCAGAAGAAGAAGCTGCGGGGTTCCTCGTGTAGTCGTTTCCTGCCCTGCTTGGTGATCTCCTTGTTGCGCTTGGTCAGGTCCATGCCCTCCTTCCACTTGATCTCCGACGACTTGGAGGCGGGGTCACCTACAGGATCATAGTCTCCATAAGGGACAGCCCACACAGGATTGGGTTCAGTCAGGACAGGTGGGGTGGGGGGTTTACAGCACACAGAGAGGGAAAACAAACAAGGCAGAAGGTTCCCACATAATGACACTGACTTGATGTACTACATTCTAACAAAAGTCATTTGTATGTAGGTCTTAAACATACACATTTTTTGTCATGTACTCAAAACTTGAACAAATGCTAATTCTTCAGACTTTCTTAATGGCAATAGTAAAAATTTAGCCATTTTCAAATTTAATGCCATTAGCTCAATCTTAGCATTATACAGACATCGTCCAAGTTGTAAACAATACATGGATTCCTGTGTTTACTAGATGCTTCTAGTATCAAAACTGGCCTGGGTGATTTTTAAACATCATCAGATACTTACCTGAGGACCCAAGGTGGAACTCCTTCTCAATGACTTCATTCTCAAAGAATGGGTTGTCATCGAAGAAGAACTTAATTCTGTGGATGGGAAGAAGGAGAAGATGGTGATAGCTGTAATGACTTTGATCCACTTATCAATACAATGCAATGATGAGAGCAAAATTGACATCTGTTTTCACTCCAACCACGATGCTGTTATACATTCTTCATGAGCAACCTCAAAATGTTAATATCATATCATCTTCTGACTTTCTACTGAAGACTCCACTATGTTGCACACTGAGCTACTGTGATATGTTGCTGGAAATTCCAAATTTTCAGACAACAAAACAACCCCTTGTAAGTCTTCTGACCCTAAGTAGGTGACAGGTGAGCACCTGTATCCTGACTTGATGTCCTCAAACTCCTCCACCTCCAGCTTGGTCAGGTAGTGCAAGCACTCCTCGTCCTCCTCCGTCAGCAGGGCAGACACCTGTGGGTGGTTCACAAACTGGGCACAGGGTCAAGGAACAATCCCAAATGGCAGGCAATTTCACATTGTTGTATCATTACAGCCAGCAGACACCTATCTGAATAATGAGGCAGTTGTAACGTGCTTGAGGTACCTCCTCCAATACGACTACACGGGACCCCATTTTTAAGTCCCTCTCTAAATATTGTGCAGCTCCTATCAGAATACTCTTCCCTGGATTTGAACCATGAAATTTTGATGGATGAAGTCAATTGAAAAAAATATCTTCACGCAGGTTGAAAAAATATTTTCACACAGAACTTTCAAAATGTTATAAAATAAAGCATCACCATTCCATTCATGGTATATATTCTATGTTTTATCTGAAAACAAATGACACCTTTGTGTCCCAAAGGGGCCAGAGGACGGCTATTTTTGGCACTGACTGTTGTTTGGTTCCACTTAAGTTCCTAGACAGCCTTGGCACAGTGCCAGGTTTTCCTGACCTACTTTGAACTAGACTTGGGCCTCAAAAGGTGGTGTCTGTGGAACACTAAACCCTTCTAAACAACAACTGGAGCAGTTTGCAGTTCTGTACATGTACCAGCAATGTTACAGTGGCATGTTTAGCAGCTTACATAACTGTTATGTAACCTGCAAAAAGCAGGCTTAGATGCTTACATGATACAAAGCAAATTATATTGGTATCACCAACAGGACAGTGTCACATGAAGTACATCAGGTAGTCACAACAACCGACACAGTTACTTCAAGTGCTGATTGGGTCAGAGACACACAGTTAATAACATGTAATGAAAAATTCATTATCATACTTCCTCAAGGACAGGAGGCTTAATCTAACTTTAGATTATTGTCTTTTGTCACCCATATCCTGGATTAGCTCTCCAAACTTGGCAAAGCTTCTGTTTCTGCTAAGAAAATAAACATGTTGGCCTGTTCCACCTCAGCATTGTTCCACTGTAATTGTGTCTAGTTCAAGGATTTTTTTTACTCAGAACTAACTACAGTGTGGTATACAACTTGTGACTGGTGTTTTATCAGGCCATTAGATGATAGCCCCAGCTTGGAAAACAGCCAAGACACCAATAAGGAAGTAATTTCCATGACTATTTGCTAACAAAGTACTTAATAATGGCAGAGGAGGTGTTGCTTTTAATCAATGCTGTTTTGGTAAGGCTCTTGTAGGGTACTGCTGCCAAATGCAGCTCCCTCACAAAAAAAGTCAAAGTTCAAAAAAGGATGGCACGGAAGCAATCAAAAACTGTGACCTCATTTCAACAAAGCTGTCACGACCTTCATCATAACAAGGGTCATTGGCTCAAGACCAATCACCCTAATCCTCCCCCTGTGTTCTCTCTTTAGTTTGCACCAAGGGATGGGACTATGAATGTAAATTGTGTAACATCCTTTTGGACAGATGCACCTTACACACTGACAGACGTCCCTTGTGGACAAATGCACCTGACACACGGGGCCAATGTACAAGAAAAATATCAGAATACCAAACTACTGCTGTCTGCTCCCTCTGAAAAATTGCATGGAAGAAAAAATGCAATATGTATTGGTAGTCTAGACACCAAGGAAAAAACAGCCATGCAAACCATTTAAATCTAAAAATCAAAGAATACATCCAATTACCTGTCTCTAGTTGCTTACTGTGTTCACCCTCAAAAAGCTATTTCCATTTGTTTTCTTTCATGTACAGGTAATCAGCCTGTATTAGGCATTGATTTGGAGGGGTACCTCAAACAAAAATATGATCAACCAAACTGCTTGGAGGCAGCAATCCTTTGGAGACAGTGACCCTGACCTCCTATGCTATCATTAAGATAACATTGGGGGGGGGGGGGTGTTGGAACAGGCTATTTAGTTACAAGTAGGTAACAAGTACAAGGACAATGGAGACTTTGCATTTAAGGCTTTGGTCACATCACTACTTTGAAATATCAATGGAAAATTAAAATGCAGTAGACTGACACAAATTCTTACCCGTCTTCTAAAGCCAGAAGTATTCCATATGGAATGCTGTAATTACTTGAAGACAATGACTTTCATCCATCTTTGTGCACTTAGTATAGAGGTGCAGCGCTAAAATTGGCAGCACCTACCAAAAATCAGTAAAACATCATTAAGCACATGTTGCCCCCAAAAACTACAGTAGAATTAAAATAATTATACATTGCCATTGTTAAAGTATTCTGGAAAAATATCTTAAAAGGCTGCCAAAAATATAAATCATAAAAATCCAAATGTACATGATTTATTGCTTTATCATCACATCTTGCCTCCTCCTCCTCCTGACATGTCAGACTGCCTTCTACAGCATCCAATCACCTTGACAGCATGTTCATGAATAATTCATGACTTCTCATCTTGCTCAATCCCTCACTCCGAATCACTCGAGATCAAAGAAAATCTAGACGTGCTACTGAGAAAAATCACCCACGGAACACTTCCAGGAAAGCTTTCGCCCCGATGTGCGCGGTGAAAAGGGGAGTAAATGCCGCAGCGCGGGACGTGAGCGCGCCGGACTCGCTCCAACAACAATGGAGGGGTCCTCACGTGTAGTACTACAACTGAACTATGGACAAAGCCACACCAATGACAAGCACATCTCAATATGAGTGCTGCAAAAAAGGATACTGCTGTTACCCAGAAGTTGGGGATTTTCTGGATAAGGTCGTTCCTCTTCTCGAAGAAGGGCTTCCTCAGCTTGTTGTACTTCTGTTCCACCTTGAGGATCTCTTCCGACGCCTGCTCGTTCAGCGCGTCTATCTCATTCTGGCAGGCGTCGATGTCTTCGAGGGCCTTCTGGGTCTCGGCGTCGTACTCTTTGCTGTCGTCCCCTTCCGACGACACGGCGTCCTGTGGGTCCAGCTTCCGCACCTTGTGAGGTGAGGGCTTGGCCTTATCCACGCCAGCGTCCGACATCAGTGGGTCTTCGTGGAAGTCGACGAAACTTAAGAATATTAAACCAAGAATAAGGAAAACCTCAAGTTCGCAACTTGCAAGGAGAGAGCACTGCGCACGCGTAGTGAGTAGTTTACCCGGTAGGCTCCGCGACAAGTTCGCGCCTTCCACAATTTTTCACAATCTAAATGCTGATTGGTCGAATTTCTTCAATCGTCACAGTCTCTTACAATTTTGACCAATGGCAGCCGCGCTTTTTCCGCGCCAATTAAACCTCCAAAATCCGGGCTGTTTGTTCACAGAATCCAACATGGCGGATACGAGCTGCAGTTTGCTGCAGGAAACCTTCCAACCAACCCCACCTACCGAACACAACACCGCCTCTCCTGCCATTCTTACCGCAGTGCAAGTCAACACAGACAATCTTACATCCCCCGACCAGGTTGGTAAGCGTAAGCGGGTCCAGCACGACTACCGGCGGCTCTCCAACTCCGGGTACTGGGATGACTACAAGGAAGCGAAGCCCCGAAGGTTCTCGGACTCGTACACCTCTGACTCCGATCTCTCCCCAACAGCGGCGCCACGGCCACAGAGACAGCGACGACTCAGTCTGAGGAGGGAAGAAGAAGGTTTTGAATACGGTACGGCTTTAGTTAACAAGGATTTATTAAAGCCTTGATGCTAAAAATCCAACTTAATATCCCGTTGGTCCACTCACTGTGTCACACGTGAGAAAAGCCACACGCTTTTGAACTGCGTACGCATCCTTCGCTACATTTACTTTAAGAAGGTTTTCTACTTGACTGGTCCGTAACATTACCATAGATGGAACGTCTTATTTTCACCTGTATGTGTTTTTCCCATTTAAACGTTTAGATAGAGCCCTTTAATGGGCAAGACTTATTACTTGAATTGTTAAAAGGGGTAATATGATACGCAAGTGGTGGGGATTTAAAGCACTCAGTTACCCTGAGGCACGCAGAAGGATATTTTTCATACTTTCCCCTGATTTCATTTTTTAGTGTATTTTTAAAAGTGTCATGGCACTTGAACCCAGATGTGTATTGTAAAAATAGACACAAAAGAGTCACTGTTGAAAGATTGTTCGCTAAAAATGTATAGAAATGGTGTCCAGGATCTTAAATTATATAACGTTACGTATACAATCATGTACACGGTGTATATTTAGTTTATTTCATTATAGCAATATTCAATGCAGGTAATTATTTCTTATCAGCCATCTTAAGGGTGCAAGCACTGTAGCTCAGTATTAAGAAGTTTCTTAATCTTAATCTAATTACTCAAGGTGTATTTGATGATAAGATGGCATTCTAACCAGTTTGCAAATTGACAAGCAATGCATGCAGTTTGGTTTGGTCTGATAAAACCTCTCACCACTGTTTGTTCTTCGCAGACTTAACTGGAGATTTGCCAATGAACAACGGGTGCACCTCAAGTGGCATGAACCTGCCCAAGAGGCACAGGAAGAAAAGGAGACTATCTCCTGAGGCCGTTGAGAAGGAAGATGCAGAAGTTCAGGTGAGCCTACTCACACCCCTTGACTCAAGAACTCCCCCTGAGTGTAGAGACAAAGGAGTCAATACCGAGGAGGTGAAGAAAAAGCCTAAGAAGGACCGTAAGACTGAGGTAAGTCCTTGGGAAGGCAGCAACATGGTGAAGAGTGAAAGGTTTCAGCCCAAAGAAATGTGTGATGAATATAGAGAGGAGAGGAAACATGTTCCAAGTATGGATGTCCCAGTTGTAAAAGAAGAGCCACTTGATGTAAGAAAGGAAGGAGAAGATATATGTGTGGACAAGGAGAGGTTCTCGCACAACGAGAGGCTCATCCGCTCCAGCACGGCATCCTGGGACAGGCCCCTGGAGTTTGCGAACCTGATCCACATCGACACTCACACCAACGGCGGGGCGTCCGTGGTACACTCCTACTCCGACGAAATCTCGCACCTCTCAAAGGACGAGATGGACAAGTTTGCCAGGGAGTTTTTGGAGGAAACATTTGGTGAGGAATCGCCCGGTGCGGCGCGGCACGTCATGGGGATCGTCCACGGTGGTGCGGCGTACCTTCCCGACCTGCTGGAATACTTCAGGTTCCAACATCCGGGCATCACGGTGAAGATGCAGCACGTCAACAAGTCGGACATGTTGACCTTGAGCATGGAGGAGTTCCACAGCCAGGTCCATAGGACTTACAGTGCAGGGACCTACCGTAACGGCCCCATGCTGCAGATCAGCCTGGTGGGAACTGTAGATGAGGAGGTGGGGGACTACTTCCCTGACTTCCTGGACATACTGGAGGAGAATCCTTTCCTTAGGGTAAGACTCATTAATGATTTTATTAACATCATATGCAAAATGATCAGGGACATCAAGCTATCATCCTATGATACTGGACTAATTAGATACAGGGTGTGCAACATTTCTCAATTTCTAGGCCTCTAAGAATCTCCTCTTAGCAGTGTTTCCGCCAGACCGCGACTGAGAGGCCGTCCACTTGGGGAGGGCCTTACCGCGAAAATTAATTGACCGTACCGCGAAAATTAATTGACCAGGAAAAGTAACTGAATGTTGTGATCAGAAAAGACTTTGTTAATTTTTCAAAATCAATTTGTTACGAAGGTCGCTATAATACTGCTTCAATCGTCACAAAATGCGATCTATATTGACCAGAAGCGCCTGAAGTGTAAAGGGGTTTTCCCGCTCTGTGGTCACGTGACATCTTGCCGTCAATCAATCAGAGCACAGGTTTTTATGACGCGGACCAATCAGCGCTTAGAACCTTGCATATCAATGAGCTTAAAAACATGGCGGACGGCCCGGGACGGGGCAGGTTGCGGCTCGACTTATGCGAATTCATAGCTAAAATTACGATTTATCTACGGTACATATGGAGAATTTTCACGGAAAAACATTCAAAGGAATATATATTGTGTCGAATACGGTCAGAAATGATGGCGAATCGCGGCGAATCGCGGCAAATCACGACGTAGAGGCTGAAATGCACGGGCGAAATTCTTGTTTGTTTACGTTTTTCCTTGTTTTCTTCGATGACTTTCTTCGATTGAGTCTTGGAAAACGGGTTTTTAATGAGATCACCGTATGCCAAAGGCACCGACATCGATTCTTCGCAAGCTTAACAATAGCAACAAACAAAAGAGTGTGAATGTCCAACGACATAGAGCGTCCCCACGCCCGCAGTAACAAAGAAAAACAAAGAAATTATGCCGACCTCTCGTATTTTTTTCCCGATTTCTCGGCATTTAGTTTGTCTTTTTTTTTAAAGAGGACGGCCTATGTCTGAGTTCAGGCCGTCCAAAGCGACATAAGGCCGTCATTTGACGGGAAGACGCCCCTCTGGCGGAAACACTGCCTCTTAGACTGTATGTTTATGTGAGGGTTTACAGAAAAGAGTGGGCTGTCTACCATGCCAGGTTAGCAGGCCAGGCTACCCTTTCTGGACCTGAAGGGTTTGGCCTCAAATAAAATTTCCTTGAGGAAAATCTGGGTCAATGGCAATCCCAGCTGTGTTGGTAGGCTGTATTCCTACCCCACGAGAAAGTTCTCAAACAGAGACTTGTTACAGAATGTTTAAAGATGTTCCACCCTTGTTCCTCCAGGCCACCACACCCTGGGGAGAGCTGTCCTTTACGAAGATGGCGAGTCGTGACTTGAGTAACGATGGTCCTATCCTGTGGGTCAGGCCGGGAGAACAGATGATCCCCACTGCTGACATCCCCAGGTCTCCCAGTAAACAGAGGAGGAGGTCAGTACAGTTGGGACAACACCTTGACAATGACCCTGCTATTTTGATAGCTAGACCACACAAGGTGTATTCCATGGGTGATGTGTGCATTGGTATTTGTTTATTTGAAAAAGCACTACCCCGTACTTAAACAGATTGGCAGTGGTACTTGATAACGCTCACACCCTTGCCTTGCATTAAGTTGGTAAAGACCAAGAAATCACTCTTGCTTGATTCATGGTAATACATTGTTCATGTATTCATGTGATTTTTTTCTAAAGGCCTAGGTTTTAGTACTTTTACTGTATATACATTTGGTATAGGTGAAAAAGTTAATGTAACACTAAACTCATCTCTTATCACAAGACTTTTGTTATTTATTAGAACTTGGAGCAAAACTATGTTATTGAAGGTCAGCAGTAACTACATTTGGATACATCCTACATGTACATGTATTATCAGCCGTTGATTACAATAGCTAAAGATGCATTTTTTGATGGAGAATCAATAACCAATCATTTAACCAGTCCTCACCTGTCCAGTAAAAGGCCTCATGTGAGGTTATTAGTGTTCAGTAACAGAGATTACTTTGGCAGTTGATATGTTTTCTAATTCTACCTTGGAATTACTGAGATTATTTGGCTTCGATCTGATACTTCTTTTAGGAGGTCCAGTAAGAATGACAGAAATAGTCATTAGGACAACCAAGGAGTTTCTACTGAATTATACCATAGAGAAATGTAAACTCCTTGGTATAACCTTTGGTTGTATAACACATTGTTGATCAAACCATGAACCAAATTACTGATATGTTTTTGTGAGCATTTTTTAATTGAGCAATTGGCAACTGTAAAATTTTACTCCTTGTTGTGTATACAGGGGAGGGAACGAGCTGAAGAATCTGACGTACATCCCACGGGCCTCGGAACCGCGGGAAGTGCTCTTCGAAGACCGTACAAAATGTCACGCCGATCACGTGGGACAAGGGTTTGACAGACAAACCACCGCAGCGGTCGGTGTACTGAAGGCCGTTCACTGTGGGCAAGAGTAAGTACCAGTCTTTTTAGAGAGTACTTTAGAAGAACACAGTACGTGTGGCTTATGTGGGAAAGACTATGTATGTTATATTGTAAGTCTTGAATTAACATTACCAATTTTTGTTCCCAGTGTTTTGTCTTTTTCAGATTTATAGGAAAACACAGTGCATTTAGACAACAAATGATGGCAACAGTGAACTTAACTTGTTCCATTCCAAAGAATACTAGTGGCATTGATAATCTGTTTGTTGAAGGTCTTTTGAATAGTACTGTCTCAGTTGCAATATTTTGTGGGCTTAATGCTGTGAGAGATTGTGCAAACCAGGCTAATAGCTAGCAAGGCATCAGGGCCTGCTAAAAAATCAAAGAAATTAGATGCCCTCCAGGCTCCTTTTGCAGAGAGGGCCCCCTCTTTTTATGGTAAGATGTATTCCCCACTTAGATACTGTCACTGTTGTTTTTGTGTTGATTAATTGACGTGCAAAGCTACCAGGTAATTTTAAATCCATAGATACCACTGAGGAACCCAGGTTCGGACTGTTCCACCCTCACCCCCCAAATTTTTGGACGCTCTGTCTGTAAATCCTAGCTAAAAGCCTGATGTAAAATGTTTGTCGTTTTCCCTGTGTCCTGTAGGGCCCAGGCAGACCGTGAAGTGAAGGATGTGGTGTGTTTCCATGCCAACAGTTTCCTGGACGTGACGGAGAGATTACAGCTCGACTTGCATGAACCGCCTACAACACAGGTCAGTCTCGCCACTTAACCTTAACCTGCATGAACTACCTACAACACAGGTCAGTCTCACCGCTTAACCTTAACCTGCATGAACCGCCTACCACGCAGGTCAGTCTCAACACTTAACCTACAACCCGCTGAGCTACCATTGTAGCACATCATTCTGAGAGTACTGTAAAAGCATTTGATTTTGCAGTGGGTTAATGTTTCCCAGTTTTCACGGTTCTTCACTGTGAACTTAAAACCACTGCAGAAATGCTTGTTTTGTTTTCTGCCTGCCTACCACATTGTTCTAACCTTGAACTAAAATCACTGCAGACACTCCTATTTCTTTCTACCGTAAAATTAGATCACCGTAAACTGAAATGCATTTACAGCATGAAGTTAACTGTGGCCTGCTAACAGTTAAACTATCTGCAACCGTATGCACCTTTGCTTTTCAAATTGAAATAAAACCAGTTACAAAGACTAGTCTACATTCTGCATTTAAATCAGAAATCTTTACCCATCCTACATTTTGAGGGAGGTATTACTATTTTTTCATACTAGATGATGAATATTTCTGAATAGATACTATGTGACAAGTAGTCTTATTTGTTCTCATATCTCACAAAAAGAGTTAAAACCCTGAAATATTCAATTTTCCACGTATGACTTCGTAGATGGACAAAACAAGACTGTTTGAATAGATGCATCAAGGTTGTTGCCCCTGTGTATGTAAGTTTGTTTTCGGTGTGTCTGAATGTTTGTGCTCTTGAGTGTTCTTAGTTATTTGAACACACTGTCATTAGAGTGACAGTAAGTGAGTGGGAAGATGGTGTCACAAAGGTTAGACTTGAGGGAGTGACAGGAAGTAGAGTTCACAGGTGGCAGACATACCGGGTCACAGGGAGGTACTGTTTGTGTTTTATATATATATCTATATATCTTCCATACGCTAGTCACGTTCACAGTAGAATGACAGGAAGTCATTTATGGACAAAAGTTATGTTGATCAAAACCTTATTTGTATGATTGATGGACTACAATTAATTAAGACATACAAGAACCTCTAGATATTTCACGGAGGCATGAGATCTTTGAACTGTCACTGCCATTGCATTGCCTTGAAAACTCAAAATGACTGAAATGTGAAAACTCTTGTGTAAATGCTGCAGTGTGTCCAGTGGGTGGATGAGGCCAAACTCAACCAGCTGAGGAGAGACGGCGTCCGCTACTCACGCTTCCGCATGTACGACAACGACATCTACTTCATTCCCCGCAACATTGTGCACCAGTTCCGCACCGTCAGTGCTTGCACCAGCATCGCCTGGCATGTCCGCCTGAAAAAGTACTACCCGGAGTCAGAGGGGTCGGAGAGCAGAAGTGAGGGGTCAGATGTGGAGGAGGAAGGGTCAGAGGGCAGCACAGGTCAGGAGGAGTCCACAGAAGCTGAGAATCCTCAGGAAACAACAGCTGAGGAAAGTTACGAGTCATGACATGATGAACACATGATTCAGTTCAGGAGAATGGAAACTACAAAAGCAAAGTGAATTTTTAACTGTATTTTTTGTTTACTCAGGGGAGAGAGATAAGTTTGCCTCTGATGCACAGGTTTGTGTACAAGCTTCAGTTGAAATGACTTAAAACTTGGAGATGTTTCATGGTTGTCAGGGAGCTTGTTACTGCACATGTTTGTGAAGCATCAGTGCAACAGTTACAAAGGATGTTGCTTTAAAGTTTAATGAATTTGATGAAGACTTCTTATCCCTGTTGTCTTTATGTTGTTATTAAGAATGTTTACTGAGCTGGCTGGACGTGTAACTAACTTTTTATGTGCCTAGTAACATCATCAACCTGTGAGCCAACCCAAATAACAAGACATTGGTTGGTAATTTCTTAAAAGTTTTGTGTGGATAATGTAATATAAAGATGCAACAGTGAAGCCATCATTCCCTTGGTCAGTTGTCCCTCACGGTTAAGATTCTGTTCCATCTCTCACAGTTTCCCTAGTATTTATGATGGTGATACCAGTACTAAAAGATCACTCCACTCTTTGACCTCATCAGACAATGGAACCCATGTATGTAGTGAAGTTGTATTTCCCTGAAATAATTCCTGAGATATTTTATCTAAGGATCACTCTTCTCTGTTCCATGCACTAATGCCCAGGTTTATTTGACTTGTAACAAGCCATCAGTTTGAAGATTTCATTGTTTATGGCCTGTCTTAATACAAGTGGGCTACAACTTATTATTTGCACTTAGTGTAATAGTAAGTCTTGTAAATACTCAAGTGATATTGTAGATGCTGATACCACAGCCCCTGGTATGTATAGCTTTAATGTATGAAAAAGTACTTTTTTTTTTATTTGTGATGATAACTGTGAGTATATTTTCGTCCTTTACAAATGGTTCAAACTGATTGTTTGTAACAAAGATAGTGTTTGAAGTTTGTAGTTTGAATTCTTAAACATAATATTAAATGGATTGTAAGACTTTGTACAAAATTTCGACATTTCACTACTCAAAGGCTTAGTATATGAAATGAAAATTTACATGTATACATGTATCCAATCCATTCTAGTCAAGTGTCAAAAGATGACATAATATGATAATAGCCAGTAAAATGTCCCATTATCTGCAGAAGTGTTTTTAGTCCATAAACAAAGGTGAAAAAATCTACCCATGCACTTTTGTACTTCTCTGCTAGGGGGCATACTTGTACATAGCCATGTGTTGAGTAATGCCAATCTATTGTTGATGGCACCACCTATTGTCACTGTCAGTCATGTAGATTTTTGTACGATGTAACAACCCTTTTCACACTATTTGTATTTGTGTGAAGAAAGTATATCTATGAAGGAAATGTACAGTTTAGCTTTAAGTACTGTGAGAGAGTGATGTAGCCAATAGTAATGTATCTACTATTCTGGCCTATCAATCTTTATAGTACACTTGATTTTCTTCATTCATTAACTTTCTGTGGTGATGTTTATATTCATATTTTAGTTATGCCTTACTCCTTTACTTTGATAGTAACTATAAATGAAATTAAAAAGAGAGAATGAACTGTTTGACTGTTAACATTTATTTGAAACTTTTGTTCTTTTGTTTTTTGCTTGGAAGATCTTTTCAATCTAGAGTGCTTCAGGGTTTTTTTTGTGTCTAACAAGTTGATACTATGTAGGTAATTGTGAAGCTATAACGATGACCAGTGTAAATTTGTGATTGCACAGTATGAATTTCCCCATCACCAAATGTTCGAAATATAGTATGACTACTTGCAAAATATTGACAGTAATATTTATGGAGCTATGTATTGAACATTTCGTCTTTCTCATCATATTGTAACTAAGATATGAGGTATAAACTATAATCCAAGGAAATCTCACAATTACATAATGTATTCTATTTATTGTTTGATCAATGAGAAGACAACAGTAGTTGTGATAGATGTCAGTTATGAAAGTGTTCCGAGAACAAGACTTGTCTGAGTATGTGTTTGTTAGTACATTTTATTCTGGTATTTATTGAAATTGTTAACTGTAGACCAGGAATAATCACACTTGTAGTGCAGAATGACAAAAAAGCATCTGTTCAGTATGAAAAAAAAAGGTCAATCCACAGTCCTTACTCCAGTCTTTCCTGGTTATAAGTGAATTGCTCGGTGAATCCTGAGTCGCACAATAAACATCTGTCTTCTGCCCTAAATCGTGATTAAGGTTAATAAAATTTCACTTCACTCACAAATGCACACTAACTGGAGTTGTTATCACTGGTACATGTAGATTTTATGGAAAGAGAGATAAGAGCCATAGTGAAGAACGTAGGACGCCAGCATCAGATAAATCCCCATCAGCTTTGTTATCTGTCCAGGACAAGGAAACGTTTCATTTAGATAGAAATGTTGCATCTACAGTGGTTCAGTAGTGGCACCCCCCACCCCCCCAATTTGAATGAAGGGGAAAAGCGCATCCCATTGCCTGACGGTGCTCCTATGGTGCAACCAACCAATCATCGAGAATGAACTATTTCATGGGTAAGGCTCTGTAACGTAATTACAACTACTCTCCAAGCAGAGCATGGGTTTCGGCTGGTTTTTGACGTGTTTTTAGATCAACCCAAGGGTTGGCTAGACAAAAAAAAAAAGATGACAGTAGAAAGCCCGATAAAAACGGCTAAAAACACGTCAAAAACCAGCCGAAACCCATGCTCTGCTTGGAGAGTAAATTACAACCTTATCTTTAACTGTACATGTCGTAAACGTGCACAAGGAATCGAATCTCTGGAGCACTAATACCGTTCATATCTCAAGTACATCTCTTGATATGGTATACAACGTCGTCCTGCTGGTATGCGATAGGAAGATAACATCACTGGTTTACAGGAGCTGTTGTCATGGACAGTACGATAACAACCAGTAAACGTGATGTCCTTGAACAGAAGTTTCCCCACTCTGAGACCGTTTTACAAAGTTTTCAGCTCGTGCATTCTGATATGTAAAGTTACTAAACGACATAAATGTTTGTGTGAGCTTTCTGTAGAGTATTCTACAGCAGTCGCAAGGAGCTGGAGAACGCCTAGTGGTGTAAGAAACATGCACTCAGACTGACTGGCTCCATGGTTTGACCACCAGGGGCTTTTATGATCAGTTGTAAAAAGAATCTTCCTTCATAGACATTAGTTCGAGTTTGCTAGCGACCTCTCCCGTCTCAAAAGCTAGAATGAATGCTTTTAAGAGTATTACATCTAGTCTTCTTAGAGTTCTTGTAATCTGCGGTAATGACACCGTCGGCGAAGTGATCAGTTCCCTCAGGGCGGCGGTATCTCCTGAAGTCATTGACCCTGGGGTCATTGACCCGGTGAAGGCCATAGAGTTCCGAAGAGAAAATGACTCTGATTTTCATGATTGGTTTAACAATATTAAAGACCTCCATCCAGAGTTCATTAAGGGGAGTGTAACGACCTCTATCTAGAGTTCATTGAACTTCGAGAAGGAAATGACGTTCAAGAAACGTTAGGAAGCTGTTAGGAACTGTTACTGACAGTTTCGCATGTTTTGTGCGTTTTTATAGCCGCTTCCTCCAACTGTAACGTTAGCTTTTAACGTACAATGTTCAAGACGAACAAAACGCTAAACAAGACGCACAAAAACACGAGTCCAAGCTCGACCTCTGAAACCATGGAGAGGTCTCACAAAAAAGGCAAGTCTTCTAACCGTCTAACCCCGAAAGTATGTTTTAAAGATTGCACTTGTACGTATATCACTCCGCTTGAGTTCCGTATCGACATTTTTGGCCATTTTCTTTTTAAGTTCGCGGCCGAAGAATTATTTTTGGTTCGATATCCAACGGTGGGTCAAAGTAAAAAGCAACTTCTTCCCCGCAAACTTTACATTTGCCAAAAATATGCCAATACGGAACACAAACGGACTTGATATTACGCACAAGTGTTGCAGTCCACAGAAAATGTAATTGATATTTTCTTGTGTTCGACAGAATTCCATAAATCTACCCAAACATATCGTGACTGCCTATAATTGAGAAGAGTTCCGATATACTATCGGATTCTTAGCTGTTTTTCGTTCATTTATTCCCGGGGTTGTAGCATTATATGTTTCTTCCCATGATGTTGAAGTAAGTATGAGCTATCGAGTTTATACATTCTGTGATCTGTATCTTTGAGCTCGTTGTGAAGTATACGTGACGGACATATGATACCTGTAGGTCGTTTGAACACGTCTGATTTGTTCGTCGGTCGTTAATTTTGTTACACCAGTTCCCACATCTTTTAGTCAGCGACCAGGAGATGGGTAATTCTATCTTTGTTGTATCTATGCGTGGTTTAATTAAGTTACCTAAGCACAAGGAACCGTTTTATCTACTTAACCTCTGATGAGAATCAGACCACAAAAGACGAGACACAAGTGCTCTGTAAACGCACGCATGACGTTTCATTGTACACTTATCGTTCGGCCGGCGTATTTGTACAAACAATGATTTCATAAATGGAGACAGATAGACGGCCACATAAACGCTACATAATAATCTTTATTCAAACAACAAATGTACAGCGACTTTCGTAATGTCTTCTACCAACTATACATAACTTAACATACAAACAAACAAACAAACAAACAAACAAACAAACAAGTTAATGCAAGTAAATTAAACTGGTAGTACATACAAGGATCAACATGTTGAGCTCAAACGAATTTATCGATGGGATATACCGGATGAAGCAAGCGGAAAGGAAGGTGAACAGCTAAGAGAGTTTATCATACATGTAATTCGTAATCAATTTTTCATAAAGGGACATTGATCTTCATATAGTACTATTCATGTCTGCACAAAAGTGTATATAGTCGCTGTAAATACACAAATCGTGATCAATCTTGACTTATTCTTGAAACCTTACAGTACAGAACGGAGTGCAAATGCAAGATCCACAATATACAGCACGCAGCATTAGTTTAAAAGTAACAGGAAATACCTCTGTACAATCTTTGATATTACTATTTAATATTACACAACCAACACAGTTAACGGTTTTAGTCACGCCAAATGTTCGAGACATTTTCATAGATTAGCTTAATTCTCTGCCGTCCCTATACGATCCAACACCAAACACACCACAAGCAAACTTCTGCTGTCACACACTGGAATGTCACAAGTCAATCTGATAAAGTGCATACCAAGGAGTGTCGGCTGTAGCAGCTTCCGTACTGTCAGTTAAGTTTTAATATTGCTGATAGAAATTGAGAAGTTATGTACCTTTCTTGATTCGTGGCAGTTGTTCTGACACTGATGGGACAAAATGGACTCTCCTTTCACTGCAATTGTTTGATTGTTTGCACGTCAAATTTGGGAGCGATTCCGTAGTTATGGTGTAGGATCCACCGCCATTTGTTTCTTCTTGTACATGAGATACCCTCCGACTGCGGCGCCAGCTCCCACCACAGCCACCGCGCCGACCACGCCGCCCGCTACCGGCCCGGCTGGCACCCCGCCCCTGTTAGCGGCGGCGGAACCACCCTCCTCCGGCCGGCTGGTAGTCAGCGAGGCGCCGGTCACTGGAGCTCTGGTAGAGTCGTCTGGCGTATCGTCGTCTGGCGTCGTAGTTGTCACGATGTTTGCGTCATCTGATGCGGTGGTTGCCATGACGGTTGTGACCGCCGGGATGATGGTTGTAACTGCCGGGGTGGTTGTAGCAGCCGCAATGGTGGTTGTGGCTGCCGGGGTGGTTGGAACTGAAGCAGGTGAATCGTACGAGAAGATGTAGTGTGTGGAATGTAGGTGCAGAAACTAGACCTGGTGCCTATTGCTAATCATTTCTAATGCACAATGCGCATAATGTCCAGACGGGTGCGCGCGTTGGTTTATGTGTGGATTAACAAGCACAAGAGTTGTGGACGAGCCTGTCTGGTTCAACAAATCGATACACATGTGCTATGCCTATGCTGGTATAATGATACTGTTTTCTATTTCCCCACAATACGGAACAGAGTGGCAGGGTCCCAACAGTTGTTCTGCCGCTTGCATCTAAATGATTACACATTATCTGTTACCGAAGTAAAGCCAAGAGACAGCTAATGTAGGCACGGCATTTAACTATCTATATTTATCTATCTACTATGGAATGTACCTCTACTAGAGTCGTGCGACAATGTGAAGACTTACAGTCACATCCGAGCTCATCACTGCCGTCAGTGCAGTCGTCCACCCGGTCACACAGCTGGGCCGTCTCCAGGCAACAGCCGCCACACGGGCAGGCGAACTGATCAGCCGTGCAGCTGGTGGGGCCTGGGGGAACAGTATTCACGTTATTCATCTGGTGCAAAGCCAGTGGCTGGGTTTACACACGCATTTCCAAGCACACGTGGAGTGTGCTTCGAGTGTACTTGGAAATGCGTGTGTAAACCCGTACCCATCTGTTGTAGTGCCTTTTAACTAGCCTCTACCAGGCTCCGCGGGATGGCTGGAAAAATAGTAGAAATTGGCCTAATAGAGTGAATAGTGTGCCAAGGGAGTTAGCTACGGAGAGAGGGTCCAATCTGTCCATCGAAATGGAACCTTACTGTATAGCGGACCTACCCTGTATAGCGGAGTACCTCGGCTGATTTCTACTATTTTCCCAACGATAGGACGGAGCCTGGTAGAGGCTACCTTTTAACGTACTCGGGGCACCTCCTCGATCAAGGGACCACGATTTTCTGTCCCTTCCGAAAGACGAATGCAGCTCCAACAAGGATGGCCTTCACCGCGGTTTCGAACCGGGGGTCTCCTAGTTAATTGGAACCAGGAACTCAACTGTGAGGCTGCTACCAATTGAGCTACAGGGACATGTTACGTTGATAAGGAATGAAGGGTAGTGCGCATGTTCGACACAGGAAAGCATCTTATACAAGAAGAACAGCCATCAAAAATGTCTGACTGATTCATTATCTGGCACAACAATAATGAAAATAGTGAATATAACGTAAGACTTTTCTTTCTTCTTGTCCGAGGCGTTGTTGTAAAACTGCCGTTACTGGCTCCTCTATGCTATTTTCTTAGAAAGGTCCTTACCTCTTTCGCAGGTGTAAAGACTTCCTGTAGGGATGAAAAGAGAGAAAAGGTGTTAAAACAATCTCTCATTATAAGACGGTGGTAGGAAATCCTTAATACGTATCCTGGCGATTGTAACGCTATAATTAACAACTTTCAGTCGCCAAACTGCGCATGGTTAACAAACGGGAATGAAGAAAGACTTCGCGAGAAGACCAAGCGATAATACAGAGTGCTCAACGAATTCCATTGATGAAAAATATCCTTTTTACGCTTTGTGTTTTGTTGTCTTTTCAGTCATACTTTTACATTTTGCATGATATTACAAGTATGAAGTCAAGGGTTTCACAAATCCATTTCAGAGCGCGGCGCAGCGAGGTCGCAGCGCGATCGCCGTCAGTCGGAATGGAACGTTGCTGTCCTTTGTGCCATCAGTGATGTTATCTTCCTATCGCATACCAGCAGGACCCACCACCACCGTCTACTAAGTATCATGTTATTTGCTCCGTCCCGTGTGTCATACCACCCATGTTTTTAACATTCCTTACCGGCCTTCTGACATATGTAGTGTTTCTCTGTGCTGGGGTCCCCGGCTGCCCAGTTGTAAGCCACGGAGGAGTCCAGGTACCCGCCTGACATGGACGTGTCTGGCTGGCCAGCCGCCCACTTCATGAACCCGCACTGCGGCAGCCTGGTGAGAGAGAAAGGCAGAAATGTAACAAAGTACAATTTTCCTATGATTGGGTCAAATGTTGAAATGAGGGAAGGAACATTTTTGACCTCGTCGTCTTCGAATGCATAGATATCAAAGCTTTTCAGATAGTGTTCTGAACACTTTTCACAGTTACTTAAAGTCTCTCAAGTTTGCAATTCTAGTTCTAGCGGTGAATGCGGTATACTGATGTTTCATCTAGCGTACATCCCCCAAAACAAAAATAGGTTACCCCACGGATAAAGGCGAAATAGCGCTAGTACCCACCGCCCCACCTTAATGAACAGCTCAACAAAGTTGTCACTGAATATGAATTTATATATATGTCACAGTAGAGATGGCGATTCAGGACAATCGGCGATTGTCCTAGGACAGATCGCGATCGTCGTTTGTCCTAGGACAGACTGCGATCGCGACCTGTCCTAGGACAATCGCCGATTCTACTAGTAGAGATTGCGATCGCAATCTGTCCTAGGACAAACGGTGATCCAAACTTAATGATGCTAAGATATTAAGGAAACAGCAATATTTTTTATATAAACCATGATTTTATTTAGTATTTACAAACTCTGATCAAAACTCAATTCATGCTAAGATAAAGGAAACAGTAATATACAGCAAAACTGTTTGATCACCCTCTAATTTTTATTGTTCTGCCAAAGTTGTGAAATCATTCAGTAAATGTCTGACTGTGAAATGATATAGGTGTGAAACTGTAGTATCTTAAAACTGAGATTGATATTTTGACACCTGTTTTATCACTTTACAATTGTTATTGTTCTCCTAAGGTTGTGAATTCAATAGGTGTGAAACTGTGAGTATTATCTTGACACCTCAAAATTTGCATACCGAAATATTGTTGGATCACCTTCTTCCAACTGATATCTTTCACACATTATTAAAATTTTGTCATTCAACTTTATCAGAAATTACTTTATCAGAAAACATACTCACATGAAATTGATCCATCATGAAATGTGAACTAATTCACCTAAAATAGTTAATAATTGTGAAATGTAGGTAGCATGTTAAACATGATTGAAACGTAATGCAATGATTCATTCTATTTTCCAAAGCATTTCCATCTAATCAGAATTTGCCCAAGTAGAATCGCTGTTTGTCCTAGGACAGATTGCGATCGCAATCTCTACTAGTAGAATCGGCGATTGTCCTAGGACAGATCGCGATCGCAGTCTGTCCTAGGACAAATGGCGATCGTGATCTGTCCTAGGACAATCGCCGATTGTCCTGAATCGCCATCTCTACTGTGACATATATATGAAAAGAGCGATTGAGTCAACACAACGCGTTTTGTTCCAGAAAGGCATCTAGTTGTGAATACTACAGTAGCGCTATGTGGAGACAAGAATGCGTTCTGGGACTGAATTGTCTGGAGTGTTTGTTTGTACAGCTATGACATGAAAGCTTACTGTGTATCGTCTATAAACTTGAATCCTCCATTGACGGTGTCGGTAGTGATGCCGATCCAGTGGTCGGAGTTGGGGTTGACCAGCATGGCCATCCCTGCCATGAACTGGTGGGTCCTCTCGTCGTACGGAGCGGCCAGCCTGCCGCCCTGGGACGCACAGTCCGCCTCTGCGTCCGAGAAAGTCGCGACTGTCGCCGACACCTTGTAGCAGATATCCCCCGGCCCCGCCGTGTACCCGAAGGAACAGGGCATGTTGTTCGCAAAATCTATTGAAGCAAGTACAGCAACTTTACTCTCCAAGCAGAGGAATGGCTCCGGCTGGTTTTTGACGTGTATTAGGCGTTTTTGTCTGGCTTTCGATTTTGTCCCGGTCGCCAAGCCATACTATATGTAAGACAACAAAAACGCCTAAAAACACGTCAAAAACCAGCCGAAGCCATTCCTCTGCTTGGAGAGTAAAGTACTTAGCCTGGGTACCATCCTCCTTAGTTTACCGCTTGTTTGGAGGCCTGCCCGCCTTAGCCTCACCCCCCCCCCTACTTTGCCCCTCGCGGGGTTATCTGGGGTATATCAAGTTGAAGTTGAAGTTTATCCTTTTTTCGCTTGCTAGCCACCGTGGTTAGCAGCGAAAATAATAACCCAGCAGTAAACTTCAGAGGATGGTGCCCAGGCTAAAATCAACCATTATCAGATTCTGCTTTCTAAACGTTTTAGTTCTAACCATATATTGCTGAATAAAAGACGTATTTCAAGTGAACATGAAATAGAAAATTCATGAAGAAGACTTGAGAGTAGGTAGTTGGTCAATGTGAATGTTGCGGTTTTCTAATACGCTTCAGTCAGAATCGCTCTGTTACACTTAAGGCAACAGGTAATAACGGAACAATGCAGAGAATTGTAAGTTAAATATTATGACAAAATGTGAACTCACCGCTTCCACAGCTTCCACTTGAGGTACCGATAACGTCACCTGAAAATGTACACATGTGTTCCGTTAGTGACGACACGGAATGGTCCGACAGCACCAAGAAGGTTTCTCAGTTAGACCTCCTTGGTTTAGCTCTGTTTCTTAAAGTAGGTAAAGAATCCGGACAAGAGTATGAAACTAAGGGTTCTTCAACCTGTCAGCTCTTCTCTACTTCATAGTCACGAAATCAATGAGAAAATTTGGACTTATATATTGTAACCCTACCTGTCTGGCAAATGGTGCTGTGAGAATCGCCACATGGTGTATCCTCCCATTGCCATTGGGTAGCCGCCAACAGCCTGCCGCATTGCTCAGTGTTCGCTCCGTCGTTTGAACTTGACTCCCCATCAGAGGCCGGTCCCCAGTTTGTGAAGTCACAGTCAATCAACCTGTTGCCATGGAGATGTGACGCAGTTGTTGTTGGCAGGGGGAGAGAGAAACATCATTGATACGACAGTTACATCATGTCAGTCATTGTGAAATTTCGCTAACTGCATGCTAGATGTTTATGTAGTTATTGTGGGCAGGGGAGAGGAGGACATTTTTGTTACAACAGTTACATCTCGTGGGCGGTTGGTATCTATTTTGTGAAGTCACAGTCAATCAACCTGCGTTTCCATGGAGATGTGACGTAGTTGTACGTGTGTAGGAGGAAAGGGGAACATTTTTGATACGTCAGTCACATCTTCAGTAGGGCTGGGTACCGGTACCGTGTACCGGTACAAAACCGGTATTTCTTAATGGACCGGTCCAAAAAAAACCGGTCCGTAAAAATCAGTGGACCGGCCTATGGACCGATTAGAAAATTTTTTGTACCAGGCTACCAGGAGGCGGCCACATAACTGGTCTAAGAAAATACAAAACAGCAGATTTAACGAGTCGTTTTCGAAGACGTTAGCTGTGAATCATATCTAGAAACACTTAAAGGATGAGTAAATAGACGGCGAGGAGAGTATAGTTATAATTTTGAGACAAAGTGCAAACCTAAGAAATTATATCGTTCCAGACATGACGTTTGGAGACTTTTACGTGTGTCTCACTCTCCAAAATATGATGTACTGGGACACTACTATAATCAGGTACAGGTACAGGTACAGGTCCGGACTTGGACCTGACCCTCTGGACCTGGACCTGGACCGGACCTGAATTTTATGTACCGGTACCCACCCCTAATCTTCAGTGTGGGCAGCTGTCATAGTGAAATTTCGCTGAACTACATGTTAGCTATATTATACAGATATAGTGCCATATCATACATGAAATGAAGCAGATTCGTGATCCAGTCTTACCATGTTCCATCTAGGTAGGTCCAGCCGCCCGTGATGTGAGGTGAGCGGATCATGTGGAGCCAGTAGTCCGCTTCTGGGTGATCCAGCATCATGCCCTGGATCAGTGCCTGGATGCCCTGAGTCTTCGGCCTCACGACATTACCTCCGAAACTATCGCAGACAGACTGCAGGGTGTTGCAAGACATTCAACAACCGACATTAGGAAACCCCTCAGGGATTGGTGCGTGCGCCACCTCCATTAACATTAATCCGTCGGGTCACATAAATCCGCCTGTTTGAAAAACAGTGGGTTTGAAAGATCTTTAGTGCAGCATCCCCAGGTATACACAGTTAAGATATACAGGAGTGCATTATGGGGGACGTTGGGTTGGAGATCTGTTTGGACGTATCTTTTCAGGGTGGCGGAATTATGTACGAATTATGCTAGTAGATGTTAACCACAAGGCTTCCCCTCGACATTGGGAACGAGGCCCCAATGCTTTTCGCTTTCGAACGAGGACCACAACAATTTCCAAGGGCCTGGAACCTGGGCGCACGGTTATCATGAGTGGACGGCACATACAGAGACTCAGTGCGTTTTAACTGGAAGCATTTTATTCTGTTACTAGCATTCTTCTGGAGATGTGTTTGAGTAAGGATCATCCATCTGGGATGAATTACTAAAGCCCCCCTCACACTTGTACGTAATAAGTCACTGTATACAAGTCCGCATGAGTTGCGTATTAAAACGTTTTGGGTTAAGGTAAAGTTTGCGGCCGAAAAATCGATTTCGTTGGTTCGATAACCAGGCTGCATAAAGGTGCGTTAGAGTAGAAAACAGCTTTTCCCCCGCAAAATTTGACTACAGCAAAAAATACGCAACTCATGCGCACATGAATATACGCACAAACTTGTTTGAGGGTAAAGTCAAACGACCCAGCGTTACAACCCAAAGAATCAGCAAAACAGATAGCGGATACCTGAAACGATACAGCTAACAATTATGAATTCGTATGAAAACACCTTGTGAAGATCTACTCACATTTGCTGAACTCATGGCCCCTGTCTGTGGGAAAAGTTTGAAGCAGGCATTTCGGTACTCGGTCCACCCATCCTGACAGCCCTGTGCGTGTGTCGTCCCTGAAGAGGGAGGACAAATGTGACACAAAGCTGACACACACGGATACCCAGACACACATAGACACAAACACGCACACACACACGCACGCACGTACACACACTCACACACACACACGCACGCACGCACACACACACACACGGATACCCAGACACACACGCGCGCGCGCGCGCGTCAGAATGTGATTGTAGTGTCAACACATCAGCGAGGATAGGATCTACTGAATCCACTGGACTCAAACAATTCTCCAGCAACATGACCATCTGAATGGAAAGACAAAATAGTCGCAATGGAACAGAAATGAATGTCTCACCAATGCTCACTGAAACAACCATTAGACCAACCAAACAGCGCATATTGTTGAAGACCTTGTCCGCCATGTTTTGACAACTCTCCGTCTTGTCTACGCGTTTTTAAGGTTGCTCCATGGTAACACAGGTTGTTTGTGCTGTTTAATTAACTTAATTAACAAAAAAGAATGACTCAATAACGATGTTTGTGACCATCGAATCAATGTATTCTCTGAAGGTGGTAACAATCAACCCACAGCGTAGTGGCCTCGGGTGGTCTCCAATCAGGCCACGACGTCTTTGGAACGCCCAGCTGCGCCGGGTACGCCGGATAGTGCGTGTAAATGAGTGAGTGATGTCAAACGACTCTCCGTTCTATTCTGACACAGTAAATGTCCTGTACAAATACTTCGTTTGAACTGGACTAGAATAAATGTTACGTCAGGAAAAAAATCTCTCGACGCAGATTCGTATGTTGATACAGTACGGGGCAATAATGCTACCGGACTTTATCCAAGACCTAACCTTAGCAGATGCTGAAAGGCAAAAACGTAACGCTTTTCTAGCTCACCGTTTTTGCTACAAACTGCCTTCCTAATAAGGTCATGTTGAGTCGATTATATGGATGACATCTGCGCGCGCCTCATTTTTCGTCCCTTTCAAAAAAAATTCTACCCTACTGTTAATCAAACAAAGCGGCTGAAAAATGAAGAAACATATACCGTAAATTGCAAAAGAATAAAGCGATGCTAATGTCGTAGAATGTAAAGTCAAAGAAGAAGATGTGAAATAATGAAAATGAAGAAGATGTTATTCGGTATGCCATTCTCTGTGTCTTTAGTCATTTGTTCAACCTTCCTGACCACGTAGATTTCATAATGAAAGCAACTTTTTTTGTCAGACTTCTGTTATGGGCACGCTCGCATCAGTTTTGGGGTTCCCAGAGAATGTCATCCATTTCGAACCAAAATGGCCTAAACGGCCTTCCTTTGGACGTTACAATTTTGCCTTCCAACATCTGCTTGGAGATTGCTCACGCTCCACAGAAAACTACAGTGAAGTCAACAGCAACACCAGCATTCTGCCAAACAACACGTCCTGATTGCATTTGTCAACAACTATTAGGGCGGATTGAACCGGTAATGAAGCACTGATCCGGGACTTCCTGGGGACAAAAGACGTAATAAAGTAAAGTCGTGCCACTAATGAAACAGTTTACACCGGGCAATTGAATTGACAGAGGTAGTTTGCTTAATCATCGCTTGTTTTGTGTTCATAGTTTGTTAGTGGGATCAATTGTTCTCTTCTGTAGTACTGTGGAACTCCCAGTGACCTGAGGAGCCTCGGACAAATCTACGTCGTAGGCAGCCTGACCCGACAGCGGTTGGGCAAATGACGTTTGGCTCAACATACACAGCACACAAAGTGCAGGCTTTGGCGAGTTACTTAGAATGGAGTCTAAGGCGCTGTCGAACCCTTGACAGGTCGTCTCTACTTGCTTTTAATCCCCTGTCACACATTCGACGAGCTTCTGTCGTATTTGTTGATCACCAGAAGATCACCCAATTCTAAAATCGACAGAGGGTCACGTGTATGTTTCGACTGAAAATCTAACCTATCAAGTATCGTATCTAACGGAGCTCAGTGTTGAACATCGGCCGATCCCGAAAAATCGGCCGATCCCTAAACATCGCGCGATGATCAAGAGAACACCAGGCCATCACTGCCGAAAATGTCGTTTAGAGCTCGCAGACTCGTCTATCAATGTTTTTCGTGCTGTGCTTTAGAAAATGACAGCACTGTTTGTGGGGGCTGAACAATTAACCAACTGTGTAGTCTCTGGTAAAGATACGTGGTGACGAAACAACAGACCATAACCAGTGATTCAAACTAAACTAACTAGCTGTTTTTCATTAACACCGTGTGTGGTGGTCAACCAAGTTATTTTTCCTTTGTAGCGAAGGTAAAATTAAGGTCGTGTGATGCGATTCTGTGAAACATGTTTACGTTACTAACGCAGGAATTTCTCCTAGCAACGCCTTGCCATTATCTCACACAGCAACGGTCTGTATCTGTGTCTGTATCTGTATCTGTATCTGTATCTATATAGCCGGTATAACGGCCCTTCGGCGTAACAAAGGACATAATGTCCTAGGGGTAACACACTAACTTCGTCTGGCACACGGCCCGGCAGCAGCTGGTTATACTACACAGAAAACGACCTGTCATACCTACTATTTCCACATTTGACTGCAAGCGTTCTTTAAAGCTATCTACAGAGGACGTTCCTGCAGTATTTGATGGCAACGAGTTCCATTCTACTATAGTTCTAGGAAAAGGCGATTTTTATAAAACATCTATCCTTGGTTGATAACTGATTAATAAAATTTTCTGAGCTAAGGTACTTGGTAGTGGGTACATCTTCCAGATACTTACATGGGGAACTCGAATCTAGGTCATCTAAAACATTATGCATATGCACAGACCAAAAGGACGCTGAAAAATTAGGTGTGAAACATAAGACATCCAGGTCACCAGGCTTTTCGAACATCTTGTAAGCCTGTCAATCAGATCTAAACGTTGTTTTGTGTTGCTATGCAGCTATGAACCAGAACATTAACAGCATGGAGATTTTTAACGAATTCAACTCAAAGACAGGCAAAAGACGACAGATCTTCGGTCGGGTGGGACAGTCGCGGGTGTGCTTACAGGTCAAGGCTGGTGGTGAAAATATTACTGTACCCAAATTACCCAGACATGTGGCGTCATCAGTTGCAGATTGTTGTCGGGTTTCTCATCGTTTCTTCGAAGTTTGTTAAGGCAACATCTTTTATAGGTGGGTCCAGTACAGCTTCTTTTTTACTACGATCAAAGAATTGATTTATTCAAACATTTTTTTGCAATTTGTTTGCTCTCTTTGACTTTGAGTACGTGGTGGCAGTGACGTTAATGACCATCGTTCTGCTATTATTACTCTTTCCTAAACTGTGTTCCTATCCAGGCGACACGCAGGCATGCGAGAGCGGATGGACAGAGTACCGCGGCGCGTGCTTCAAACTCTTCGCGGCAGACCCTGTGATGATGGGGTCAGCACAGGTAGGGGAAAAGAGCTTTGTTCAGAAGGAAGGTGTTACATTGTCGACGACTAGTCTTAAGCCATAACAAAAGTCATGCTAAAGTCGAAAATACAAACCACTACAGCTTGTTCCTTTTTCTCTACCGTGATTTGCACTTCAGCTGACCGTTCAATGTAACTTCAATGACAACATGTTTGTGGCTGAGACATGTGGGGTAAAATCTACTTTCCATGTACTCCCAGATTTCCCTTCAAGGCATTAACGTGTAGGTTAAAGTTACATGGATCGAACCTGTATTTGTACACAGGGCTACTGCGGTGACTCTGACGCAGCCGTTGTGCAGCCGAAGACGTTCGGTATCCAGGCCTTGGTGCACGGGATGATGATCGGGCACCCTGAGGACGACTACTGGATGAGCATGATTCACAACATCAACGCTGGTGGTTGGCTCTTCATGGATGGTACAAGGTAAGGTGGTGCATTTCTTACAACCAATGTGTGACCTTAAACTTCTACAATAAAAATTTCCTAACGGAGCAGGTAGGCGCTAGGCAAGTACCAATCATACAATGCTTGATCCTTGTCGGGGTGACGTGCGTACTTGACATTATGAACCCCGGAACATGTGAGACGTACATTGCTCGGTTAGATGAATCTGCCGTACGCGTTTTTTTAAAGACATAATGACTCTCAAATAATCTCTTGAAACAGCATCTGATGTGATATTCAAAGCCATTCAGTGACTGCTAGCGAAAAACAGGTTAATTTCCTGAAAAGGAATAGATGGCTGATTCGCCTTTAAGGAGCTCTTGTGGTTTGGGTAAATTGTCTCCTTACTATGCAGTCCTTCACAACATAGTCACGATACTCCGGAATATCGTTATGATAGCAGTCATCCTTTTTGAACTTGAACCTAGGATAAGTGATTGTGATTGGACGAACTGGGGCCCGGCGTCCAATGGCGAGGCGAGCTCCAGTGACGCGGCTGACGGGGAACAGTGCGCTATAATGGCCGGCGCTACAGGCTGGGCGTGGGAGGACTCCAGCTGCATAAGTTTGGGAAGCTACATCTGTCAATCTGGTAGGACTGGAAGTGTTTTTAAACACAGAAAGTGTGTTTCATTTTGTAACGCTAAACAGACTGTTGTGACAAACTGACATGATGTAAATGGTAGGTCTTACGCCGCAAAGTAACAGTCACTCAAGCAATTGAATAGATTTTGGAAACGGTCAGACGTTTCAGATAGCATCCACTACTTGACATGTCTGACCGTTTCAGAAATCTAGTCAGTTGCTTGAGTAACTGTTATTGTCTTGTGTATCGTATTATATGTGGATGTCTAACCTTCATCGACGTAGGTCTCACGCCATTGTTCGTGATATCTTACATTCACAGGTGACGTCACTGGTACCTCAGACGGGTCATGTGGCACGGGTAAGTGACATCGATTTGCTTCGTTTGACCACAAGTAAACGTTAGCTTTTCTTGTTTTGGCCTTTGAAGTACTTGTTCCCGCTGCTAGGGCGAGATACCACTCACCCACCATGTTTGAATATCGTAGGTTTGTATGAGTGAGCTTCAGGCGTAAGCCTCAACCGCCAAACCTCTGCACGTATAAGAACACCGGCTTTTCGAGAAGAGTAGGGATGACCCTGTGTACTTTTTGAAGACGCCTTGCGCTACTACTCCTAGCTAACGAAAAAGTGTCATGCTTCGTCTGAGGTTCGACCGCTTCACCTTTAACTTACATTTTTCTTACGCAGCAACAGAAAACAACTCCCCCTGTGCGTCCGGCTGGACGGTAGGCCCCGGGGATCTCTGCTACAAGGTGTCGGCGACAGTCGCCACCTTCGCGGACGCAGAGGCGGACTGTGCGTCCCAGGGCGGCAGGCTGGCCGCTCCGTACGACGAGAGGACCCACCAGTTCATAGCGGGGATGGCCATGCTGGTCAACCCCAACTCCGACCACTGGATCGGCATCGTCAAGAACCAGGGGGCGTTTATAGGAGGGTCTGCATGCCCTTTTTCGTGAAGCGTTACGAGCGATTTTAATTCACCGTTAATCGTTACCGGCCGCCTGAATTTACCGTTAATCGTTATCGGTATATTAATCGTGAAGCGTTACTGGTCGTTTTAATTCCTCGTTAAGCGTTATTTGTCATCCTGAATTCAACGTTAAGCGTTATTGAGTAATTCCTCGTTACGCAGGAAAAAGCATTTCAGTGGGTCAAGATTTCAAAATTTTCTCCAGGGAGCACACGGCTCCGGCAAAAATACGTCGGTAGGGCGCCCCCACTAAATTTCAAGCCGAAACACTTCTATTTTTCACTCTACCCGCAAAGTTTTCTCCTCAAAATTCAGGAAATTAAGTGTTTCGCGGTTCAAGGTTTTAAAATTTTCCCCGGATGCATGCCAGGCCTCCGTCGAAAAATATTGTCAGAAGGGCGTCGGCCCCCAAACTCAAGCTGAAACTCGTTTTTTTTTTCACAAACAGAGACATCGTTAAACTTAACTTAAATTACCAGTAATATTTGCCCATCGAAATGCAAGAAATAGCGGTGTCAAGAATTTTCCCCGGGAGCATGTCGCAGCTCCGGCGAGGTCTGGAGGGCGTGACGCCCCTCAAAAATCAAGCTGAAACTCTTCTGTATTTTTTCTTTTTTTTCAAACATAGATGTCATAAAATTTAGCTTACTCTTCAGGAAAATCCCCCCCCCCGCCCTCAGAATGCAGGAAATAGCGTTTCAGAGGGTCAAGATTTCAAAATTTTCGTCGCGCCTTCGGCGCTCGGCATTGTGATCATGAAATTTCCTGTCGCCGCCGAATTTAAAGCGTTCGGAGCAGGCGTGCGAGAATGACATAGCGTAATAGGTCTCCTGCCACAAGATCAGGACGACTAGTGGCAAAAAACCGTCGTCTTCAGGGGAATCTCATGTTCTAAAAATGCTGAATTTACCGTTAAGCGTTATCGGCCGGCCTGAATTTACCGTTAAGCGTTATCGGCTGGTCTGAATTTACCGTTAAGCGTTGCCAGGACCCCCCCATGCAGACCCTGTTATAGGGGTTGAAGAGATCGACTTCTCGGACGGCCAACCGTAAGACATCAGGTCATCACTACCCAGCTTTAGTACCACTGTCACATCGCATTCACAGTATTACAATATTATCAAAGGGCTACGAAATATATCAGTGTAAAATCTGTTACTCAGTATCGGACTGATCGTCCTGCACAAATCCTTAACGGTAACTTGTTGATAGAACGTTTAGTCTTACACACACAACATGGTAGTGAAAAGATGTGACCTTAACTCACCAGAATGGGGGTATGTGAGTACCAGAACTTCAAGCCCGACCACCCCGGGGAGGGCTCGTGCTGCGGCTTCATGGACTCCACAGACGGGTACCAGTGGGGATTCGGGGGACAGGCTGGTCCCGACACGGCGCTGCACTACGTGTGTCAGACTGGTAAGGACTGTTTTATGCGATTAAGTCAGGAGAATTACAACTCAGAAATAAGCTAGAAAGCAACATGTTTCTAGCATATGTAGATTACTAGTACATGATATGATTATTTCACCCCAAAGCGTTGCTCCTGATGTTTGTACTGTCCACTTGAAATGTCTTACCATCGTGCCCACATGCTGCATATCAACGTTTTGTACTCAACCAAGTGTTGTACTAGTAGTTTTCTAGCAGCCGACGTTTCTGGGACCGTCTATTACCTACCTCTGGACAATCAGTAATGACTGGTTCCAATTCGCACTTCAGCTAGCACGGCAGATGAACATTTCATGTAAATCATGTACCTTTTCTTCAAATCGTATGACATATTACTTTTATCTATTCTACAACCATCCCTACAGGCACGGATTATGTCTGCTCTGTCACTGAAGGTAAAGTAATCCCCCTTTATCTCTTAAGTTAGTCTGTTGGTCCTAAGTAATCCATACCTGTGATCTTACGTTTAATTTCCGTTACTATTGAGATGTGAAAAGTTTAATGGTCTTTAATGTGCAGATTGGTTTCCTACAGCGGGGTGGCGGGTTTGATAATGATATTTAGGTAAGCTAAAGAGAAAAGCCGGAAAATGTAGGTATTTTTGCCACCAATGAATCTGGTAATTAGTGGTGTTTGAATGTTCACACTTTGCCGATGTTTAGACCCGCGCAATCTTAACCGGTTCTATTGCAAACGTGTTTTTCTCAGCTGCTGCTGCAGGCTGTCCAGTCACAGAGTTCACGTGTCCGTGCCCCGTCCCCGGCGGGTGCTGCATCATCGACGACTGGGTCTGTGATGACTTTGACGACTGTATGGACAACAGTGATGAGGCACTCTGTCAGATAGAAGGTGAGGACACGTGATTAGTACAACAATACAAGTGAGACTCCGACCCTTACATCTTCCCTCATGACCTCAATGAAAAGCGGCATGCATGCCGATTTGAGCTTCTATGAATAAACAAAGGTTCAAACAAACAAGACAGGGTCTTGTAAACAAGCATATAACGTTAAATCACGGATCCTTCTGTCACTTTTCCCTTGGTTATTTTGACTAATAGTTATTGCTGAATTCATAATTTGGCTCATAGACTCACACGTCGACGTACGTCCAGAGTTCGCTGCCAACAAGGACTGCCTGAAAATAACATGGCGTAAAGCCCCTGTCACACTTGTGCGTATATATGAGTCCGCATGAGTTGCGTGTCAATATGATTTTGGTTCAGGTTAAGTTTGCAGCCGAATAAATGATTTCTTAGGTTCGATCACTAGGCTGCACAACGGTGAGTCAAAGTAGAAAACAACTTTTTCTCGGCAAACCTTACTTAAACCAAAAAAAAATGTTAATGCGCAACTCGCACGCGCACTTGAATATATGCACAAGTGTGACAGGGCCCTAAGATGGTGTGCTTCCCTCGCAACAGTGTTGATAAAGCTATGAACTTTCGAGCGTCGTCTTGTGATCCATGTAAGGCACACCGGGATCAGCTTTAATAGCACAGTTAAAGTCAGACTGAGAGCAGCCTAGTACAGTTCCACTGACTCTCCGGGTGGCAGGGCTGTCCAGGGACAGAAATGTGCTTGTTGGGATTAATACTAAAACTTTCACCCCGTCTGTCCAAGAAGTCTGAATTTCATAACATGAAATTTCGTAAGCTTGAAATGGCAGATTTAACAATAAAACATGTGCTCCCAAACAATGGGAGGGAAAAACATCTAAAGCTGGAGACAGCATTGCTCTCCGGTACCAAATAGTACGTGTAAACGCTACATGTCCTTGTACCTGCTCCGTTCTTCCTCAGGCGAGGGTGACTGGATTGACGTGCGGAATTATTGGGTGCTGGAGTGGATAGGGACTGACCCTGGGTCAGCTGTGGTGGACACGTTCAGGCACACCATTTGGAACGCAGGAGGGCAGGATCAATACTTCAACAACTGGTACATCATTATGGACTTTCAGGTACTCGATTCCGTTCATATATGACAGCAACAACTCTTACCAAAAGTCTTGTTGTAGTTTGGCTATATTTGTAGTTAAGTTACACTGGTGTTATGTAGTTCGGAGACGACTACTCTACCCACAGGTGAGGGCTGAATATGCTACTATAACTTAGCCTCCGATGCAGACTCCTCCCGGCTGTTTTTTCAAGTTATTGTTTTATACTATTAATCTTTTTTTCTAATTTCTGGCAAAAAATGTAATTATAGTAAAACTGGAACTTAGCAAATGAAAACAGCCGGAAGGAGTCTGCAACGGAGGCTAACTATAACTGCTAAGATGCTGTTAAATCAATCTCAAACAGATGTATCGTAATGTTTCCCAAGCTAAAGGTTCTCCGGCTCCGGAGGCCGGCTACTCCGCGAAACTGGGAGTTTGAGAAATGTTACGAGTTGCCTTTCTACGTCTGCTTAGAAATTACCGTGAAGTAAGGTGTTTTATTCCCTACTGTATTTCCTGTTCAGGTGCCCCACACTATTCAGCATGTCCGCATCATCAACTACGGAGACCTGATCCACGACGTGGAGGCCTTCCGTCTCGACGCCTCCCCCTCCGCCGAGCCCTACCAGTGGGACACGGTCTACTCCAACGGCGACGTCGGGGTTTCTCACTCGATACCGCAGGTCTTCAGCGGCTTCTCGGGGTCCGGTCGCTACTGGAGATTCACCTGTACGAAGACGTATGAGGGCTGGCAGCCATGGGTGAAGGACCTCAAGTTCCATGGATACGTCTTCATAGGTAAGTCGGAGAAAAAAGACAGTTTTTTTGGAGTCTTTAAAAAATCGCACTTTCAGGTGGCACTTGGCGCAATAAGGCGCAGTTCAGTGAGATTCTCGATTGAGGGCGTCTTCTAGTTCTAAACTCTGGAGCCGTTGTGCACATTTCAGCTGAAACCACCACATCTTCGGTTCCTACAACCACCCCCACGCCAGCAGCCACGACCACCATGGCGGCAGCCACGACCGCCACCACTGCAGCACTACCGATGCAGACAACGTCAATATCACGGGCGACATCAGGTACAGTAGACGTCACCACTGAGCGCGACAATTCCACCAGTCCGCCACTTACGAGCGCCACGCAGCGGATGGGAGAGGGTGGGTCAGCAGCGGCCAACACGGGCGGGGCATCAGGAGGGGCGGTTGCGGGCGGCGTGGTCGGGACTCTGGCTGTTGTAGGAGTAGGCGGCGCTGTGGCAGGCTACCTGTTGTATAAGAAAAAGCGAACAGTGGTGGAACCTAAAGCCTAGAATGTTCTACACAAACATCGCGTTTAGATTGTTGTAAATGAAGTAAATGCCGGGTGTTCTCATGAAGTACAATATATATAGTATTAGGACCAATTATCATGGTTAAAGTTTTCTTGCTGTCTATTATATACTTTATCACATAGAAATTGAAACGTAGCTATGCACATAAGAACGAGATGCCCTTAGAAAGCTGTACATGCACTTGTCAGGAGACACACGGTCCTTTCCGTGTGGTCTATATTCTGTTGATTACAGTATTACAACTCTTCTACAAAATGTAGAGTATGCTTATTGCTCAATGTTGGTGTCGACATACCATACCTGCCTGCCTACCTGCCTACGTGCACATACCATACTGTATTGTATCATACCATACTATCCTACACAGTGTGCACTTTACTGCACACCATTTAGCTCCATTTGAGCAGGTAAATTTGGATGTGTTAAAGCCCCCGTCACAAATCAACAATTTAGCTCAGCCGACTTGTCGGCGAGCTAGCTAGCTCCAAATTGGGATTTTCGGCCAAAGTACGACCGACGTCCTCGCAATTCCGCGGGCGTCGGGCGATTTTTCAGAGCTCGGCCGACGTTCGCGTGTCACTGGAAACTGCGCGTAAATTCAGCGAGGCCTCGGCGACGATTTTTGAACTCGCACAGCTCGTCATCAGTTTGCCCGTAGCTCGCCCGAGCAACGCTCAGCGCTCGGCCAATATTCGGGCGGGCATCCGAGATTTTAGACCCGATTTTTGGTTGGTCGGAGGTCGCCCGAACTCTTCGGCCTCGTGGGAGCCTCGCACGGGCTTTGTTCAATAATCGGACGACCGTCGTCAGTGTTCCGGCCGACTCATGAAAAGTAAGGCGTGCTTCGGGCGAGCGTTGTACTGGTGTCGATGGGCGCTTGGACGGGCTACGGCCGAACTCCTTCTTGTTTATAAATAAAATGTTTTTAACATTAGATGATAAATGATACTGAAATATTAACTAATACTAATATCAACTTGTCAAAGAATGCTGCCAAACCTTTCTTATGAAAGACAATTCAATTGCAAAGTTAAATTTTCATTGATAAAAATTTATTATGTGTAAAATGTGGACAAAGAAGACAATACTTCCTTTTTTTGTTATTGGATGTTTCGATTTATATATTAATGAGCTGGGAATGACTTTTGAGGCTTTACTTGACTTCCTGAGTTTTTCCTCCACAAAATGACTAGTTGAAAGTCCACTGAGTCATTGTAAAAGAAGATCTTTATTGACACAACAAAAGCACAGCGACTTTCGTAAGGTCTGCTACATCTATAGTGACAGAATACATACATACAAACGAATTGGTGCATACAAATGAGTTTGATTACAAACAATCATATGGGATAGAGCAATAGATCTATGTTTGTCTGCCGAGGCAATAGATCTATGTTTGTCTGCCAAGGCACGCCCAGGCGTCGGCAGGACGTCGGTAGGCTTATCAACGGTCGGCCGAAGCTCGGGCGGCGTTCGCCCGAGCTTCGGTCGATTTCCGTTTGGATCGGGGTTAATCGACTGATCTGTTGACTTTGTGACTCCTGCGCTAGTATTTGGATTGGTCTATAACAAAATTCCTGTTCATGTTATTATTTTCACTCATGCCCTACAGATTTGCCACAACTCAGAAAGTAAAGTTGGTCCAAATGAATATGAGCTTGTTACCAGCACTGCACGAAAAGTGGTATTTACCGTAACGGTAAATGTGATGTAAAGTCTGGTAAAGGTTACATTTACCTGCTATTTACCGGACATTTACCCGCTGGTAAAGGTGCAGATTTACCCGGCATTTACCCGGTATGGTAAGTCCGGTAATGGTTGCCTAAATTTACCCACATTTACCCAGGTCGTGTAAAGCTGCATTTACCAAAATTTACCATTCGTGGTATTAGTCACAGTTACTGCCATTTACCTGACTATACGGATGGTGTAAATATGCATTTACCGAGATTTACCATTCTTGGTATTAGTCACAGTAACTGTCATTTACCCGCCTATACGGACTGTGTAAATATGCATTTACCGAGATTTACCATTCTTGGTATTAGTCACAGTTACTGTCATTTACCCGCCTATACGGACTGTGTAGATATGCATTTACCGAGATTTACCATTCGTGGTATTAGTCACAGTAACTGGCGTTTACCCGCCTTTACGTGGAGTGTAAATATGAATTTACCGAGATTTATCATTTGCGTTATATCTCATACTTATCGGCATTTAACCACCTGTACATTTATCTGTACATTTACCAACCACGTTCTGACACTCCCCTGAATTACCCACATCTACCCATGTTTGTGGAGCACAAAGACAGGGTAAAGGACAAAACTCAGCAATATTTTCTTTTCTAAAGGGTATGCAGATAAAATTTACAGTGTTACCGGTTATAAAATGATCAGACACTGAATGTGATCAATCGTCCTGTATTAACAAACACATAAACTAAACAAGACACGTACAAGCATAATTTATGATGAATGGCACTTAACATCTAACAATACACTGCACGAAATGGCCTCGTATCCCGGCGTATACGTACAGGGATTCCTCCGGAAATCCCATATCCCGGTGCGGATTTAGCGTATCCGTTAAAACTAACGGATACGCTAAATCCGCACCGGGATATGGAATATTTCCGGAGGAATCCCTGTACGTATACGCCGGGATACGAGGCCATTTCGTGCAGTGATACTGACAAACACAGCAATTGGAAATTGCATAGAGGAGAATGTTTAAACATAAATACATGTTGTATCATAAGTTCTGTGCAAAATTCTGATAACATCATGTCATCAATATTTGCTAGTATGATTAAAAGCTTGATAACTATGCAAAGAAACAGTGACATTACTACGATAATCATAACTGGCACGGGCCCCCGATTACATGTTAGACGTGTAAAATATGTAGCCAACATTCAGTGGGGCATGCACTGTTTTGCCAACATGATCAGTGACATCATTATTTGATAAAAGAAAGGTTTGGGAAATTTTTTTCAGCATATCTGTATGTTACACGTACATCAATTCACAATTTAACATTTCGACATTCCAAACATCTTAAATACAAGACTTTGGTGCAGGGTCGGCCTGTATATGCGGGATAGTGCTGGTAAAATCAGAGTTAAGGTACAATGTATTTCATTCATATTGTAAAATGCATGATCAGCATCATTATAATAACAGAGCAATATTAACTGCTGTAGAGTGCAAATAGACTGAAACACAATTTGCTACATATTGTACTAAAGCTATGAAGGTCTTAGTGGCCCTTAGTCTGCCCCCCACCCCCAGACAGACATTGAATTCCAGGAAAGTAATCCTTTATGGGCTGGCAAAACAGTGGACACCTATGGTACATCACATCATTAACTGAAGTGTTATATGCTGTGGAGCTGCGTGTGTCCTCTCTTTATTCCCATTCACTTCTGTGTCCACTGCTGCTATGCACTCTGGGCAAGGTGTAGACAAGGCTGTCTCCCTCAGTGTCTGCATGTTAGACGTCTTGGTGAGAGATTGAGTCCTTGTAATGAGCCAGTTCCTAGATAAGAACACCAAAGTATCATTGAACATAATTCAAATGGACATCTGCCCTGCAAAGAGTGAAAAATCTAAAAAAAGAAAATACACATATATATAGTATGATCAAGAAATATCATGTCACACTGGTATAACAGGAATTCTGCAACAGTCACTGTCATGCCTTGTACCATCAGATAGAGCTGTGTACCTAAACAAATTTCAGGGTTCAGGTATTTTGGACCCGTACCTTATTGATTGTACCCTGTACTGTATAGGTACAGTGTACCGGTACACAGCTCTAACATCAGATTATCACAACAGCTGCTAGTAACAACCAACGAGAGACAATCAATATTCAGCATGACGGCCTGCTTCAATAATGAAATACTTTGTCATACCTGGGCCGCAAAAAGCGTTCTATACAGGTGGATTATCACACAGGCCTCATTAGAATATCTAGTGCTAATTTTCAGTGCGCCGCAGTTGAAAATTGGAATACTGGATTCGGGTGTTGGAATTGCCAATTTTTTGTTCGAGGACACCAACTTTTCTTAACTTCTGGCGCATTTCGCATTGAAACGTGTGTTTTCTAGGGTGGGTATGACATAAAATACAACACGGTGTATTCCGCATCACCCTTGGTTGTGCAATACGGAATATACCGTATTGTATTCTAAATGTATACATGTACACTGAATGTGTTTCTGTCTTCTGATCATGAGTATGCAGTACTTAAGTCTTACCGTAGAAGCCTGTAGCAGCACTTTGGGTACTCAGCAGCTGCATTTCTGTCAGTTGCTAGCAATGTTCCCAGCCAACCTCCTCACAACCCGCGCTGCATTTTTGAAGGTCTCTACTGCTGCCGTACTGCAGGTACATATTGTTAAAAAGGGACACAATAAGTGAATGACACAGTTGTCCACAACTCTGGGATCCTTAAATATCTTTAAACATATGACTTAGATTTCTACCTGAAATCTGAAATATTATTGACCAATCATCTGTAGCTGAATACACCTGAATAACATATTCAGGAAAGAAGACGTCAGGCCTGTAATACAACAATCTTATGGGAATTTAACTTAACACTGCTGATTCGAGGTCACCAACAACAAAATGAGATTGTGAGAAACAAATGAATATTTGTGAAAATTTCAGCTTCCTCATTCATTAATACAGTAAAATGTAATTCTTGTTTTCCAATTGTGAACATGCATTCGTGTCTGGTTTAATACCAATCATGAGAAGGTTGCAAAATATTATAACATATTTTTACATCTTTTCTTATCAGGTTAGCTTAAAAATTATAGTAAGTTGGAGACATTGAAATTTTCAATCATTTGTGTTTCTGACGATACCGTGTCAATAACTTAAACTACTTTTGTTAAAAAAGACAGCATTTTCTAATCTGTACGAAGTGTTTGTACTCACCACTTGGTTTCCGAATTGCCAAGATCTTACTAAAAGCCCCCCAAGAAAGGCCTTCAATGTTTTAGTGTTCTCTCTCATCGTGTGGTCTAGGCGACTGCCCCCCCCTCCGTGCGTATGATATAAAATACTATGATAATATATAACAAAGTCCAGCTATACTCTTAACCGAGACTCTTAACCGAGACTCTTAACCGAGACTCTTAACCGAGACTCTTAACCGAGACTCTTAACCGAGACTCTTAACCGAGTCTCTTAACCGAGACTCTTAACCGAGACTCTTAACCGAGACTCTTAACCGAGACTCTTAACCGAGACTCTTAACCGAGACTCTTAACCGAGACTCTTAACCAAGACTCTTAACCGAGACTCTTAACCTGGACTCTTAACTGGGACTTTTGCCTGCCTAAACTGGGACTCTTAACTGGGACTCTTGCCTGTCTTAACTGAGACTCTTAACTGGGACTCTTGCCTGTCTTAACTGGGACTCTTAACCTGGACTCTTAACTGGGACTCTTGCATATCTTAACTGGGACTCTTAACTGGGACTCTTGCCTGTCTGAACTGAGACTCTTAACTGGGACTCTTGCCTGTCTTAACTGAGACTCTTAACTGGGACTCTTGCCTGTCTTAACTGGGACTCTTAACCTGGACTCTTAACTGGGACTCTTGCATATCTTAACTGGGACTCTTAACTGGGACTCTTGCCTGTCTGAACTGAGACTCTTAACTGGGACTCTTGCCTATCTTAACTGGGACTCTTAACCTGGACTCTTAACTGGGACTCTTGCCTATCTTAACTGGGACTCTTAACTGGGACTCTTGCCTGTCTTAACTGAGACTCTTAACTGGGACTCTTGCCTGTCTTAACTGGGACTCTTAACCTGGACTCTTAACTGGGACTCTTGCCTATCTTAACTGGGACTCTTAACTGGGACTCTTGTCTGTCTTAACTGAGACTCTTAACTGGGACTTTTGCCTGCCTTAACTGGGACTCTTAACTGGGACTTTTGCCTGCCTTAACTGGGACTCTTAACCTGGACTCTTAACTGGGACTCTTGCCTATCTTAACTGGGACTCTTAACTGGGACTCTTGTCTGTCTTAACTGGGACTCTTAACTGGGACCCTTGTCTGTCTTAACTGAGACTCTTAACTGGGACTTTTGCCTGCCTTAACCGGGACTTTTAACTGGGACTCTTAACTGGGACTCTTAACCAGTAAGAGGTTATCCCAGGCTTGTGCAGGGCCCTATGACTTACTGCAATACTAATATTTACCTGATATTTACACATATTTACCGGGTAAATGTGTGGTATTTGTGGGTAAATGTTAGATATCACATTTACCGGGAATTTACACACCCATGGTAAGTTTGGTAAATCCCAGATTTCGCGCAGTGCAGGTCAGTTGATTCTGACTTCGTCCGTTGTGTCCAAGAGATGGTACCGTCTTATGTGGGATTTATGATTATTAGTGTTCGACGGACGTCGCCCGAGCACCGTGGCCCGAGCCCCGTTCTATTTTGTGACGGGGCAGATTTTCAGCAAAAAATACGGTCGACGCTCGGGCGAATTTGAAATTCGGCGAGCGTCGGGCGATCTACAAGTGGCAATTTCTGCGTGGTTGATAGAGTTCATATATTCATCTCTAAAAATATTATTGTGTGTTTGAATTTCAAAGCTGATAATACGATATATCATTTTTGTCTGATGAGTAGTAGCAATGCATTTCAACGCATGACTTCATTTAAAGTTTATTTGATTGACAATGTATAAATAAGCACCTTCCTGTTTGTGACTAATGAAAGCAGCACCACTGTACACTGTCGACGTATTTCTTATGACGCACAGGTATGTGATATGCAAGTTGATTTCAATAAAACAAAAACAAGAAATGAGACACAGCAAGATCGGTAGTCTATGTTTCGATCAAGCATGGATACTGTATTGCCTCTGTTTTACACAACACAACACAACACAACAAAACATGTACACATTGTAATCTTTTAAATAGTTCAGATATGGATGACAGGCGCATCAAGTTTTCTGACAAGGGATATGGAATTATTACGCAATTGTCTTTTGTCCTTGACGATTTTGTAACCCAGCAGTTTCATAGCGTCTCCGCAGACCTCTTGAATGTTCTCCACAGCAGACAGTGTAAGTCTGTCCCTCCAAGAGCTCGCGGTCTCCTTTAAATTCCCCCGCGGTGAATGAGGATCTTTGATCCGCTTTGTCACATTGGTGTTGTCTTTCAACCAACGAAACACAGCTTTGTGAGGTGGGATGCCAACAAATGCGTACAGCTTCTGAACCATACGAAATGGCGACATAGCGATATCTTCTAACCTAACTAAAGCATACCTATCTTGTAACCATTCTTTCGCCTGGTGCTTCAACTGGGCGTTCCTCACCATCCACGTACACAGATTTTGCACTTTACTAACGTTGACTTTACTGGCCGAAAAAGACGAGTCGTCCTTGAACTCTAGCGCCAGACGTGACGCAGTGACTCCTCTGGGATCTCGGACCAAATGGAGGATTTTGACGTCATTTCCTGTTCGCTGCCCGCTCTCCGCCATAGCCCGAAACAGTCTGATGTCATCCACACGAATAGTTTTCACGACAGTGACGTTTGCTGATCTACAGACCCCGCCTACACGGTCTGCAATGACGTCACGAGGTATTGGGCACGCTCTTCCCTTGGGTGAGTTGTATTTCCGGCACAGTCTGTGGAGCATCTTACTACTTCTCATCCCCATAAAGTGTGATGCTCTAGTGTCCAAGTAATAGGTTAGGAACTTATCCAGTCCCCCAAACTCGCATCGCGATATACCGTCAAGCATTCTGAGCTGCATGTCTTTGTTGTCGTAGGCGTGGTCTTTGAAATACCTCACCGAGTGGAGCGGTTCGAAGTAATAAAAACATCTCGGGTGCTCGTTAAAGATCTCTCCAACCAATGAGGAGCCGCTTCTCATCTGCGTAACGATGAAGACAGTCGTCCGTTTCGGTCCCTTCTTTTGATTGGCTGTCTTATTGAGACGTGGCCATTCATTGGATGGTTTGACCCGAGGGCTAATTTCATTGGCTGTTCTTCCTTGCGGAAAGATGAGAGCTGACGGAACAGACACCTTTGATTCCCACAAATGTTGAACGCGGAATTGGAAGTATATGATTGAAAGTACTACAATGGAGAGCAGACATACTAGAAAATGTCTAGTTCCGGGCAGCGACATTGTTGATACTAGTTCTCCCAGGACATCTGGTGAATAGAAAGAACAAATAAAACGTCATGTTACACCACATGTTATAAAATCCAACGTTATCGCATTCAAAGAGCCAACCACCTACAGTGCACTTCCATGTTTTACGTATCCGTATGGAGCAGGGCAGCAGTGTGGTGTGTAAAGAAAGTGAATGTGGTAGAAAGCTACACATGTACTAGTATTTAATTGAAATGAAATGCTGATAAGGATAAATATCAAGCTGTAGGGTTTGATATCGACCGCCTTTGTCCATCATAGAGTACTTTAATTGGCAGTGAAGAAAACGATCTAAATCAATGTAAATAGGGTTATTTTTTCAGCAAAACACCGAATTATTGTAGTTCATATATTCATGATTCCATGGCTGTTTCATCAGATATCAGATCTAGATCTTACCCAAATTTTGACCTTCTAGTTGGAGGCAAAGCCTTTAATTACGTATTCCAAGGCTTCTATGATAAATGAATATTTCGCTTCATTTTATAAGATTTTCACTTAACTATCATCACCTTTCCACTGTCTCTGTTATTTGATACACCAAAGTTTACCTACGCACCCTTACAAAATCACAACTAGAGTTCCACGACCTCATACCTTCGCTAAATGATCTTAACCTTTGTGACTGACGTATTGGGAGTGTTTCTCATCAATTATGCAAAGGTGGTCCTTATAAACATAATTTGATTCAACGATGTTCATATTCACATAACTTCCAAATGCCACAAGTATGAAATTGCCATAATGTACCAGTATGGAATTATAGTAGTTTCTCAGTAATTATGCAAATTAGGCCTACATCTGCATATTTTCTAGTATCTGTCAACGTTCCTCTCTTCCTGAATTACAAATGTCATATATTCGAATAGTCAAATCATGGAACACAGTGGGTCTTTTAAATTGCCTCATTAATTATGCAAATTAGAATATGATTTTCATAATTATCCTCTAATGATACGAAGCATCACGTAAGCTATCTACATACAAAATATCATGACCATCCATGAAGCAGTATTTCCTCATTAATTTTGCAAACGAAGTCTTCATTTGCATGGTTGATATCTAATAATATTTCTCTTTTCCCCAGTTACATGTGTCACATGTTTCAGAGTCCTATCGTGGAATTTGGCGGATGTACAAACTTTCCTCATTAATTATGCAAAGTCTGAAGCAAAACCTGCTCCAGCAGTTCCAATAAAGCCGCCAGAGGGCCCAAACCTATAGCACTTACTCTCTGTCCAAAGAGCTACCTACCACTCAAAAATCAGTTCCATAGCATGTCCAGAACATGAGATATCAAAACAGGAAGTTCCGCTGCAGTACCGTGACAAGCTGCTAGGGGACCCAAAATCTAATCACTTCTAGGTCTCATCAAGACCTACCAACATACCAAATATCAAAACAATCCATCTAGGCCTTCTTGAGTTATGCTGGTCAATTACACACACACACACACACACACACACACACACACACACACACACACACACACACACACACACACACACACACACACATACAAACGCTACCCTCTGCATAACCTTCTCGGCGATGGTAATGAACAAGCCCCGAGACCCACTAAAAGTCAACCGTACGCCAGGCCAAATAATTAAATTATACTCCAGGGCCCTCCTTGTCCACCTCAGTTAGATCCTGCCCGTGACAGCTGGTACTGTTTATGTCCGGTGATTACGACCAGTCGTCTCATATTCCCCACTTTTCTATCGGTATACCTGGGCGTAACAAATGACGAGGTCATGCAGGCCGGAACGGTGAGCGAATAGAACAGTGTCTCCCACCTATGACCCCGTTCTATGTGCAACAGATGCGAGTGAATTTGGAACTTGGAATCGTAGATAAGGGCCGTTAAAGCTGGTTTCACGGGTGGCATTGTGAGGTTAGAATGATCACCAGAAACAGGGTGAAACGTACAGAAGACAAGGCATAGAATTAGAACATAGAAATGGGACCACATATGTTCTGGACAAGTCTGTTCTTGGCGGACTCTAGTCCCAGCACAACAGGTTCCATCGTTTGGTCAGTGGCATAGGGTAGAGCATATAAACACAAGAGGGCACGCTATGTTGACATAGAACATAGAATTCTACACACCTAGAGTAGCATGCTAGCGTATATATGATATAGCAGCAAGGTATTGTGTTAACTAGAGCAGGAAGAGTACATATATAGTCAGTATAGCTCACAAAACACAGGTACAGACAGTGTGCTGTGATAGGAGACAATAGTAAGGGTCAGTAATGTCTGAAGACAAGTGCATGACTGTTACTTACCCAAAGCAACTTCTTCTGTAGCGATGAAACTCCCTCCATGTATAGCTAAGCTGGCAGGATAGGCGGCTTCTGGAGCTGTGCAAAAAGAGCTGTACGACTAGACTTCTGTTTGTAAACTCCACACAACAGTCCCGGGCCGTACGTGTGGGTTCGCTGTGGACCGCCGCATATGGGGAGGGACCGCCGCCAATCACCCGAACTGACCTCTTGATCAAATTTAGATGGGCAAAGTTCAGAGCGCGAGCGATAGAGTCCAGCATTACATGGCTGGTAATATACAGACGAAGCCACTTAATTGCACCTCGGATAAACGCACCTTCCATTTAATTGCACCGAATCCCAATATCCAAAACCGGTTCCCATTCACTGCATTGTTAGTGACTCCGCATATCTGCACCGCGCATGGTCACCAATGTCGGATAACTGCACCAATTTTTTTCAAAAATCTACGACAAGTTAACTGAAAAGGTGCGCTAAAATCGGCAAACGCGGTACAAATAAGCCGATACCTGCCGGTGTAAAGGCGCAATACCGCCAATTTGTTTTAAACTGTTTTGAGTAGCAAAAGAAGGCGGTCTCCATTGACAGTTTATACGTTGATAGGAATCGTATGGGAGGTCCCGGGCGGGTCACCCGTAATCAGTAACCAAGTTTTAGTTTCAATTCCTAGTTTCATGGCGGTACATGACTTACGTAAATCGACAACTGCACTCTACGTAATGTAACACAGAAACTGTTATCCCATGAGTGGCATGACGATGTTTCAGAATGCCTCCCCTGTAACATTACGTGTTGTAATGCGGTAGATCGCATGGAAAAATAAAAGAATGCAAAATCAAAACAGGTTCGTAGTCATTTCTTTATTTTCAGCAAAGGGTCAATAGATAAAGTTAATAACTGAATAATTTCGTCTGTTTTCTTTGTGCTAGTTTTTCTGACTAACAATACACCCCCTTCCCCATGGTGGTGCGGTCCAGCTGGGCATTTCGCATATCTGCACCAGCCGGATAATTGCACCAAAAACGCTGCCAAATGGGTGGTGCAGTTAAGCGGATTCTACTGTAGTTGTAACGTTACACCTTACAAATTAAAATTGATAAAATTTTAAGTCTTGTGTCGTTGAATATCTAAACTGTAGTTTCCCCATTTGGTAAAAATATCAACTGCTTTTTTGAAAAATATCGATCATAAAATTTTACTTGCCTCAGATTCTATTTTGCGTGAAATGTCTATCTATCTCTATACACAAGTATCTCATGACTACATATGTCATTTTCTACACGTATGTATAGGTATGGCTGGACTGCATGGCCACTATGCTGATGGATACTGTAAACGTTCGCAGTGTGGGGTTGTTGGCACGGTGTCAGCTTGAAGTGTTCAGGGTGTGGCGGGCTGTGTCACTAACACCAAGAAGGGAGGAAGAGTAGAAATAACCAGTACAGTAGAATCCGCTTAACTGCACCACCCATTTGTCAGCGTTTTCGGTGCAATTATCCGGCTGGTGCAATTATGCGAAATGCCCAGCTGGACCGCACCACCATGGCGGGGGGGTGTTTGTTTGTTTGTTTATTAGGAATCTCCATTAGTTACATTGAACTATTCTTTCTGGAGTCCTCTACACACAATCGAATAAAATACATAACAACAAATTATACAGATAATGTTGATCAGACAACTAGCATAAATCAATCATTAACATTCTTAACCTTATCATATTATACAATACATTAAATTACTCATAACATCAATCAATCAATTCATCATTATCCTCATTCAATTAACATAAACAGAAACATTATTATCATATTATATCATACATGTACATAATATTATCATATATTGGATATTGTGGAGGTCAGAGGTCATGAAATATACGAATGTCCTATAGTCAAGTTTACCACCATGAGCTGATAGGTGAGTTTTTATGTCTTTGAGTTTTTGTCCAGGACCAGATTTTTACTTTGAATGCACGTGGATTTGAGGATGTAATGTGAATTGGTAGAGTGTTGTATGTTCTGATAGCTCTGTATAGGAAGGTTCGAGTAATGGCATTAGTTCTGGGTTTGGGTAGCAGGAATGCTCCTTTCTGTGCTAGTCTGGTGTTGTGAGAATGTGCGGTGTTAATTGTTTTTAAACGACTGAAAATGCATTTTGGCTGTTTTTCCTTTACTACTTTATGGAATATGTTGATAGTGCCTGTGAAAAGTCTTTCTTTTACTGAGGGCCAGTTTAACTGATTATGTAGTACATCTAGGTTTGCGTCAAAACTTGCACCTGTTGCCAGCCTAGCTGCTCTATTCTGGATAACTTGCAGTTTGTCTAGGTGGGTCTGAGGCGATGAGGACGTGAGTACTAAGCCGTAATCTAGGTGAGATAGGACCAAGGTCTGTATCACAGGTTGGTAGTGAAGTATTCCTTATATTTCCTAATTGAAGCAAGGGCTCCTGCCATCTTCATCTTTGTTTTGTTTACTTGTAGAGCCCATGAGAGCTGCTGATCCACAGTGACACCTAGTAAGTCCGCCTGTTCCACCTGTGTAATGATTTTGCCTTCGATGGAAAGTTGTAGCTTCGGCTTCCTTTTTAGCCTATGTGGTGAACCCAAGATGATTGATTTTGTTTTGCCAATGTTGAGGATTAACTTGTTTGTCCTCACCCAATTCCAGATCTTAGATAAGTCTGTCTGCAGCTTATTTTGTAATTCTGTAATGTCAGAAGCTGATGTGGATGGGGTGGAATCATCGGCATACATCACGACCACACTTTGGGTAGTTACCGTTGGCAGATCGTTTGTGAAAATACAGAAGAGAAGGGGACCGAGGCAGCTGCCTTGGGGCACGCCACATTTTGTTTCAATGAATGAGGAGTAGCTTCCATTCACAAACACGGCCTGTTTCCTGTTTTCTAGGTAGCTTCTTGTCCAGTTTATGGCAGATTGTGTAAAGCCATAACTTTGTAATTTGGCCAGACAGATCTCATGATTGATAACATCAAAAGCAGCGCTAAAATCTAACAAAACTGCTCCTACTAAGTTACCCTTGTCTATTTCTTCCAGCCAGTAGTCTGACATTTGTGTGAGCGCGCTAGAAGTGGAGTGGAAGCGCTTATACGCATGCTGGTTACCGGAGAAAATATCATTTGATACCATGTAAGTTTGTATTTGCTTCTGACATATTCTCTCCATGACTTTACTTATGGCAGGTAATAAGCTTATTGGGCGACTATTTGGTCCATTGAGTGGGAAGGATTTGTCTTTTATTAATGGAATTACTTTAGCTTTCTTCCATTGGGAGGGGAAAATTCCTTGCACAAGGGAGCGGTTAAAAATGTGGCCAAGTGGTTTAGCAATGTAGTTAGCACACAGCCTCAGCAAGGTATTGTCTATATCATCGTGCCCGGTGGCTCTGCCAGGGTGTAGTGATTTTAACTGTTCTTCCACCTGTTCTACTGATACTTGTTGAAAACTGAAAGAGCAATACTTCTCAGCCATGATATGTTCTTTAATTGGTTCGACTGCCTTGTCTGTGTCAGGATCGTCGCCTCTTGTGAGTCTTGTGACTTTCTCAGTGAAATAATTGTTGAAATACTCCGCAATTTCAGCTGGTTTCATTAAAATTTGTCCATCTGATTCAATAAAGTTTGGTGTCTTTCTGATGTTTCTACCCAGCATTCCATTTACTGTTTGCCACAGTCGCTTGCTGTCATTATTCCTACTATGTAGGTCGATCTGTTGTGTGTAGAAGGCCTTTTTCTTTTTTCTGTTTTCTCGAACTACTATATTCCGCAGTCTTCTATAAGCCTTGTGGTCGGCTGTCTCTTTAGATGCCTGAGCTTTGCGTTTCGCCTGATCTCTCTGGTGCATAAGTTCTCGAAGGTCACCGTCAACCCATTGGGCCGGCGCTGCCCTTACTGAACGTTTACGCACCGGAGCGTGCTTGTCAATGATATCGGTAAAAATGTTCATTAAGCATGTTAGGGCGTCTTCTACATTGTTTTCGCTTTCCACTACGTGCCATGGCGCGGACTCAATATCATGTAAGAAATGATCTTGGTCAAATTTCTTGTAGGACCGCTTGAGAATCACTGTAGGTTGTCCTTTTGGTACTTTAGTTTTCCTAGTTGTATATATGAGATTATGGTCTGAAAACCCTAGTGGAATTGAAGATGTGTTAGTGATTTTGTCTGGCATATTAGAAAATATTAAATCTATGCATGAAGAGGTTACTGGTCCGTTAGCTGTTTTGGCAATTCTCGTCGCATGTTTTACCATTTGGTTGAGGTTCAAAGCCGTCGCTTCCAATTCTAGTCTACCTCTGAGAGAGCCACTCAAATTTGCCCAGTTTATGTTAAAGTCTCCAAATATTAGTACTTCGTTACCATCATGCGTAGCTGTATCAAATGTTTGTATGATGTTGTGTAGATAGTTCGTGTTTGCACTTGGTGGTCTGTAGAGGCACCCTATAAGTATAGGTTTTATGTATGGGAGGTAAATTTGTGCCCAGATTATTTCGATATCTGGAATTTCTAAATCATGACGTCTCTTAAAGGGAATAGTGTTTTTGATGTATATGGCTACACCTCCTCCATTACTATCTCGGTCTCTTCTTATGATGGTGTACTCGCCAGCGTCGAGCGCACCATCATGTACACTGTTGTCTAGGTGTGTTTCGGATACTGCGAGTACGTGAAAGTTGTTGACAATTAATACTTGTGCAATTTCGTGTACTTTGTTACGTAAACTATTCACGTTGATATGTCCCACGTGTAGTCCTTTTCGAGCCAGGTTAAGATCAATGGGGCCGGGGTTGACGTGTATGTCACCAGCCAGCAAGAGGGTAAATGATGCCATCAGGAAGGACAGATCAGTGTCGCTAGTGATGTTGTCATCAGCACTATGAGAGCTTCCATCCGTCTTTAGATTGATGTTGCTGATTGTGTAGATACCACATAGTCCTAGTGAGGACGGTCGGTGTGGTGCTATCTGCCACGTGCCAGTCTTCACTCCTCCCAGCTGTTGTCTTGATTGCTGTGCGCTTCTAGATTTTGGCAGTACAGCTATTGTAATAACTGCCCAAAGCTGTGCGAAAGCTAACAACTTATCTAATGACTTCATGTTTACTGAGGACTCCAGGCAATTTTCTCTATTACAACGAGAATAGTTGGTTCAGGTTCATAGTAATTAATCTGATTATCGATCAGTCAGAAATACACACTGATTGGCTGCACCCTGATTGGGTGTTACATGTAAACAGGTGTTTCTAATCAGATAATTGCCTTAATTAGATAACAGCACGTACACAGGTGAGCTTGACGTGTGTTTGGTGCCAAGAATTTATCTAACCCTATAAGAACATGTGTCAAATTCAACTTGCATAATAACTAACAAAACAATGTGGTAATATTATGGACTTGCCAACAGTATACCGTTGTTCTAATAATACTTCGCTAGTTTTCTGACAAGTGTTCTAGGAATGTGTGTAAGATAATTGGGCCGGAGACACCTTCCACGCTGCTTCACCTCACAGCTTACTTTTACTGCTCTGTTTCTCACTCAATTTGGTTTGTTTGTCTATAATAACGTCGCATATATAACTGTATGCTTGGGCCAACGAAAAGAAATGAAAATAAGTTCAAACGAAAAGCAATACTTGCGATTAAACGAAAAGATTGAGGGAGCTGAAATGGACGGTGTCTCGCTGCGCCGATGACCTCTGACCTCTGTGTATTGTTAGTCAGAAACACTAGCACAAAGAAAACAGACGAAATTATTCAATTATTAACTTTATTTATTGACCCTTTGCTGAAAATAAAGAAATGACTACGAACCAGTTTTGATTTTGCATTCTTTCATTTTTCCATGCGATCTACCGCATTACAACACGCGTAATGTTACAGGGGAGGCATTCTGAAACATCGTCATGCCACTCATGGGATAACAGTTTCTGTGTTACATTACGTAGAGTGCAGTAGTCGATTTACGTAAATCATGTACCGCAATGAAACAAGGAATTGAAACTAAAACTTGGTTACTGATTACGGGCAAGGACATTATATATATAATGTCCTTGTTACGGGTGACCCGCCCGGGCCCTCCCATACGATTCCTATCAACGTAACTGTCAATGGAGACCGCATTCTTTTGTTACTCAAAGCAGTTTGAAACATTTTGGCGGTATTGCGCCTTTACACCGGCAGGTATCGGCTCATTTGTACCGCGTTTGCCGATTTTAGCGCACCTTTTTAGTTAACTTGTCGAGGATTTTTGAAAAAAATTGGTGCAGTTATCCGGCATTGGTGACCATGCGCGGTGCAGATATGCGGAGTCACTAACAATGCAGTGAATGGGAACCGGTTTTGGATATTGGGATTCGGTGCAATTAAATGGAAGGTGCGTTTATCCGAGGTGCAATTAAGTGGCTTCGTCTGTATCACCGTTCAAAGTCGAGTGAATGACGTCCGTCCACGCAAACAGATGACGTTCTGAATGATTAGGAATGTAGATTTATGCGAAGTGACGGCCATTCACCCCAGTTCGCTTCTTATCTTCTTCTTGATCCTTCCTCAGTTCCAGGGAAGATCTGGGATGGCACCAAAGATTGTATTGAATTCTATGCAAGTCAGATGGGATGGGATGAATACACAGATTCTGAAAGAATGTTTGACCAAGGTCGCCGTTTTGGGTGGCTAACTGGGTGAATACCAGAACCCATCTAGACAGGAGAGTAAATAATCCGGAGCATGTTCACAAAAATTATGAACTTACTACGGGAAGGCAATGTGTGGTATAGAAAAAAAATGGCACCGTGATTAACACTAAAGACCATTGAGTTGACAAGCAGTTTGTTATAACAGGAATGAAGGACATGAAGTCCTGAGCGGAAAAGAGTAGCATTTTAGCACACTTGTGAGATCTTGTGTGACGCGGGCATTTTGATGTTATGACATTCGAATCCTCCAACGTGACTACAGTGGTCGTGTATCATTGCCTACATGAAAAATGGCGTGTCTGTCTGTCCACGTGATCCCACGTGTCTGTCTGTTTGTGCTTCCGGATATTTGTGGTCAGCATGACCTCTGCATGGGTTGTAATGATATTTGGTATGTGGGTAGATCTTGGTAAGACAATGGTCAAGGTCGATTTTGGCCCACGTGATTTGTGACCTTGATATTGCTGTAGAACTTTCAGCTTTTGTATCTTTTGCACTGGATATGCTATGGTCTTGATTTTTTTGGTGGCAGCTTTTGATGTAGGGATGAAGTGGTGTAAGTTTGGGCCTCTAGCACTTTGCCCTGGAACTGCAGGGGCTTTTTTGTTAAACCTTCCAATGAGGGTAACTGAACAGATGTACACATTGAGATGCGAATTATGCAAAATAGGACTTAAAAAGGGAAAATCTATTATTCTAGTGATTTCAATGATAGGTAACTTAAATACATGTAACATATGCTAATAAGGGCATAATTTGCATGCCAAATGCGAACGAGCCATAATTCTTTAATGCTAAGTGCCGGGATTTCTTACTTGTGATATGTGTATTTTTAAGCCAAAAATAGTTACTCAAGCAACTGGATAAAATTTTGAAACAGTCAGACGTTTCAGATAGCATCCACTGTATTTTTGTATGTTAAAGGTGTGCATCACCATGCATGAATTATGAAAATGTGGAATTCATTTGCATAATGAAAGATAAACATGGAATTCTGCCAACGGAAAGGACGTTGTATAATCAATGAGACAAGATGAAAGCCATGAAGAGATTTACAAAAGCTCAAGATATTTCATCGAGGTTTCTCTTGTTTTGAGACTGCTCTCCACCGCTAATCTTTATTGTTCTACCATGCATTTTGTTACTCGCGACCTTGTTTGAATGGCAAACTGTTTTGTCATGGACTGAAGCATCTCCACTGGGATGTGGGCATACGTCACATTTTGCCAAACAAGGCGAACACGCGTAGGGGCGCAGTCAGACGGAAATACGTTATTGCCAATCGTCTTCTCTAATGATAACACCAATCACCTTACATCAGTTGCTATGCTCATTTTCAAAACATTTCAAAGGGACCAATTACGTTCTATGGTTGTGATGGCAATTAAGTTATAGGAGATGAAGAGTGCGGCAATTATTGTAGGAGAATAGCCGCAATACTAAGGAGATGATCTTTCTCAATGCCTGATCATCAGCCTCATGTTAAATATATATAGAGCTGGATGTTATATACAAACACAGCAGGAAGGTACAGGCAGAGGGACACTGACTTGCATCGCAGAGTCGGCTAGGAAGTAAGAAATTTTACAAGTATAGTCAAGTCAAAGTTTATTGCACAACATTTGCATCAGGTACAATATATGGCAAAAAGTATACGTAATACTATGTTGATTTCCTGAAGTTCGTTCTTCAGAAGAAAATTCCATGAGATGGGTAACGTTCATTCAGTTGAATGTCTTACACATAGCTGACTTTAAAACTTACAACAAGTAATGTAACATGGAAATCTTGACTATATTTCTCCCATTTAATCGTCCTTTTTCCATCACCATTACACTTTATACACATGTGTCTCATGCACTTTATACACATGTGTCTCATGTCCGACTTCGAGGAGAATAAATGTCATGACACCATGCCGTGAATGATTGTGGACCGTCCTGTTCCATAATGGTGGCGTGGGACCTCATTTGGCAGAGGTCATCAATTCCTTGTGTTTGTTAAACAGCTTGGACATCACTCATGTGGGCTGGTTTGGTTAGTATTTGGCAGGCCGTCTTCATAAGGGACGTCCCGTAATGTCCGTCGTGGGACGTAATCAAAGCCGCCACCTGGCGATTCTTCCCGCCACCCCGGTGCGGTTGCCCTACAATACATCACCAAAACCGCCGCCTCAGACAAAACGTGCCCATTTTCCCCACACTTGCACACACGTTTGTACCAAGACCGAAAAGCTCTGAACACTAACATAAGGAACGAGCAAATTGGCTTTGGATGATCTTTTAACCTATTACAGTATTCTGGAGAAGTACATGGTCCCCCGATCCTATCATCATCCCCGAGGTGCAATATCGGCGAGGCTGTGATCCCAACCTACACGCTGACCTTCAGCAAGCATTCCTGCCTTTATGACGCACTTGTACGAGAGATAGCATTCGGGTACAGTAGATAACACTGATATCACGTGAACAGCTGCCGACAGTAATAACATAAGTCCTGGCGCTGATGGGGAACCAAGTTGTGTTGGCCTTTGTGTCAGGAGGGGGCAGCTTGTCTGGATACATATCTGGTCTATTACTCCTACAAGACCAAGACTTAAATAAGGTCAAGGTGACTGCACCATAATGAATAATACATGTGCTGAATGCACCATCAACGACCAGGTTCGTTATCTACAGAGATAATGACCCATGCATGTGACCACTGACCCGGCATCTAGCTACTAGTACGGAATCTGATCGCTTGATTTTCGCCGAAGTCTCGGGTCTTCCGCCACTGTACCTAATGTTATGACACGGATGTATGCACCGCCATCTTCAATTTACTAAATAAGGAGATGATAGTCGTGACAAGGACACCGTGCAAAACAAGATCACTGTCGGTTGACAGCTTCTTTTTATCTGCAGGAAGTGCCTCAAGCAGAAATAACTGCACCTAGCATGAGTGGTTTCCTTATCAACTTGGCATGCTGTTTTCGATGCTATTTGCTTATTTGCGAGTTCACATATGAATGTCTGTTGTCAATCCATTCTTGGTAAGAAATACAGTGTTCAAGCAGAACTAAGTGAATGGACAATTCTCACAACTCGGCAAATCAATGTACGTACATGTATATGGTGGTCCCGCACCAAACCAGGATACAGTCGGTTAATATTAGTCTGAAATGTCATTATCAAATTGGAGCAGTCATGACGTATAAGTTGGAAAAAACACTGCGGACCTGTCGGACAGATAATGAAAGATGTCGGCGCCTTAAACGATGATTTAAAAGGCACGTGGCTACAGCACACGTTTCTCCAGAATGTTGAGGGATGGTGTAATCCACTGAGATGCAGGTAAGCCCGTTGCTGACGGCTGTTTAATCAATTTTGTTGTGCCTGAAGCGCTCTTCATCATACATTCCTTACGACATATACAATTCACACTTAATCATGTATGGTATAAAGAAATCACCCCACCTCATCAAATAAAACCGCGGTTGGTGACAATCATACCATCATTAGAAAAGATTTATGTTGTTTCAGTCCCATGGAAGAATACAAGGATATGCGATGCGGATTTAGGACAACTTATCGCCATAGAACAGTTACGCCATTACCCGAGGGGCGCGAGCACGTGTTGGTGAACCCGTGATGATAAGAAACCGGAGTCCTGTGAAATACACCAAATATAGTTACTCAAGCAACTGGGCAGAATTTGAAACAGTACAAAGTAAGAAGTTTCATACAGCATCCGCTATCTTTCGTCAGTGATGACTATATATTTGGAAAGAACGGGCAGAACCAGGTTTTATACCAAAACTCTGAATAGATATGTTAACACTGACGAAAGATGCTGTCCGAAACGTCTGACTGTTTCAAATTTTATCCAGTTGCTTGAGTAACTATTTTCGGCGTATCTTATTACCTGGATGTCTAACATTCATCAACGTGTCCTGTGAAATAGTCTTTTTTTTTACCACAGACAGCTGCAGTTTAGAGCCGTCAAATCTTTTCAATAGTACATATTGCACCTGGCCATGTCCCTGGTGTTTCTGAATGCCCTGACCGCTGAATTCCTAATAGTTGACAAATATCCATTACCGAATTCAAAGCTTTGATACAATTCTCACTTTGTCTTCATAACGATCTGTCACAACGTTGCACAATATATATGTCTGCTTGGCCTGGCGACTTAATTGCAAAATATAGCCAAAAAAAAGGTTTTCATTTGACTTTGATTTTATTTCTGAGACAACTATGTTTCATAATCAGGACCAGATCTCAGACATCCGAACTACACTTCCATGGCTGATGTCAACAGTTGTTGTTGTTCACCTGGTTGGGGGTGGGTGGGGGTGGTGGTGCTAGCCATTCCCTTTCAAACGTGCTCGATGCACCTCCTCGAACATGGGACCCCCAACTTAACGTCCCTTCAACTGTGAGGCTGCTACCAATTGAGCTACAAAGACATCCCTACACTTTTCAGAGCTATTAAGATGTTCCACTCAATAAGCTATGTAGTGACGTCAGGTATAATACAGTAACGGTGTCCGGTTGACTTTCATGAAACAGTTGTGTCCTTCATGAACATGGCTGTAATTCATGAACCTTAAGTCTCTCCTTATCTATGTTCTTCAGTAGTTGCAGGGTGTTATACAAGTATGAATGATAAGAAACGACCTTGAATTAAGTTTGAAGGCTACATTTGCGACTTTCGCTCTTGCTGCAAATCGTCACAAGGTCATTGCAAGTAGGGGGTGCTTTTTCCAGCTCGATCAAATAATCTGCTAGAGGCTGTTTTCATGACCACAGCAGAGCTGATGGTTCCGCAACGCTTTACTGATTTAGAACCGCAGACGAGTTTGTCCATTTGAGTTCGGCGGAAGTAGAGAGGTTGTAATGCGATACTGCAATCAGCCGGTCGTTTTACCATTATCACTGCAGGACTGACTTTTTACTACCCATGTTATATCTCCATTTATGAAGGTTTCCAATTAGAAATAAGTCGCGCTGTTAGACGACCAACACATCCTGATGGACCGTATTATTCCAAAGCGACAAATCGACATTCTCTCTGATGGATGTCTATCATTGGTTGACATGACAGAAAAATACGTTAGACCGATGCTGATTAGTAAAAAAACTCTTATACAGACAAAGTCCAAAATCGCTGACTGTATGAAATAGATGTAAGATACCTCCCCAAACGTGCATAACATTAACGACATAAGGGCGGTCTTCCCAGTGAATTTACCATGATTGTCATACCTACACGGACCTCTAGACGATTTGTAATTTCCTTATCTGTGAAACTCTGCATATCGTCCAACGTCAAGCAATTACCCTCATTCTGCTTGGACATACGTGTTAGGGTAATTGCTACCTTGTCAGGTGTCTAACTGTTCCGCGCAGTTGAACATAAGTGCACATAGTACATATGCTGTTGCTAATTTCCCCCGCGGTCCGTTATGCGCCGGAGACGTGCAGAAGCGATGTTGCCGACCAGCTCAGGTAGTCGCGCGTAAGTGGCCAGTCTCATGCAGCGATGGGAACAGTTAGCGACATGCCATTTGTTTCTCTTCCTCCCCCTGATGTACGCATGCATACTTAAGACCAGGTTAAGACACTAGTTGTTTCTTAATGTGCATAATTCCTTTTTCGTACATTAGAGCAGGAGAAGTGAGCTGCATGGCTGAAATGGGCAGGTCTTTATGGAAGCCGTAGGCGCGGATCAGCATAGACTTGCTCATCAACACCTTAGAGTACTGGATGTGTGATTTTTGTTTTGTCTATGATGTAGTTTTATACATCTATGAGAAATTACTTTATCAGCTAATGTTACACTAATGGGAAACCACTTCATGAGCTTGATGCTTGGTTGGTTCAAGCCAATAATGCGGCAAATCGTCATCAATCGTTTTGAAAGGTAAATACGAGTATGATAGAATTTATGGTAAAACGTAAGAAGTTTTATGGTTTGAAGTCTGCCTAGTGACATGTTGTACTGTACTGGAAAATCATTTTGTTGTTGACATACACAAGTTTATTTCCAACGATTTTCGTTTACAGACAGGTACAGGTAGGTGAATGTGGATAGCGGATCATGAGGAACCATATCCAACAAACACTGATGTATAACAGCGAAATTCTGAAGCAGAGATGGCTATTGCATGTACAGTACTTGAGTTGATGTCTCAGGAACACACCATGCAGGTTTTCCCGCCCGTGCGGCCGGCTGACGTTACAGTTAGAGCAGATGGACCAGCCGCGCAGATTTTCATGAGATCGATAGAAACCCTGTGATTCCCAGTTAGCACATAATCCAATTTCGTGACTTGTTTGATGTAATTGAAACTTCCCTGACGATGCACAGATGGCCATATCAGGCTGTATAATGTCCCATGTGTGCGGTGGCCGGTATTTACAGCGCCGCTAGAACGCTCGGTTCCAAGGTGTATAATTTCATATAATTTCGAACCGTTATGTGTGAAAACCGTTTTCTTAAAGAAACGTTAAATGTTGAATAGCTGGGTCAGGTATTAGCATCTGAAGTGACGGGTAATGATCTAATGAACCATGTCAGAAGGCACCACCTTAAAATTATTCGTACGTCAATGAGCGCTAATCTAGCCTTCCCCTCTTAAATGCATATTGTACGAGATTCTGGACAGTTTTGCAGTCGTTACTCCCCCGTGCCTCCTCTGATCAGCCGCTTCAATTGGACGACTGATGACCCGCATGGGTAAGAATAACGGTTATCACCGAGTCAGCAGTTTCAAAATTGCTGGCTTCATGTTTGTTATGTACCTTGGGGGAAAACACTGTATCCCCTATCTGGGAGATGCCCAACCAATTACTTCCAATAAATCTGGAGATAGTTCACGCATTAATGAGACACTAGATCGCCCTGTGACAAAGTTCGTCAGTGTCAAGAATCACGAGGGACACTGGTACAGGACGGCAGCATGGGCAGATGGTTGACAGGTGGTCGACTCTGTTGCTCACATTGCTCAGGAGACGTTAGTACATACATGTATATGGTAGCCATTGACATACTTCTTCTGAATGTCACAATCATAGGAGGAATAGAAATTCCGCATGGATTCCAGATAGCTTGACCTGGTCTCACTAAATACCTTAAAAACGTCCACTAGATAAATCTCAAAAAGAGACGTTTGTTGATAAACAATATTTCTTGCATATGTTGCTCGTTTCTACAATGTATATATTCGCGGTTCACCCAAACACACCAAAGTCTAGCCTGTATTTACACAAGCTCTCGGTCGGAGGTTACTGACCCCCAATGGCGGTTACCGGCTGGCCACTAGGTGCGCGATTCATCAGGCTAACCAAAGTCATACCTGAAAGCACTCATGCCTGCCATCACTTGACCCAGATTCTGAAACCGTTTCACCAGAACGAAAATTACACCCCTACTGTTATGAATCAGTGTTACATTCCTGTCCGTGTTGAACGTATTAATGAGACCTTCATTTCAAACTACAGTGACCCTTCTCCACATTAAATATTGGGACAGTACACTAAGGCATGACGGGAGATTTTCCAGCACGACACATGCTTGTACACTGGATGTTCGTGTATCGTGTATCTTGCCCCCACATATTAAGGGCGTGACATCCTATTATAGAATGTTTTAAAGATAGTTAACCATGCCCATTATCTCCATGAGAAATGGAGATTTTTTCATGGAGATACATGTATTGTTTTGAGCGTGTTTGTGTGTGTGTTTGCGTGTGAGGTTGTGTGTGTGTCCGGATGCTTGAAGTCAGCACAACTGAAGAACGTCTGGTATGTGACACTGGAACTGCATTGGCGTTTTTGTCAAAATCTTCCAAGAAGAATAACTGAAGAAAGGAATTTTCGTGTTATTTAATATGAAGATAGCCTAATCAGAGATGTACAAATGTAGTGCAAATTATGCAAATTGGGACTTAATTTGCATAAGTAATGAGGAAAATCTATATTTTTACTAATGTATGCTGTCAGAGACATGAAGTTTAGAGACCCCATGCACACCTCAAAACATTTCGGCACCCTAGTCATGACTGCAACAGATGATAATGAATTTCAGTTTCTAAGCTGCCACGAAAAATCGAGTAAAGTTCATGCCGGAAGGCACCCGAAGCTAGAATCGTTCTGAGAGCTTACCGTTTCCTCATGGCGCCTGAGGGTGGGGGAAAGTACACCACGGACAAGTGTTATTACACAGCAGTGTCGTGCTGAGCGCAGCACTAAAGATCATGATTAGAAACACTTTAATGTTCAAGACAATTTGTATTCAAGCTCTGAAGTCTTTTGGGCAGATGGTATCCTTGGATGGTGCGGCGGATCAGCAGCCATCAGGGCGCCCGCGATATGCAGTGCTGAGAAAATTAGCTTACCTTCGCAGCGAAACCACATATACTGCGCGGGACTTTATATTAACTCCCCGGGTGTGTTTGGATTCCCTTTGTTACAAATTCACAAATTATCAGCCAAAGGTAATGAAATTCCACTCAAGGCAAAGATAAAAGAGCGTTATTAAGAGCACTTGTTCTGAAACAGTAAACCAACCTGATTTCGTCTCCATAAAAGTATGAAGCTTGTCACAAGGTCCCCAATGGGCGGCTGGCTTAGGGCTCGCCTGGAAATCAAAGTTAATTCATTTGGTAGCTCTCTAATTAAATGGTCCAGGGACTTTGACGGCGATGTAATGCTCCATCAATGTCAGGAATTATGCTTATAAGCGTTGTTGTGCAATATAACAGCTTACTTGGTGACATCTCTACTTACAGATGATCTTTCATGCCAGTATCATACAGCTAACACGAGCTTGCAAAGATCACTAGGCATTCCTTTATGGAATTATACTAAAGCATAGTTTTTATCTTTGAAACAGTCCCTGACATAGAACGTCTAGTTTTCTCATTAACCCTGCTTGTTAGATTACGCTTAAAGATTGCACAATAATGTATTGATTGCACAAGAGCGTGTAAAGTTACTTAGGGACATCGTTTTGAAATGAACTGTCAGCCAAGGCGTACCAAAAATGGGAGGTCAAAGCACAAGCTGCTAGCATGACTGATATCTTAATATTGCGTCATCTGACCTTCCTACATAACTAGCTGTATTTTTGCAATCAAACTGAAAAGGTCATATTCTCAATTTCAAATATGCCCTGCAGTCCTCAAGTCTATTCATCAGCTAACGGAGGTAGAGACCATTTGATATTTTTGAAATATGAGTCCCTCTTCGGATTATGGTGAACTTACAAAAAATATTTATATGCTTGACGTAATTGCAAGGATTTTAATATACAATCTGAAACGAGCCAATCAGATGAGTTCCTGGACGGAAGCTGCGTACGCGGTGTGTCGTGACATAACCGGTACAGTTTTATTCACACGTCACGCATGCGCGCAAGAACCACAGCCAGTCATCCTGCAGTCTTACACTGGGGATGTTTACCTCACTTTCTGCTGGGAATTTTGTCCTCTGTTTTGTCCATGTGGTCTTTTGATACATGGTTCTACTAGAGTAACCTAAGTAGAAATTTGATGTCCTGTACACAGAACTGAACATCACCGAGGTTGTTCTCTGCAACTGTCTCCCAAATCGCATCATAGACTTGGTTGGCATACATACGCAAGGACAAGGCGAGCGTCACAGCGTTCGGTAAGTACACGGGGAGCGGTCTGTTTCTCTTCTCAATATTCTGAAGGTTATTTGCCCATCAAGTTTCAAGGCAAGAGACTGAAACCATCCTTTCGCCGCACTGGAAAATCATTCATTATCGAGTGCCCGTGGGAGATCAAAGACGAGCCTTTCCAATCAGCGCGCAGCGCTTTCCCTGTCAAACTCTCTTGTTATCAGTTCGACTACGAGATGGCTGACAGAAAGATGCTTGTTTCCTCGTCTGCGATGACATTGGCGCGGGTGGCCCTGGTAGCTGTTTTAGGCGTGGTGTGCCATGTGGTGCTGGCTGAGGAGGGCAGCGTTATCCTGGACGGTAACATCACGCTTGGCGGGCTGTTTCCCGTGCACAGCCGGGGTCCGAACGGTGTGGGATGCGGGGAGGTGAAGGAGGAGGCCGGCATACAGCGCATGGAGGCGATGCTGTACGCTATCGACAAGATCAACCAGGACGACACACTTCTACCGGGGGTATCCCTGGGCGCACACATCCTGGACACCTGCTCCAGCGATACCCACGCTCTGGGGGAAGCCCTGGCCTTCGTGCGGTCCATCATCGACCGGGACGTCAGGGACGCCGTGTGCAAGGACGGCGCGCCGGCACTGAAGAAGCCCCGCCGACCTGTGGTGGGCGTCATCGGGGCTGCCTCCAGTTCCGTGTCCGTCAACGTGGCCAATATTTTACGGCTTTTTGAGGTAAGACGATCATTCAGTGCCTTTCAAGACATGACCATAAGGAATAATCGTAAATGAAATTGACACATTTAATGCAGCACGGTTTCTTCTATAAATCTTCTTCTCTTAAACAGACGCAACGCATAGTAACATCCCACACTTAAAAAGACGGTAGATGTGAAACTGTGAAATACGATGGTTTTCTAAAACAATATCAAAATACCTGAAAATGACAAGTCTAAGTTTAAATAACACCATTGGTGAAGTCCATGGTGCTGAACTATCGGCTCCTATGTTACAAAGACTACATTGACTTAATGAGAACAGCATTCACCTGACACCGGGCCACTTTTGCTCGGGCTATCTTAATCCTAGGAGTAGTTTTTGTTTTCTTCCTGTTTTTCTGATTGGATTATTTCCCAGAGACTGAGCAATACGCCTCTGAAATTGAGTACAGTCTGTATCCACCTAGCTAACGAACTTCATTTAACACGTCAGAATGTATATCTCTCTCATCCAGGATATAGATAACGTCACAACCAATTCGTATAAATAGGCTATGTATTTGAGCCTTCATACCCTGATATATCTTCAATTCCATTATGTGCGAGGTGGGGACTTAATTTCATCCACTTGCCTTTTCGTAATAGACCTCTAGGAGACGTCCTGTGTACTAATATTCAAGCGGTCTGGCGCTCATAATTGTCATCGAATATCTATTCAGGCAATGCAACACAGCAACTACTGGTTCTGAGTCCAATGCTTTAACCGTTACGCCACACACGAGCCACACAGATGCTCAAAGAGATCGGGTATTGAGTGAACACTTGAGTCAAAATACTTGTCAAAGTTGCAGTCATCACGTCTAAGGTGATCACGCACGATGTATAAAAAGAAACCGACCATTGAAACATCTCAATTACCATGACGTAGATAAAAGTTTGAAGACACTGCCGACAAAAGACTAACTGTGTGGCTGGTCATTTTAGCTCTTTGTAATGTAATGTAAGGTAAGATTGGACTCTATTCTCACAAAGAGGTTAAAGATAGAACCTCCTTCATTTTAAGCAAGCATGTACTGTGCATATACACCATTTGCTGCCATGCCTGCTTGTAAAGATGTACATAAGGGCAAGGATATTCTAAATAATACCATTGATTATAGTAACAATCCACGCGGTGTAAGCTGAACGCCACGTTAATGGTGTGGGCATTGAGGACGTTAAGGAGAGAAAGAAAAATGTAAATGACGTGATCTGTGAAAAAGGGGATAGCCGAATGTTACAGATACCAATACACCCACCCGGAAACACCAACTGCGAAACGCACGAGGGTGTTTTGGCAATAGAGAAAAGCACAGCTTCCGATAATATCTCTGTGTGGTATTTTCCATGGTAGATTAATATATTCACCAGAACAATCCGCAATCACTGTATTGACGAGCAAACGCGGTCCGTTTGTGTGGAGAGGAGCATCTCTTCTTGCCGTTTCATGCCAAGCTATATCCGTCTATGGCATAGCATCCATGTTATCATATCATACCACCGTCTTTCCATGTCTCACAGTTATAGTTCTTCTGACATTTCATAGGCACTGCAAAGAAAGCATACTTTATATTCAGTATCTCTCCCATCAGCCACCAGTGCCTGTGTGCTCTTGTTATCTTATCAGTGAAGCTCCGGTCCTTGAAAATCTGTAAGAATTATGTTCTTTGTGAGGCCAATTCCTTGGCGAAATCAGCGATTCCCTTCAGAGGGGGTTGCAAATAAAAATAGATCTACATGGCATAATTTACCAGCACACATACAATTCATTTCACTGCGGGGGGTTTAGATAGTTGTCATGTTGGGTCTCCTGATTAATTGTGAAGGGTTAGTTCATCTATCTAGGATGAAAAAGGAAAAGGAGGAGTTCATCTATCCCATCTCAAAAGTGAGTAAGAGAATCATATCAGCCAGTCAATGTAGGATCGACCTCACGTACTGCCAGGTTCTTAATCAAACCCGTCCCACCGGCGATCCGTCAGACAGACGGCATAGAGGTGTCAATCCGAGCTGACACTATCAGCTACAGGTGACACCATTATCATCGTCATCCGGAAACAGCTTATGAACCCTGTGATATCATCTACCTCTCGTCGCCCTCACATATCAGCGGCGTCCTGACAGACAGCGTGACAAAGTCTTCCTCTGCTGCTATCGTGGCCTTCATCTTAGCTCGAGGAAAAACATTCGTTATCCTTTCTGTTCGCAAATCTTGCATTGAATGCCCTCTGTTGTAGGGATGTAAACTCGCTAACTGCAAACGCTTTGTATTTGAAAGGGATTAATCTTTTTCACAGTCAACCGGTTATGTGATACTTAGTCCCGGCTGAGTGAATCGACAAGGGAATCCAAAGACTTCTCCATCTAATGTTACCGTGTCAGCAGTGCACAGGGATGAGACACGTAAATGTACCAGTTACTCCAGAATTGCCCTTTCTGTAATCATAGTTGTGTCTACACTGCATTAGGGACCATATTTAACTCTTGATTTTTCTTCACTTTTTTTTGGGGGGGCGCACTTTTTTCTCGTCCAAAACATTTACAATCAGTATCACCCCATTGGGATACATATCCTCAGCTTAACTTTTCATTTCAGAGGCTAGAAGATTACGACTAGGATAATCAATCAATCAATCAATCAATAAAATCAATAAAATCTATCAATCGAGCAAACAACCAATCAACAAATCAATTGCTCAATCATTGATACATTCTTCTGCCAATAATCTTTTGTCGAAGAACCGTCCACTACGACAGTTTTGACATAACATCCATCCACACAGGACGTCGTGAGGGGATTCCGCTACATCCCCGGGGAATGTCAGCACCTTTAATTTAACCAGGATCAACACAGTAAAGCAAAATGACAAGATAATCCCCGTGGTGATATAAACTGAGATATGATGTCTCATCGGATGACTCGTAACCGCTTAAGGCTGACGGTGTTTAATATGTAGCTACTGTGGCAGTAACGGGATATTGATGTTTATTACCCAATTATCGTCCCTCAAAATGTTATCATCTTTTCAGCACACCTCAGATGAAGTCTATGAAGGATTTCGGAATTATCTCTCCATTATGAATAATTGCAATGAAGTTACTTGAACGCCCACACATCACACACATAATCACCAATTGACAAGTGTTCGTTGGGTGCTCCCAGTAGGTTATTACTTTTGACAAACTGCATAATATGGCGAATAGAATTGTTAACAAACCGTATAAGTGATACAGTATTTCTGATAGCATAAGTGCAAGTTCGCGGCACTATACCGTATACGTCATTGTGAAGGAACGGAAAGGAAAACCTTGTCTAACACTATGCGTGTACGCCATTTTGTTTATTTCACTGAACTTTTTGATCAGGTAACACCCTTTTCATCACGACCGCCAAATCTGCTTTTTTTTCAGTGGCATTAAGTAGTCTTAGGAATTGGTATTAAGTGCACTTCACCCCACTGTATTATAAAATGTTATAAACTCTAGACAGCACGTTGCAAGGTGAAGCTATAGCCACGTGTTTGAGAAATAAACCCAGCCCCAGTTAATGAGGTTTCGGATCCAGCCTCAAGGCCATGATTTCCTGTGACGTCCAAACGTAGACCTGATTTGTTTTCTTGACTCTTTAAGATAGTCATACCTTTTTGATCATATCAGACACGAAAGAAAGATGCTCTCAGACTCTAGTCTCCCCCATATTTGATAAAAGAGACCGAGTCAAAGGTGGTGGTTCTGCATGGGTTCGTTCAACCCAGCAACTGTTGGTAATGGCCGTTAAAATCCCTATCTGTCAGGTAAGCCATGGTTGTTCTTAAACTGCACCGCGGAGCTCACTATGCTGTCATAGTAAAGCATAGTAAATTTTTAGTTGCATAAATAAATAGCCACACATTTAGGTGATACTGCGAAGTTTAGACACGTCATGTTAAACAGATCTTCTGTGGAAGTTGGATGTGACTTGTTTGTGTGCAAGGGAATATTTGATAAAAAGAAGAAAAACAAGAATGACTGTCGAGTTTATATCACATACAGTCAGGCGGCATCAAATTTCGTCCGCCCATATTTGATACCGATGACATATCAAACGTTTCTTTGTTCAGTGGCGGTAGGTCAACATGTGTAGACAGTGTACGTGTTAGACGTCATGACCCGACTTCGGCTTCGGGCCGTCTTGGATCAAATGTCCAAAGATGAAAGACTAACTCCTATGTAAGCAGACATGTATTCAACATATAATGTAGAATGCTTATAGCAAAAGATGACAGTTGACCAAAATGATTTGAACCAAAGACTGCTTGTAACGGTCTTTATTCTTCCTCGTCTTTATAGTCCCTTTTTACGTTGTGCGTAGAAACTTTCACCAGTAACACACGTACGCTACTCGGCTATGCCATTAAAGCCCGCTCTTTGAAGCGTGACTCGAAGGTTTTTCTTAAGTGCAGATGACCGGCGGCTGGAAGAACTGAAGCTTTGCAGAAAATAATGAAAGTCAGAGATCGGTGCTTTTGTACAGACACCTGTTAAGTCTTGATGTCACCTAGTAATTAGATAATTCACCCCCGCACATTCCAAATCCAATCCTTCAGAAGACGAGTATAGTGGACTTACGACCACCGAGCTCGGAAAGACATAAAAAGTAATCTTGAGACCTAGTACTGCATGTTTTTAATGGCAAATGGTCTCTCCCTAGAAATGGTTACTTTATACGGATTGTATCCCAATACAAGCTTAAAATCCTATGAGTGGTCGTGAGGGTATGGCTAAATCGGTTTTTGGTCCTTCACTAACGTGTAACATTGGGGGGGATTCTACTCGAAAAGAAAGAGATTTCAGCATGGTGGAAGGTGCCGTTATTCTTCTTCTGTCGAACTCAAAGCGTACTACTGGAGACGAAGCCTACTGCTTTTTCGGCAGCTGGTAGTGCAATGCTTCGGCTCGCCTTTTATAGCCAAACACCCATACATCCATACAGAATGTGAACCTGATTGTGAGTACCGGAGTGCGCAGACCGCTACGCCACACGGACACGACAATGTCGTTACCAGGTACCGTGCGTGATCGCTGCTGTAGCTAAACGGACCTCCTTGAGATATTGGATGTTTAAAGAGACTTCAAATCAAACATCGAATCTAGATGCCGAAGCACAATTAAAGTACACACGCTGTTACCGCAAGTTATTTCACAATGTAACTTAACCTTGTGGAATGTGAAATTTTACGTTTTGTTAATGAACAATTTTAGATACACGTTGCAATCATCATCATCAACATCAATATCTCTGATGTACGTCATCTAGGAGATACTTGACACGGCTGATGAACCACGCACTAAAAGCGTGTATGTAAAATGTAAATTGTGAAATCCCTAGTTCGAGGAATGCCAATATAACCTGCTGATCCAAAAATCTTGCTCAGTGTCAGTGACGAAAAGTAGTGGATGCTAGTCTGACCGTTTCCAAAATCATATCCAGTTGCTTGACATGAGTAACTGCTATTTGGCGAATCTGAGCGTTACTTCTGAACATTAGCGTCCATATAGCATCTGTTCCCAGCCTCCTAGAGCAATTCTACGGGGACTGATAAGCAGTCGTATTGAATGCGTTTTGACTATGTTGTTCATACAGTTATCCCAACGAATTCTATAGATAATCTTTTTTTAACAGTTTGTGTGCTTTGTTGTCTTTTTATACATACTTTTACATTTTCCCTGATATTCTGATTAAAAGTCGGGGGTTGCACAAATCCAATTTAGGTCGAAGCGAGGTCGCAGCGCGATCGCTGTCTAGTGAAATGGGGGCCTTCGAATGAGGTGGCATCAAACAACACAGACTATTCGTACTGAGTTGCGAATTGCATTATCTAATCTGTGTTCCATGAACAATGAAATGAAAACAGTACAAGAGCAGTTTTAATATGCATGCAGGAATGGTATCAGACTAAGCTCCGAAAGGACGTTGTACTTTGTATTCCTGGTTGTAAAATAAGCCCGGTCGCCGGGGTATCACTGGTTCTATCAGTCCATTAGTTGCTGATACAAGATCTGCCGGGAATTGGTGATTTGACAGATGGAAGGTAATGATGATGTAGACTAGATGGCGCGACTAGGACGTCATTGCCCGTATGTCCATGCTGCGTGTATGCAAAAGACAACCTATTACCAGAAACTAGAAGCTCCTGCTGTTAAGAATGCCCATCGGCATTCTCACGGCAGGGTCTCCAAACAACGATGTCATGCTGCTGAAAACTTTTCGACAATAATCCTGAGACTCTAGCTCTGCAATAACTTTGAGTACTTGTTTTTCTACTTGAGTTGTTATAGGGAATGATGGAGCACCTTGTTAGCGACTTTCCTTCCTTCAGTCATCCATTATCTGGGAAGTCTGGCTCATTCAGAAGATCACTTCGGCGGCTTTTCTGCCAAGATGGAGAAGAGGAAGACGCAGGTTTGACAACCAGAGGAGACGAATAGCTGTCCGGGGATGAGTGGATATAGAGGAATGCAAAGTTGATCGATACGTTCGGAAATTCAGGTCCAGGTACACGGCTATGGTTTTGTAATTGGATTATCTTCACCGCATCAATATTTGATATAGTCAGAATCAAACAACAACCTTTAATTGTTACGTTTTAGGTAAACTATCAATATTCTAGGGTGATCAAGTCGAAAAATGCATTGCTAACAATGATGAAGTAGTTTGAACAGAGACGACGTTGGTAAAGATGACTTATTTGTATGCCAAATCCATAGTCTACTATCATGGGTATTACTACCACGTACTGCTACATCTGGTTTTACTGAAATCTCTCAACGCCGTTACTTATCGTGTATGGCGCGTCTTAGATCCTAGATCTGAACAGTTTAGTCTGCCTCATAGCTGTAGAAACGTTGCTTTTCGAGACATGACCCTTGAATCCCTTTGTCACTCTGTATGGTTCCATAGGGACGTGATAGAACTACAGAAGGGTTTGTAGATAGCTGTGCCAAGCATTTGGACACGTAGTTTGACTAAAACAACCTTTTGCTTGGCGTCTGACCATTTCACAATCATTCAGCTTAAACGATCGGCAGGTCCATGGTCTCATTGCTATGCACTAAAAGCATTAACGTTAACTGTAGGAGCGATGCATTCTAGTTCCGATGTACACAAAAGGAAAACCCGATAGGCATGCAGAAATGGTTGCAAATAAACTTATATTGTGGGTTTGCGCCAGTCAAAGTAAGATAAAAGCTCCGGTACAGCACATTCCTGAAGTATGTATTATACATGGTGTTCTCGAAACCGGGAGAGAAATTTGAGCTGGATTCACGTAACAGGTGTTCATTTTTATATTCACCAAACGTCGTTCCTCCCTTCCTGCCTTTCGTGTACGTATCTAGGACCATACCTGACTGCTCCTGGCAGTGCAATCTTATCACAGTTTTTCAGCTTCTTTTATCTGAACACGTTCAACTGGAGTACTTTGTGAGTTAGACTATCTGGGGTTTCATACGGTACATATGCATATCCCAACTGTAGTGTTTGACAGAGCACCAGGATAAACATCTGAGACGAGAGTCGGTACAGATGAGGCCCAAGGCGATTCCTGCCTGCATAGACTATCCTCTACATAGACTATTACATTTTTCGAGGAGGCGATAACATAACGTTTCAAGTCGTAAATTGTAAGCTACAGTTAAAAACGAACAGCACAAGACACGTGAACATCGAAGTCCAGATCGTCTGAAAGTCCATTGGTTTACAATAGGTGGAGAAATGGTGGACGGTTCATGCGGTTGATTCCAAATATAAAACCTGTTTATAGCTATGCTTACCTCGGCGAATCAGTATTTCCTATTTCAACAAATCGTGGAAGCATACTCGATAATTGTAAGTGTGTGTAAGTGTTTGCTGTAGCATACAAACAGATACAAAAATACTCAACGTGTTGCTATTGAAAAAGTACTTTGTTTTGAAACCTTCGGTGAAGTGCAATTTGGCACATCTACGTAAAGGCCAGATTCTTAGTGAGTCCGCATCTCAGAATTCGGCACGTTGCAACTTGTGCTTAACATTTAGTTCTGCATTTCGTAAACAAAGTTGTTGAGTACATGAAGTGAGCCCATGGCGGTGTTCGGAAGCTTAAGTGTGAGTGACAAGTGCTTAGCAACGAGTAAGGTGATTACGTACGTATCTAGTTAGTCTTCCGATATACGTTACTTTCAAGTCTATCAATGATGAAAATTCCATCTGCAGATCTTAGAATACTTTGAAGTAGATGCAATTAATCGTCAAAGGCAAGGCACAGTCTTGATCAAATCCGTAGCTGCTTTGGGCACTAGATTTGCATTTTTGGTTGCTAAAAGATATGTTTAAAAAATAATGACATTACCTGTCTGACGTGCGTAGTTTGACAGATATCTATAATTAAAATATCGTCGCAAATTCTGTACCAGCGCGCGGACTCAGTAGTCCCAGGCGTTAGTTTTACGTACCTGCTTCCATCAGAGAAAGATTTGCGAGGTAGATGAGATTGGGGTAACAGATACAGGCCCAGATGTCTTTTCAACGCAACTTGTAAAGGTAAACTTTATGGGTTCACTGCGTGTAATGAGCCTTTCTGGATGGTCATAAAGCGTTCTAACATAAGTATCATTACCTGCCCTCCTTCCATCCACGGCGCCTCTCTGGACAGACCATAACGTCTGCTGATCCTAGTTCACACACCACACCGGGAAATATGTAGATATTTTCCCAATAAACGTGTTCGTTCTCACATCGTTAACCAATGATTCGCAGAAAGAGACAAATAAGTTTACTCCAGTCACACAAAACACATATTTGAAAAGGATGAAAGTGGATGTTGAATTTTCCGACGACGATGAAATTCGATGAAGATACTGAAGATCTTTTTATTTCCTCAAGTTGATGCAGACGATAACGCAGATATTTCAGTCCAGGCAGCACGGGATAATCCTCCCTTCCATTTTACCTTGAGCCACGCTGGAAGGGTAATAGGTTTGCCCATGGCTTTGGAGTGGGTTGTTCTGGCGATGAAAACCTTCATAGCACATCAGCTCATCAATCTGTTTCAAAACGTGAGATCCTCGTGTTCTCCTGTATCGAACATCTGCTGTAGATGTACGGATGGTTTCCCTCTTACCAGCCATAAACTATTCGTAATGCGTATGATATGTGCCATATTTAGGAGCGTCCATATTAGAGGCCCTCGAAAATGATTCACAAGTTTTGGAAGTGTAAAAAGTTCAAACTTTGAAGGGTTGTGATGATTTAAAAAAAAATCTTTTAGTCGACAAATTATTATTTCTGTTTCCAACTGTTCCTTGCATTGCTCTCCTACCTAGGAATGCAAGGTCTCCTACGCATTTAGTCCTTTAGGTTACTCCCTGATCAAAAGTTGCATCAGAGGTTGAGGGGGGGGGGGTCGTTGCCTTCTCTTCGGCACTTCGCATGTACCTTCAGTCGCTGGCTGAAAAGACTATAACACATGTTCAAAACATATGCTCCCGACAGTGCAGCTTGTAATTGTATCTAATTTGTGTTATCTGGGCCAAAAATTTGCCAACAGAGGGATTATAAAGTTTGCCAGCGGCTAGCCGAGCCCACAGGGGTCCCGTAAATGCACAGTCTGGGTTTTCACGCCGAAGCGCTTTCGCCGCTCAAGCACACAGGTGTCCCATAGACAGCACAGCGGGCGTCTGTCTCGGTAAGGCGGGCTCTAGTTAAGACTTAAGTAGTCTGTGCTTTGCATTGGGGAGACGGCGTCACCCTTCCTGTTCGGAGGCAGAAGTCGCTTTGATTAAGGTGTGACAGACATTATTGTCTGTGTCTAGCAATCAAATGTGAGAGCATAGGGGCAACTTTTATCCCTCGTACACAAAACTCCACGAACAATCAAACGATGAAATTGGACAGATAGACTGCGGTCTTTTTGTTAATAAATCGTGTTAAAGACTGGTGTTGAAGCATGAAGAAGTGGTGTTCGTGCACACACCATTGCCATAGTCATGGACGTATTAAGCAAGCAAGTAGTTGCAAATAACTTTCCAAAAGTGAGCACCAACTCTTTCTCCCGCAAGGCCCCATTCCCACTAGACGGCGATCGCTGAGCGACCATACAGTGACCAAAATTGGATTTGTGTAACGCTTAATTTCATGACTTGAATATGATGCAAGATGCAAATGTGTGATCTAAAAGACAACAAAACATACAAAACGTAAAAGAATCTTTTTTGGTCTATGACATTCGTTTAAAGATCTTTCAAATCTTTGGTCCATCAGCGATCGAAGCCTCTAGTGGGAAGGGGATGTAAGCTGATATCATCGGCGCCATCCTTTAAACTTACCCAACCGCAGGTCCCCTCACGTGAGATCATATCACTAATCTCCCACAGCATCTTATTAAGCATAGAGCCGGGGCGAGTTCATCCTCAGTAATTGACTGCATTAAGGTTTCTCCCAGTCCTGTCGTTAAAGCACCAGGGAGGCGGAGACGTGTAGAAATCTCATCAGCAGACTCCCATCAGTCTTTAACCGGATTTTAACGTCTTGTTAGTCACAGAGTTCAGAACTAAACCCATATGTTTGTCAGGATATACATACTAGGACACGGCACCCTTAATGTGCTGTGAGGTGCTTAAAATGTGAAAATGTGTCAACTAAACAGAGCAATGGTTTGTCAAACATATTCGCCCACAGACTGGACTTGTGTCCCAGTTGCCGTTGGATTTAAGTGAGCAGCCAATACAAGGGATTGTTTAAACCACAAGAAATGTTTTAATACAAAAACGTGAATTTTGAATCACTTCCATGATCCCACGTATTCATTCCATTGTCATTTTTCATTTAGGTTTTATTATTTCGCACAGTATTCCCGATACACCCCACGACGGCGATACGTTATCAATAAAATGTGTCCGGAATCCCAGTCCTTTACCGAAATACCTCTTTTTCATATTTCTTTGATTATCTCTCTATGTGGGTGGTAGGCCATGTCTCTCTAGGCGACTGCATGGTCCAGAGAGATTCAATATCATCTTATTAAGGCACTCGTGAAGTCTCTGCAGGATCTAAAACTGAAGTTGCTAAGCGGAAAACTGATTATTTTCTTACCGTAGAGAAAAACGAAAGGCATGTCTTTCTCTGAAGATTACTTTCATGAAAAAGGCATGCTCAATGATTGACTTTCGTGCAGTGTACGTTGTCTCAAAACTTACTACAAGAAGAGATGTACTCAGCTGAAAAAAATCCTGTAAACTTAATTCAGTGGCCCAGTGTCGTGACTGTCACGTATTTTCATAGTTAAGCTTTTTAGGAGCTCGATGTTCCGAACATGTAACAAGGAGGCTAAGCTCTCATCAATCAAAGGGGCTCAGAAGGGTAGGGGTTGGCTCAGATCTAATGCCTGGCACAGTGTGCATGCCATGCGGCAGATGCCGATAGATGAAATGGAGGCACCCCCTTTACCAATGAGGATAAGAGGTATCGTTTGACCACTTTAATTTATTTATTCATGAGAGATTCACAGAGAAATATCTGCGAGATGCCGACAGCAGGATCGTGGGATGTTCCTGTACACGGCCGGCACCTCCAGCGGAGTACAAAAGATGATATTTAAGTATGTAGATAAGATCATACAGCTGATACATACCAAGTCTTCAGTAATCCCACTAATCAAGAAAACAGGTACAATACAAAAATCAGTCTAATCTAAACACAAAGGTAGTCAAAAACATTGAAGCGTCGAAATGATCGGACAAAAAGTGTCATTAAGTAAATGTGCACAGGGATCCATTCGAAAGGTTAGCAGTTTCTCTTCTTTGATTCAGCCTCAACAGGGGAGGACTTCTGAGATCTATTTCACCTCCGGCTCCGTATCTCTTTTTTTCTCCTCCGATGTTTAAGATCTGCGTCACCGTTCCTTAAGCACCTATATCACTGGACCTGCGGCACGCGTTGGCGGCGTTGCTGCGTCCTAAACTGGATTTCTGTTACCCTTGACTTAATAATGGACTTTCATTCAAAACGTTCGAGTATGACTCACAAGAGGGTCTGCATGGGGGGTCCTGGCAACGCTTAACGGTAAATTCAGGCCAGCCGATAACGCTTAACGGTAAATTCAGGCCGGTCGATAACGCTTAACGGTAAATTCAGCATTTTTAGAACATGAGATACCCCTGAAGACGACGGTTTTTTGCCACTAGTCGTCCTTATCTTGTGGCAAGAGACCTATTACGCTATGCCATTCTCGCAACCCTTTAAATTCGGCGGCGACAGGAAATTTCCTGATCACGATGACGAGCGCCGAAGGCGCGACGAAAATTTTGAAATCTTGACCCTCTGAAATGCTATTTCCTGCATTCTGAGGGGGGGATTTTGCTGAAGGGTACGCTAAGTTTTATGACATCTCTATTTGAAAAAAAAAAAAAAATACAGAAGAGTTTCAGGTTGATTTTTGAGAGGCGTCACGCCCTCCAGACCTCGCCGGAGCTAGCTACGACATGCCCCCGGGGAGAATTCTTGACACCCTGAAACGCTATTCCTTGCATTTCGATGGACAAATATGACTGGTTTGTGAAAAAATACAGATGAGTTTCAGCTTTGAGTTTTGGGGGTCGACGCCCTCCTGACAATATTTTTCGACGGAGCTCCGGCATGCACCCGGGGAAAATCTTAAAATCCTGAACCGCGAAATGCTTAATTTCCTGAATTTTGAGGCGAAAACTTAACTAGTAGAGTGAAAAATAGAAGTGTTTCAGCTTGAAATTTTATACCCTACCGACATATTTTCGCAGGAGCCGTGTGCTTCCTGGAGAAAATGTTGAAATCTTGACCCACTGAAATGCGTTTTCTTGCGTAACGAGGAATTACTTAATAACGCTTAACGTTGAATTCAGGATGACAAATAACGCCTAACGAGGAATTAAAACGACCAGTAACGCTTCACGAGTTATATACCGATAACGCTTCACGGTAAATTCAGGGCGACCGGTAACGATTAACGGTGAATTAAAATCGCTCGTAACGCTTCACGAAAAAGGGCATGCAGACCCTCTCACAAGACGTAAAAACACAAAGCGTAAAAAGATTCGTTTTTTTCATCGATAAAATTCAAATCGTTCGGTCGCAGCGTGATTGCCAACGTACCGCGGTTCCAGTGAGTGTTGTATGTAGATTTGTTACACTAACTTGGTTATACACGTCAATGCTTTCGGGAACAACATAAGCAATTTACTGGTAATTCAATCTCGGGTGTACACCATCAAAGACCAACAATATTAAATTACACGTCTTTTACGTTCTGGTGTTTTCAGGACCAAGAAACTGCCTAACCCAATTGTCCTCATTTTAAAGTTAATCATAGGGATAAACTTCAGTTGATCACCAAAGGAAAAGAACAAAAGAGATAAAACCAGGCGGACTATATCGACCGCGAATGTTTCAAACAGCGGAAGCGCGGCGTGGCCACGAGCGTTCTGTTTAGTCTCTCACATTTGACGTCTTTTATGTCCCCATTCAGGTAGACGCCGATCGCTGAGAGACCGTACATCGACCAAAATTAAATTTGTAAGACTCTTGACTTGAGAATCGCGTCATGAATCGCGTCATGAATAACCAGTCTAGTTGTTTGACACGTCGATGAAGGTAAGACACCCAGGTATTACAATACGCCAAATAACAGTTACTCAAGCAACTGGATATGATTTTCCAAAAGTTCTTTTGACCATATAGACGTATTCTGTTTGATACAGATGCAGAATGGCTGCTATGTCCTGCATACGGTTGGAGCCCATTTTGTTACAACTTGCGTACGGCGGGAGCTAAGATTTCCCTTTACACCTCCCCCACCAGTATTTTCTATACGTTCATATCTTTAGCACACGGTCTTTCGCAAAGTAATTTCCATCAGGAAGCAAGCTGCTACGGGAAGAAAATTGGGTCGATCGATGATTTGTAATGCATACTCGTATGTGATGTGGATGGAGTTTATAAGTTAAAACCTGGCAGTTGGTTTGATGGGACAGCTGCTGGTGTCATCATTCCATCCCCACACTTTGGAGTTGGTTCGACAAAGATTGACGTCAGCAAAAGAGATCAAAGAAATCCTCGTGGATGTCAACTTCTTGTCGTATAAACTAACTTAAGGCAGATGTTCGTAAGAGATTACAAGCCGGGGAAGATAGGATCGGCTAGAAGGAAAGTGTCGATATTGATACATGTTTGACTACATGTTTGATCGACCATATCAGCACACTGGACGTAATTTTGGTATTCGCAAGAATTGACCTAAGGCAGAGAACTCTACGGACAACATCTTTGGCATATCACATTAAGTGCCTTAATAATGTAATACATAGCCGCAACATTACCACTTCTGTCGATAATACTGTGCTCTCTCCGGACTTCGCGATGATAATGAGTTAAACCCCCGACCCCCGGTGTCTCTGGTGAAGGTAACGAACTAGAAGTAGTCTGGCTAATGATGAAAGTATTGGCGATCCCTGCACACCGCATCGGCTGTTACAGGCCTTAAGCCGGGTGATTTGTGTTGCAATAATCTTTGTACGAGGAGACTCAAAACCTCATTTACCTGAGGTTGGACACAGTAATTCCCGAACAAGAATAGAAGATGATGGATTACCTCCAGCTATTTCTTCACGTCAGAGCAGGGTAATCAAAATACCACATGCGTTGTGTACGTCCTTCATTAAAGGCCTGAAGATACTAATGGTTATTGTGTATTCCCACAACAGTGTTATGGAAACGTAATAGAGACAATGTCGATATGAAGGTTTTCACCTACGTAGCAAACGTGACATCCGGGAGTTTAGTTCATTGATCGCGCGGCTATTTTCATTGAGCATGGGTCCTTGATCTGCGATAGATTTATTAGCCTCCATATGTGCTTTGACAACTAATATTCATTTGATCATTGATCTGTGAGAGCCTCAAGCTGACTCAGCGGAATTAAAGGCTTTATCAATCCGGGTTTGAAGAGGAAATACGGTAGAATTATTTTGACAAATAGTGCTAAAAACATCTCCCAAACATGACTACTGTTCGTTCAAGCGTTCAAACTGTTGCTCGTGAATTGTTGTTGAAATTCGTTGTTCCAAATTGATCTGTGAGAGTCGCAAATTAAAGACAAAATAATGCCGAATTATTTTGACCAAAACTTTCCAAAACATCTCCCAACATGTCGACTGCTCGTATCGTCCAACCAGTAAGAGTCAGATTGTTGCTCGTAAAATTTCTGATGAAATTCGAGGTAAGATGTTTTATCAGATTCCGGCAATCTGATGTGATTCTCCAAGGACCATTCGCCAACTTGCAGATATCCCTTCATCCGACAGAACTAGAGATTGACTCGGCAGTGTCTATCAGCCTCCCTGTGGTGTTTGACCTAATGTCCTGACGCACACTGAACCTATGGACGTGTTACGTCAGTGGTGGGTCAAAGTTGGCAAAGAGGAGCAAAGGTAGCAGCAAATCGACCCACGTTGAACCGGGAAGGCGCCAGGTACAGGCTCCCAGGAACCTTCGACCCTTCTCCTGACGTCACACGCCAATTTCTTGTGTTGGATAAACTTTAGGCAAAATCTGCAAGTATGTACTGACACTGATGATAGGCAGGGTAACTATTGTCGACACTTTGGGGACACCCAGATAAGAGGAATCAGTTTAAGTAGGAAATAGGATCTCTGAGTAGCAGAAGGAGGCTTTTATCCAAACAGAGGTAGATTATAACGGATAGCTCGCGCTAGGGGAAGTTTATTTGCACTCAAGCGTTTGGTTGCAGCAAAACAATTTCCACAAGTTATTTCTATCTCCCCGTTTCAATTGCAGAATTTCAAGGATACACACGCAAGCATATAGAAATTATATGGAAACTTCAAGAAGGTAGAAAGCAACTGGACAGTAACAAAACGAAGACTAGAGCAGGTACGCATATAACGTTATAGGTAGCGAATCGTACTATTAGTATATTTTATCCTCAAGAGATACGATGAAGACCGTACACAGAAGAGCAAGGAATGACATAGATCTATAGAGAACGGATCTATCTACGTTTTGTGTATATAGTTGTGTTTTAAATCATACTTTTATATCTTACATCATTACCCAATTAGATTAAATGATGCACATGCAGGAAGACAGACACATTGGGGGCATGGGGCATTTGATGTTATTATGTTGAACGTGATTTATCAGAGCTTGTGCTCATTCTGTCAAAGTCGCATGTCAGGTTATGGGCATAAGCTTTGGGGATGAACGTGGGCCTGCCTACATCAGGGGCTCTAAGTACTAGAAATAGCAATCAAGCTGTATGAGGATATCATTTTGAATACATATTGATTTGGTACACCGCAGAAATGATTAAGGAGATAGAGCAGGGAGTAGGGAGTTATGTGGCTGTCAATCGTATTGTCATACGGCTCTTGAAAACCTGTTGAACTTTTGCGGATGAACCATAATGTGTTAACTCTATAACAGTTCTAGTCGTCACAATCTGTGCACATGTTATAATCAAGCATCCAGCTAGCTGTGAAGCTAAAATCGGTCAGTTGTTGTGATAGGACAACAACTGTTTCATCATTATATGGCCATCCTGAGGACACGTGGAAGTTGGACAAACCTTAATTTGACTAAAGATTGACGGCAGCAAGAAGGTCAAAGATTTCCTGGCAAGCATGACAACTGCTTATCCTGTAATGGCAGATTAAAAAACCACACAGACGTTCGTAAGAAATTACAAGCTAGGGGAAGACAGGATTGGCTGGCAGAAAAATGTCACTATTGAAACGTTTGATTACATGTGTGCACTTGGCTTAAGAACACATTTGATAAGGTTTGTGTTCGCAAGAGTTTCGCTGAGGCAGGTGAACTTTTGCGATTTTCATCTTTGAAATATCAGTGCCTTAATCATGTAATACCGCAACACGATCACCCCTTGTACACAATATACTGACTGTTCTCTCAAGACCTCATGATCATGGGTTACCTTCACCTGACCCGGTATTTCTGGTGAAGGTAACGAACTTAACTGTAAGTAGTCTGGCTAATGATGAAAATATTGGCGATACCTGCATCCGCATACGTATTGGTCAAATAATCATCTCTGTCATATGTACTTGGCTACCAGCATTCAGTGTTTGCTGTGTTCAATTACAGGATCTTGCAAAGAAACATGCTGAACAACAATATCCAGCATTTATGCACACACGCCACAGTACCAAGTCAACACTACATCTTCACTAGCCCACTAGAGGTAGCTCCGACTATTGGCAAGTTAACCAACCGTTTGCGAGCAGTCCTGACGGTGAGGAGTTTAGAGTGGTGGTATGGTCTGCCAGAGCAAGTATAATCGACTTTTCCGAGCCTTTCCCCTCTAAATCTGCCACGTTGACTGGTTACAAACAAAGGGCTTACTTGCACTGCGTTTTTCTCTCCAAAAACCAGTCTTTCTAAGCATTCGCGACGGTGTATCCAATAAACGTATAAAGCCATTCAAAACCCATTCTTCCTCATTCCCCACAGCTATTGTGTGTTTACGGTACATAATTTATAACAGATATAGAGCTTTACTTGAAATGCGAATTGAACGACCCGAAGTTTTGTTACAAAAGGTGGACATATTCTTACCGCAGATCCTCGTAGACGTTTAACGATTATCCCATTCCCTGTGTTAGTTCTTATCAATCTGTTGTATGCATGGAAAGAATCAATTTATCACCTTAATGCACAGGCCGCATAATCCTCCGTTACTTTATGTCACATACGACCGTAAAGAAAGATCTTAACACCAGCACACGCTCGTAAACGTGTCGGGAATCTCGCCTTATTACGGTCTCAACACAAACACGGCTGACAGGCAAGAGCTATAACATGATGTGTACAGATGACAGAAATGATCCCCAGGGCCTAATAAGAAATAACGTTACGTATTCGCTAAGGTAATGAGCCTAAGCGAATGCTTAAGTTGTAAATAACAGGATAAACAGATTTAACGACTGTAGAAACCACCCATAGCTGTAAGCCAGTAGACACCTGACGAAATTGCCAATCCGCGTTGTTGGAAAAATCGACGCTTGTTTTTATCTTCTGATGTAAATATACGACTCAAAGTGATTTACTGAGTGGTCCTACTGTATTCTTCATAGATACTCAGAATAAGAACTAGTATTGCGTTGTGTTGTAGTTTGATGATGGCTCTGGTGACGTACGTACCTCCCAAATGGGTCCGCGTCCTGCACCCCCCTCCCCACAGCGGCATTAGGGCGCTAGTAATAGAAGTATCGGTCTTTCGAAGTTATTGCTTTTTTCGAGGGTGGTTGATGATACATTATGCTCAGCTAAGGAAAACCAAGATAAACTTTCTTGACTAATGATTGAAAAAGTATGGATTTCATTTTGTTGTAGATCCCCCAGATCAGCTACGCGTCCACCAGTGCCGAGCTGAGTGACAAGTCTCGGTTTGACTACTTCTCCCGCGTGGTTCCTCCGGACACGTACCAGGCCCAGGCCATGGTGGACCTGGCCAAGGAGCTGGGGTGGACCTACGTCTCAACCATCGCTTCGGAGGGAAACTACGGCGAAAACGGCGTGGAAACCTTCGCGGCACGGGCACGCCAGAATGGTAGGGACAATGCAGACAAAACATGTAGTTTTTCCCTGTTTTCACAATAAGTAGTAAACAAGAACAATACGGTCGGTCATATTACACACAGACCTGCAGCCACTGTCACACAAAGCCAACCATGGCCTCCCGATCCATGGTTTGGAGCTAGTCGTGAGCAAGGTTATCTGTGGTTTGGAGTTGGTTGGCGGTGTTGACTACTAGTCTTACGCCAGCTGACTAGCAATTTTGAAACAAAATCAAAGATGGGAAAGTTATATTCTGCTTGAATGCGATCAGGGAAGCGAACTGGAGCTAGAATAGGATGGATTCCAGGCTACTCCCAAACTAGCGCCGACTTTGGTTGGGCTAGCTGGTTGGGCTGTGGTCGGGAGTAAGGTCGCTGGGAGGTCATAAATGTGTGACAGGGGCTCAAGACACGTGTTCTAGGGATTTCTCGAGACTCTATAGCTAATCAATGATTAGTGCCACGAGATCCCTTTGTTAAGTCTTGATGAAAGCATATCATGTACAATATACTTTAAAAGCTTTGACCTAAAACCCGAACACAGAGCTCTAAATGATAATTCCCAGTCGTTACCATGCTTTTGAAGCAGAGATTAAAAATCAAAACACAAAACGTAACGTCAGAGCAAATTGAATCTGGTACCCATGAATAAGTCACCAATTTGTAGTCAGTCCCTTTGACCTGAAACATAAAGATGAGAGCCTTCAAATACCACCTCCAGCACATAGCATGGCCTTAATTAACATGGTGGTGATCTAGTTTCTGGTGACATGTCTGATGCTCTATGGTGATGTCGTCTATCAAATGTAATGGACATCTTTCTGGGATTTCAGAAGATACGAGAAAAGATAAAATGGTAAAAGTGTCGCGACAGTAAGCCTTCATTTTCGTATTGAATCAGATTAGGTTATAAAGATCTAAAAAGAGATAGGGATGTTTCCGTTTTCTTGCATTTTTGCTCTCTTGAGCCAGGTTTTCGTGGCTATTCCTTGTCGCTCACGGCGTTTTAAACAAAACGAAAAAAGTTCTCTTCAGACTTTCAGATGGCTTCTTAGGAAACATGCTCTGGTCTAAGCTACATTACCAGTGCTCTCTCCTAACAAGATCCGTAGGGGAGCATGTCAACAGATGTTCTTCAAGATACCATTGGCGTCATCTATCATAATACCGCACTGCCGCCAAGGCGTCCTGATTACTAGTTTATGAAAAACAACCTATATCCTTTGGGAAGACTGGCGATCAATATAACACCATGTCCTGCCGCATAGACACGCCGGCTGTCAAGTTAATGCCATTAAAACTTAGCGGTCCGTAAATTGTAGCGATGTTCTTAAAAAGATAGAGGCTGTGACCTTCGATGGGCGACTTAATATTTGACAGATCGCTCAAAGAATTCTATCGACAAAGAACGATTTTTCTTGTCTTTCAAATCATACTTTTGAATCGTGCATCATATTCCGATAATAAAAAGAAGAGTCCCACAAATCCAATTTTGGTCGCTTAGGGATCGTCGTCTGGTGGGAAAAGAATGCACTCTACCTATAAGGAAGGTAGTATAAATTTACGTTCATACAGGGGCTAAACAAGGATTCTCTCCCACCACCGTTAGTGGACATAGGTGTCCTTGAGAGGCTCTGTCCACTCACTAATTCTACTTTCAGATAGCCATGCATGAAGTCAACTTCAGAAAGCTTTTTCGGCAAACCTCGTAGTGTGAAAGTGTATAATTATGATATTACCACGAACAGATGCACGTGACAAGGTTACAGAACGACAGATAAACAAACCCGAACGAAACGTACGCCAACACCGTGTCCGCATATCTAAATACTTACCCCTTCTTGTTATCATTGTTTTCCGAAATAGTACTTAAGTACTATTTCGGAAAAATGAGAACTTCAAATTGTGAAAAAAACAACCTGACGGCAACCCGCAACACCACAGGCACATGTCCCTTGATATTTCCGCGTAGTTAGCTTCTATTTTGAGAGTGAGTATTCGTTTTTTTATTACCTTATTAACGCAGCCCGGTTTTCGACACTAATTAGATTGGAACCATCTGTCAAACTGTGTTCCCCCCACTACAGGTGGCGTAATCACACAGAGGAGAACAAGCGCAAGCTAAGAAGTTATTTATACTTATCATTAATTACAGTTACCGTTGGCATGGGATAAAGGTAGGGAAATAACATGGGTACTTTGTAAAAAGGCTGTTACATTCATGATGGTGCCTTTTTCTGGCAAAGTCACGAATTGTTATAATTGCTGTCTTGAGACATAACATAGCATCTACCAGACTCCACAGGTCACTGGAAAAATGGTAGAAATTAGCCAAAGAAACAGAAAACATGCCAGAGGAGTTAGCCGGCCCGGGAGTACAGTTTACGACCCAGGGAGATCTGGAGGCTGGCTAACTCATCTGGCATGGTACTGTAATGCATTTAAGTTGGCGTGATTTTCATTTCGCGCTAAGGCAAAAATGGAGTGTTCGCGGTAGTTTTAAGTTCGCCGCGAAAACCGCGAGCATAAAACCAGCGCGAACATTTCTGCATTTACAGTATCTGTCTATTTAGCCAATTTCTACTATTTTTCCAGCGACCTATGGAGTCCGGTAAAAGGCTTACATTACCTGACCACTTGTGTCCGTTGGACACGGAAATCGTGACTTCCTGCGAAACTAAGGCCCTGGAAAGACGTCTTATCTAAAATCCCACCGTAGTGTGTGCCGGAGGTGAGGATTTACAGAGAGCAGGGAAGTTTGCTGACGTCATGCAGCCATGCTCCATTAGGTTTGCAGACTCGTGTATGCACAGAATAAAAATCCTTTTTGTGCACAACTAAGTGCGGTATTCCACCGAAGTTTCGGTGACCGTCTGTCACCTTCCTCAGGGCAATTCTGACTGGTTCACTCTGCACTGCAGCTATAGGTGTGGCTGCTTACAGATGCGGTCCCAAATGTAAAGTATTCACAATGCGGTCAATTCAGTGATTTGCCAACCTGGTGAAACTATTCATCGTGCATGCACAGCATGTTCCGTAAGGACAAATAGTTATCAGCTCCGTGAAGACGGAGGTATTTTTTTCCGTTTGTCTTGGTGTGTTTGCAAGTTTGTTCCCGCTGGCCCGGGTCTAAGACGGCAGAATGTGAGGTGGAAAATGGTGTAACTTGAGCCTTGCAGTATGACTTTAGCCCGGGTGCAAATTCCCGTGGGAAGGCACGAAAATGCATAGATAGAATCAGCGAGAAATTCACAATAATGAATAGAATAGGAAAAATTCTCAAAAACTCTTAAATATTTCGCGGAGGTATGAGATCTTCGATTTCCTGTGTTTCTTGTATCGCTTTTGTTGAATATGAGGCGGCAGCTGAGGACTGCGGGTATCTATCGCCATAAATACGTTGAAGTGGATTCAGAAAAAGAGTAAGGCAGAAGCTGGGTCATGGAGTGGGGCCCAAATCGAAACAAATTGCTTCGAAAAGAAAAGATGACCCCGACTGTTGATAGATTGTTAATACCCCATTCCGCTAGGGCGGCGACCTCACCGCGCTCTTTCTGTGACCTAAAATTGACGAGAGCGCTCAACGAATTTTGTAGATAGAGAACGAATCTTTTTACGCTTAGTTTGTTTGTTGCGTTTTCAGTCATACTTTTACATTTTACATGATATTCCAATTATGAAATCAAGGGTTTCACAAATCCAGCTTAGGTCGCAGCGAGGTCGCAATAAGAGCGCGGTCTAATGGATTGAGGGCCTAGAGGAAAATAAGCCTGAGTCTTTCCTGTTCGTTGCAGGGGAAATCATGATGAAGGTAAAGCGAGTTGTGGTGGTTTATTACAGGTGTCTGCATAGCAGCGTCCGAGAAGATCGACCGGCATGCCTCTGACGAGACGTTTGAAGACATCATAGAGTATCTTGGAAAGACGCCCAAAGCCCGGGCCGTTATCGTCTTTGCCGACGAAGACGATTTGAAGAAGCTTATTGCTGCAGCTAAGAGGTACAATATTAGCTTCTATCTAATATACAGCAGGCACAGTAGGTACTGTGATGACTATAATGATAGTGAAGGCTGACAAGCGTACAGTATCGGTACTTGAGTCATTACTGAGAGCGAGTCCTGCTTGATAAAAGTAATGCACTCGCTGGGAATTTAGTTCTGCACATAAAGGGGCAAATTGACTAAAATCTTACAGCCTACAATGTAGGAAAGCCTCGGTAAGACCATACTGTCAGATACACACACACGTATCTCAAGCCCTTTTCTTCTGTAGACCGACTAGACTGCAAGCAATTGATAAGCGCACAAACTGTATTTGCCCTGCTCCCTGTGATCGTGAAAGAGAAACATGTACCAAAACATTCATGAATTCAACGCACGAATTAGGGCAACCTTTTTGTACATTTAACAATAGTTCTTTATTTAGTCTTGTCTCAGAAGGTAGACACACTTTCTACCTCTGTATTATTCCGTACACGCAGTCTTATTACCAGGTGTGTACATGTTGGGGAAAATTTGTCTAGTACTTCTGCTGAAGCAAAGTTGAACGATAAATTTCAACACAAAAAATGTTGGACTGTACAATTCCAGTCTTTGTCAAGGAATGAGCAATCCACCGCTTCTGTGACGTCACGTTATGCAGACAGAACACGTGACTCGGTGAGCAGCGGATCATAAGTTGCAGAAAGTTTATGGCGATCCGTATGATTTATCCAGTGGTGTTTTCTCCCAGACTTGGTGTCGGCAGCCACTTTCTGTGGGTGGGCAGTGACAGCTGGGGTACAAAGGTCACGCCGGTTGAGGGCCAGGAGGAGGCCGCCGAGGGCGCCATTACAATCCTATTCAAGAGCCAAACAATTCCAGGTAATTCCACCCACTCCACGGCATTGCTGTGGGATGATAATAATCACCAACTTGGCAACTATTCAGCTTCACGGGAGCGATTAAACGTCATTCATAGTCGCCTGTGCGGTGCACTAAATTCTAATGAGTAACAATTCTTATGTACGTATACGAAATTGACGGAATATCTATCCATTGTCTACGGTAGGCTGGCCCATGGTTGAACAAAGTGATTTAGTCTCCAATGAAAAGAATACATACATTAAGATACTGTTTGAACAATAAAGTCGATAATGCATGTTCTGTCATGCTCTCGTTCAAAGTCAGACACGAGGGTGGATTCTTTTATCTTGCAGTAGATCTTCCCTTTTCCGTACCATCAACCCTCTGCACGGCAAACTAAAAATACTTAAATTAAAAAACTACCCAAATATGAGTGTTTTTCACATATAGACATCTCTTGTCCGTCTGGCAACAGCACTCTAGTGTCATCACTATGCCCGAGGTAAAATGGAATGGACGACGCGTTTGAACTTGATGGGGTTTTGATGATACCTTTTGATAATACTTTGTTACAGCCAGCTGCGAGATCTAAACGAATCCTCTAGGTGTATATCTCCTTGATGAAGTCATTCTCATTATCTGCCGCTAGCTATATGTTTCATGTATATGAATATTCCCATTATATAGTCAAGGGTAGCGCAAATCCAATTTAGATCGTAGCGAGGTCGCCAACGTGCCGCAGTGGAGTCAGATACCCACTTTAGTGCGCTCACGTAGATGGTCGTTTCGCCGTCAAGACACGCCGTCTGAAACAGTCTGAACATTTCACTGATAGTGTTGACGCTTCCTTCGGTTGTGACAGGATTTGACCGGTACTTCACGAAGTTGACGCCGGGGAACAACAGACGAGACGTGTGGTTTGAGGAGTACTGGGAGAGCCACTTCCGCTGTAGATTCAACATCTCCAGCGACTCGGGGCCCGACAGAGGTCTACAGAGGTGTACAGGTAAGGTTAGGTGCAAAAAAGGAGGACAGAGGACCGTGCTAAACCCTAAATATAAACGACAAATTCAAAATTCTCTCCCATAATTCAAGCAATTATCAGCCAAGGGAATGACATCCCCTGGGCAAAATTACACCGTCACTGCAAAATTTTCTTCTCAGAAAGAACAAGGTAAAGCCATTTTCTTCCACCCCAAGGTGTTTTCGTGCTGCTTTATGAAAGGAAACGACATGAAAACTGCCAGAAGAGCAATTTAGAAGCCATTTTGGCGATGAGCTGATGATTTAGCTCCCTCTCCACGGTGGAGTTTGTGTAATCTGCTGTGGTTCTTGGCAGTTTGTATGATGGATTACCGGGCTTTAGTTGCAATGAAAGAAACATTAGTAATGGTCCCAAAATATGATTAGAGATATTCTAAGCGATGCTTCAATCTCTTATGTACTGGGGCGTTTATCTAGTCAAATCCACTGGAAACCTTTTTTTGCCGATGTCGTCAATTTGTGACTTTGTCTAGTAGTAGATGTTGCAACAACAGCAGTCACCAAATGACAACATGTAGTGTCTATGGAATGACTCGCAGATCCCACGAATCTTGAAATGAGTAACGTAATTCGGCAGATATCTAATCAAAATTTCTCATTCCGTTATTCAAAAATATGAAATACAATAGACACATTAATTATTATTATTACTAGTATTGCAAAATAATCTTACAGTATTGCGATGCTAATAATAGAAGTTATGAGAGGAAACTTTATTTCGATAGCTCGCAGTCTCCATTGACAGTTGTGTGGGCATATGGAAATGTGTGATATTAGCTTAATGCAGTCTGAAAGCATGAACTTGTCATTTTTTCTGGTAAAACACTTCCCGAAATCCCAATATCATGGCAACGCAACATGGAAACGTTCAGGGAGCAAAACTGTTCGCTTCGCACGCTGATTTACTAAGATTGATAACGAGTCTTAGCTTGAACGTTCATCTGTGTTGGTAGAATTCATTCTAGGATTAAACTGTGGTTTCCAATTATAGTTAAATCCAACTTTAAAAAGCTATTGTTACAAAAGCAACACGATAAGAACTTGAGCAACAAAGTGACATTTGCACCTGTATGGTAGATAGGAACAAGGACACCACATTGAGTAGCAAAGTGTAGGTTTGAAATTTTTTCAAAAATCCAGTCAAAAGATCCGACTGAACTGCTTTTCGTGGATCCTTCAAACCCAAGACTTGTGGAAAAGTCACACGACTGATTAATCGTCTTACTATGACTGTAATCAACTTAGTGTATCATTAAGAGTTGAACTCAGGGTATAAAGCTGTTTGTGACTTTCGTGTTTATTCGCTAAAGGTTTGGAAGAGAGAATATTTGTTTTATAATTAACAAAGTCTTCTTTGCTTCCATACAGGAGAAAAGACAGTATCGACTGCCTCTGGCTACGTGCAGGAGGGAAAAGTGCAGTTTGTCATCGATTCTGTGTACGCTATGGCACACGCCTTACATGCCATGCGCAATGACCTTTGCCCCGGAACCTCATCCGGTCTCTGTGAAGAAATGGAACACGTGGACGGCAAGCAATTTTTGGAATACATCCGCAACGTAACTTTTACGGGTGAGTTTAGTATTTTGTGGAATTGAATCACTTCACATCTCCTAGGACTGTTTGTCTTTGACAGTAGTAAATATAACTTTTGCACAAAAAAAGTCTCCTTAGTATAAAATTCTCTTATTTTTCACTCTATTCGCTGCAGGGATCGGTGGCGACACTGTGGCATTTAATGCTAAAGGAGACGGTCCAGGTCGTTACGATATCTACCAGTACCAGAACAACAAGGGTATATACCAGTATGTCCCCATCGGTACGTGGGACGACAGTAGAGGCCAGAGACTCAGTCTGAGGTCGTCTCTTCTGCACTGGCCTGGGAACGAGACCGTGACGTCACCCACGTCGATCTGCAGCTCGGACTGCGCGCCCGGTGAGAGGAAGATCCAGCAGGCCTCGGCGTGCTGCTGGGTCTGCCAGAAATGTGAGCGGGCCACGCAGAGACTGAGCGACGAGTCCACGTGCGAAGAATGCCCAGAGGGACAGAAACCCGGGGCCAACTGGACGACGTGCGAAGACATCCGTATAAGGAGCGTGAGTTGGACGTCTCTGTACTCGTCGATCCCCATCGTGTTCTCAGTGCTGGGGATTCTTGTGGTGGCCACGGTGGCAGGCATCTACAAGGTGTACTCAGAAACTCCCGTGGTCAGGGCGTCCGGCAGAGAACTGAGCTATGTCCTACTGGCCGGGATATTCCTGTGCTACTGCATGGCGTTCATCCTGCTGTCGCCCCCCTCCCCAGTCACGTGTTGTGTGACCAGGATATTCCTAGGTCTGGGTCTGGCGATGTGCTACTCGGCTCTACTCATCAAGACCAACCGCATATATAGAATATTTGAAGACGGCAAGAAGTCGGCAAAAGCTGTCAAATGGATCAGTCCGAAATCTCAGCTCATCTTCTGCGCACTGTTCGTGTCAATCCAGTTGTTCGCCGTGGTGGTGTGGCTGGTGGTGGACCCGCCCGACACCTATGTCGAGTACACGGCGATAGAGTCCCCGGACGCCGTCGGCTTGCGCAGATGTAACGTCAGCGACACATCTCTCGTCATATCCCTGGCATACAACATGCTCCTGGTGGTCCTGTGCACAGTGTACGCCTTCATGACCAGAAACATCCCGTCCAGTTATAACGAGTCCAAGTACATCGCCTTCAGCATGTACACCACCTGTATCGTCTGGCTGGCATTCATTCCCATCTTCTTCGGCACAGCTCACTCCCCGGAAAAGGTAAGATAGAACTTTGATCTTTTATTTGCAGTTATGAAACTGTCTGGTTAACATGGATTGAACTATTGCGCCTCCTTGCTGCTCTTGATTGAAATGGGTCTGAAAAATCCGCACGGAAGGCAATGAAGCGCCACCTCGCTGAGGTTTTACGCACTGCATAGTGCACGAGTAGAGCTGTTGCGCCATCTAGCGGCACCAACTGAAACGTCCAGAAATAGGTCCAAGAAAACCATTAAACTGAAAACCTTTCTTGCCTAAAATTTTATTTTCAGATACGTATAAATTAACATTTTGAACATAAATGAAAGTACTTGATTTTTTTTGATTTCTAAAATCAAGAAAGCGTATCTACTATGATCATACAATCTGATCTCAGGAGGACAAATCAACAGTTAGACGACTAGACCGCTCGCACATAACGGTGCCATCTACCGAAGGTTGTGTGAACAGCATCTCCAATGTTTGTCAGTGGACATTTTGTTGACATGCGCACTAAATCCAACACTTCATTCCTGTTACCCTACTGTTAATTCCTTTCACACCAACACTCCGTGCCTTCCATTTCTGTCATATCATCATGCATCAAAACGGGTTTCTGGCTAGCCAGATGTGCCTTATGTCTCCATCGTATAGTCTCCATCCCACTGAATATACAGAGGTCAATGGTGTAAACAACCTGACGAGTTCAAGAGGGGGTTGAGAAGTAATGACCAGTCGGTCTTGTAAAGGTTCTGATACCAAAATCACCATATACGGCTGATGGTTTTCTCAGCTGTTAATATCTGCTAAACATGAAAAATCTGTCTTTCAGAATCCTGTGATGACCCTGTTAGATTACCTTTGGATCAGACGAAGACGAATTCTAAAATAAGTGCGTGTGTTCAGATTTTGTCGGATAAAAATAGCTGCACCTGAACCTTCTAATCGATTTATAGGAATTTATGGACGCCAATGTCAAGGGTACATTTGCGAGGTCAGCGCTGAGTTCACGTTCTAATTACATCGCAGGAGGACCGATGCCTGGTACATTTATCATGCTTGACATCGACTCCACCCGGTCGAAGTGTTAATGACACATTGACGCATTCCTTTTCATGCCATCCACGTTTCAGCTGTACCCTGTCCTCAAAGACATACAAAGAAAGCATGCTTTATTTCTGTTTCACCACAGACTGTAGAAATAAAAATCATGGAAAATGCCCGATCCGACGATGATTCATCGATGTTTTTGCGGCAAGTTGACTTTATGATCATCGTATTAAAAGAGGCTCCGTGAGTGTAAAAGTAAAGTAGTTTCCTTCGCAATCACTTTTATTGGAGCCCTGAAAGAAGTGGTGAAATTACTGCTGACTCCGCTGGCAGCGCGCAGCTTGGTGAGCAGCAGCTATCGATCCCATAGTTCCGTTCTGCTGGAGCGGTTTCTAACGCGCTGGCTGGATCACCCGAGGCGGAGTGCAGATGACGGAAACGGCGTATATCGACGTATGAAGTCGATATGTTGTTTTTAGAATGGAGAGATTTCATTACAACACCACACAGCATGAAACAAGGCGATTGGCTCAAAAACACAAATGCTAGTAATAATGGTTACGGGACCAAATTGTATGATATTTCCTACATCATGTTTATCATCACAGTGTTTGAGACAAAGTATTGCAATGTATCCCTTCGACTTCTTTTGACGAAGTGGGGAACATGGGGAACTGTTGTATCGCTACCACGACACTGCCAGAAAGAAAGATATTGAAATCATTTAATGCAAGCTACATGGTGTGTTACATCGATGAAGGCTGGTCATCGAGGTAATAAGATACGTAAAGCCCCCCTCTCATTGGATCCGCGGCACGCTGGCGGCGTCGCTGCGTCCTAAACTGGATTTGTGGTACCCTTGACTTTATAATGAAAACATCATTCAAAACGTACAAGTATGACCAAAAAGACAACAAAACACTCAAAGCTTTAAAAAAATTTTGTCGATGAAATTCGCTGAGTACTTTGTCAATTCGATCGGCCGCAGCGACGCCGCCAGCGTGCCGCGGGTCCAGTGAGAGGGGGACTTAAGGTAACAGTTACTCAAGCAACTGGATAAAATGTGGAACCGGTCAGACGTTTCAGGCAGAATCCGCTGTCTTTCTTCAGTGACCATAAAGTGTGTTTTATTCAGCATAGAAATAGGCTCTGTGGGTGGCGATCACTTTTATTAGAATCCTTAAAGAAGTCGTGAAATCCATGTCTCCCTCCAGATGCAGATACAGGTGACCACGCTGACGGTGTCCATCTCCATGAGCGGAACGGTCTCCCTGGCCTGTCTCTTCGCGCCAAAAGTCTACATTATCCTGTTCCAGCCTCACAAGAACGTCCGCGCGTCGTCTGCAACCAATGCCGCCATGGTGGCCAAGAGATGGCAGCAGGTCGCGCGCAAGCGCAGTGAGCAGAGGTCCTCTGTGTCCGTTGTCATGCGCAACGGTGACTTAGGTACGTGTTCCGCCTTCTGTTTGGGGACACTGTGAAGAATATGGCCATCCATATGGCACTTAGATTCTCATTTTCTCTGCAGTCTACCAGAAACCTATTCCAGTAGGGAGGGCAGCGTTAATTAAAAATCCCGGCCACTCCTGCCCCCCCCCCCCTTATCGAAACCTCTGCTCGGAGAATACTACACACTGGCAATTAACCGAAAGGTGTAGATGACCTTTATGACAGGTGACTTTCCTTATCACCCATTTAAGTCTGTTCCGTCTAAAACCCCAGTTACACATAGCCGAACATGGCCTTCCAACCTTTCCCCAATCATGGTTGGGAGTGGTTCGGGAGCTAGATCGGCTGTGGTTGGCTGGTGTTTAGCTGCGTGGATGAGAGGTCTGGAATGGGTTGGCTGGTTGGAACTACCTGTGATCCTATTCTTATCTCTTTGCTGATGTTAGGAGAAAAAGTACTATCATTTTTATTGAAAACGAAAATGACCCCTCTTTTGAAAATCGCTAGTTGTGCCAATTTTAATTCGCGAGAGGGTTCAGAATCAGTCGGGAGGAACTCGGCAGTCTGCGGATGGAGGTCGGGATAGTTAGTAGTAGGTTAGGGTAGTAAGCATTCGGAGCTCGGTTGTGAGAAAGTCATTTACTGGTTAGAAATTGGTTGGGACATGGTCGAACGGTCGGCGTGCCCTAAACTGGTCAGACTGCTCCCGACCTACAGCCGACCTTGCAATTGGTTGGCTGTGTGCTCGGGAGGTAAGGCTTCACGAGACGGCGATTGCGCTGTGACCTAAATTGGATTTGTGTATCCCTTGATTTCAGAATGGGAATATCATACAAAAAGTAACATGAATGACTGACTGAAAAGACTACAAACTTGGAAAGTGTTAAATGTAAAGATTCGTATTTTTCTATCTATGGAATTCGTTGAGCGGTCTGTCAAATCGCGCGGTCACAGCAAGGTCGCCGCCCTAGCCGGGAATGGGGTATTTCACACCAAGTTGCAGCAGGGGATTAATGTCGCGTTTAGAACTTTAGCGCATCTTCCTCTCATCTTATCATTGATATTGCAGAAGACACCGCCTTCCCTGCCATTAAGTGTGTGATTAAGGTGGGAGTAAGCTTAAGGGTTCACATGACCGTTTTATTGCAATGTCATAGTGTCAAGTGATAATGCGTACCCCAAGTGGCTGTATAAGCACGGTACTTTGACAGATCCAGTTGAAGAAATCCCTACAGGGTCTAAAACAGTCTCATCAATGTTTCCTGACGTGAGTAGATGCGAAGTTAAGTCCCCCAGCCACATAGCAATAAAGCAGTAATAAAAACAGAACGCCTAACCCCCGGGTACCGCCCTGGTAGGTTTACCATCAAATCAATGCTGTCACGTTTTGTTACATCAACAAGAAACATGGTAATCTTGATTTATTTTGTATATTTACATCCATCCCCCGTTATTTTGATGTAATCTTTTATCAGATTGCTGATAGCGACTGTATAATGACGATCATAACAGAGATATTGCAAAGGACGGCTGATCGATTTCTGTGGCTTTCACGGTTCGACTCTCCGGGAGGCCGATCAATAGAAACCATCGACCTGAGATCTCCCTGCTGAAATGAATCCTATTCTCTGGGCTGCGAGCCTCTGACAATTACATATGAAACAGGCTTAGGCTACTTAATTTCCGCAAAGCAATTCCTCAACGCCACAGGACTTTAGTGGTGCCATCTTCTTCCGCGGACATACCGTGAGAAAATCGGCCACAATCAGCAAGAGTTACAGCGATCTCAATGGACGGGGCAACCGTCGGGTTCCTGGTGGTACTGCTACTCCTGGACGATGCTGCATGTTTATCTCCATGAAAAATGGAGATATAGTTTTGGGTGTGTCTGTGTGTCTGTTTGTCTGTCTGTTTGTTTGTTTGTGTTTCCGCACCACTCCAGTCAGCATAACTCAGGAACCTCTTGATGGATTACGATGATATTTGGTATGTGGGCAGGTGTTGTGAAGCCAAAATTCAAGGTCGATTTTGGGCCCCCTGGTATGTGACCTTGGTACTGCACCAGAAATTCCATTTTTGTATCTCTTGACCTGGACATGCTATGGTCTTGATTTTTTGGTGGCAGATAGCTTGTGGTGTAACAAAGACGTGGGTTGGGTTTGGGCCCCCTAGCAGCTTGCTCTGGAACTGCAGTGGCGTTATCTTGAAAATCTTCTAAGGAGAATTACTCAGCAAAGGAACGATGGATTTCCATGATATTTAGTATACAGGTAGCTTAGACAGAGATGTACATAATGAAGTACAAATTATGTTAATTAGGACTTAATTTGCATAACTAATGAGGAAAATCTATATTTTAAGTGTTTTCCATTATCAGACTCAAATACTTGTAATGTATGTAGTTAATGGAAAGTGGATTATCAACAGATACCAATTATGCAAATAAATTCCTTATTTGCATAATTAATGCACAACGCCATATCTCATCTAATTGGAAAATTATAGGACTGTCAATATGATACTTAGATTGCAGGTAGCTTAGATAGAGATATACATAATGAAGTGCAATTATGCTAATTGTGACTTAATTTGAATGGCTAATGAGGAAAATCTATATTTGCAGTGTTTTCCATTATCAAACTCAAATACATGTAACATGTAGTTTATGGAAAGTGGAGCATCAACAGATACCAATTATGCAAATACATGCCTAATTTGAATAATTAATGCAAAACACCATAATTCATCTAATTGGAAAATTATAGGACTGTCAATATTGCAACATGTGTAAGTTAGATAAAGGTGTTTATGACCAAGCATATATTATGCAAATGTATATGTCATTTGCATGAATAGGATTGTTCATGGAGATATGAGGTCGTGGAACTCTTGTTGTAAAAGAAATTTAAAGCCAGAACGCCTCTAGTTTCTTCAAGTGTAAAACAAAATAGTTCCATCTTTGTACGGTGTTATGTGAGTTTCTGGCACTCTGATGGGACTACAAATATCTCGATATAATGAGCGCTTTTAAACTCAAGGTCGAAAAAGGAATTGCCACATTTTTATTCCTCTTGCTAAAATTTCACAAAATTCTTTCACTCAAAACTTCTCTCACTCAAAACTTCACTTCATGGCGACCATCGGTCAACATATAAAAACGCAATTGCCAGATATATACGGTCGACAGCCTTCAGCATTTTAACGATTACATAGTGGCTTCCGAACTGCACGGTGTTAACCCGGGTAAAAGAAAGTTCGGTGAAACAAAACAAAACAAGACTTTCTACAAAAATCAGGTGTCAAGAACAAAATCTATCGGAGGTCGTGGCAGGTCAACGACGTGTGCCTATTATTGCCAAATTTGAATTGGATACACACCGACCATCGTCCGTGATGTGGCGATAGAGGACTCCAGCTATCACAACTAAATGGCTATCGATGTGAACTGCCTTCAGTTTCAGAAAGAAGCACCCGACCTCATAAGAGGGTGTGAATGAAATACAGCGTGTCTATAGTAAACTCAAAGTTGTTATAGTCATTCCTGCTCCTAAACGTTGAACGACACCTAGATTATTTCAAATGTGTCCCATTTAAACAAAATTGAGTGAACTTAATTATGTATCATTAAACGACTGTGCAACATATCTATCAGTAAAATATTAACTTCTTTTAAGTAAATTTTTCTAAAAGATTTTCCTGATAGATATGCTGCCCAGTCGTTAAATCTTGCCTGAAGTAAATACCGTCGTCATTTTATACTTTTTTATAATAAGGCATTGCCTATCTATTCAACAAAGTGAGCACAAACATTCACGAGTTGTGGTTGACTATCAATCTGAAGTCCCCACCACAGGCCGCGACTAACCTCTCACAAGTTGACATCCGCCCTCCAAACACGTTATGTATGGCGCCTTTTTATGTTACATAACCGAGAGGTCACAAGTATGTCGAGATGACAAGCAGCTTTTCAACAGACCGACGACAAAATAGAACCTGTATAAAACCATTTTCATATATTGAGAGAAGAACAACATGGTTGCGGTCTACGGTACAACGTATCAGTCTGTCAGCGAAGTACTGTTATTCCAATACAATGTTTAAATTGCCTGGTGCCATTGACTTCAGGTCAACCGACCTTATTGAAGTTTTCCAGTTGAAGGACACGAAGGACACTCCATCTATCTGCTCGTTGGGAATCCATCCATGGTATAAAACAACTTAGACTTTTCGTGATAGATGCCCCCATAAGGTCAGCACAAAATCCTTCGTTCTAGGCAAACATAGATCGTACTCTTAGTAGGAGGATTTCCACTGCTCTTATCGCAGAGGAGGAAAGCCGGCTGTGCTTAACGCCTATGTAGGTTACGAAGAGTAGGGCATACTGAGTATATCACATTTAGCTGCAGGCATTTAACATAAAAAAGTCTGCCAGAAACGACGTAGCAATGATGACCTCACACAGAATCATATATTTTCCAAATGGACCTAGTGACTGCATGCATACCTGAAGCTCTAGCTCGATTTTCATAATATTCTCATTTACACCAACCGTTTCTCCTAGAGGCAGCAATATTAATCTCCATATTTTCTATGTTTTGGCGCGTTCTAACCTGCCGACATTTCCCCACACCAGAGTTATGGACCCCACACAAGACGATTCAATCACACAGGCGGCAATGCTGCCATAAAGGTTTCCACCAGCCAGCGGTGACGTTAATGGATAATGACATCTTCATTACACGTTCATTACCACCGGAACCGTATAATTTCCACCTAGATGTTGAGCTGCACCGCAATCAGAGCTGCCATGTTTGATGTCGAAAAAAACGCCGGGCTGAAATTAGAAGTGGCTTTCCAATTAGAGGCAAGATTACAGCTTCCTGTTTCCACGCCATCGACTCGTGACATCCCGTAGTTTTCTCAAGTTTTCTCGCAAAAACAAAATCTTTGCCTGCCGGGTTCTAGAGTCAGCTACAACAGGGACCCCTGCCACCAGTTGACCTTCATTCGACACACTTGCCCATGGTCAGACGGGGCCACTGGACAACAAGATTGTATCTCTCGTTACAGGAATAAACCTACTGAAGTACTGTCCTATTTTTTATGTTGGTTATATTGATAACATTCATTTGTCCCTTTCCAACAGAGGTGTCCTCGCCTGAACAGCCGGAGATCGACATACAGAAGATGCCCAGCTCGGACACCATCGTCAGCACCAGCGATGGCAAACCTGTCTACAGATTCGGAGCGCTGGTCGACAGAACCGCAGCTGTGGCAGAACCAGGCGTCCTAACCACAAATGTATGAGCTACAGCATTTTAAATTTTACTGAAGGATTTACAGTATGCTCATAGTATGGGCATTGTTTTGAAAGTTTCTCCGAATGTAGAGATAGAGTCTCTATTTGAAAGTTGATGCTATTGTGATGGCGGCATTACATCTACTTTTGTACAAATATGACATGATGTATATTTTATTGGATGAAAATATTTCAACGTTAAAAACAATGTGTAGATAAGAAAGGTTGTCAAACGTGTATTTTGTGTAGAGACGTTTGTCAAGTTGTTGCTGTGTTGGCAGGGAATGTTGGTGACGTGGACCTTCCAAGTCTGTTCAATGTGTTTTATGTCACATTTCCAAACCGGGGCTCGACCGGACAGTTTGCGGAAACGAACAGTACAATAGACAACAAAACACACAAAACGTAAAAAAATAGCAATGAGCACAATTTGTGTGTATTTATTGATGTACACCTTTATTTCTATAGCCGGGCCCCGGTTTGGAAATGTGACCCTAGCATCAAGCATTGGTTCTTGTGATATTTGTCCCACTGACAACTACAGAATATCTTCAAATTACCAAAATATTGGTAAACTTGTAAAACGAATTGTAGTCTGTACTTTGAATGATATGAGTGATGTACTTTGAATTGTGATTGTTATCACTTTATTGTATGTAAAGTATTATAGGGTAAACAGTATCTCTTTATTATGACGAGGCATAATTGATGCTAAAAGACTTGTAAGGCAATGCTTCAATACTCGTGTGTTCTTGAGCATATTGTGAGGTCCATTGCAATTGGTGCTTTATTGTTAACATGGCTGAAGTTGAGTGATTCGTCAATAGTGCTGTTATTCCTATGAAATCTTCTTTCATCAGTTGATAAATATTTCTGAAAAAAGGGTAATTGAGCTATATAGATATTTGAATGAACGTTTATTATCTGTGACGGTAACAGACATTATAAAGATTTCATACGATATTTCCTTACACAAAGTAAAGCGCTTATCAAGAAGCTTTCGGTCAGTCCTCTGATGTTTCTCAAGTTGAAATAAACCGAAGCCTATGTCACGTTACCTAAACGAGAGTGTGACGTCAGCAACGGGTCAAAGGTGCCAGGTAGTCTGTAACGCCCCCCGTCTCGGGATGATCGATAGAACCATATTGCCTCTTTCACTCAACTTTCAAAGCAATCCAACTCGATGGTTTTGCTTTTTCCAAAGTCACGGAATGAACTATAGATTGTTTCATTAGGAAAATTGGTAACTTGATATTTCCCCTCAGACAGCCTCACCACCACCTTCACCTTCACCTTCAAACATCGTCACCTTTTGACTTTCGCCAGGAGGAATTATATTTCCTTCGTCCCACTGAGATAAAATACAGTGTCGATGCCAGGACACGTGATCACGGCCATGCGCCATTTAGTGGGAGGACACAAAAATGTGATGAAACTAACATCAACATTATTCCACTGGGGTCTACATTTACAATTCCATGGTCTCCTCGGGATTGGATTCGCCATATTTCACTTCAATCAGGTGTTTATGGGAGGTGATGAAACTTTAAGTATCATGAAGAATAGTTCCAGAGGTAATATTGGAGTGAAAAATTGATCAAAAGGATGGCCTACTTCTTGGGGGCATGATAGAGTTTGCCCTTCGACCTACACCATTATCATTGGCCATTAATCTTTAGACCATCTCCCCTGGAGTACATGATATATAGACCCTGGGACAGATAAGTTCGACTCTTCCGTCCCCGTTTTGACCCTATGTTTGTCCCAGGACAACATCTGACAAATAGGTCACTCATGTGTAGAAATGGGCGTTTTACGTGAAACGGTGCATGGATGTCCTCTATGAGACGAAATAGAACAGCTAGGCCGCCATTAGCCCAGTTAATTTCATTGAGTTGATAACGACACTAAATCCGCTCATTTCCGGACAGTAGGGCGCATCTCTTTCTTTCTTGACTTCCTCTCTCATATCCCTTTCTTTCTAAAAAGTAAGGCACGTTTCTGTCATTTGCATTTTTCCGAAGTATCCCTACCCCCTGGCTAATTTCCGTTACAAGTAAGTCTATATTCCCACAGAATGGCAAAACGGTATTACTCCATTTAGTAATTTCCTCGTTCAGAGACTGTTATGACCCAAATCGCATTATTCATGGTTGGCTAAGTATCGTGTACCAGAAATGGAGATACTCTGATTTGTGCCACATGCGCGAGCTGAGTCTGCCATGCATTTCTTTGTAGCTGTGGAAACAGCCCTCTCGGCACACTTCGGCCTAGTGCATCTAGTATCATGCATTCCACATGCTATACAAGTTTCTGGCCAAATTTTGAAGAAAAAAGAAGATTTAATTGAGTGAAAAAATGAATTTCCAAATGGACATGTATGGATGTGGAGGAAAAGTTTTTCTTGTATGTAACTAAAACTCTCTGACAACACCAACACCTATGAGCACAAGTGTAGTTTTACCGATCTCTCATCGGGATAGTTACCCCTACAACCATACATCATGCCATGCCTGTCGGCTACAATATGTAATTGTCTTATCTGGAATGAAAACAGACGAGATGCCCTGTCCCCTGATAATACCATTGATTTTGTCAAAAGTGCATCTCCATTACAAAATCGTTACTTAATGAATATTACCAGCCGGGAGGGTGTCATTTAGCCCGTCCGTAATCTATAATCTATCGTGATACGACCACCCAAAGGTGAGAAAGTCGTTCCACTCCAGAAAAAGTTGTAAGGGGCACGGGAACCTCTTGTCGAAAAGGAATACACAACCACGATACAAATCAAAGACACAGCCAAATCAATAAGCGTTTCGATCAGGAAAGCTTGGTCGATAACGGGGAAACCTTCGACACGAAGACCAGGTCATTTCTCAAGCGAAGTTGAGCTCTGGTCAAAAGTCACGCCTCAACACTCGTGGCGCGACCTTAGCGAATCGTTCTGTCAAGCTTAGTCTTATCTATCATTGAATATTGAAGCAGGAATATAATCACGTGGCAGTTGGAACACTGTTGTAAGCAGCGGTAAATCTGAGCGCTCTATAGATTAATGTACTTTATAAAAACACTGATGATTATCGATTCATATTATGCATATCGATATCCAATCACTGTCCTTGCTTTCATCTCGAAATGGCATGTTAATCAAAATGCTTCAGGCAGCTATGTCATCCCCTAGTGTCTTATGAAGAAGGTGCAGAATGATAAGAATGAACCTAAAACGAGCAAAACAGGCAACAATTTGAAACTATCCACTCATATTCTTTGTAGTGGTGTATTTTGATATGACTAAGTGATACTAAAGTTTTTTTTCTTGCTGCTGTCTAGCTCCGCTTCGTTTTTGCTGCAAGAGAAAATGAAAATTCGGTTTCATTCATTTTCTATTGATACCTAACATCAGGGTACCGCCTTTGAAGTGTGGAATTATAAAACACCTGTCCTACGTGACCGCAGGCATGCAAACCAACGGTTTCCGATTGACATTTACCTGGTCAACGCTATCTATCATGATAGACATGGATCAATGGGGCTCTAATGGCTTCCTAGTTGCTCATGTCTTTTCAACTGTGCTGGATGTTTCTAGGGCCTATGCACAGACCAACTCCTCGGCTCCAGGGCCTACATGCCAAAAGGGTCTGACTCAGGGGTGCCTGTGAAATTTCCTTGGGGGTATGTTGGCCCTGGGACCGAAGGGCAGGCCTGTGTTGGCCCTGGAAACAGTCTGGCATCCATGCTGCTTTTTCACATACCATTCTTCAGTACGTACATGATTCACGACTGCCAAAGTTAAAGCTCTAAAATTTACAACTTTGCATGGTTATGAATTTTGATTATAGCAATGTTTTCCGTAAAACGATCACCCTAATCTCTCCTCGTATTAGCGACACAGACTATAATCAACAAATGGACAATTAAGAAGTCAACCGCTGGAAAAAAGACCTGGTGCCATCGTGGCGTCACATAATTAAATTTCTGCTTGTATTTTCCAGAAGACCTCCTACATGTTCGATGGATGGGGCATGATTATTAAAGCGACATGATTTGATAAGTTCCGAGTATTTGAGCAATTAGAGACACCTGTTACATATATTTTCAACTTTATGTACTCATTGTGAGAATATTGCTTTTGATAATTGAAATGGATGTCAGTGTGTGGTCAGCCGTTCTGTGATCCGTCTTAGGATGATATTAAGGTGAGTTGATAATAAAACAATAATAAAGAATGACAGGGTAATAAAGCAGTAGACGAGCCGTCACAAATCCAGCATCTTACGTGACAGGCATATCTGCAGAGTTTTCAACCGACAATGAGAAAAAGACCGTTTCAAGAATATACCAACCAATGGCTTAAAGATTCTACGGATTACACTACGAAATCAATCATGTCTTAGCCGATCGAGGCTTAAGCGAATCAGGTGTCATATACAGGCAGCAGCAAAGGGAATCATATTTGGACCAAAAAACAATATGGATGTGAGCCTGTCCAGGTGTAAACCTATTCCTTTTGTTCAGTCATGGGAGACGCTGTGACAACTTTCCCTGTGGTACCTAACACAATAGAACACTCCGGTTTGATGTGGACTATCCTGTCTCCTCTCCATGCATTTTTCAAATGCCGAAGATGATTAATTTAGAGGAAACAGTGGAAACGTTAAGACCACTGGATAATATCAGCATTTCCCATCAGATCCAACGGACTAATGTATGACTCTACTCTCGTACGTAATTCACGATTGATTCAATAAATTGATAAATGAGATAGAACGATTAAAGGCAAGGTGATTTTGGACGATAACAGTAGAGGCAGGTTATTATTCTTAGTGGCAGACATATTCTAGAAATGATGTAGAATAAAAAAAAAAACTGAACCTTTGTAATTGGCATTGCAGGAAAGGGAAGGGAAGGAATAAAGATACAGTTACTGTCGTTAGCAGCGACACCTAGCTGCAGTGCGAAATAGAACCAGTCATTATTGCCAGGAGGAAGGTAAAAGACGGTCACCGGAACGTCGGCTGTTGTTGTCTATACCTAGTACCTTTGTTGTGAATAAAGAACCTTGTTATAAAGTGATTTTCCAACTGATGATACTATTCATGCTTCATTACTCAGATGGGTACCTACTGTGTACTTCAGGTATAGTTACTATCGTTAAAGGAGGTTTTCTTTCACCAGAGCCCAGTTTGTTCGGCAGAAAAGAATAATAGTAATAGTAATAGTGAGACATTGAATTCACGGCACGACAGAGAATCGATGCGAGCAAACGTCATCCACAAACGTTACTCAGATTGGCCGTGCCGCGACCCTGGTATGCATCAGGTCCACATCTTTCATCAAAGGAGACAAGGTCATAGAGGACACGGAGAGATCTGGAAGGTCAAAGCCCAATCATCTTCCCTACTCCTGCAGGCGGATCACAACCCACTAATCCTTGTCATTCACTCAGGGGACAGAGGGAAGGATATTCTTCAGGCATTCTTCAACCCAAACACAACTGTACGACTTTGATCAATGCTTCGCGTGCCGACACGGTCAAATGTCACTCCTCATATGGGGGTGTTACATCTTCAGAGTGACTTTTGCAATGATGCACGTGACTTCAAAGTATTCAACGTGGGATAAACCATGATTTAGTGATTATCAGTATGAGTGGGACGTTAAATCTAGCATGGCAGTTATAATAACTAGTTGATATGTATGATACATTACGGCGGTGTCACCTATCATATTTCACCCTCGCCAGCTCAATCATAGGCACGAGTCGAGCTGTCTGATTTTGAGATCTAGAGAAAGGTGATCCTATTGAAAAACATTCACATTCGAGATAATAAGAAATGAAGGGTTTAGATTTTTAAAGATTTGCTTACAACAGATATTTTGAGTGGAACGTTTAGTTTAGATGTGGACATACTGATAAGTGGTGTTTCAACAAATTCAAACAAGACGCGACAATGGCAGAGAACGAAACCGCTAGTATCTTATCTTGCTTACTGCTAGCGACGTGTTGATGATTTTCTCCACCACCTTTCTAATATATTGCAGACACGAGAATAGACTAACACGATATAGAAGTATCACACGTCTCATAGAAAATATCATTACATTCCGTGGTGTGGAAGAAGAAAGCATAAATTCTTTTTACAAAGGCGTGCGTGAGTCGGGTAGTAAATCATGTCAAACAGAGGATGGCATATTCATGCCAGACTGATTTGATAATATTTATGACTTCCGCTGGGCGCAGCAAAATTGAAAACGTGCGAAAAAAGAAAAGTTGTACCGAACAGAAGTTGTCTTCATTATGAAATGTACGTGACCAGGAAGGTTTTACAAATGGCTGACTTACAGAATATATACTTAAAATGAAATACATTTTCAGCTTCATTGTGCGGAGTACAGTATATCTATACTCATGGCCTGATTGATTACAAACCCAACATAGCACTTTAAAAAAAAATTGTTTTCCATCCTCTTACTTTAGTCTATAATGAAACCATGAAAAAAATGCATGTGTACCTATTATGACGCATGATGAAAATTTGTAAGGCGTGACGAAATGGGAGTGAATACTTTTCCACCTAATGAGCCTATTTCATACTTTTATATAACGATATCGTCTGTCTGTAGAGAAATTGAAACTCTAGCCCACATGACAGAAGATCACCGAGTTCCTAGAAATAAACCAGCTGGTTTACTGGAGGGTAAGAAGCACGGAGACAGTTTGCTGAATAATTTACCGGGACAGTCAACCGCAAAAAGCCTCCGCGCGTCTGCTGCAATGAGCGGTTAGCGTGCAGTGCATGTCTAATCATTCATTTAATACATGGATTTAGCCTTTCCAGGCTCCCATGGGGAATATGTTGCTGATTCTTCCAAATGTCAAAATTTTTACCGGGCTTTTACACGTCTCTGAGTCGTGGTTATTTCGATGGAGTTTGACGTGGGGGACACCACAACGAACTGAATCATCCCTGTCCTGAACGGAAACACACATCGTAAGCAAGAACATTGCTTTCTAAAGGGGAAATGTCCTGAATCGGGTGAATTATAGCTGTTACCTTGAAAATTAATTCTATAGGGGACATGAATCCATATGTGGCGTATTTCCAGAACGGCTTGCATGGATTGCCAGCTTGCGAATCATGTGACGGACGAATCACAAGGGATACACCTGGCCACGAGGCTTCTATGATGTATAGACATCAAACAGGTATTCATGCTATTTTCCCCCCGTCAATCTCAAAATGTCTTAGGCGATAGGCGATAGTCAATCAAACAAGATCATATCAAGAAACCTTTTCCAATTTGACGAGTTCTTAGGGTGGATATTGTTAAAGCAGCACCAAAATAGGACGACGGCCTTTTCCGTCGCAGGAAGCTTTCCTGTAAGACCAGCGGACATTGCCAACTTAGCACAGTATTTGTGCTTGTCGTGTGTATCGATCCATACTCAAAATGTCCTCTAAATGCAAATGTAATGTTTTGGACATCGCAATCTTCTTTACCACACACGGCATCAATGCAAACCGAAACATCAACAGGCCAACCACAACGCATCAACGTAAATCACACAGCAAAACAACGCAGTAATTCAACCCTAACCTAAACCAGTTTACTACAAAACACTAGATACACGCTACGGCGTAAGGAATAATTGGTACCGATGAAAATAGGACCTAGAGGCATGCTAAATGGCGACGCTTAAGCTACTCGACAGCAGGAACATTCTGATAATCTCTCCGCCCCGTTCTAAGGATTCATCAACATGATGTATGCCATTGTCTTGAGAAATAGACACCAATGGCTCTGTACGTAATTCTCCCCGCAACACACCAGTAAGCTCATTTCTTTTGTGAAATAATAGAATTGCCATTTTGGATCGCATGAATGCACTGCTACCTTGCAGCCTTACCCAGTAATATGCAAGGTCCCGTAACGCCCTTCTAAAGGTTACGTACATTTGTAGCTACTGGATTGTCCATCATACATTGTTGTATGTACTTATCGTGCTTTTGCAATATGAATGCTTCATATTCATTTGAACAAAACGGTGCTCATTACAATGACAACCTAGGCGATTGACATTTCTACGCAAACCAAAACAATAATTATATGCCTGACTGACTGTGGCGGTGAAACGCAGAGAATCTGTTTCCAACGCTTTCGCATACAATAACGAAAAGAGGCACGCACGAATGAACACGTTTATGTTCAGGTGGAATTAATTCAGCACTGTACTTCAAAAAATAATCACCCCATCGAAGGTCAGAGTCGATCAATTTTCCTTCGTGAACCGATGTTCCATCTTAGCTATCTATATACTTTGACACTCATAAATGTAGCATACGTTCGTACAGTAAGCTATGCAGATGTCGATGCGTGGGGTTATTTACGAAATATGATATACGCCGCTGCAAATGTTAATGGTATCTATAGATTTGAGTACAGGTGTGTTATAATGCAACCAATGGTTTTGTATTAATTATTACGTGACTGTGCAGTTTCCATATTCATGCGTACTGAAAAAACATTGCACGGTTTTTAGAAGTAATGCAGATTAGTAGATGCTAGCTTCGATCGTCGTCCATATGGAAATTGAGAATTAGCAAAATGTTAGTTGTTTGTGAAATCTGAATAATTGTCTGATAAAGATTTGAAATATCTTATCAAACCATTCAATGAATGGTCCTACAGCTCACATTACCTAGACAACCGATGGTTTATTTTCAAGATTTTATCAGGAAACAACCATCAACAACGTACAGCACGGCACCTTCCAAACCAGCTTAAGCTGCATTACAGCAAAGACTAGTCGATAAGAAAAGAAATGCTTACGAAGCCCAATGTATCGTTCCTTGCAGAGTGCAGACGGAAATTCAATACATTAGACAGTCTCTGAACATTCTTCAATCCTGTTTTTCCCGCAGCTCGGACGCACCTGTGTCCTATGCGACGTAGATAAAATTGTTGTCCAATTTATGTTCTGGAATGGTCAGGCATTCCATGTGCCAGATTTCCCTCCTCGCCATGTATAAAGACTGTGGCTATGGTATTAGTTTCGCCATTGGTATTGTGTTTCAGCCCCGTGATTTAAAAACAAAATCTGGATATTCATTGGCCATTGCTTGACTTTAGTTCCATTGCCATTGACAGCTTAGTAAGAAAGGCCCCATCGCTGTGCTGCTAATGAAAGCCATTAATGAGTGCTACGTTGCATTAGCCCAGACACTGTGATTATAAGCGCTTTGAAAACGTACATGCTGACTTCTACAATGGAACTCTGTCAAGATCTATGTTAGAATGTTTGATTTATTCATGTACCAAACCTCTTCAACCTTTCAGAACAAAGTAAAACTATTTTCAAAGCGGTATCTTTGTCACACCATGTACGGCATGTACAATAACAGTATGAGTAGACAAGGGAACGTGTGTTTGATCAGCTTTGATGTGCTCCCCTGTGCTGCGGTATTGTGAACTTCTAAATTTGACCTTTCGCAACGCTTTCATGCAGGCATGATCAGAGGCTTTCTGTGTGTAGATACAACCTACGCTACACAGCTATATGCAGGCAGTTATTTCGTTAAACCCCACTGGATGCCATTAAAAGGATGCAGAGCCTTTCAACAAAGACCAAGAGCAGGAATGTTATTCAGACGTGTATCTGACGCATTAGTAAGCAATGTGTGAGTGAATAAATCCGGCTTCTCACAGGGTCGAACTTGACGATCAAAAACTACTTCACGCCACATCGATCACACGCCGACATGTGGTTATCAGGCCGCCTGCAGGTGTGTCCGGGATGGGGCGGTATTTGCTGTAGTGCCTGAGATAAGAGGCATGTGACACAGTCTTTTCATCTGCTTAGTGTTCACATGTAACACTCGTGCTGCTGAAGGTCAAGGTCAATAAAATTTAGTGATGTATCTGTTTTCTTGTTCAAGGGAAGAGGTCGTGGAGATAACCGTGACCTCTACTGACACGATAGCCTGTAGAACTGTCAATCAAGGTCGACACACCGAAGACAAGTTGCCGCCATTATCAACATGAAAGCTGCGCTTTGTATTTATGTGTAGAAATAGAGGAACTTTGCAGTGAGGACAGCATGGTGTGTGAAAAACGGCATAAGCAAAACAAATGGTACAAGTAGATGAATTGATGCATATATCACATGGGCAGTTAACGTTAGGTTCTCTGGATGATTTTGTGGAAACGATTTGTGCCATACAATATACATCTGTACATGGGATAAACAGTATATATGATAACCAACCGGGGTCACACCCCAGAATGGTTTAACGACGAACAGGTAACTGCATCATCTTGTCGCTTTTAACATGCAGAACTACCAATATCACAAACTTCTCCACTTAAAGACGTTCTCTCGAGCTATTCAGATAAAAGACTTCATTTCCTGTAAACAAATCCTGCCGTAAGGAGGCATCCAACATCAGACCGGAAGGCATATGCGCATGAGGATGAAAGAATGGAACGAGCGATACCTGTGTGGCTAGAGAAACAAAATGATCCGTACGTGTGATAGGGATTTTTTTCACGAATATGAACAACATTAAGTACACCGCTAACATCAGGGGACTCTTCGGACTCTGGGGAATTGGACTGAAACAAGCTTACAAGGAATGTTTTCATTCAACAAACAAACAAACAAACAAATAAACAAACAACAAGCAAGCAAGCAAACAAACAAGAAACGAATCACAGTATAGTAAGTATGCTATATTAAGTTCCCAACGCATGCCACAAATACATGTACATTTATTATAAGTACATGTACCTCTGCTATGGCCAACGGATACTATCATTTTGTTAAGTGAAGGTAGATCTAGCTTAATCATTGCTGTACAACATATGAGCACTTATATCGAAAATAGGTAGTTTGAACGAAACATTGCACCTTCGTGTAAGTATAAACGTACGTGTAACACGGCATCCTTACATTTAAATAGATTTGCACTGATAATCCCATATCCATAATATCATGTCACGCAAGATTTTCTCTGGCGCTTTACTGCCATGTTTTCAAACATGACTTGACATGAGTCAATGTTGAACGGTTCCTGAGGTCTGGCGTACAGCCGACGGGGTCACAGTCTCCTTTTACGGGATTTCGTCACAGCTTTGCGGAAAGCAATGGCTTAGTGATGTTTTGGGAGACGGCTCGATTCAAAGTAGAACGCTACAGGTTACTTGTAACTTTATCCATTATTCTTCTAGATATGAAAGGTTTGGTATCTTCTGCTTGTATTGGCTGGTGTGTTACGCTGACGGGTGGTTATACCAGTGGTTATTCAGACATCTTTTTTTTAGCAATGACACAGCACCAATCGTTACCACATCAAGCGTTTCAGCACCAGGGACAGGACATGATCCGTAAAAAATGATCCCGACAAAGAAACAACAAAATATTTCAACAGTTTCGACAGATCAAACCCATAGAGCCTTCCTATTCATTCTCAGTTCCTTACTTTTAGGATTTTAAACGAAAAATATAGACTTCTTGTCAAGCCATAAAACCAAGCACATAGGTATGCAGCGCTTACCACCACTGTCAAGATGAATCGCTGTGAAAACCATGAGTCGCAGATTAAGGTTTATCCTGCCGGTTTGCATCACAGCTCAATAACACATGGGCCTCACCACAACATAGAAGTTAACACGTCCCTATACCCGTTCCATTCCTCATAGGCTCTCCACAGAAACTTTCCTGAACATGGACTTCACAAAGTTGCTACCAAAATGACTGATAGGCGAGCACGTAATGCTTTTCATTGTGGATAAGAAATCCCCGTGGCGGGGGAACATGTATCTAGAAGGCACAGTAAAGGCATTGATTACCACCCAGGGAAAGCGGCGATCATGAGGGGGTGAGGCAGGTGTTATCACACAGCACACAGATGATGGATAAAAATACCGCCGGTTCCACCTGGTGAGTTAAAGATAGCGAGAATACCAGTATGTTTATTAATGGCGGAGTTGACAATCACCAACGGCCTCCCCGCCGGCCCTTTTAATGTCGATAAACTGTTCTTGAGGAATCAATGGCCAAAGTCCAACTCTCATGGGTGTAATCTAAGGGTGATAATCCTTGCGTCACTGGCCACAGTGCTTCTCGTCGTGCCTGCGCTAGAAGTACAGAGTATAAAGGTGCTGTGGAAGCCCACCTGGCGTCCTTAAATCAGACGCGAGGGAGGCACGTCCCACCGTGCTTGCGGTCAGGGCAAGGGCGACAAAGTAGCTCCGGATGCTCTACGTAAACGTCGCGTGATCAGAACACGAGAAGAGAGAGAGAGACTGAGAGAGACGGGATCCCACAGCCGAGCGCTCGCAGTGATGCACAGTCCGATCGATATCTAGCTGGTGCCTGTTAGACTAACGCTTGCTATCGGAGCGTGAAATTTAGTCAGCTGCAATACATGTTACTCGGCAAGCAAGCCGCCAGATTTCCGGTGCCGCAGGAAGGAAAGCCTGGCTGCCGCGAAGGTACGTAAAGCTCTCACAGAGGGAAACCAACCCAGGCTAGTTGCCTCAGTTGTGATTGACAAGCCTCTGGGACGACTCGACGGGCGCGCTTCTGGGTCCTTTCAGCCGCAAACAAGCCATCTGGAATGCAGGATTCGTCAACTTTTGTGTGCCGGTCACGGCTGCCGTACGGGCTGTAGTATCCAGGGGATGGTAACGGCAGAATCGGAGGCTGAGGGTGAGTACGTGGTGCAACATTTTCTTTGCCCGTTTTAGATTCTGTCGGTGAGAATTTACCTCACACGTCGCTTGCAATTATTCACAGTACTTATAGACTAAATCAGGTAGCTGAATGGTAGGGATAGAATGTAGCCAAAATGTGATCCACATTGCAGCATATTTAATGCATCCAACGTCGGGATTGCTGTCCGTGGCTCTACCATGACTATCCTTACAAGCAGTGAGAAAATATGCAATGCTGCTTAGAAATGTCATAGCTACACTTTTGATGGCCAGAACGTTTTTATTCTGATGGCTTTTTGAAAGCTAATTTATAACTCCCGTGTGTTTGTTGCTGATCGGATTCCACTTCCATTGCCATAAATCACAGAATGCAATTTGAGTTCGGTAAACGTTCAGGCGTCCACCGAACTCTCAATGCATTTCAAAATATTTTCGACTTCATTTGATGACAGTCTCTCTTTGTACTCGGTAATGAAGTCCACTATCAGATGTTTCTGTTTATCTAGAGCAGCAGCATGATAAATATGATGGAATTTCCAAGTATGTGTACGTCAATCTGATAAGGCGCAACAAAGGCGGTTGGTCACGCAATTGGCTTTCCTTAGTGCAAATGTTTATCGTATAAAAACACAGCGTTCGTGGATTTACAAAAGAACTGCAGTTCAAAAGAAAAACAATGACGAATTGTCAAGTCCAAAGCAGCTATTGGGCCATGGGACAAACTGCAACTGCAAATTAGCCTTTGATACATAGATATATAGAAGGGGTTCCGTCAAGTAAGGTCCTACGGGGTGGATTTTCGGGGTGGATTCTCGTCAGCTAAGGCAAAGTAGAAGTAAGTGTACTACCGTGTAGCTTACAGGGATTTCCTCGGGGTTATCTAACGCGAAGCATGTCAGATTGATATACAGTCAGTTCACGTTGAACATCAGGCGCTGGCTCATAACAGTTTGTAATAGCGTTACTGGTGCAGCCGTTCACCGTGCGATTATGTGGTGATGGTTGGGGAAGGGAGGGGGGTCTAGCACAAACATACCGTAAACACAACACGATGTATGCGGTATACCAGATCTACACGGCCTATAAAAACGGCAAGCGCCCTGTGGTTTCCCGATTTTCTCGGATTGGAAGACAACTTGTGGGCCATACAAATATCCATCGCACTGTGGAACCAGGAAAGAGGTATTTTGAAAAACGCAGCTTAGGTAGGATGAGAAGGATTTAACTATTCATCCTCAGAAAGAACCCTTATCATGATACATTAATATAATATTCTAGTTTCATCTGCTTGAGTGAGCCCCGTTTCCGCCCAAACATGCCAATAGCTTTTGCGGTAGTCCAGAACAAATGTTATCAGGCACTTTGAAACCCCTCGCTAATTCTGAGACTACGCCCCTCATTGAAAAATCGAGAATGCACTTAAGTGTGTGTATTGTTTGTCGCCAGACTGTCTCTCCGAGAAACGTTCCGTAAGAATAAAGGGGAATCGAGGTTATGTCTCCGTCACGCCATGGCGGCCTGGCCAGACAATCCACGGTAAAAGCCAATACAAAAGTGTCAGCACAAGGACACCTTAAGGGGAAAACCGCCCCACAACTACTACGGACACACGAAAACCCCCCGGTTTACATTCATTTAGTATCCCTGCAGCTAATCAAATCATCGATACGCCTGGATGATGAGCGGTAGGTCTTTTTCCCAATTCATTGCACGTCTATAGTTTGATACTGAACAGGGCCTGGCCAGGGCCGCCCCGGTGTTTTCACTAGGTTTTGTGCAATAAGAGCTTGAAGGGAAGCCATGGTTAGAATAATGATGGACACGCAAGTCAATTATGGTTTGTGGTAAGTGCAGAACATGGGGATAGGTATGTCACATAATCTCAACGGAGATAGAATTGACCAGATAACATACAGTCAAGGTCAAGGGCAGTCTTAATTCTGGAAGGTCAGTCGCACTTGACCTCATATGACCTGACAGAAGATGCTGTGCATGTGAGATGAGGAAACAGCGAGGCTTACTAGCACTTTCGCGGATTGCATGTTCCTACACGATGGTACTTGTCCGGCTGTACTTCTGCAATGATTCTTTATTGACAGTCATGAATTATTCACGTGGAACAGCGAAGGTTATCAGGGATTACAGCGATGTGTACTCGTGGTTCTTTGACGAAAGAAATACTTATTCCAGAATATGCCGATACCTCGCCCTTGATACAGGTTTTATGGGGCTGGCTGTGCTATTTTGGAAACGTAACGCAACGTTATCTTGATACATTCAAGGTCAAAGCGTAACAGAAATGTAATGCAGTACACTTATGTAATGGTGCATCCAAGAATTGTCTATCAGGAAACGCAAATGCACAGGCATAATGCAACTTCTTTACAATCAAAAAATGGAAACAATGATACTTGGGTGTCTATCATTTGTGAAATACAGTTGGCAGAATTCAGCATAGTCCTTTTAACGTTTCTGTATAGTTAAGGTCCCACTGTCACCAGAGGCACCTAACTCTGCCCGGCACACCTTGTTGAACAACATCCATGCGATCACTGCTTTATCCATCCAAAACCACAGAAGACAAAAATAACTATCCCATTTCGATCGATCAAAGTGTATTAGTCATAAGAAACCCGTCACTCGTAAAGGTCTCCACAGTGCCTTAGGGGGCCATACAAGGGATGCATTTTGGGACGTCACACCCGTGAGGGTCATGAAAAGAGTGATAAAAGTAATAGAAAGAAATTTCTTGTGCCAATAATGGTATCTACCATGAATAGGAAAATTTGCCTCACCGATAATAAATTTCTTTACGTTTTCAAACTGGCAAACAAATAAGAAGAAATTTATGAGGTTGCTTTTTGAAACATTAACGCATGCGCATCTGTCGTCAATAACAGTATGTAACTGTTGAATAGTATATATATATATATATATATATATATATATATATATATATATATATATATATATATATATATATATACATATATATATATATATATATATATATATATATATATATATATATATATATATATATATATATATATATATATACATATATATATATATATATATATAAACATGTTCGTGCCCGCTCAGAATTTTGTCATCATATGTTGAGTACAATATTTATTATCACCAAAGCAAACGTTCAAGGCCATCTTGAACCACGTATTATGATCGTTGCAGATTTACGTTAATGCTACACAGCTATGAAGGAAGCACAACGCATTCTCTGTGGCCAAAGACATGTACATAACTGGAACGTGAAACTTTGACACAAGTGCTGCTCCTTTTACCCAATGATACAGCCTCCAGTTGCAAGATGTTGTGAAATTTAGCAAAGTTCCTTCTTCACTACCTGGCCTGTATGTTCAAACATACTACTATTAAAGCTGAAATAACCTAACCAGCACGAGCTCAGCTGAGGCGGGAGACATAGGGCAGACTCGTTGTTTGACCCGAGCCGGAGCGAGACACTCTCGGTAAGACGCGAAACAAATCGATATGGGACCCGAGCTCACCCGGACTCAATTTTCTACCTGTAGTCAGGATAGATGACCAGCCCCTCGTAAGATGTGCTGAGGCAATATTGAGTTACCTCGTCAGATCCTGTTGGAGATCAATCCGGTTGGATCATATAAAGGAGCGTGGGTTCTTCGCCTGCTCGTCTTTAGCCTGGAAGCTATACTATAGCAGGTTTTCAGTATTTTGGATCAATTTCACTACATAACAAAACACAACACCAACAACATACAGCAATAACAAGTGCACAAACAGACGCTCCACAACCTCACGATAGAATCTGGTGAATTCACATGTACTTAGTCCAGTTCAACTTGGTACAAAATGCTGAGTGGAACCAGTGCAATTAATGTAAAAGAAAAACAGCGTGGCAAATCATTTTCATAGTATTTGATCATAAAACATGACAAACCAATATCATAGAAAACATTTTTCAAAGAATAATGAACATACTGATAATTTTGATAGTCGGATTAAAACTATGATAGTTTCTACCGAAAATGCCCCAGACGTCAGAGTTTGATTAATATTTTCAGGGTTACACCGTTCATCTATAATAAATGAAGATTTAACTCTGAGGAGCAATCAACTTATGCGTAGCTACTTAGGGGATGTCCTCATGTATTGTAAACCTTGATTGCCTGTGAAGGGTCAAATCTATTCCCTAGGTTTTAGTCCCCAAGCCAATTCGTAGCATCATTTCTTAAAGTTGCGTTCAGTCGTGTTTTTTATTAAAATGTTTATTGATTTTTAATCAGAATGCATACTAAAAACATACGATTGGACAGAAAAGTACAGCCACGGATCCAACTTTACGTCTACAGATGAGGATGTGATGATAAAGAAATTGATAATGGACATGGATGAATCACTCGGTTGCTTTATATGAGAAGGATAGAAAAGGTTAAGTATCTTTATCTAGCTTACCGTTACAAGCCTTCTATCCCAGTGCACAGGTGTCTTCTATCCCAGTGCACATGTGTCTTCTATCACAATGCACATGCGTCGTCTACTCGGGTACCCCAGTGCACATGTGTCTTCTTCTATCCCATGTTTTTGTATCTTTTAGACATTAGTGCAATGAACAGTAGCGTGGCGTGTCAATCTGGTGAGCCGCTAGCCGAACTCTCGACCCCCTAGTTTGGAAGCGGGGTTGATAGCCACTGAACCAAGCACGCTAGCTACGTGTTTCCCGTTCCGTTCGAAGCTTTGTGCAATATTAATGAAAGAGCATACGACAGTTGAACCATGTAAGCCGGCTGAAAGTTATAAATTACAAAGCGTTGCAGAAGCTTTATCTATTGATTAGGCCGTAAGCTTCCGGAAATTAACGTCCCCGTGATTTAGGTTTCGTTGCAGCATATGAGAAATTTGAAGAGAGACACTTTATTTATGAGTCCTTATTCTCTATGCCAAAATAGTTTACTTCTAAAAGATAAATCGATATGTGACTTACTTTTTTCTAATGCGTATGACTTACACCATGACTGTTTTTCTGCTAGATATGTGAAGGACAATGCAACTGCTTGTGTTCAGAATGGGACGCGTTCTTGGATTCCCTTGTATGTCAAAGTCTGAACCTAAGTTCGTAAGTTCCAGAGCACGTTTCTGAGACCCGGAGGCCGTTTCAGGGACCCAGTCACTTCTTTTTGCCCTACATCAATGAAAATAAATGCCCTTACGGGGTAACTCACTTCCATCTGTCATCGTTTTACGTATCGATAATTGAAACTGTCAAAGACACATGATCGAGTTAACTCACGTCGGCAGAAAAATGGAAACTAATGGTTGAAGGAGAGTATGAGTTAGGGTTTCCCGGCTGCAGCACCTCCACCAGCACTAAATTGTGAGAGAAAATCGATAGGGAAAGTCCTGATCAGCAGTACGATACGGCGGTACAGTAGATCCGCAGTAATTTACAGTTGGCACTCTGAGCGTTATCTTCACAAGTGCCATTCATTGACACTTAAAGCTTCATTCTTGATGTCTGCAGGCTGCAATTTACAGCCTTGCTGATTATAGAGGTCTAGATAATGTCCGGCGTTTGAGTGCTACCGATGATGTTGACCTTCACGACAGGCAAATTCATGGAGACATTGAACGTGAAAACCTCCTCCATTGTGGCGGCACGTAATGAAATAATGGTCCTATCCAGCCAGAGGAGAAGGCTATCTAGTTTCATGCCAAGAGGAAAATTACAGCCAGATAATGTTGGAAATGACCGGTATTCAGCTGTACGCACGAAAGGAAATTCTCTAAGCGGTTATCTTACACTGAGTCACATCCATCATCCAGTCAGACGGACCGGCTTACTCTGGGATGGTCTGACCTAGACGTGTTGCCAATAAGAAGTAGTGAAAATATCAAATAATCAACAATTCAATAATCTAGAAAGTGCAACAAAACACAACAGATTCAGCAGGTCTTTGGAAGAACTACGCAATGTCGATTGCAACACAAAGACCAAAATGCTGCATACAGAGTGCAGACGATCAAGTGAAGTAAGCGTCTGAAGCTGACGGTAGGAAATATCCGCTTCAGGCCATCAGTCAGTCACATAAAAACTTAACTGGTCAATCAACGCCCTAAAACGTCGATAATTGCTTGACGACGGGCCAGCAGTCTAAGCCTTTGGCCGAAGAGTTCAGACAACCAATAGTTTGGGAATGACCTTTTTCGTTGCTTTGAATGGGCATATATAGACCTCATCACTACCCCTGCTCTTTGCAAGCTAAAATTTTGTACAAGTGTTACATTGTTAGTTGCTGCAGGGCTGCCGCATATTGAAGAGAGATCGACTAGCTGATATTCAAGATGGCCCTTCTTTACTGAAATAACTCCTACGTATCCAGTACATAATGACCGTCTGCGAAAGCAATCTCCTTGCAGATTCAGCGATCAGTCAAGGCGCATATCTCAAGAGCATGCCTCTTTCCAAACTCTAAGCTATGATTAAAGGGCCAGTGAAACGCAATGACGTTATGAATAAAACAGAAGCATTAATCCTACGTGCCGGGTATCAGATGTCTGAGCTGTGTGCGCACGGTTCCGTGTATGATGCTGAGAGCTGATGGACACGTCCACACAACGATGCCATGCACACGGCGCCACACCGACACTACCAGCGGTCATTCATCTATCAATGCTTAGGAAAACGTCTTTGATCGTGACAGCCATATTGATGTGTTCGACGTCTGTGAACATAGCTAGCATAAAAGAAGAAATATGGGTCCCTTCCACTGGACAAAGACAAAGTGGTACAAACTACAGTATACTCTCTGTGACGTCTGCGAACATAGCTAGCATAAAAGAAGAAACATGGGTCCCTTCCACTGGACAAAGACAAAGTGGTACAAACTACAGTATACTCTCAAGACGTATCTAAAATTCAGAAGGCATGACATAAATCGTTTTTATATCCTCATCCAAATAGCTTATTAAAAACCTGATGTCGACCATGACGTGGGAGGGTACTAACGCCTCTGTCCATAGAGTGCGATCCTTACACGCATTCCCTGTTATTAGTACTTAGTTGTTTTTAGAAACGTGAGGACGTTTTGGGAATATAACTTCATGTGCTAGTCTAATAACCGGTGAACGAACTCTGTAACAAAGAGGTATAAGATATTGATTGTGACGAATCAATTAATTTGATTATGAACTCCACCTGGTTTAAATCAGATTAGGTGTAATAATTTCAATGCTATAATAATATGCGGCAAGGTTATAATAATCAGAACCAAGAACTCCACTGTTCCTCTTCCCCTTTGCACACGGCATTCATAAACATTTGTTAACATTTGATCACTTGCGTGCTGGGTAGTGTAAATATGTAAAATATACAGAGTATGGATTTTGAATACAGCGTCACATTTATGCCGAGTATGGAAACATTGCCTGGCATCCCTGCAGTGTAGACTTGTGATCTAGACTGTTCTTCTGGCAGATTTATAGTCCACGGAAATGCTCCTATCTTTTCATTATGGCAGTGCGTCCTATCTGCAGGAAACTGGAAGACTTGTAGTTAGGGAATAGTAAACTGTGAATAAAACAGGGATTTTACATGATGAAATAATGGGACGATATACACTATCACATTTGAGAAAAAATAGGTAGGAGACACAGAATAAAACGATGTATGCAGCGTTATTTTCCCAGCCCCTACCGGCCTTCCTGCATGATAAAGTCCACCACTTCATTTTTCTTCACCGGAAGACATTTTCTAGTAGAGTGCGATCGTTTAATTACTTCAGAATGTAATTTGCGACTCCCCATGTCTGGTAATTAGTGCAGAGACTACATTTTACCACACGTAATTGTGGGTGAATGACGCAGCGATGGGGCGTATTTACCGCTTTCTCCTCATGATGAATCACCTATTTGCGGCGAAATTCCCGAGTGTGTTTTTCCTGATTACATTATTAAGTACAATAGATGGCAAAGCAAGCAATTTATTCGGGCATTAACCAAGGGAGGCTGTCAGCTCAGAGGTGTGGCCGTTTGGACGCCCGCGGCTGGCCGTAACCATCTCATAGTAGGACTCTTCATACATGGCTCAGAAATAGGGTTTAAAGCCACCGGCTCTGGACCTAAGATTTATGGTGAATGGCCGAGAAGATGGTCCGGTGCCATGAATAGCCGGAGATGGTAACGTTGGGTTCTTGTAGAGACATATTTCCCCTCAAGTTATCACTCCCCCTAGGTAACAGGGAGATTTAATTATCAATCCCTCTGCGAAAAGCGCTGCTATTTGTTAGGAGGTGAGTAGAATCTATAATTCTGACTGCAGTTCAGAGTTATACTGTAGTATACAGGGTGCCGGTGGCATCACGTGTATTTCATTTCAGTATTCCGTCGCTTATCTCCTTCCTAACTAGGGGGTTGAGATTCATTGTCTTTCCTTGGCATATTGACAGCATGTGGTTGCATTAGCTGGATGTAGAGAACCTGCAATCATCCAACATACAAGAACTGAGATCTCCCAGACGTATCTAGGCCAGATGTTCAAACATATGATATAAAAGGACATCAAAACTTTCTAGGCTAATGTTAGCAATAGCAGATAGTGTAACAGGACTGCATACTTCAACTGTATCCGAAGGGTTTTCATCAATCCCTGAAGAGAGAGAAAGAGAATGAGAGAGAGATCTACAGAGATGTAGAGAGATCTAGGGAGAGATCTAGAGAGAGAGAGAGGGGGGGGGAGACATAGTCTTTTCATCATCAGCATCGAATCACCAGTCGACGTGCGGTACAAAATTGTGTTTGTAGATGGAACTGAGCGCTCTTTAGACTGCTGAGCTGAGAAACTCACTCACTGAAAACTGCTCAGGATAGAAATGGTACATGTTCCTTTCGTTCCGTTACGAAAAAGCAGGAGACCTTATCTGCGATTTACATATCATTCACTGTACAGGTATATTTTCTTATCACATTGTCTAAGTGTCAGCGTTTCTTATCGCATAGTTCCACATCCCATCCCATCCCATTATATTACATGGTTTCAGACTACTGCACATCATATCGTACCGCTCATGCAGTCCCACATCACTTCCTGTTATCTCTATTTGATTCACATCCTTTCCTGTACGGTTCCATCCTGATACAAATGCAACACTCTATCACAGGAGTGTGACATCTCTTCACAACTTTATACGAGGGGAGTCAAAAAGTAATGCAAAGTTATAGCAAATTCATTTGTCATTGAATGTAAAACTCAAATGTAAAACTCAAATGTAAAGGAACATATCTTCTTGAGACTGAAATATATCAATTTGTTGTTCAAATAAAAAATGTTCAAATAAAAATCTGAACAACAAAGTGGGATATTGAGTCTCAATATATGTCCCTTCACCTTCGTGCAAAATTTCAACTCATTCGATGACAAAAAATGAGTTTGTTACAAAACCACTTGCATTGAATTTCTACTCCCCTCGTATATGTGTGTGGAACTTGCCACAGGTTACAAACATGATATTATGTGTTCACAATCCTATAACATGTATTGTGCACAGTAGACTTTTGGATGTCTTCCGCCATTTTATCAAGATGAAATATTAGACACACACAGCGTCTCGTCCTCCTGTAGTCAATATGATGGCTGATTAGGAACCACTGACCAAACAGAGTTTCCCCAAGTGCTTGCACAGTAATTTCCCCAGAGACCTTCTATCAAATTTTCTTACAGTGACGCAGTGCTTGGATTTTACAGAGGACTTCTTGAAGGATGAGTCAATCTTTTTCCAATAAGAGGAGAACATCCCAACGTTAGGATGACGAGATGGACGTTAGGAACGTTCTATTATGTCGATAGTTTGTTCCCTTTTTTTCATCAGATGTGTCGTTATCACCCCCTGAAGTCTTTTGCTCTTGAGTCTTCAATCTACATTTCCGGTTATGTCAGGGGTTCGATGTTTTACAACAGGCGATCGGGTAGTAATCAGGCCTAACCTACAGCTTCAATGTTAATACGTTAGACCATCTATATCCATTGGACGGCGTCCAACGGCAATCTAAACCACTAAAGCCGGGCCTCAATCACTGGTGGTCGTACCGCAAATTTCGCTGTGGAGCTTTATGGAAAAAAGGTAGGAAAGTTGTGCTGACGCAAGGAGACATGCTTGTATGCGCATATCTCTGATTTAATAACAGTTCCAGGCGTTGAATAAATTTCTAAGAACGTTTGAACTAAAGTGTATGATGGATATGACGTCAGCTACAGTTTATTGTGTTATGTCAAGAAATATCATCAACTGGCCTCTTCAAAGGAGAGTGGGAAGTATGAGTTCATATCTTCGTGTCTAACCTAACGCTACATCATCGTCAGAAGCAATATTCATCTGCCATGCCTCCGTTACGGCGTGCACCACCGATAAATCAAAGGCTCAGTATAATTTGTATAGCTTACACACACTGACAAGTTAGAGCCCGAACGTGATGCAATGCATTGCACCCGGTCTAACTTCCTGGCACGTGCTCAACGTGTTGGAGGGGCTATTATTAGAGAAGGCGCACCCATCAAGAACAACACACGGTTACTATTGAACGGGAAAATCCAATTATGATAGAATTATATATATTTTCATAGATGACAGAGCAGCTGTCAATATTTCATGAAGCATTCTCACGCTTCAGAAACCAAAGGTGGCAGGCGGATAATTGAGAAAGTGAAATATTTGTTTGTTACCAGAAGTTATCAGCAGCGCTACTCTGTATCCTAGTCACAGTCGCCTGAGTCTGACATATCGATTGTTGGAAAGTTCCCAGATTTCCCTCAACATCTTCAGACTCTGGGTGTTGGCAGCTGAGGAGCGTGAAATGCTGATGTCTTACTTCGGTGGAGGGAGCAAAGGCAGCAGAAAATGCCATATGGTATCAGGTGTATGGCTGAGATTTACTGGGGGTTGGGGAAACGTACTGATTCGTAAAAGATATGTAAAAGACAATAAGCCAACGGGATTGTGAAAGATGAAGTAAGGCCTCGGCCCCGTTTCCACAACACGGCGATCATTGAGCGACCGTACAGCGACCAAAATGAGATCTGTGTGGCCCTTGCGTTCATAATTAGAATATAATCACTCTCTAGTAATAAAATTCGTTGAGCGACCTGTCAAATCGTTGGTCGCTCAGCGGTCACAGCGCGATCACAGACTGTGGTGGAAAGGAGGTCAAAAAAGAGACATTATTGCATTATAATGCTCAACAGCGAGGATGATGGTCCTACTCCAACCCAAAGTTTGCTGTCCGCACGGTTTGTAATATCCTCCTACGGTTGCCTCGAGAGTCAAGCGAATCAAGCTGATCCCTTTACTTTATTAGTTTATATGTGATTGACTACCGAGGCTTTCGTTGTAGTTGTAAAGGTGCAAGGAACAGCATAACCCGAGAAGGCCTGGAAGGATTGTCTTGATGTCTCGAATGTGGGTAGGTCTTGATGAGCCCTGCAAAGTATTAGATTTTAGGCTGTTTGTTATGGTACTGCAGCTGAACTCCAGTTTTGATATCTCGTGTTCTGTACATGCCATGGTCGTGATTTTTGAGTGGTGGATAGCTGTTTGGTTCTGGGCCTGATAGTAAGTGGTGTAAGTCCCCCTAGCGGCCTTTTCTGGAACTGCAGGAGCAGGTTTAGCTTCATTTCAGACTTTGAAGAGAAAACCATAAAAGCTTTATTGAACTGTCCTCGTAAATTTGTTAAGAATAAGAATAGGTATGAAATGTCCTCTAACTACATAATTACGTACAGACGGTATAATGTGTAGGAATACATTAGATAACTAGAGTTCCGCGACCTCATACCTTCGCCAAATAATTCTAACCTTTATGGCTGGCGTATTATGAGTGTGTCTCATTGATTATGCAAGTAAGGTCCTCATTTGTATATGCAAGTATAAGTTGATCATCTTCTCTACCTAAATAAAACAAGTTGTCCAAAGTATGACAGTCAAAGAAGGATATTCTAGCATTTTATCATCATTTATGAAAATGAGGTCTTCCTTATCATAATTTATATTCAACGATGTTCACATTCACATTACTTCCAAATGCCACAAGTATGAAATTGCCGTCCTTTACCGGTATGGAATTATACTATTTTCTCAATAATCATGCACATCAGGTTCCCCTTTATATACTTTATTTATCAACATTCCTCTCAGCCTCAGTTCCGTCATGGAACGCAGTGGGTTTATGAACTGATTATGCAAATTTGAGTCTGATTTGTATGACTACCATTCAATCATACCAAGCGTCGCTCACGCTATCTAACGGTAGATACCAAAAATCATGATGATTCGTCAACCCCATCTCGAATTTTAGTATTTCCTCATAATTTTGCAGAGAAGGTTTTCATTTGCATAGTTCGTATCTAACAATATTTCTCTTTTTCTGAATTACATGTCACATGTTTGAGAGTCCTATCATGAAACTGCTGACGACTAAACCTTCCTCATTGATAATGCAAATTATATTCTTATTTGCATAATGAGTATTCAATTATGTAAATCATCACTCTAGCTATCTACATGCCACAAATCATGACCATAAGAAATATTCTAATGAACAGTATACGGGACCCTAATGGCCACTCCATGCTAGCCTCCTTGGCAGGCCTTCTGGGCGGCGCCGGTGTTTATTTTGGGCGTTGGGAGGAGGGGAGCGCGATTTTCAACTTATCGGGTCCAGGGACTTTAGCTTGGGAAATCGTAGTGCCGCCCGTGGGCGAATAGGCCGTCCCCAAAAATATTAACGCTGGCGCCACCCAGAAGGCCTGCAAAGAACGCTAGCTCCATGCGATCACACCGTCTTATTCCGACTTCACATTGAGATTAAAACTATGGAAGGACCATGAAAAGTATGTACGAATTATAGATAATAGTCTTCCAAACAGAATGTTTCCTTCATTGTATGTGCACAGTTATGTTCCGATAGAGTGGGGTCTCGATGATTATCTACTGAGTCGCTGCATTTTTGCCATTAACAAAATTGCTTCCAAAGCACACAACGCCAATAGCTGTTCAAAAATTGATATTATATTCATAGATATTACACTGCAAATAATAAGCTGGCAAACTACAGCTATTTTGTAACGGGCATTGATGAATGTAGCCTAAATTCTACAGCATATAGCAGTATATCATTGTCATTGACAGCGAATCGCGTGCTACGATTCTCGGGCGTATTATATTGCCGAAGTTAAAAGCGCATGACATTGCCATATGGAGAAATATCATGGTGCAATTTGTAGAGGTTGTAGACGCAAAATTGAAAATTTAGCCTCCACTTTGGTACCCGAGGGTCAGGGAAACAGGGCATCAAAAGGCCAATAAATGTCTCACATGAACGTAAACATGACGAAGTGTAATGATATAATGGGACAATAAACTTGTAGACGGTGTCTCTGTGGCTTGGTGGCAAACAGGGGTCACCCGTTACCGTCATCCAGGGAAACATACATGTCATGTAAGGCCATTAACAGATTGTATCACTTGTACCCATTAAACAGCGCCGGTTTCACACCAAGAGTGTGCTGCGAAAATAAAAGTAGATCGTAAATCATTCTTCACACGGGACTGGTGCCCCCCTCCCCCCTGTATGAGACCACCATACAAATGATGTATGTTCTCCAGGCGAGGCAGGGAACACTAGTTGCTTTTACATCCGCAATCAATAGTGCTTGAAAGCAAGGTTAAATGTCTCGTGTTTTGCCAGCAATAGTGCACTTGGGAACGAATACATTATGGATGAGGAACACCGAACACAACGGCGGTCGTAACAGTCCAAGCACGGGGATGTATCGTTAACCTGCTATATTGTGTGGTTCTTACGATTAGGGTTTTATGACTTTTTGGGGAAACAAACCGGAGACAAACTCAAGGACAGTCGTAAGGTTGACTATAACATGGACTGAGTCTTACATATTCTCTTCCCAATTCTTTAAGTATTTCCCATTTATTTGGTGTTCATCTTCATTCTGTCAACTAGCCGATCAACACACATAGGTGTTCTTTGTGAACATCTTTGAGATGACAGAGAGACCTAATTTCTTTTTTGATGATGAATATCATGGGCACGTCTCATACCAACACATTCAGCCTCAATGTCACCAGAGGACTCCTCTGCACTTCAACTTCATCATAAATGCATACATATTCAGTCGTGATGAGTTTGGTCTGAAAATGACTCCCTGCATTAACCAATGGGTAGGTATCAAATGTCTGGGATAAAGAGCACTTTGGTTCAGTGCCAGGAGCTGAAGTTGATAAGCAACTTATAATGAAGACCTCCCAATGGGGATATTATGCCTGGCAATGGTAAACATCACATAAGTCCCTACGTTACTTCATTTAGGAACGTTCCAATTCCTACTGGGATTATGACTTCCCTCGGGGCACGCCTTTTAGAACGAATGCCGCTCACAGGATGACATCCTTTCAGGTTACATTACGTTTCCTCCCCATCACATACCGCAATCTGAGGCTAAGTGGCCCCCGACGACGAACAGCCTGGAGACGCGATTCCGGAGATCCTTACAGTTAATTTGGCACCCCAGAATGCGCACAGCAATGAGTTGGTGTATTGAAGATCGATGAATTGACCTCTCCATACGGATAGTTTGCTCACAGAGGAAATAATAATCAGCATTTAAAACTAGAAAAAGGACGTGGGAATTTTAGTCTCCAACAGTATGGCGACTGTCACAGTCTTCTCTACCAGTTCCGGCAGTGCGCGTACCAAGGTACATAGCATACCCCCCCCCCCACTTCCCTTGCTTTCTTTACGTAAAGCAATCTCATCTTGTAACCATAGCAACGGTTGTCAAATATGACATTCTACAGAGGGGACAGGTTGTATCTTTCCGAAGACTGATCACCAAGATGCTACATTCAGATATTATCTGTGGGCTGTTCGTGCATGACAATTGGGGGCTTTTTGCGTTAGTTGATTTTGCTTGTGGGTTTCACGGGGCCAACCACATTCGTCTTAACGTCATAACGTAATTTACTTCAACAATGTGTTTTGCACGACTAAATGGCTTATACATACCCATCAATTAGGAAGCCATTTAGCCGACAGACAGGCCATGAGTTTTTATCACCGCGAAGAAGGAATGTTTTGCTTGATCATCCCCTCGAAAATATGACATTTAAATGTTATTATAACTAATAGACAAGAATGACAATTACCATTTGGTCCTATTGATCAGGAGGATAAAGATAATTTACAGTAGTGTCTCTAAGCAAGCTCTAAGCAACCAAAGTGAATTAAATGTCAACGTAAAAAGGGCTACATTATGTTAAAATCGGAAGCGTTGTCGGGGCATGTCTGATACCCCGGTGATGACTCTTTGATACGAGGCAACCTTTCGGCTGATTGTATCCTTAGACATTATCTTTTGTCCATACAAAGACAATGAAATCAGCTAGTAGCGTACGTCCACCGGATGTTTGCCGTCTATATTACTCTCTAAGCAGAGGTTGCTGGAGAAAATTGTCAGCTGACAAAAACTGGACATGTGATAAAAAAGCCACTATTTTCCCCCATCAACCTCTGCTTGGAGAGTAGTCTAGATATCCAGATAAAGATGATGATGCTTACATCATCCATCGTCGCCACGGTGGTCCTACGATGGCTGGTAAGTTAACACAGCTCCTTGTGTAAAGTTTTATTCATTACAAGACGTCTGCATTGGTGCTGGTTCAATATCACATTGACTAAAGTTTTGCTGAGCAGTTTTATGTCTAAAACCGACTTCGAGTATATGTATATACCAAGCAGAGACTAGGATAGAATATTAATACGCCAGACATAAACGGATTCCTAGCTCACGTACACTATTTTCAATTTTAGTTATTCATGCGCATAGTCATGTCCCAATTAAACAACGTCATTGCAGGACCGTGTCGGCGCATCAAGAATTCATCAAAGGAACGAGAAAAAATGTGTGATTTTTCAATCACCTTAAGTTGATCTTCTAGGCTTCCTGAAGTTTTACCACGAAATGAAAAGCAGGATTGCAGGCTCGGAGTCGTAATCCGTTGTTTTGGACCTACATTTCTGTGCCATTAGATAGTATTAACCCTGTGAGGGCAGGGCCTTGCCGGTGGTGTTGGGCGGGAGAGCACTTAGGTTGCAAGGTCGCCAATTCCCTGGACGGGTACTCTACTGGCGGGGTTTCTTTGATCTCACAGCAAGTGGAGTAAGATGCCGACCTTCACTCGTTACAGCAGAGAGGTGTAGACATTTGCAGGATGGCTTGCTCTTGGAAAACCAGGGAGTTTCTAATCCCGACATGTTATTCCTTCCCCGTCTGCTATCTTATCAGTATGCTCCCACAAGTCTTGAGACGTGACAATCCTGGGTTTCAGGTAGAATCTCTCTATTCCCAGGTGCCCTTGGGGTGGCGGACGCCTTCATCCCCTTTTACCAAGCTACGTGCGCGGAAATCCTTTGATCATTGACAGTGTTGACTTGAAGAGAGAGAACCATCAGCCGTGACTCGTACCGTTGTCCCTTCACCAAGGGAATATGGTGCAGGAAGTTAGTGTGAGTTATGGGATACAGCCCGCGTGCAGCCACTAGCATATACAGCGACCTTGAAGTGGCAGTGATGGGCTTTTTTACACGTGTGCATCGATTCCAAACGACAACGACTTCACAACGACTTGCAAGATGTGCAATATCAGACAAGCATATTATAGATTCCGTTGCTTCTTGCGTATTGCTCTCGAACTGAATTTGAATCCAAACAACTTCGATGTAGCATATGTTCATATCGCCCCATGATTAGTGCATTACCGTCAGCACTGCCGCAGTTATTAGCTTTTAGCTACAGGTCAACTCGTAGCAGAATCACAGTTGAGCTCCCGGTTCCAATAAGTTGGTAACTGGGAGACCCCGGTTCAAATCATGGGGCAGGACATCTCGGTCGGGGCTGCACTCGTATTTCGTAAGGGACGTAAAATGGGGGTCCCATGTTGAAGTTCGTGCCTCAAGCAGGTCAAAGGGGAAGAGCTAGCAACCCTTCCCTGTAAACATATGCCCTGCAGAAAAAGGGAGGAAACCTGCTAACCTATCTGCCACTAGGCACTACATGGTGAACAACAACAACACGCACGCCCTATACTGCCTACTCTCCATGCAAGCAGAGGTTGTTGGGGAAAATGTGACCTTTATATCACATGGCCCGTTCTATTGAATACCCCCCGTTGGGGAGGGCGGGCAAAACTGCCGGGATATTTGATATTCACACTTTTCCTCAACAACCTCTGCTTGGAGAGTACGTCCTACCCTAATGATATGGCAAGGAACTCAGCAACTCCACCTGGCGGAAACATTGGATATAGCATAGCAACTGGAGATAGCGAATGGTGCGTATCTGTGTAACTGAATTGAGGTTAAATACTCAGTAACAGATACTTCCATAACGCTACTTTATCTATTGTCGAAATTAGTGATAATGTGCCGAAAGTATCAAGCAGCAGTAGTCTATAGACATTTTTGAATTTTTGTAAAATCATTTTTTAAGTAGAGCAGCATACTTTACCTTATCAATTGATAATAGGATGCAAGACATACTAAGTCGGGAATATTTTACCACAAATCCCTTCAGTCAACACAATTGCTTTTAAAGCTAAAAAGCAATTTCTCTGGACATTAACTTACTAGGAAATAGCGATATTAACGACAACGCGCCATATTTCCCTCAATCCCGGATAGCATATTTCCAGGACACGCCATACATCATGGGTCAATGTCCCATAAGACAGTGACCCCAGAATGGAACTTTCGCAAATGGACTCTTTGTTAGGTTCCACCGCACCCCGCGGCCACTCATGTGTGCACAGGTAGTGCGTCATAGCAGAAGAACTAGGTCAAACAATCAATAAGGCCCAGATAACGACCAGCTCAGCAGCGCAGATCCCTCCAAATGTCACGTATGTCCATGGCATCTTCTAAAGCCAACATCAGTTCTATCTGCAGTGAAAAGCCAAATGTGCCCCCCTATCTTACAGGTCAGTGGTTAGGAAAAATGGTCCCCGTGCGTCGAAATTATTTCGCTTGGACGAGATGTGTCCTACATAGGTAATCTTCTCTGCATTAAAAGGTATGAATTATGGTCCTATCATTTTATAGTGCAGTGGTTCTAGATATAATGTGGTCAAGCACGTGTCCTAGTCTGAGCCAAATGGATATCATTTGATGCGTTGTGTCATTTGTAACACTGAAAAGTAGATCAATTTTTTTTTTACTTATGCATGGCAGATTTTTCTACTTATGAGTGGGATGACAGATAATACACACATCTGGGACGACACTAGAGTGCTCTCCTACAGGTAAGGTAATTCACTCAGGTTACAACAACTGATTTAAAGGCATGTATAGGGTAAACTAAAGGTAAAACAAAAAAGATGGAGCATAAAACTAACATACAAGAGCAAACGAAAAGCTTACATCAAAGAATCATAACCCCTGTTTCCTATGCCACACTACCTTATTAATCTGATTGCATTGCCTCCAACTGAGTCTAATGCTAATACGTGCCTGTTAATAATACAGACCAAAGATAAATCTTGCAGTAGCTTAAAGGTCCTTAATTGGGCTGTAAATGCATTTGAAGACAGTTGGCGCCATATCAAAGCTTTGTATTCCAGTATCGTGTTGACAGCACTAGTGGTCGCCATTTCGCGCGCAATTTGGCAAATCAATCAGTTCAGAGGAGCACTGATTTCCCTAGGCGGACACTTTCCGAATATACAGATAGAGAAATAAGTGTTTTGAATGCAGGGCAAAGTTTTTATTCCTTTTCCGATGACTACACGATATGTGGAAAGTTTTAGTGTAGTTGGCGCACTAGTTACTGGATCCCCTTTCCACTCACTACTGGCGTTTATCGTCAACATACAGCCGTACATTCATACCCATCACAGAACCGCCACTCTTAAAGATAACGGTTCAATCGTCTGCTCTAAAGTGGAGAAGTCTGAAGATTTACATTGTTGAGCATCTCTTCCATAAGGCACCTGTAGATGGTATCGATTCCATCCGCCTCGTGCATAAAACCTGTGGAGAATGATGTCCTTTGGGAGGAGCACGGTCATGGGGTCAAGTGACGGGGCAAGATCGAACGCTCATTACCGATCTGGTGGATAGATGGGAGGATGTCAGAGCCAGGCAGTCAGCGCATCAGTCTTACTCTGCCCTTGGCGGAGAAAGCATCTCTAAATCCATATGTACGGAGACAAGAGTCGCTGCTAGTGCCATCGGAATCGGATACATGTCTGCAGCTAGCTTGACGTGGTCATGATTTACGAACAATATAGCTAGCTTCAGTCAGCAAAACTTTAGATTTGTGGGAAAGATGTCGTGGGGTTAGTGTTGTCTTTTCGCCAGGTAAATAGACAACATTAATGCTAGGGCCACATTTCCAAACTGTTTGTGGTAACGAAACATAAATCAAGAAATATACACATATTTCTTATATACTCGCCACGGCACGCATTTTTGGCCAAGCACACCGGGTCACCCCTACTCTTCTCGATAAGCGTGTTGGGTTCTTTTACGTGCAGAGGTCCGAAGCTCCCTCATACACGGGGCCGCCGGCTTTACGTCACCATCCAAAATGACAAATGCAATCCCTTACAACAAGTCCGAGCTGGAGCCGACTCTAGGAACGAACTCGCCCCAGGATCCACGGAATTTGATCCAAATGGCGAAGCAGCGGGGTACGTTGCGTTACCGCTTGCACCGCCACGGGGATATGTCTTCTGCTCATAGCTCATTCAGTTTACCTTCACGGAAGGAGAATTGCTTTTGCTCAGTTCCTTCCTCTTCTCCCTCCTCTTCCGTAAGGTTTCTACTTTTGTTACGTTTTGTGGCGGTTTTAAGTAATATTTTTCGTTCAAAAAAACTGCCCGACCGGCCGGGCGCCGCTTTGGACATGTGACCCTAGCACTATTCTGAGTAGTATGGTGGTACGTGTATAGATAGTAAATTCACTGCTAACGAGTCAACAATTTCACAAATGCACGACCTTCTCCTGACATTGCAAACCATATCTGAGACTTGCCCACAGCCTTCTATCACAGACAGCCGTCTGCTACCGACTTTAAATCAGGTTCCACGGGGAGATTACTGCAGGCAACAAACTTTCTCCTGCTGTTTTATGTTGCATTTATCGACATTAATTGAAGACTATTCTTGACAATATGTGTTTTAAGGGCACCCAGGGAGTTGCTTTTAGTGCTTGCAATCGCTGTTATGTAGCACACTTACCTGCATAAGAAACGTACTAAATCAACCTGATATTATACATGTACATGTGCCGCACTGTGATCGATCAATTGTGGCGACGGAGAAGGAGTGCGAATAAGGCCAAGGCTGTCCTGTATTGTATCTTGTTATCGTATCTTGGTATCCTAGTATATCTCGAACATAAATCATATGATATCGGTGCCGACGCAAAACAAGTATGATTTTAAGTTATGATTCATACACACACAGATGCCATCAACAGCGCTATGTTCCATTGGTAGATTTATCTACGGCTTAAGCTTGTACATAAACATGTAGGTACATAACCCTTGATCACACCCTCCAGACTTTATATTAACGACATATATGTAAAGTTGGCCCTGAGAACTACATGTGGTGTCAACGTATACGACAAGATTACATATTTGATCGTGGTGCCAGCAATCATCATAACCGTGTACCGCCAATGATCTACAGTAAAATAAACGGTCGCCAGAAGCACCAGGTATTTCTGCACATCATTCAACTGTAACCTGAAGCTGAGCACAGCCTGGAAATAAAGTTAGCGTAATGTTTGTCCGTCGGCACGATGTCAAAGAGGAGACAATGTTGAGATATATGTAGATTAATTCAAAACATATCGTTTTATTCAGCCCTAGGTCCTTAAACTGACGGCCTTTAAAAGTTATGAGTAAGCAGCGTTGAGTAAATTGAGGCAGTCCATCAGTAAGAGGTGATGTGACCCCTCGTGCTATCAAATATATCTTGTAAAATAAGTACCCAAGGGAACTCATGCATCTGAAAATTGGAAGGTATCCGGCTCAGGTCAAATACTAGAATAAAAAGAAGAGAAAACGTAAAAGGCGCAACAGGTGTTCGTTTCTAATGAACGTGACATACATTTTGTTCAGTAGTGGATTTGTGTAATGGTAGGGTAGGGTTGTCGGATAAACTACTTGAAGAAAGACAGCCATAGTAAGACTTGTATGCAAGGCGTACATTATAGAATGTGAGAAACTGCAATCACGAAAGAACACCATCAAATACCCGCTTTACACTTACATTTTCAAAAACACTCCCAAGCGTTTCCAAAAAAACATTCCCAAGAATTTCAAAAACATCTTCTGAAAAAGAATATAAAGACAATTTGAACCTTCCATAGCGCGTTTTCTACACACTCTCGGGCGCGTTTGCAACAGCTAGTCGGAAGGTAAAAATATTCTAAAATTACTTTTGAAATTTTTCCAACAAGGGACGCAGCAAAAAATGGCGGAGCTTCCATGTAAGACATCACGAAATCGCCGGCAAATGCACCCGGATACACGGCGACATGCCGACCTGCGTGCCGATATACCGGCGCTAAGAACGTCCCTTGCTCGCACGTAAATGTTGCCCGACTTGTGTGGGTCCACATCACGAAATCGCAGGCGAATGCACCCAGACACACGGCAACATGCCGACCTGCGTGCCGATTACCAGCGCTACAAACGTCCCATGCTCCCACGTAAATGTTTCTCGACTTGTGTGTGTCGACTTGTTCTTCGGGGCAGACGAAGCTCTCTTCCGCCTAAGTCGAATTTGGCACCCGATGGTAGAGGAGGTCACTATTCTAAGACGAGAGAAGGAATAGGCAGCGCTACTCTAAGACTTGTGGCATAAGTGGTACACGGTGGTATAGGTGGTTTTCATACTTAGACGAGTGAAGGAATAGGCAGCGCTACTCTAAGGTTTGTGGTATAAGTGGTACACGGTGGTATAGGTAGTTTTCATTATATACCACCGTGTACCACTTATGGCTTGTGGTATAAGTGGTACACGGTGGTATAGGTAGTTTTCATACTTAGACGAGTGAAGGAATAGGCAGTGTTGCTCTAAGGTTTGTGGTATAAGTGGTACACGGTGGTATAGGTGGTTTTCATACTGAGACGAGCGAAGGAATAGGCATTGCTACTCTAAGGATTGTGGTATAAGTGGTACACGGTGGTATAGGTGGTTTTCATACTCAGACGAGTGAAGGAATAGACAGCGCTACACTAAGGCTTGTGGTATGAGTGGTACGCCGTGGTATAGGTGGTTTTCATACTGAGACGAGTGAAGGAATAGGCATCGCTACTCTAAGGCTTGTGGTATAAGTGGTACACGGTGGTATAGGTGGTTTTCATACTTAGACGAGTGAAGGGATAGGCAGCGCTACTCTAAGGCTTGTGGTATAAGTGGTACACGGTGGTATAGGTGGTTTTCATACTTATACGAGTGAAGGAATAGGCAGCGCTACACTAAGGCTTGTGGAATATGTGGTACACGGTAGTATAGGTGGTTTTCATCCTATACCACCGTGTACCAGTTATAGCTTGTGGTATAAGTGGTACACGGTGGTATAGGTGGTTTTCATACTGAGACGAGCGAAGGAATAGGCAGCGCTACTCTAAGGCTTGTGGTATAAGTGGTACACGGTGGTATAGGTGGTTTTCATCCTATACCACCGTGTACCAGTTATAGCTTGTGGTATAAGTGGTACACCGTGGTATAGGTGGTTTTCATACTTAGACGAGTGAAGGAATAGGCAGCGCTACTCTAAGGTTTGTGGTATAAGTGGTACAAAGTGGTATAGGTGGTTTTCATCATATACCACCGTGTACCACTTATGGCTTGTGGTATCAGTGGTACACGGTGGTATAGGATGAAAACCACCTTTACCACTGTGTACCACTAATACCACAAGCCTTAGTGTAGCGCTGCCTATTCCTTCACTCGTCTAAGTATGAAAACCACCTATACCACGGTGTACCACTTATACCACAAGCTATGACTGGTACACGGTGGTATAGGATGAAAACCACCTATACCACCGTGTACCACTTATACCACAAGCCTTAGAGTAGCGATGCCTATTCCTTCACTCGTCTCAGTATGAAAACCACCTATACCACCGTGTACCACTTATACCACAAGCCTTAGAGTAGCGCTGCCTATTCCTTCGCTCGTCTCAGTATGAAAACCACCTATACCACCGTGTACCACTTATACCACAAGCCTTAGAGTAGCGATGCCTATTCCTTCACTCGTCTCAGTATGAAAACCACCTATACCACCGTGTACCACTTATACCACAAGCCTTAGAGTAGCGCTGCCTATTCCTTCGCTCGTCTCAGTATGAAAACCACCTATACCACCGTGTACCACTTATACCACAAGCCTTAGAGTAGCGATGCCTATTCCTTCGCTCGTCTCAGTATGAAAACCACCTATACCACCGTGTACCACTTATACCACAAGCCATAAATGGTACACGGTGGTATATGATGAAAACCACCTATACCACCATGTACCACTTATACCACAAACCTTAGAGTAACGCTGCCTATTCCTTCACTCGTCTAAGTATGAAAACCACCTATACCACCGTGTACCACTTATACCACAAACCTTAGAGTAGCGCTGCCTATTCCTTCACTCGTCTAAGTATGAAAACCACCTATACCGCCGTGTACCACTTATACCACAACCCTTAGAGTAGCGATGCCTATTCCTTCGCTCGTCTCAGTATGAAAACCACCTATACCACCGTGTACCACTTATACCACAAGCCTTAGAGTAGCGCTTCCAAATTCGACTTAGGCGGAAGAGAGCTCCGTCTGCCCCGAAGAAGTCGGGAAACATTTACGTGCGAGCATGGGACGTTCGTATCGCCGGTAATCGGCACGCAGGTCGGCATGTCGCCGTGTGTCTGGGTGCATTCGCCTGCGATTTCGTGATGTGGATCCACACAAGTCGGGCAACATTTACGTGCGAGCAAGGGACGTTCGTAGCGCCGGTAATCGGCACGCAGGTCGGCATGTCACCGTGTATCCGGGTGCTTTCGCCGGCGATTTCGTGATGTCTTACATGGAAGCTCCGCCCAAAAAATAGTATTACAGCATTTCTTTGTAATACTAGAGTTTCAGCCCAGATGAAAGTTTGGTCCATACTGATTATCACTATCGTGTTACAATGTCTTGTGGGACTCAGGCGCAATCCCAGAGGCTGCCACCCTGAGTCCTCTACCGTACGAAATAAGCACTGCAGAAGATTGTTCAGTGGGCACAGTTGAACGCAACATGACAATGGTAGAATTATAATAGTAACATGTTGCCCAGACTCCAAAAACTGTTCTCTACGGAGACCAGATGTACTGGTCATGTATTGGGGATCTTGGTGAGGCAGATTGAACATTGTGACGACTTATGTTTTTATATCAGGCAATCAAGCATGCGTTATTCTCCCCTGCAACATGATAGGCACTTGTGTTCAGATAATGCCCCAGACAAGAGCACTCTCATCCCGCGCGCTTCACCGGGCAATGGCCAGCCCACGGCCATCTGGTGAAGCTTCAGCGAGTGCAATTACCCGCGTAACCTGACATTATTGTCGTTTGCGGGCTCTGGGAGATTGAAGGAGGCCGTCATCTTTGGCTTTTACAAATACCCACAATTACCAGTCACTCTGCGCTTTCAGGGGTGGGAGGAATTGGTGCATTGGGGTCTTCGAGTCCATCCTTCATGATTAGAGCACACTCGGACATGGAGCATACTGACTAGCTACTAAAACGAGTAATGGTTGGTCGGTATGTTGACTGTGTGTGTGTGGTCCTCTCAGTCGTGTTATAACATGAGTTGGCTGAAATGAACAAACTGACCTCTACTATGATTCGTTTTGTATAAACATTGTGTCACCCATTACCATCATTGACAATTCCCAGTAGACAGGCGTATTGTTTGTGATGTACCAGCTTTGACCTTCAGAAAGTATGTTCACTGGCACTGAGCGGGTTTACGAAGCCAGTCATAAAACTGCCACAATGTTGTGATCACATTTGGGCCCCTCTGCGAAGCAAATGATACAAATGTGCTACAACAGATAAACTAAAATATGGCTATGTACATGATTATTGCTTTTTCGGCTGTTCCTTGGTGATTCCAGTTGAAAGATTTATCAGGTAATCATCTTAGAACCTTGCACGTCCAAGATGGCACGTAACTTCAAGGCATACCTTTATTACTTCTTGTCACGGGACTGGTTCTTTATTAAAACCCAGTGTTTTGAAATAAAATAGAATAAATCAGCTTCGCTTAGATTAGCTGTGGAATTAGATACGTGTTCTTTATCGACTATGGGTACTCGTTTGTTATGAATGCTGTGTATCCCGATCATCAATCATGCTAACTCGATAGTTCAGGATCAGGCTCGTGTGCATGTTGTTGAAGAGAAAGAGAAGTCTAACAGACCAATTTCGAGCTGTTGTGAAATATTGCCGTACGGAAGCCACCAACGATAACGTCCGATCTGGATTTCCGTTACTGCTGATTAAAATCAAATTATAAATATCTCGTATGGAGATTGCAGAGCATTCGAACATTTAAAAGGAACATCATCATTGCATTGATGGAGAGTAGACCTTAAAGTAATACTATGTTATAAAGTTAGATCTTTCTGACAGCCAAGGGAAAAAGTTGGAAGATTTCATTAAATCTGGAGTGCACGAACATTCTTTACCTGCTAGCGAGACATTTACTCTAAATTATCTATTATCTGGTTGAGATCATCACCCATCGTCATCAAATGTACCGCGTCCCCCATCCTAGATCTGATACAAACGTGTGTAACAATACATCATCATCTGTAAAACTCTCAACCACCATCGTCTTGGGTAAGGAGCAGGTGTTGAAATAGATAAAGTCAAATCTATTTGATTAATAATTGTGATAAAACTTACTAGGCGGGGTTGTCATCATATGTTAGACAAGGATACCACCTTGGCACGGTTGAACGGACTATTAGACTGACTGAAGCGTAGTTACTTCTTGATTTGTCTTCAGAATTAGATACGGTGCATTAGATGTACTCCGCCTACTGTTTTACTGATATGTAATGCATTCCTGCTTAAATCGCCCGATATATCTCCAAATTCAGTCCCACTGATATCACAAACCAGTCACATTACATGTAAGTCGTGGTATGCTGTACAGAGATCGGTAATGGAAGACGCACCATTGCATGAGAACAGCCCCCTGCTAGTACAAAACTTACCGCCGTGCAACGGAATAAAGATTCATCGTCTCATCTGCTGACAATCTAAAACATTCTTCGAAGGACGCCGGGCATGAAAATGCGTCCCTATTTAGATCGCGAATGGGGAACTCTTGATAAGGAGCCGAAATTAAGGTTTAGACTGTTCCACCGTGCACTATGAGATCGTATCACTCTACCGGTACCCTGTGTCACGTTGACTGTGTGGACCCATTAGGCCTTAATGCATCATCCCGTCGGAGTGAGCTGGTTGGAACCTCAATCTGCTACCAGGCAGGCAGCAAGTGGACCTGAAATAAAAGGCATTCCATCGAAACTGTGCGGATAAATGTTTTATGCAATGAACATAAAAAAACGATGATTTAAAGATATCGGCATTGCGCAGAATTCTGCCTATGTAATACTGGTAAGTGGCCACATCATCCTGGTTGTGATGCGGTTGGAAAGTTTTCCAGGGCTACCGGCTGTAGACATGTTAGTTTGTTCCCTTCAGAAGTAATTGGTATTCTATATACCAGGAAAGAAGTTACAGCCACTGAGGTACTCGTTATTTTGATGGGGCTGCGCACTTGATCAAACACACACCCGACCGTCTGTTGCTTCTGGAACTTGGTGGTTTTCTCCTCAATGATTCAGTTTCTCCTTGTCAATAAAACTAAAGGAACAAAATACGACAGCTCTGTAGACGATCGTAATGAGGAGACTGTTCAAGGAGGCAGTCAAGGATTAAGTAATAAAGTGCACGTCTTCTGTTGTTAAAGTGGCAAAGTAAGCTGTCAGGTTCTTTTATTTATGCGCAAGGCATTAATCGTTGAAGTTGCTGTCGACCAATCGGAAAAATAGACATACAGTGAATCTAGTTAAATCTCAGGCTGAGTCATGGAGCTGTTTAACTTCGGAGAAAAAAACAACGATTTAGTAATTGTGCAACAATGCCTCCCCACATTTTGCTGCGGAGGCATTTACAACCTCAGGAGGCATTTACAACCTCAGGATCTCTAATGGCGTCCATCTGTTCCTAAGAGAAAACCATTTCAAAGTCTGGAATGAGGACCTCAGGGCCTTGAGTCTAAAGCTGCGCTGTCTTATAACCATCATTTATCTTACAGTTTACCGCCAGTCGTTAATGACAAACACTGTGATGACCCGTATGGTCCGAGGGATCTATCGTCGTTTGTGAGAACACATCATACCAAAGTTATTCAGTCTTGCAGCAACCTCTATAATCAAGTGATGGATGTATTTGTTTTACAGATGACCGTATTATCATCCCATTATTCACCATATATATGTAGGTCACACATGCAATGATACGCCTCTAGAATTAATTAAAGCTCCAGGCATGTCCATGATTAGTCGTAGACAGGTCATTAATATACATACATACTACGAGTGATACTAAATCTGCTTTATGAATTCTATCACATCTATAATATAATTGAATAAATCAGTAAGTGAAGCAGCATATGTTTCCGTACCAAGGCTAGTTTTAGCTATACATTAGCAGATCCTAATCATTTGTACCGTGACATGTCACTGGTACACGTGAACTGCTGTGTGATGTATTAGATTTAATAAGTGCCATTTAAAGAATCATTCGTAATCATCTATTAAGTAAACTGAGTCTTTCGCTGAGTGTTTCCAAAAAGTTGCAAAGTCTGATACATCCAGAGACTACGATGGATGTAACAGTATAACGAGACTGATGATGATTGATAATTATTGTTGTTACGTTATCTCTCTCGAACATTAACGTGGTGCCGCTCCACAAGGCACCTAACTACACATGTAATCATCTTAGTTTCGCTAATTTCTAAGAGAGTGGAAGACGGATGTGGTGTTACAAAAACATGTGAAATTTTGAAGAAGACCAAGCAGTTGAAGATGCAGATGAGTAGAACTAAGGAAACTCGTGCAAGAGCAGAGATTCTGCATCAAGAAAGATAAGGTTCCAGTTCATGCCACGTGGATTATAAAGTAACGTAAAGTAAACTAAATTGATTTCATAAGATGAATATTTTCAGAATGATAAAAAAAGTTTATTTTTTCTTTGACGCTTTGCCAGAAACCTACTTTCCGCAACGCTATCGCAATCTTACTAACGGGACGTGCTTTTTTTTTAATTCCAAGTAGAATCAAATACATGACCAAAGACAACGGGACGTGCTTGAAGACCAACCATACGGACTGGCGATTTGTAGACTTCAGAAGTCTACCAGCTTGTCGTTAGCCATGACAATCTATGGTATATCGCTTAGTTAATCAAATTTTGTCCTTTCTATTGTGATAACGGTTATGTTATACTAGTTGGACAACCTTGTCCTTCACATACTTTTATGTGGACCATTTCGCTCACGTAGCCTGTTTTGAAAGATGCACTCGGGAAAGGACGTCTTCCCCTCTAGTTACGAGTGTATTAGATATTACCAAACTCAGTAGTGCCTTGGCTGATGACAGCGACCCAGGGAAAGGTTAACACTTATTTGTGACTGAAAAGGTCTGAAAATGACACACCCCAAATGCCAATATGACAACTTCCTCATAGCAATAAGGCAACACTTAGTGGTAAAGCGCGGACCAAGTCCACATAAAAAAATATTTCAGTATGTGATAAAAGGGTTGAATAGGGGCGAGAATGAACTGGGTAAGAAGTAAAATGTTAAAAGCATGCTGTGCCATTGAGGCAATGGATTTGTGTGCAACTTGAGCTGGAAATTGTTAAGTTGAATGTCAATGTTAAGTCAAAAGTACATAATGCTGTTACAAAGGCAGCGAGTCGTAATCCAATTACATTATGTACTAAATGAAGACATACAGCATTTATAACGACTTCAGAAACTGCTATGGCAATTTGGCTGATGGTTGGTTGATAGGAATATGATTACCTTCTCCATTACGACCTGACTTAGACTTGGAGTGCGTCCAAAATCCTGTAATGTGCTATCAGCAGGCGGGCCGGGTAGATATCATAGCTGCATTCATCAGCAGCAACATGTAACTTTTTATTAAAGCTCCGTGTACTGACCGTAACGTGAGACGAATTGCTTCCCTAGCCAGGGAGCCACGGATTTATCTTAACTCGACATCCGGATTCGTCATCCTATTCCTTAGCTAGCATCACCGCATTAATGGCGAAACCATAATTGGATTGGTCTGTGGTGACAATTTACTGTGCCGATTAAAATCTGCAGAATGTTGCACCGATTCAACAAGTGGCGAATTTACGGACGGAGCGCGGCGCCGCGCGCCTTCCCTTTGTGGTCGATAATTCCCGTGGAAATAAGGTGGAGACGTTAACGCCAGATTCCACCCGCCCAATGGGAATTGCATTTCCCTGTAATGTCAGTTGGTTTCCTCTCACTTTATTCTTATCTCGCGTAACACTTGTGAGGACATGTGGGCTGTAAAACATTATCGCAAACTGCACAAACATCAAAGCAATGACCTTGCATGGTGAAACATCTTATAACGGCATCATCTTGTCCTACTTACACTCGTATAGGTCCTGCCATTCCTACTGGAGCAGCGGGCAGATATAGAAGCATTCCAGCTCGCAATTGATTATGCCCACGGTGCACATTTGTCGAATTCAATACAGAAAATCGTTAAAGTAGCCGCCCAACCCGAATAACTATCTGTGCCACTAATTTGTTGGACCGTGAAACATATACGGAAGTGTGACGCACTTGCCAATGGCATTCTTTTTGCATGGTGTGCAAATCTAAATTTGAATATTTGGCAAAATATCTATGTTACTCTGCAAAGAGTTCTGCGAGTTCGTACAGAAGCGAGTATTGTTCGGCTTTGTTAGCGGAGTGATGCACCTTTCAAGTCGGTGATGCGGCCGGCCTGGCAATCATCAGAAATTCCATCTTAACACTTTATTGCACGGCACGTGAACTACATGAAATCGACATATCCAATCTATATATACCTATGCCCTTCTTACACCCTTCGCAAGATATCACAGGCACTATGCGAGTTGTAAACTTTTAAGGTATGCAGACTGGGTTGTTTGACATTATAAAAGAATCCTGGAGTCTAAAATAAAGTACACCGTAGTAATTGAAAATTGCAGCATAAAGGTCAGTTCTGTGCCATAAGTTTGACTCAAAGGAGTTCTATTCTTCATGTTATCGGCGAATCCCGCAGTTACGCACGATTGGAGATTAATTATGGACGTTTATGATCGGAGCATGACCCAGAATGACCCGCATATCGGAAAGCAATAAAGTCTTATTATCACCACCTTGTGCATATGTCCTACTGATCCATGGTATTGAATGTGCCAGATAAAGGCAATGCAACATGCAGTGATTTTTAATGCTTAAGTGAATTTCAGTGAGAGGAAACATTTTGTAGGAGTCACGAATGTGCTGAGCCACGACATTCAAACTTTGAATCAAAGGCAACACTTAACTAGTAATGCTAAACTAAGACGTACAAATGTGATAAAGGGTGGAAACATGGTGTAGAAAAATCATATCATCGTACACTGCTTATCTAACTTAGCCAGCTTAGACCTATTCAATACACTCTTGACCTGGTAATGCACCGTCTGAAAGACCACCCTTTTTCTCGTCGACAATTATCGACAGACTGAACCTGACTGATGAAGAGAACTAGACGTAACCAGGTCTCTCCGATACCACATACCTTCAAACGTTTCCCTCAGGATGCTATCTGGCCGTTTTTCTTATTTCAATATTTATACCCATTCCGGAGGATTAAACTTTTAAAAGGCTATCTCATGATGAAGAGGTTCTTAAGCCGGGTAAGATTTTGGCCTCAACGGAAATAGTTCTGGGTTACTAGTACCGGGGATAAGATCTCAAGTTACAGTAATGTTACCATCCAATCTAATGCAGACTATACATAAACGTTAGGGGGAAACATTTAAACTAAGGGGATTTGGGGCCTGCGGTACTGTCTGGCAGACATGCTTTGAAGTCTAGCGAATGTCGCTAACTTCTAATCGTCATCATCATCATCATCATCATCATCATAATCATCATAATCATCAACCCAGGGTCCTGTTCGCTGGAAAAACCTAGCTATCCCTTGACGTTCTCTTTGTCTATTCATTACAAACCTTTGAAATTAGAATTGGTGTCTGCCTGCAACAATGGCAAGAAATCAAACCTTGCTCAACTGTGCACTCTATCTAACACTGATAACCGTGTACTCTACGAACTCATATCGACAGGACATTGTAGTATTACTTGGTATCTCGTTGCGCCTTGCAGCATCTCACACAGAAGCTAGGTCATGCCTTTTGAAATCCAGCCAGAACCTGATTTTTTCTTATTTTCTGAAATATGATAGCATGTGTCAAATCGTAGACGTCCGACAGAAGAACGATGTCCATGTCAAACTAAATCACGCTTTCACTCCATCCCGTTTAAACCTTTGCCATTAAGAAAATTCTCCTTTAGCTGACTTGAGCCACCATAGTTTGAAATAAGGACTGGATTGATTTCTTGGACTGGGATCAGAGGACGGTAGAATTACGGAACAAATCCCCATGGGCGGACGGTGGCATTAATGTTTCGAGTTGTAATCAAGAGAAATAGTTGGACTGAAGCGGGCGCGACGGTGTCATTTTGGAGAACCTCCTCTTTGTTGGCGGAAAGCCAACAAGATTTAAGGTGTACAGGTCGATAGGGTACGGCTGGAGTGGTGAATGATGGGCTCAGGGATGCTGATACGGCAGACTGGTAATAGATTTTTCCTCATTTCGTGCTGCATCGAGCAGTCTACCCAATCTGCGTATAGTATTTATACCATATGTGTGAGTACTTGTATGTCTTGGCATGTATATACATGTTACTATACGTGTGTGAATGTGTCAGATGTGTGTTCGTGTGTGTGATACGCCAAACCCCTGGATAAAATTTGGATACGGTCAGGTAGCACCCACTCCCATTCGTCAGTGACGTCAGTGACATTGAACAAGATCTGCCGAACAGCAGGTTTTATCCAAACCATATGAATTAACTATGCAGTGTTAATGTACTTTACACATGATAGTTTACCTTGTCTAAGTAATGGTGCCTCAAGCGCACTCCCGTTTTGCGTTGAAAACATTAAGGCTAGTCAGATATGCCTTGAAGGTGCGAGGAGAAAGATGAGATTGATTTTTGTAAGCTCTGATATGGAGGACTATACGTCACTGGAGTCGATACACGGGCGGAAATTTGAACGTAATGATATAAATCTTTACCAAAGGTACCAATTAGGCAAATGTAAAGGGCCTCTCTAGTGACTTGTAAAGTGCATTTTATCAAACATCTGAGAAAGTACACTAGCGTAAACATTTACATATGCCTAGATGCATGCTAAATCATACGCTCTCTCTATTAAAGTAGCCATTACATATATGGAGGTATTAACAACAGAAAGTTGTGAACTGACGCACCAAAGCCACCTAAATGTTCTGTTATGACATACGACAGTGACAGAGCGTGCGTATTAGGTACCATGCAGGGCAGAGCTGGGTGATACGTCACTGAAATCCGACCGGAAAGCTGGGTGTAAAGCCCCCCTCCCCCATTCCACTCGACGGCGATCGCACTGCGACCTCGCTAAATTGCGTGACTCTTGAATTCATATTTGGAATATCGTACAAAAAGTATGAATATAAAGACTACAAAAGCCACAAAGCGTGGTTTTTGTATCCATGAAATTCGTTGAGCGCTCTGTCAAATCGTTCGGTCGCAGCGCGGTTGCCGCCCTAGTTGAATAGGCGTGTAATGGTGGTCATTCCGCACACCTCCGGACTCCGGAGCAAATCCTTGCAATCTCTACACCTCCATCCCGTGCGTCAATGTACTGTTCAGTACGTGTAGCAAAAGCTCAGATTGACTTTCATTCATTTGTTACCCAGATGAACATTTGGAAGGAAGCATATGGCTATATATATATAGCCATATATATATATAAAACCCGTGAGAGTCAGAGCGAAGTTAAGGTACATAAAAGAACCAGTGTGACATGACATCGGCCTTCACCCCGGGTCCCATGCAGCACGCACACAGGGATTAGATCCATGTGAAAAGCCAGCTTACATGACATCTTAATGACGCGCAACAAGATAGACGGCTTAAAGAAGCGACCCGGTGCTGTGACGAGAATACGCAGCACGCGACAGAAGGAAATATGACAGTAATAACTCCGTGGGTCTGGCAGGGAGCCCTGACACAGCATAATGTACTTCTTGTAAGTCAAATATTAAAGCTGTTTACAATCTGTTTTTGTCTGGAACAATGACCATTCGCCGACGATGAAGGTTAGACATCTAATTAGAACATTGCGTAGAGCAAAATAAATCAAGATCTAGATAACATCCGATATTCTTCATGAGCACCGATGGAAGATAGTGGATGCTGTCTGAAACGTCTGACTCGTTAGAGAATTTCTCCAATTGCCTGATTTCTTTTGTACTACGTAATTGCTTTCAACGTTTTCGAAAACTAAGAGCCTATTAGTAGTAAGAACACTTTGTAACAAGAAGTCTGTTCCTACCTTACGGTTCAGACTCTAAAAAATACTAAAAAACTGAAAAGAAAGGAGCAGTATCTTCATCAACTTAAGAACCATCAGGACTGAATATCAGTACATGAAACAAACTCTCTGCCTGGCTGGTCAGTGACCTTCTACACAATCATGATTGCGACTAATGGTCGTGTTCAGCGTTCAGCCAAACGTCGTATCCATCAATTTAGTTAAAAGGAGTAGATGAGGCAATGACCTCTGGAATACAAAGGATGCTATGACCTTTTGATACCGGGAGCTCTCTAGAATAAAGTGAAAGTGTCGTTGGCGCCGTCGTGCGCTTCTTTATTGCCCGAGGAGACGGATTATAAGGTATACCTTGGCCTTGAATCTTGCAGTGAGTCGCGTATCTTACATCCTTTTATGATCGAAGCATGCACCACTTAATAGCCATGTGTATTAGAGACCATTCACGTAGAAACTACTTGGGTTCTGTGTCTGATTTTGTGTTGTAAAGTATGGCTGTATTGGATTTATTCTGCAATGCCTACATACTGCAAACGTAGAACGTTTCAAGTAGTTTACAACGTCAATAGGCAATTGAACTGTACGGTCGACAACCCCTATGAGCTGTAACTGTTATTCGTACTTTCCTATTGGTCGTTAGCCATTGTGTGAACATTACATATGAGCATGGTTACAACAATAGAAGCAGTTAGCGACATCGATCAATTCTTATCCCAGTGGTCAAAATATGCAGTGAACTGATTAGTTAAAGCAGGTTCAATGGGGATTGAGTTGGGCGCGCTTGTTTTTGTGAATTTATGACGAACGGCGGCGACAACTACAAGGCTGAGAAATACGGAGGACATAACGATCGATACTGAGATCATAAATTGTTGCCGTAGTATGACGCCCAGTCGACAGTGGAGTTACTTTTTGCCTTGTATGAAGGCTCTTTGTCATGTATGTAAGCTTTGAAGCCCATAGTTTCTGTAAATCAATATGTACAGCCGTCATGTGTTGTGTCAACTTCCGAACAATAGCTGGATGGCTCTGTACAACATATTAAGTCTTATAAGAAAACACATCCTCGAAAACTGTGTACAAATCTTTCTGTATCTATCGCGTTCCATCGTTTGTGCAGGTACATCGGGTCTGTGTTTCCTGGTGTCAAGTTACAAAATTGGTATCATGAATAATGGCGTCTGTACACACATGTTTGAATAATCGGCAGTCTTGAAAATTCAATGTTATTTTCCAAGTAGGTTCGGTTACAATTTTATATTTTGCTGAATCAATTTTCTATCCCAATGTTTAATATCATTTTCCCTTGTGACATTTGGATGGCAGAGGCTAGGTGATAATAGAAATGATCCGTTACGCTAGCGTTTAACTACAACTTTGGTTGCGCATGTCTGTGCAATCATTGTGCCCAGGAAAACATTGCCGATGGCAACAGTGCAAGGGCATTTGTCAATGCCCCCTTAATAAACCTCTCCCCGGTGTGCTAATCCCCTATTAAAAGACCTGGGTGGGAACGTCGAAACTCATGATCAATACATCCGTACGACGCAATCAAGTCTAAAGCACCTTGACCCTTTCATCGATTCTGACAACCGCAGCGTTGCCTGCCAAGAGCTGGTGCGGTTTTCAAGCCTGAAGTTGGTACAGGCATGTGCAGAGTCCGTTCTGCGTGTAGAGTTTATAGGGCTTGTGTCTTCAATATCTGCACGTGTTACTGGATGTGCTACTCACATACGGTGTATATACGTGAAGCCGTTGTTCGTCAGTATACTATAACAACCGCGGGAGGACCTCTCACCAAGTCCCTCCGTAGGGTATTGCTTTGTGCAATATATGAGACTTGAGACGTGTAAATTTGAGTTTTCTCGATCTACTATGGGTGAACGAGTTACAGATAACATGCGAGGTATCTGCATCATTCCCAAGTGAGTCCTGTAATGGAAATGAGCAACATTAAAACATTAGTTACAGATAAAGGTACTCTACAAACTACATGACGCACACATGGGACTGCTCCTTCATTTTCATAAGGGCCAGAACAGTACAATAAATACATTCCAACAAGTCGAACACATGATTATTCATGTTTATCGTTTTGTCTTCAAAGTCGTGATCGATCTATAGATCTTTGTCAATTCCCTCAAATAATGATTAATGCATTCATATTGGATCAAAATACACCAACGGAAAAATACTCTCCAGACAAATAGTGTAAAGAAAAGCAGCGTCATCAAAACCCCCGGAGAACCATTTGTAACGTTTAGACTGCAGAAGAACAGAATCCGGCTGGGATGGAGAAGACAGGATACATCAGTCAGAGGGCGCGCATCGGCCTATGGTATTAAGTTATTAACACATCAATAACGGTAAAATTGTAATCATGACACGTAAATCGTCCTTGGACAAGCTAGGCTCACATTGACCTTACCTGGACCCCATAAAGGTCATTTTGTCCTGATGGAGAACACTAACCTCAGATTTACAGGAACAATTTTGCTTCAATCTACCCATGTCCTCTAATGCTCCACAGGGCCATATAATCACCCAGGTGAGGATTCTATGGTGTCACATGTAACACGATGCCGTAAAATGTAATCAAAGTTGATGGATGTGAGCGATATAAACGAACAGTTGATAGGGCGCAGTGACCATTCAATGACCCATGTTTCAGTGCCGGTCATAAGGGAAAATTGTACTGGACAGTAAATAACGAGTAATCGTTCCACATGGTGTCATTCGTGTATCGCTTATCAGTGCAAAGTGTGGTGTGATCACTAGATACACTCGAACTCTTCATGTACAAAATCAACACTTTGAATCGCTAAAACCAAAGAGCCACCTTCCAACTATCCTGCTACTTCATTCCCATAAGTTGAGTATAGACAAGGGGTTGTTGTACCAGCAATACTACAAAAAATCTAGAGATAAGCGATAAGATCTAGATTTATGTGTAAGGTGTTACAGTTACAGATTGACTTAACCATAGATCTTGAAAGTTTGGCAGGAACTGGTGACACGTATTCAATGCATTATTCGCATATGACAGTGTGATTTTGGGATTCCACCTGAATGGAGCATTCCTGACATTCCCTAATGCACCAATTGTTCATGCTGCCTTAAACACCGTACTCCATACGGGCAGCAACATTTTCCATTAAGCCACCAGTTCCTGTACATCAGACACTGATAAGGGAGAGTTCCGCTGTCACTAATTCTCCTGACGCCATTATCATGACCAGAATGGCAAAATAAATTGTTCCTGGGATCCATTCAGACAAAGAGACAGCACGTATCAGTTATTTCCAGATTTCCTGCAGTGTGTACTGCATCGCCTGTTTAGGGAATATTTACCGACATGGATATCCAATACACGCAGTGCCTGACTGTGTGTAACTTCAAATTTTCTTGAAGTATGGATGTAGTAACTGGAAGTACATCGTGTGAGGGTATCAAGTGCCGATGGAAAACGTGCCCGGCATGTCGATGTGAAAGGAGAGAATGAAGAATGTGGTGCTGATAATATTTAACAAAATGTGCCCATGAGACCAAGATGGTCCCGGGAAAATCGAAGATCTGGAATGGCGGCCGTTAAAGAGCATCTCGCACGTTGCTTACGACCCGAGTGTTTATTGGCCGTGGCATGGGTAAAAATCACATTAAAAATCGTTGAGGCAGTTGTTGGCGGATAACGCACGCGCGGGTTTTCTCCGCCCTTCTCTTATACTCCGTAAAGCTGTGCCGCGCTCTGCCGCGGTTCAAATCACGTCTAAGACCTCCCTCCCAGCATTTGTAATTACTTTTGCATTGAGTAGGCGATCTCGCTCGAGTTTTTACATAGACCATAAAACTCTTGACATCTATTAACGACCTGCTATCGACTTCCGCCCCTCCTGCAGGATTGAGACGCGGTCCGAGCTCAGTACAAGAAGGGATACAGGCACGGACGGCACGACACGCCGGCTTCGCGCAAACACTTGCGATAAATCGCTCGTAGCCGCCAGCAGAAGCAAGCGGTTCAAATGAAAACACTCCAGCGGGGAGAGATGTCTTCAAACGGAATGTTCTACGGGCTTGTGTTGATCGTGGTGTGGACGTTACTGGGGATGTGCCACGGCGTGTTAGACAAGGTGACCATCGTGCCTGGAGATGTGAACATGGGCGGCCTGTTCCCCCTCCACACGGCGGGCCAGGACGGCGACTGCACCGAGCTGAAGAAGGGGAAGGGTATCCAGCGCATGGAGGCCATGCTGTATGCTATACAGGAGATCAATAAATCAGACAAGATTTTGAAAGGCATCAAAGTTGGCGCCCAGATACTGGACACATGTGAGGACTACTCTCATGCCTTAGAACAGTCGCTGAAGTTCGCGGGCAGCCTGCTGCGGCTGGACAGTCGGGACGTGAAGTGTGACGACGGCCGGCCAGCCGTGCTGCCCAAACCAAAGCCTCTTCTGGGTGTCATCGGAGCGGCTTCCAGCTCCGTGTCTATCATGGTGGCCAACATCCTGCGGCTCTTTCAGGTGAGCTTCCCTAATGCTTCCCTTTCCTTACGTAGACTTGAACATCTAAATCAACATATTCCAGTAAAGTGGTCGTACGTTCGTTTTAACGCTACTCGGGCAGCACACCTACAAGATGATCGTCAAAGTGCTTAATATTTGTCCCCAGGCGTGCGGATGACCTGATGTCGCAGTGAGATATGAGTAACAGTCTAACAGCTTTCATTCCTAAACACTTATTACTATGGCGTTCACGGGCTGCTTATAGCCAGTAATCATGATGAGAAACGGCGACAACTTTACCAGTAGCGGTTGGTAAATGTGTGTGGCTATTATAAATCACAGCGGACTGTTATCTTGTAATTTGTCGCAATGTGACAGTGCGCAACGTAACAAAACTGACAAGAAACAATATAACCATAGTCTCAGTAATATGACTGCTTCAAGAGAAGGAAATACAATCAATTGCAAGCTCCACATAGATAAATCCGAGGCAACTGTGTCGTAATTTCCTGAACTATCATTCCGCTAGAATTAGATTATTTCTGCAGCCGGATATAGCGATTAATCACCGGAAAACTGAAGCCGTCGGGGCTAGGTGCATTAATTGGTAAAGAGGTCATCCTATTTTGTTATAGAAATCGCTTGTACTTATCGCTATTCATACAGTTAGCAAAGCGCATCCTATAGTAGATAATCATCCTAGTAAGTGCTAATGCATGGCGCTTGTCAAAGTAATATTAAAATAGCTCTCCCCTCAGGTGGGATTAATTCGAAATTAGTTCTTGTAAGACGCGAATAAAAGGGATAAGGGATTTACACACATCATGGGAAAATTAAGTGAATGGAATTACATTAGAGGCGTTGATCGTTGCTGTCTGTTGCTCATTGAATCGTCAGCTATGGTTGTGTCTTCCCGTAACCAACATTTAAAGTAGTAGTAGGCATCCTTCAATCCCCAGAGATGATGGTAGCGCCCTTGTGTTCTGGACGTGGATAGCGTCTAGTGTGTCCTGTCAATCCTATCCTGGTGTGGTAGTTCCGGCCACAGTTGAGGCATATTACAGCAATCTGGTAAAATCGTACAAAACGAAGAAGAAGACTTCCATCTGTAGGATGAAAATACCTTTCTTAAAGAAATGCATGCTATGCCATAAAAATATCATCTTCCACGAATATCAGCAATATTTTACTGCAAGTTATATGAAGCATGACATGGAATAGACATCTGCGCCTCATATCTAGGGACGACACGAAAAGTAGTGCATATTTCTCGTTCCTGGAAAAACTTGCAACCTAAATCCCATACCGATACATCATATAACCGGTTAACGTCATTTCCCTCCAGTTTCCCGTTTTTTTTTACATGTAATACGTTTGGCTTCTGTTTTGTTTCAGATCAAAAGAGGACACCGTCTCTTCCGAATGAAATTTGATCCAAACTAAAGTGATCGAGCCTTTTCCCGAGCCTAGAACGTTTTTCGTTATGATGTCAATATGCAGATTGAATTACACAGGAAATTAACTTCTAACTATAAACGTTTAGATTTCAAATGTTCCCTAATATCTTTGTACAATAATGACGGGGTACATAACTGGATGAACATCATATTACATATGACATAATCTCGAAACTAAAATGTACTTCCATCAAACAAAGAATTTTTCAATTAAAAGAATCTACATACTACACGTAGGTATGAGGTAGGTATATTGATTTGCTGGTATGCATATGGATAAATATCTTTATCCACAGCACAAAGATGCCAATTTCAGTTTCGGCTCAAGTTATAACCAGTAAAATAATAGTATGTACTCAATCCATGTCCTGTGGGCTTTCTCAAAAAATAACTAACTACGTTCTCCCGATTAACCTTTTGAATAAAATGACCTACTTTTACCGAATGTGTTGAATCTTTTATGGAAAAGGGTTTTGCCAGACTGATGTTAAGAATGGTGCCTTCTGCCATTCATTTATTCTGTATCTTTTCCAAATGTTTTATTGCATGTTAGTCATTCCTAATGGGGTGTAGCAATGATTCAGCAGCAGATGACATACATAATAGAAGCTGAGTTAGTGGGATATCCACGAGAGAGCCTCTCCCAATCGATCTCCGTCCTCCATTGTAACTAGTACAATGAACTGTGATTTGATTAAATGTTAGAGATGTGAATGTAAACAAAGTAGGTCAGGTGCATTTTGGGATCCTGGCTTTTCGTTGTCCCAGACAGAAGCAGGGGCCGCACAGATGGAGAATCAATTAGAGAGGCGTCAGAAATCCGTGGAACCAGACAACAAACCACAAACCACTCTCAGCTTGTTATTCCTGTTGTTGTTTCGCAGTAATCCCTCTCCGTTACACTGCTACCGGTGATGAGCCTCTTTTCATCACAACTTGAATCCCTTGAACAGTCACGACGTGCTGAAGATAGCCATCGTCTACAGCGCTACCTGGGTTTAGAGTAACCATGCATTAAAATTTGATATTGATTTTCTTGTAAACACAAAGCAAACGTGGCTAAGACCCCCGTAAGCCTCTTTGAGATTACCTGGGCTACAGTGAGTTTACTGAAATTGAAAGTTTTCTCTTAGATCTGTGTATCAAAGGAGACACGAAACGATCCCGAAATCTGACCCGTAGCCACGAGATTGAGTTTATATATTATAGACGCGGAAAATGTGTGAACTACGTGTGGCCCATATACTATTCGAATTCATTCTTTTATCCGCCTTGAGATATGTACTCTTAATCTAAGTCTGATACAGGTTACATATATGACATAACAAAAGAGCTGTCGGAAATTTAAGATTTAAAAATAGATTCTCCTAAACACTTTCTTTCGCTCCTTTCAATTGTTGAAAGAATTTCCCATCTTGTTTGACCCATTTTCAAAAACAATCATATTTGCATATTGAAAATGTCAATAATTACAATGCCCTTGGGGTAAAGTATCAGCAGCAACAGCGAATCATGCCCTAGGCCTTCATGTTTTTCTGTACCTCTTCCAAATGCGTTATTGCATGTTTCATTCTCTCGCTGCCTCTTCCCAGTAGGGTCAGACCATGTTTAAGTAGTAGATTACATATATAAAAGAAACTGTGTTCCTGAATTATCCACAACAGGACAGGACCACACCATCCTCCCTTCGTTAGGTTATGAAGAAATGAAAGCCTGCTGCCCGAAATGTCTACTTATGACCCGCTAACTCGCCCTCAACAGGAGTTGACATGAAGAAAAACGACTCGAAAAGGAAATCAGTTGCCACTTAAACGAGTGGCAATTTATTCAAACCTTGTGTAGCACTGAAGTGATATGTTGTGCATTTCCCCAAACCGATCTCCGCCGTCCATTTTTATATTCTAGCGGCCGCTGCATCAATCTATTTCTGTCTGACGTGGCGCAGCTGCTCATCCTCCCGTTCCCACCGGAGCGCGCTGTGATGAGCTCGGAGACCAGTCAGCACAGTTTCACTGTCTCCTGCTACTACGGTTTCCACGTAATTTGTTCTCCGCAGACTCACAACATCATAAAACAGCGCGGAATATGGATGTGAAAGCCTGTGGAGGTTTGCTCTCGTTAAGGGCGACGACGACACCTCAGGTCATACTTCTCTGTTCGGAATATAGGGCAGCATCTTTTAAGTACGGTACTGAGGATCGATGCAGGCCAATAAATTAAACATATATGTCAATATATATTGATAAACACAAGAAGATGAATGAAACCATGGATAAGGATTAATACCTACAGGGTACAGATCAACAACAGCTGATCGAATAACGATGAGGCAACTCCCTGTGCCGTTTCTTCATCCTTATTTTCAACCCTCCTCCCTCCTTCGCTGCTTTCTGTAACGATCTTCGATGCTTGATCCTGAATGAATAATAAATCATAAACATCAAGTAATTAACTTGTTTTGTTTCTAATTGTCAGATTCCCCAGATCAGCTACGCGTCCACCAGTGAGGAGTTGAGTGACAAGACCCGGTTCCAGTACTTCTCCCGCGTGGTCCCGTCGGACAGTTACCAGTCCCAGGCCATGGTGGACATCGTCAAGTCTCTGGGCTGGACCTATGTGTCCACCGTCGCGTCTGAAGGCAACTACGGGGAGAAGGGGGTGGAGGCGTTCCGCCGGTTAGCCAGCAGTGAAGGTGTGTCCCTCAGTAATTATTACGTTGCTTCGTTACCTATCCCTGGTCATGAACAACGAAAACAATTAGCATCAACTGATATGACTCTACACTGGGTTAGTCTACACTAGTCTGACATTCGGTACCGAGGTTTCTGGCTTGCATATCACACTGTGATAACACTCCCTTCAAATTTCACATACACATGTATGTATTACATAATGCACTGACATATTACTCATTTATTGCAATAAACATCCAAAAGTACCTTTGTTTTCAGCCATGATGGATGTAGGTACTAACAGCCATCCAAGAGCCTGTAATCAGCAAAGCAACCTTATTCATCATTGCTTTGAAGTCTTTGATTGGTTCAGGGCTCACACAGACGATAGACTAATTCCTACGATAATAGCACTTAATCTACTGAGAATGACATATGGAAATAGAAGTGCTACATAGTAATGATTTATATGACATTACCTAATTCCTAATTGTAATACACATCATGCAAAGTTATGAAGGACCTACATGTTTCTATCCAACCAAAACCTTTCTATGGGAAACACCTGTCTAATATTGCATCTTAGCGTGGTATATGTCGTACACGAGTCTTTTTCGTTTCTGGCTGGTACATATTCAAAGCGATATTACCAGGTAATGACGATGATGATATGGAAAGCTGCAAGACGCCCAGCAGTTCATAATAAATCACGTAATTACATGGTGATGTCAGAGAGCTGCAGAGGCAATATGGCGTCTGTAGGATGATTGTAAACCTGCCGGGCTGAAGTGAACCATAGTGGCACCCTGTTGCGACGTAAGTAGATTATGAGGTTGTAAAGAGCAAAGGTTATTTTTTGTGACTTAGACACAAAAGCAGACAGCCGTTAAAAGGGCCTCCCGCCAAGCTTCACGCAAGCAGTTAAATACCTTCTAAGGAGCACCACCCAGAAACAATTATTGAATGAAAAAAACAACGGCGTTTGCGTCAGTTCAGTTAATGACATTTAACAACCAGCCGAAGACATTAAAACTTGTCGACTGTAATGCAACACCATATAGCATATTATGATTCCCCTTCTGAACTCTGAAGTCAATTGTTTATGCCATTCTAGGAGACGTTCTTCAAGCATTTATACACTCCAAAAGAAGGATACGGAACGTTAACGATCCTGACAGCCTCGCCACATCTCTAAACCCTACCAGATTGGCTAGCCATGCACTGTTACCTCAGCATTAGCTATATCATATTTTTATGACTACGCTATTTCATCCAGCCAATGGGATACCTGGGGCGTAATAAGCAATCGAATTGACCCACATAGCTTGCCAGCTGTTCGTAAATGTTGTATACGCCGTGGAGCCATAAAAATATCATATAACATAATAAGCATTAAGGTTCTGTTTGTTCTATATCTAATATTTTATGAGTATAGATGGGAAGCTGAAGAAAGTTTGCCGACCCGTGGAAAGTTTCTCCGGTAGGTGTTAACCCCGCGCGGTTGGTAGTTAAACCAGCCCACGCAGAGTTTGTACTTTCATTTTACACCCGGATTATCTATGATCTGTGCATCTGACGCCACCTCCGCGCAACTCTTGGGGTAGGCGTAAACTTGAAGATATCTGGCTTGTGCAAATGCACGCCATCTACACCTCGCCACGGATGTTTGGGCTTAAGTCACGAGTGAATGTGACCTTGGCAAGGTGTGTCAATGCGATAGCTTCTCCGCTGGATTTTCTCGACAGTAGTAACAAGGCGTGGGCTGTAGATGATTTAACACTTGCGCTCACGGGATTTTTATGTCCCTAATCATGGAGTCACTTTATCCACCTAACCCATCACGTGCCCATCGTTTGGTATAAATGAATTTATAAATGAGTTTATAAAAGCATATTTTTTTAACCAACTGACTTGTCTGATTGATTGGGAATTAAGTAGCATTTTCATTCCGGGTTATTTTCTCCGCTTTACCCAGATACCACCAAAGCCTGTGGCTAATTTACGACTAAACCTCAATTGCTTTTACATTTTTATTTCTCTACGTCGATCCCAGGCCTTACGTTTTAAGTACACAGCCACCCAACTTGTGCTTTCACGACAGTTCCCATCGCAGTAATGAAGTCTCTCATTATTCTAGCATTTTGCTCGTGGAGAGAGTGGGACGCGCTTGACTAAGGGAAGATGAAACTTGACCGAAGATGATGAATAGCCCCTTCCTTCTACGACATGTGTATGAAAGATATGAGGAAGGAAAGATGTGTTTTCTCGCGAGCGCGTAGTTTGAACAGGTGTCTTCAATCGATAACCGGCTTGCGCGTTAAACGCCAGATCCCCGGGCTGAATAATTGAAGTCGTAAACGCGGGGAGCGACCAAAGGTCACTCTATCGTAACGTACGCAGCTTTCAATATGACTCAAATATTCCGGCTCACAATCCTGCTGAAATTGCGTTCGACCTCACCTCTACACAATCGCAGCATCCGCGCATGCTCAAACACAGTAGCAATCACTATTAATCACCAAGCGGGTTGTATAAGGCCATGAACCTTGTACGACTAAAAAGCATTTACGATTTTAGCTTCCTGCTGTTTTATCTGACTGCAAGTACTAAAGTATGCATGCCCGGGGGAATTCTACTCCATAATGCCGTGGCAAGTTATCATAGAAAGGTGGTCATGACATGAAAAAATACTTGGTCCCGGTCCAAACATTTACAGTACAGCTTGATATCGTTTTCATTATTCTGAATGAGTATTCAAATAGGTGCAAGGGCTCAAAGGTAAAATTACTGAGGGCCGATACATAATGTTCGACCAATTCCATCTGTCACATGGTATACTTAGTACATTGTGCTTTACCTGTTTTGGTCGCATCTTAAAAAGTTCATCCACATCCAATATGACAAAGTACTCCACCAAATAACTGTTACGTGTCGACGTACGAAAAAATTCCATGGAATTGGGTGATTGTTGCTTTTTCATAATTTACTACAACAAACAATGTTACCGTCTCCTTTATTCCTGCATTGCATATAATGTACCGTACCAAAGGTAACCGAATATGTTAAACATCGATATTGGGCTATACGAACAAAGCTATATTAATAACATATCTCAGGTGATGCCTGAGTGTGCGGGCTGATCTCTTGACATTCGATCTTCATAGATTTCTATGAAAACCTCTCAGAAATCCTCATATCAGTCTTAGGTTGAGTTTATTGCCCCCTCGGGATGGATACGGATGACCCCTTTCATTTGTTCGGAAACCTGATTTCCTCGTCCTGAACGCCGATCCGTCACGTCACTTCACTAAGGGTACAAAGTGATCAACACGAGGGCAGGGTCAGCGGGGATCCGTCATCGTCAGCAGGAGAGTGGCTCAGAAGCATTATTATTAGGCTCATTTCCGCGGACAGATTCAGGTCGGCTGGCCTCGCTGCCCGTGTAGCCGAACTGATGGAACAATCCGTATTCATTTTGCAGCATTTTCATGGATGTTTCATTCAATGTTAAAGGAGGTCCCAAGAGCTGACGCAGCGCATTGGATTGCCTCAATACATTCCGCGTCAGTGCTCCCCCCCGTAGTCTTAAAGGGCAGGGCTCCTTTATAGCCCATAGTGCTAGCATACTGTGAGCTACTGTTTGAGGAGCTTCTGCTGAGATCCCCAAAACAGATGCGTACAGACTTATATTATACGATATCTGGAATGACAAACTTAATATGTTCGATATTCGAGTTGGAAATTGTAACCGGTCTTTATTATCTGGTATTATGGAGAGCAATGCAAATGCATACCTAAATACAATCTTTACGATCTTTCATTCATTCTAATCAACATAGGAGAAATACACATACAGCAAAGGCACAATCAGCATTGTATTTACGACATTACATACCAGCCCTCGGGACTGTTTTATCACGTACTTAAAGAAATCGACCCTTGGAAAGGACAACTAAAATCGCCCTCTGAGGGATTGTTTAACCGATAGACAGATGTCAAATGTTCAATCAATGTTGCCATTAGCCGGTAGAGGTTTATCAGTTATAATTAGGTGACATGACAAATGAAATGAATCCTCTACTAAATACAGAAATTTCATTGGTAGAGAGTCATTCTCGGGTCCAAGGTTTACAAAATGGATGCAATAGGCGCTCGGTAGTATTTGTGGACACAACGGCGGATGATAATATTTTGTCTCTTCATGGACAGTTATTGGCAGGTGTCTGTAGAAGAGGACAGTCGCAGACTGCATGAATATGGTGTCATTGTATTGTCCCTGAAACTAGATTAAGTTACACGCTTCCTTTATCCTACTTTCCCAATAAAATCACAGGCAGAGGACAACGCATATGTGTAAATCACATACAACAGGACATACAAGACGCAAGTCTCAGCTATTTAGCAAATCAGAGTATTCGAAAACAGTAAACACAATATAACCTAAAACTGACGTAATGTGACACTGTTCATCAGAGTAACTGATTCTACAAAATAAATTACACACAAGTGATGAAAACTAAAAAGACCTATGTAGTCGGTAGCAATCATAGCCAAGCAGTTTATGTGTTCTCCGTGTTGGAAAGTGCTGACGATAACTTTTAAATACAGGCCTGGGCATCCTTCTCAAGGTTAAACAAGTGTACATCTTACACATTCTGCGGCAGTTTTCCATTAACCTGCAAACCTCTGCAAGTTCTGGTGATTATGGTAAGTGCCGTGGGGTCGGGACCAGAAGAGAAGCCGCAATACGTCTTTGCAGCTGCGCGAAATCGAAAGGAACAAGAAGACCTGATAATGGGTAAACGTCAGCGCCCCCGGACTGACTGGCACCGTAACTGGCGTCCGTGCAACTTCTTATCGAGCACGGACATGTGCTTACTGTAAATGCAGCACCTAATCATAAGAGCCAGTATGCCACTGGCATTGATCATAGTGATACATGTATTTGAAGTACGTTACATGAACACTAACATAGGCTGTAATGTATTTTTGTGTGAAAAAGTTCATGACGAATAGCATCGAACAAGGTGCATATTTATCACCTACATCGAGTCTAGCCACTGTTATAACTGTAACTGCAACTGCTTTACAGCTAATACATAGAGAGAGACAGGTATTTGAACTGTAGTCTGTACCTTACGATGACTATAAAGCCTGCATGTAATCTATGGAGCAAACGAAAGCAGGCGAAGTCTTCAAAGGTTATAGTCATAGGCCGAAGAAGGGTCTATAACTGGGATGGTGTTTTACTAGAACAGTTTGTGGACCTGGTAATCTGAATGCATGGCCCCTGATAACAACTACATTTAGGACTTTCATGTAAGCTTCAACCGAGTAATTCAGTTCAAGCTACTCCAGTCATCTTAAGAAGTACGGTGCTGTATTCAGCTCTGACCTGCTAACTCTAAGATGCATTAAGAATGAAGATGTGAAACGTTCTTTAGCCCACTGTAGCAAAAACGACATTCTATTGACTGATTGGTGTTCACCACATTGATATTACTTCTTGGGATTGCTACTGTTATCGTCATGCCCCATCTTCAAAGTGGTAATTACTCACTATATGTGTACGTCGTCTTCATGTAGTCACTTGCAGAAACCAATGGCTAATTCGAGGACAAAATCCCACACAACGCGTAAAAGAGCAGGTTGAAGAAAATATATTTTTTAGATTAGTAGATTTCAGACATTTTAATCATGGTCTAGCATGTGTTTGCACAGGTAGGGGGCTAAGTGTTACTCATTAGAAGTTACTAGTAACAGTCACTGTGGTAGATGGTGACCCATATACTGCTCATTGAGAACATCATCAAAATTAGACAGACGTGTTGGGATAGTCTAAAAGTTTCAAAGCCTAAAACATCCCCGAAAGACATTTGAAATGGAATCACGTTCATACACAGGTGCTCGCTATCTTTTACAGGTATATGTATAGCTACGGAGGAAAAGATCTCCAGACGTTCTGCTGCGCCAGAGTTTCTCAGAGTTGTCATGAAGCTACAAGAGAAGTCCAACGCACGAGGAGTGGTGCTCTTCGCTAACGAAGACGACCTACAGGGAATCCTCAGTGCGGCCAGAAACCTGAGTGCCAACTTCAGCTGGGTGGGGTCGGACGCCTGGGGCTCCAAGGCAGCCCCGGTCCAGAACCACAAGGATGAAGCAGAGGGGGCAATCACCATTCTACTGAAGAAAGTGGATATACCAGGTAGGAAAACGTTACACAGTTATATCATGTGTGCTTCTTTAGTACTCATTCAATTAGGCATTAAGTCACTGAAAAGAAATATGTAAAAAATAGCAAAAACATCAGTCAACAGCATGCTCAACCAATGAGAATGTCACTTTGTCATCTGATTTGAAAGGCAACATCAAGTTAACACTTAAAATGTTACGTAAAAGCTTTACACTGAATCGATTCATTTCAACTTGGTTTGAGGACACATAGCATGGTATTCTGTATTCCTTTTCATATAACTCCCTATGAATTCATAGCCACCCGCGGGCCCACTAAACCTTTGACTCTGCCGTATCGATCGGCGACTGTATTGGTTGCTGCTAAACGGTACCATGGGGTAAGTACTTGGAATGGGCAATATCAGTTGAAAAGTGACGACGTCTTATGAAACCAAAATTTACTTCATTCACGAGTGAGGGAATATTCCCTTCAAGAGAATCGACTTTCAGGATCGGTAGTTAATTGACTTCGCCTGGTTGATCATTCGACGTACATCCCGAAGATTTCATAATACTCTCAAATGTAGCCATGAAATAATGCAACCTTACAGGTGGTATGATTCAATCCGATTCAAAGCGATGTTGCTGGTATGATATTGTCCTTATCCAGTCCAGTTCAGATTTTGTTCACTATTATATTAAAACCATTGGTAATAATAAATTCAGACGTGCTAGTCACATCTAATTTGAAATTCAGTTCAATGTGCGCGAAACATTTAGAATAGTCACTTGGAAGCACTGGATACACAGAAAGGTTTTGCTTACCTACTTTAAGATTGACGAATACGAGGCTGCCAGGATGGGCCAGGCGTGCAGGTGTCCTGATACGGTTTCAAGTTAAACGTGATTTACTGTCACACTGGAGGTTTTAGTTGATTCAGATAAGAAGGTACACGTAATCCTTATGGGACACCCTGGGTCTAAGACGGGATCATTTTACCAAGAAGCAGAGAAGGTGTTCATTCATCTTCGCTGGGATTCCGCGCACCTCATACTCCCCGAGTCACAAATGGGCAATTCCGACGCTATCTATGGGGCCATTTCACCTGTTAGCGGCAGTTGCTTTGATACGTTGATTGCCATCCTGTTTGGTAGGACATCGTTTTTTTATCGTTTTGACTGACAGCATACAGAAAACATGTGGACCGTATTAGCGCTAAAGCAGGAAGAAAGACAACTTTGGTGTTGTCATTTTGACCTTCGAGTGCTCGACAACACTTTTGACGAGTGACAGGTAGTTTTCTACTAATGAAAGTTAGACGTACGCGTTTTGCTTACAAATGGCTCCGAAATCAATAAATGCAGCGGTGTGTGGACTACGCAGCGCGAATCTTACGAAGAAGGCTATTTGGAATACATTTAATAATCCTTCTGAAAGTGTGAGAGGAATACAATAACGCCTACGGATTGCCCAAAGTAAGTCGTGAGTTCTTGGATTGGTGTCAACAGCAGATCTGTGTGTATTGAGAAATGGTCTGTAAAACAAAAACCCACATCAACATCCGGGCGGTAATCATTGATATATGCATAGTTTGCCGGCATTTGGACAAGTAGAGCTTGTGAACTATCGGCGCATTTACATCTTACCCCGACATGTGGTCTCTCTGCACGCATGGCTCTCGCATGTCACATGTGTTTAAGCGAGAATGTGCCGGATCTAGGCAAAATGAACTGCCAAATGTCACAGGTAGACCTTCCGTCAACTCCTGAGATATGGCCCATTGAGGCTGAGCTAGACCGAAGCAGGAAATGACACGTCTAAACGTCACGTTGGAGGGAAGGCAATAAACAAATGTCATTGTAAGGCTCGTATTGTCGACAACTCGGTTGCGCACAACGGCAAGTTGGACATCTATACTCTTAGCAGAATGGCATTTACAAGTTGTGTACGCAGAATACGAATAACAGAATATGTTTAAAACATCGTGGTACACTTGACATGGGTATCTCCCCTATTGGGTACAGACATAGACATATCATCAATCAGTTGAGACTCATCAAATCCGGGCCACATGCATCAGACAGAATAACAGTATGATTGATGTGTGGTCATGGCTGTGTACACCAATCATCTCCTGCAATTCTTAACTTTGAAGGATGGTCGCCTCTTTGTTGTAGGTCTAACTTTTATATCAAACCCAAGGCTTTGATGAAGGTTAGACATCCAGGTAATAAGATACGCCAAAAATAGTTACTCAAGCAACTTGATAAAATTTTGAAACAGACTTTTTTAGACAGCATCTGCTATTTTTCGTCAGTGAATAAGGAAGATCTGACGAAAGATAGCGGATGCTGTCTGAGACGTCTGACTGTTTTAAGATTTTATCCAGTTGCTAGAGAAACTATTTTTGGCCTATATATATATATATAAAGCCTTCTGAATGTTTCGCGGCAGACAGATAAAAATACCACCGGTGCCCTTAACAAGGATATGGGCTTGAAATGTAAGGGTTCATCCTGTCATACATCATCAGAAGGCAGGGTGGTGTCATTTATAACCGCATGCACCAAGGTTGTGTTGCACGTACACAGTAAAAATGACAATAGGTCAGCATTAGTTAGTGAAATCCACAGGGTCGCTTGTACACTTTGTGATGAGGTGATGAGTTGGAGATGTTTATCCACCGACGTACTGCTGATGCTGCTCGCAGAGGACATGCGTGATTAGAAGACGATAATTGCAATAGAGCGTGTCAGGGAATACATACCGCATCGCTTGGCTATGATGCAGGGACTCTGGGAATATGGTCCTAAACTTTTAATGGATTCAGTATGTACTCCTCTACGCTCCAGGTACAAGTAATCTGTTGATCTGAAGGAACACTAGCAACTTCTCTAATCTAATATAAACCCTATAGGGAGTATCAGACACATTTCCTCTGGTCCCGTTAAGAGTTGAAACAGGCTAAGTGTTCTGAATTAATCTTCAGTGATTGAATTGGCTCCCTCGCGTCGTTTCTCCGACCTTTTGCTCTTGAACTTACGTGATCCAGGCAAGAAGCATGAACTCTACCTTTATTAATGTAGGTAGTTTTCTCATGATTACATTAGTTTTCACTCCTAGGGTGAAATTTAAATCTCCGGTGCCGCTTGCTTCAGACGTCCAAGGGAAGTCCTTCCTCGTTATATTGACCCTTTGTAGGCCCCAGCAACACTCTCTGGCGCCACCGATTGCATCCAGACGGGTGCCAGACGCTGCCGCTGACAGTCTTCTCACGACAAGGGTAATCAAAGGTCCGCAAAGCAGAAAAACGTTCTTTAGTGCCAAGCACTTCATCAAGGGGTTGAAGATTTGCATAAATATTGGAGCAAATCAAATGAGTGACTATACAAATTTACCTACTGCATAGCTAACGAAAGGAATTTCACAGCATAGTAACGTGGTCTGTTCACAAAATTTGCTATCATTCGATCAGAGGTTATAGCATACTGAAGACTGTGTCGAACGAGCCAAGATACATGACTTCAGGCAGGGCCAAGTCAGTGATAGATGGAAACACGTTGGCCAGGACCCATGAAACAGCTCGATTGAAACGGGAATCGGTCAGAGAATGACCATTTAGCAAAAAAGACCACTCAGTCTTGCCAGGCTCTAGTACGTGAAATACAGCTCCAAACTAGTTTCTTACATGTGATTGATAGATTCACAAATACATCCCCACATATACGACCAATTACACCGCACGGGAATTAAGTAATGTAATTTCCGGTTGTCTAAATTTCTGGTTCGGAGATATGAACAGGCACTTTATTTCCAGCTCATTGTACAAACAAGTGCTACACACCGGGCATCTTGTCTACGTCCAATCGACCAAGATTTAGGAAAACGCATACAAAGGTAACGAATTAAGGGAAATACATGTCCAACGTCAGCTGAAAGCACGCACTGAGAATAGAGATAACTGGAGTATGTACGGCCTCTGATAATTGAGACGTGAGGAATTCCAAACCTTAATGGCCGAAACAGTCTGCGTGGAGCTCCCCCAATACGTCTTGCTAACAGGGTATAAAGGTCGGTAATAAGTCAGGAGAAATGGGCGATTAGCTGTCCAGATTATGCTGAATCGCAGCCGGACAGCAAGGTCACACGCAGCCACGCAAGGTAATGCTAGCCCCTGGGGCAGAAAATATATTCACGCCATTATCCCCCCCCCCCATCGGCAGCTGGTGGAATTACCTGACATTCATGTTCGCCGACGATGAAGAATAAAACAACACATTTGTGTTATCAAGACTATTTGAACTAATGACTTTATGAATGGTTTATTGAAAATATGGATTACTCGCAGCCTATTGGCTAAATTGCTGACTCATTGCAATTATCAAAATTCGTTATGAAATAAAACATGACATCGTTATTATCATAAAAGACTGTGAGAAACATTTTGACATTCGAAATTCTTTGATCGAACTAGCATAGATGTGTGCAATATGTTGCTACATTGGAATAACAGCAATTTATGTCCGATATCAAACCACATTCGAAGCAGTACTTATCAAGGCTTGCGATAATGATGTGTCCTCACGTTTTGTATCAGAGGGCAGAAATAAGGAAAACAGAAATCCCTCTACATGCACATCAGGAGCTCTTAAGATCAAGGCAGACGAATAGACATATCACCAACAGCTACATCGTTTGTCAACTAACATACTACGGTCTGGAATGCAATAAAAAGTAAGTTCGTTCCTTCTTGTAGTAAGTCATACAGCTATTTGAATAACACCTGAAGCACCTTCTATACCGAACGTTCCTATAACACTCCTGCTGTTTCCTGCAGGTTCACACTCAGCATCGTAAAGTGGCGCGTACGTAAGAGCTGACCTTTCCCAGACGGCAGTTATTTCCTGTAAGAATCTAATACCTCGCGCTGAGGCGAAACGCCCCGAGTCGTGTTTCAGAGACGGCGCTTATTTTCAGGCTCCCGGCAGGTACGCCCAAGAGTAGGTGAGAGCCTAGGAGCATAATCAATCAGCGGGAACGCAGGGGTGTCAAAAATGTCAGTTTGTTTGGGGAAACCCTGTCGTCGTTTGGACAGCAAGGTAAAGATGGCCATGATTTATAACTTAACGGATTATGTATGAAGTGGCTTGCCTTTTTCTCACACGTTGATGAGCTCATTGGGGAATTGACCACACTGTAGAGACTGAAATTATTAATGCATGACAAACAACACCTCTGTTTATAACCATATGCAGTCTTATGATACCTTGACCAATCAAACGTATTGATCGTTGGCGTACTTAAAAGTGCAGACATGTCCTAACTTTACTGTCATGCAAAACGAAAGGTTGACCTAATTAGAGTTGCATTTCTTGATAAAAGGCGTATTGATTGCTGTGGAAATTAAAAGTAAGGACGTGGCCTACATGGGCCGTGTACCTACTTTAAAAACGATCAGACGTGACGTGCATGTACCTTTAGGAGTTCTACAGCGGGCAATTTTCCTTCATCTCATCAAAGTTTGAGATTCCAATCTCGCCCCGACCCTCCGATGATTTGATTCGTATGCCCGCCAATCTGCTTGTCTTGCGTAATAATTATATAATGGTTATAGAATTGAACTAAATGTAAAAAATATTGAGATGGAGAATGGTTTGGAGCAAACAAATAAGCATCCGGAAATTATTACGACAACTCTCATTATGTTCACCTACAAAACAAAATACCAGCCACAAATCTAATTAAAATTCTATAACATTTTCATGGAAACTTTCGCACGCTTCCAGGGTGACAAGTACAGGGCGACCTTAATTGCATATTGATTTAGATATAACGCAATTGGTCAGAATAGGAAGGTCTGGACACCGACCAATCACAAAATGTTTTCTTATTCTTTATCATACCCTAATATACTCATATTCATATCTGAATCCTGCATATTGCAATGTATTTGCAGCCACGCAATTTAGTACGATAAATCACTCGCCCATACAAAATTTCTAAAAAGAGCATATCATACCTCTTTTGGACGTACCACATCGTTCTGCATTTATTCAATGGTATTCATCCAAGTAAAAATGTGCCAGTTTTGATGTGTACTCGTATTGACCAGCTCCACTGACTTTTCGGAGACTTGCCATCCGCTATCCACTTTAAACAGCCCACTTGGCCAGTCTGCAAAACCTATGCATCATTTTCATCTTTCTACAGATCATCGTCTTTCCATTCGCACACTCGCACACACACACACACACACACACACACACACACACACACACACACACACACAAATACACACACACACACAAATACACACACACTCGTGTCTATGTATGTTAACATTTCTGAGTAATGTGTCTCAGCCCACTCCATTGAATTAGAAAATCCTGGTCTCCAATGACTAACCTGTGACTTCATACCATATTTCATCCCGCTTGAGCAGTATTCATAACCTTATTTGAGCAACATGCCTTCATGGATGACATTTAATTTCTCCAAGAATGTTTAAGTCGTAACTACAGATCATCAGTCACTGCATCCCGCACATATGATTATCTACTCATTATTTCTGTTGCTACGGAGCTGCACCCGCACAACTTACGCACTGGGAATCTAAGATACGAGATAAGAAATGATTTAGTTAATAGGAAACGTCACTAATTGATCCCCAAAACCCAGCGCGCGTCAACGAACCAGCTTAACATGTTCAACTACATGAGCTGCCATATCAATAACGGGTTTATGTTTATAATTAGCTCTTAGTCACTCGTATGTTTTGGCATCAGAATAGAAAAAAAATTAATTGGAAAATGGCACGATAATCATCATTGAGACTAGTGGATTAATGCATTGGTACGAAAAACAGGAATCCAATTAAATCTTGTAGGAAGTTTTGTGCCGCGAAGTCCCATGTGTCTCCTGTGTGAAGAAAGTTATTTTCTTCTAATGGAGTATGTTACATTCAGGACGGCACTAAGATGCCTGAGGACAGAATTGCTGTCATATACTAGTATATAAGCTATGTCTCATACGTAGGAGTAGAAAGTTAATTAACTCATTAACACCTTACCCGGATACAAACACAAAAGACCCACATATGGCATACAACGAATCAATTATTTTGCTCACTCCAGCGCAATATAGTATTGACCGTAAGCTCAAGATTGTTGTGACAAATCAACGGACAGTTCATACATTTTCATCCCATATTAACCTTGCTTGATTCAAGAAAACTTTTTTACTTCATCGTTTATCAGTCTAAAAATGAATCAACAGAAAGTTGTGTATGTGCCTATCCCGTTAGCTGTAGCTGTCATTGCTGCAACACCTACATAGATTTGCACCCTTCTTTTCACTTACGGAAATAGGTTTAATCCCATTCGATCCCTCACTACATATACAGAGATGGGATGGCCCATACTGAACATGGGGATAATCCTTGTCCTTTGCCGCCTCTGACCGGCAGGATACTTTTATTGATATACATCGTACCATCAAGACGGCCGCACTTAGCAGCCTGCCCCCTGATACCCGGAGTTCCGGCCTGCCGGATAAGCCCCTTTCGGTGACGTGATTTCTCTCGTATCTTTACGATACTGTTTTGTGGCTGCCGGGGGAATGGACATTAAACGTTGTCTCCGAAGTCATCATTCCGTATAGAAATTGATCTCCCTCTCCGTTCTAGTTTATGGACGTATGGACAATAATTCACCCTTGGGGCGTTCCAAGTGGAAGAAACGCAGCGCACTCCCCTGGGCGCTTTACCCCAGCAAGAGGGGTGTTGCCCAGTACCAAATCAAGATGAAGATCAAGAAACAAAACGTCAAAGACTTTTATTACATAAAGATAATCACTGAACTCCCTACCAGTGAAAATGATGCAAGCTCATGGACCCAATAATTACTGACGGGCATGCTTAAGCAACTATTACCTCCACTGGCCATGCTCATCAGCAATGTGACTGGTACAACAAAGAATCTGATAAATCGAGAACACCCCCAAGGTGACCAGGGGTTGCAGCGACAACGAATCAATCACAAGCTATATTCAAGGAACCTTTGTGGTAACATTGATATGTGTATTTTGTTTCCAGGTTTCGATAAGTACTTCACCTCTCTGAATCCTAAGAACAACAACAGAAATGCGTGGTTCACAGAATTCTGGGAGGAAACCTTCTACTGTAAATATAACATGATGGACGCCCGTGATGGCGTGCGGCAATGCAGTGGTGAGCGTTGATTCATTCATCTACTTATCATCTCGCAATAATGTTTATAATTATGTAGGCAGCTACACAGGTCACTCATATACTCGCTGTATGTCACAAACAGACACAGCAAATCTGGACGGGAGAATCATTTGATAGCGTAGATTGTTGTCTGTCTTGCCAATCAACATCTGATCATGCTAAAATTAACATTAAAAGACGCCATGACTAAGCCTATAAGACCTATGCAGGTCTGCACAGGTGATCTACGACAGAATGAAATCGTAGCGGTGCTAGTGGGGCTTCAAATGATCCTTTTAGAAGTCATTTGCAGAACACTTTGGTTTATAAGATTCGTTCTAATGGTTGAAGTAAGTTACGATGCCTTCATAATGACCTCAAAATTTATAGTAGCAAAGAAGCATTCCCAGTTATACATCTAATTGTGCAAAATGGTGCAGGGTTCGAGTTCATGCGTAGGCGTTGTTAGGTTGCCGTTGCAGCTGAAAAGTTGCTCAAAGTCAAAGAAAGTTGGAAAAGAAAATATACTGCAGGTCTCCGCGCCCCTGATTGGCCTCCAGGGATGGATCCAGGCGGCGGGAACCAGCTGGTTCGGCACGCAGGGGGAGGAATTTCCGTTCGGCACGCTGGAGCAGAAAATTGCTCATTAGAACGGGGCGTATCATTAAGAGGACTGGATCTTTCATTCCGCCTTGAGCTGGAGGCGCTAGGCTCTACTCTTCCAGATGAATGTTTCCTCGAGGGTTTTTACTAGCGGGTGGAATGAAGCAGAGGACGGAAAGTCCAAGGGTTTATCTATGTAACACAGGCAAACCGCATATTGGCTGGTTGCCTGTTGAGTAATGTGCGGATTACTTTCTACAAAGAAATCACACATGTATTTAGTATATTCAACCTTTAGTGTCTAATGTGATCGTATTCAGTGTCTTTACTCGGCTGATTGACCTTTAGCATGCTACATTAACGGTGTAATTGTAGAAGTTAGCAGATGTGCCCCAAACCGTAGCATGCTGGAGGTTAAATGTAGCCACCATAAACATCCATGTCCTTTCTTGTTTATCACACAGGTCGCGAAATGTTAGGCAGAGATGAAAGTAGAGGTAGCAGATACCTGCAGGAAGACAAGGTCCAGTTCGTAATAGACGCCGTTTATGCCTTGGCTATTGCTTTCGACAGAATGCACAAGGAGATCTGCGGCCCCGCCTTCGCTACTCAAATCTGCAGCGAGCTCAGGGACATCGATGGAGAGCTGCTGCTGTCCTACATTAGAAATGTTTCGTTCCATGGTAAGAAGTGGCATTTGTATGTCACAAACTGCGAATCGAAGCAGAAAGACATGTATAATATGTACAATAAAGGTATTCACAGACACGAGTAAAGTAATCATTGACTTAATCTTATCTTCCACACAAGGGCTTAAAGTCAAAACTCAATACGACCTGATTACCTAAGTGTGATCATCTGTATCTGTATCTGTATAGCCGGTATAACCGCCCTTCGGCGTAACACACCATACATGTGGTCTGGATAGGCATGCTGCAAAATCCATGAAGGATGAGAAAATGTAGTAGGAGTAGATAGAGGTCGAGCGTATTTTTGTGTGCCCCCATCCGTTGTCGATTTCCTTTTCATTACGCAGGGGATTCCTCTTGTCTAATGCCATTTATCTCCCTTGCAGGTGCCAGTGGTGACCTGATTTACTTTGACGACAATGGAGATGCACCAGGAAGATACGATATCGTCCAATTTCAAAAGTTAAATGGCAGGTAAGAACGGGGTATGGAATGTTCATCAGTACACAGATTAGTCATATGTCAAGAGTTGGAAAACTGCTACTGGAAAACAAACCGTTGATAATTCTGGTTTTACTTGACGTGAGTTTGCTTGTTTGTTAAATAAACATGGCATCTGTCATAAAGATTTCTTTTTCGTTTGATGACGTTTATCTAATTTCTTTTTGCAGCTTTGACTATGTGCCCGTTGGAGACTGGAACGGGACCTTGAGGCTGACAGGGACGTGGTCCTTCCCGGGGGTCCAGCGCGGGCAGGTCCCCCAGTCCGTGTGCAGCCAACCCTGCGGACCCGCCGAGAAAAAACTCAAACCCGAGAAAGGCAATGCGTGCTGCTGGCACTGTGTAAAATGTGACGCTTACCAATATCTGCTAGACGAAAACACGTGTCGAGACTGTGGAAAGACGAGGAAACCTAACTCCACCCAGACAGGCTGTGTGCAACTGGACGTCAGATACCTGCGGTGGGATTCTGCTTGGGCCATATTCCCGGTGTGCTTTTCCACTCTGGGCATTGCAGCAGCCATATTCGTCATCACTGTTTTTCTGAGATTTCAGGAAACCCCAATTATCAAGGCGTGTGGAAGAGAGCTAAGCTACATGATCCTGTCTGGTATTCTTCTGGTGTATAGTGTAACTTTCCTACTTGTGGAGAAACCGTCAGCAGCCGTGTGCGCAATACGCAGGCTAGGACTGGGCCTGGGACTAACTCTTTGCTACGCAGCACTGCTTACCAAAACGAACCGCATTTACAGAATTTTCAAGCTGGGAAAATCGACACCGAAGAAGCCAAAATATATCAGTCCAAACTCTCAAGTTTTTATCTGTCTGGGGCTGGTAGGGGTGCAGATGTTAGGCATGATTGCGTGGCTCATAGCACAGCCACCGTCCAGTAAAGTGGAGTGGTTCAGACCACGTGATCCGCAGTTTGCTACAGGGATGCTGTTGTGTGGGACCAGTGATGTGTCCTTCATCTCCTCCCTCTGCTACAGCATGGTCCTGGTAGTCATGTCAACAATATACGCCGTAAAGACGCGACACATCCCAGATAACTTCAACGAGACCAAACACATAGGGTTCGCCGTGTACACCACCTGCATCATCTGGCTGGCCTTCATCCCCATCTTCTTTGGCACATCACAAGTCGTCAATAAGGTAACCACTCAAACTTACGTTAGCATCAGCTAAGGGATTTATAAGAGAGATGGGTCCTATAGCTTAACCAACTACTCTTGATACTCTATTTGCTGTGCTTAGATATGGGACTTTCCAGAGTAAGCCCAAAGTATCGGCAATCTTTAGCAACTTCGTTTACTAAAACTAACATTGCATTGAGGCCTCATCAGTGCCGATCGTGATAACACACTGTGCGCTGGCCAAAGACTTACTTGTGAGAAAATGCACGGAGAATTGGAAGCTATGACGCACAACACGGATCAACACGTTAGAGGGCAGCAAAAGCAATTGCCACCCCCCCCCCCCCCAAGGGTGGTATTAGGGTTGCTTTATCTTGGCCCGTTCTTTAGCGTGAGAAGTCTCCTGGGTTGAAATAACTCCAGCTAGATGAAGAAAAATATGGAGCAAACAAAGTTCGAATAATGAGGCCATCTGAGGGCGAGTGTAACTCGACAGTCTCACAGAACTCACACAAATCTCACGTAACTGTATCTAAAGAAGAATGCATACTTTAAAAATTAATGTCGCCGTTGATTCCAATAAAGGTATCGTAGTCAACAGTTGGATCATGATATTGCTTCCAAGCTACATATTTTTATAGATGAATAGTCAAATATCTGGAAGTTTGATCGTCACAATGTCTAGCTTTGTCCGATGGTGTACCCATTAGATCGGTTGCTGCTAAACTGAGCCCGGCCATTGGGCTGTGAAAGTTAATTCAAAGGGTGAATGAGAGCTATGCTTTATGCAGACTGCGACGTCAGAAATAGAAGAATTGATTACTGCGTTGGCGTTGAATTAAGGTTTAAAAACACATTTCTATCAGCACTTTTACACGTATTGTATTAGCGCTATATAGCACGATGTCGAGGCATTCCGTCTTGTTGCTAATGGCATCACCTTTTAGATAATCACATTACCGACTAATGTCGCCAAGCCTAATCAGCGACTAACATTGCAACAACGTGATTAAAGGCTTAAGTGAAGACGTTTGTGCCATGCAAAAAACCTCTGCCTGTCTAAAATGTGTTGCCAATATGTACTAAATGAAATTGGCCATTCATTACGTTTCTGCGCCAGGCGTTGATCTGCCTGAAGTTCCGAGGTCAGACATTTAAGCTCCATAACTTTGATTTGCTAATTCATATTGATTGCCGTTAGCATGACCTTTAACTATCATCATTATCATCATCATTGTTTTGACTACTCAACCGTCAAATATCATTTTCTATTTGTTTCTCCGGCATAATCGGGGAAACATGATATCTTCATAGTACAGACTTATGTTTCTTTCGCCTTGTTGATCAACGATTGCAAAATCCGTAAGCGCAAGCCCTTTTGTAGTACTCCACATACAGACTTCTGTATTTTGTATGCTTCATACGCTCTGACTGATAATGTTCATTTTCAATCCGTAAACTTCCAAACTGCTAAACGCACTCACACACACTTCAGGAGTCTTAGCGTGTTCGCTTACGGCTACCATTTATTAGTTACGAACGCTTAACCGCCCTGATTCGTAGGCGGCAGTCCGCCTACTTTGCCCCAGACTGAGTTAAGTCTGCGTTCATGGGAACAGAGGATGATTACTGGTAATCCTGATTTATGAATGTGTGGGCGGTACTTTCAATGAACCCGTAAAGGTTGCTCATTCCGCATGGAAATTGGACGAGCATTCGACAGGAATAAGGTGTTGACTTGGAGAGAGTTTGCACTTCCTGAACGTTTGGCTGAACACAGCTCAGCCAGTCGGAACGCGGAGGCAGACAACTAATAATCTTTGGAACGTCAGACTTCTGTAGGGCGTTGTACACACAATAAAGCACAGGATGATAGAGTATCACGGCATTGTATCAGCATGGTCCGAGAATCCTCTACGAATATCACGCGTATGCGATGGGACTAGGCTTTTAGTTTGAATGTTTTGTTTGGTAGGAGACGCATACGCCGGGGGCATATTAAGATTCTTTCCCTGTAGGCTTTATTCAATGCTGGCCGGCTATATTTACAGAGGGCTGTTTTATCAATCATCAAATGTTAATGATTACCACACCCTATAGACCTAACGAATATTACAAAGCACGTAGAGGGACAATGTGCCTGTACCCTCCCCTCTGAGACCGGCTCTGGTTAAGCGGACTGCAATGATCAGCCCATACATTACACCGGACCAACCCCCGGCATGGACGCACACTTCCCACCACCTGTGCCGTGCGATATACTTCTTAACGTCTCCCTTTTGGCCCTTTTCTCTTTAGTAAACTACAGGCAATTGCACGTGATGAATGGTTCCCAGCGCCGGTCGGTAATTGGCCGACAGTAAGCCCCGGCGCGCTCTGCAACACGATATCTCATAGGCTTTTTGTAAAGAACTTGCTATCAAGTACGCTTCCGTCTATCTCTGTAATCCCGCGGATGGACGCACGACTTAAGTTACTTACCATACAGCAGCATGAGTGTCCATGTAGCCGATGTACCCACCTACACACTCTGGACATTAGGATTAAAGCCTAAGTGGAAAATGAATTACGCCCCTGGAATATTTTGTAGACGATTTGAAGTGTAATGTTTAGGGCTACTGGTGACAGCACTGAGTATGGCGACTACGTTTTGACAAATGTAGGGGGCCTCATTACGAACATCACAAGGCCTACACCGATGGTTTTCCATCTTCTTTGATATTATTGTGTTCCACATTGAGAACGGGCTCGGGGATCCAGTAAACCAAGCGATGATTGTGACTTTTTTTACAGACAACAAATGTTCCTGCAATGAACATTTCAGATGCCAATTAAATATGAATTATTAGAAGTTATACCACAACGTTGATCTGTCTGAAACCTGCTATTTTTGGAAATCCAAAGCTCCACTGTTGAAAATAAGATAGACAACACCATCAATCACAGAAACTTCGTATTGCACAGGGCACATTCCTGATTGCTTGTTCCGCGACTAAGGACGCCAGTTGGGATTCATATCAACTCAGGCGTACACCATAGATCACATGCAGAATCACACTTCAGTTCGACGACTATATATCTCTGCCATTTATTACACAGTTCGACGACTATAGAGTCCATTCCAAGTCACCAAGAGGGTTTTATAATGATATTTGTAATAATTTAGAAAAAGTTCTAATAAAAGAATATCTGACTGACAATAGTTCAAAATTTTTCTAAAAGATTGAATATAAAAATATGAATTTATTGGAAGTCGATTAGATAATTTAGAAATATTTTGAAAGGAACCGCACAAAAATCTCTTTATTTAGAATAATTTCTAAACATCAATGTGATTCTTTCACTTTGAGAAATATTTACAAAAAATGGAAGAAAATGGTTAACAATGGTAGAATGGTGATTGCCCCCATAAAAGTAGGTGCTAATCCGGCTCTTCTGTCTGCTTTTGTGCATCTTAAGACCTCACTGCGGGACACTGTTGAGTCCTTTGCGGAAAATATTCTTCCCTATACTTCGCAAGGATGTGTGAATTGCTTTCTTCCCAGCCCTCTGACCTACTTATAAAGATATTTCAAATAATGGTAAAAAATGGTAGGAAATTGTAAATAATGGTAAATTATGGTAGAATGCCCTTACCATTACTTAGAAACTGTTAGAAATATCATATTCCATATGATGAATATTTCTAAAGTTTTAGAAAACAGGAGAAATATTTATAAATTTGAGATCACATTCAAAATATTTCTAAATTATGAAATCTCTCACACAAATAATCACAATAGATTGAAAACATTTGTAAATTAGGACAATAACAACCCTCTTGGTGACTTGGAATGGACTCTATATCTCTGCCATTTATTACACTGATCTGTCTATGGGGAACGACTGGCCTTGGCGCCTGGACTTCTCACTTTTTTTAGTCTTCCGAGAAAAACTGTGGTGTTCAGCATCAAGGCTTGAACAGTACGTCCTGGTACCATGGTTCACTTTATCTCAATCTAATGATGAATGTGGCATTCAGAACACGAGATCAACACAACTGCAGCTTCTACGAGAGCTGTCGGAAGGGCATTCATATCTCACTTCCTTGACACAAGACCTAACCACCTAATTATAACTAAAATCACGAAAGGTCCTTCATACACACATCCTACAGATTCATCTATGTTCCACGAAATCGCGTTAGAGACCACACAATCACTTTGCCAGAGGTGATTGTGTTACCGCCTCCCATGCTAGTAGACCAGAGTGGTAAGAAGTTAATGGCAAAACCCATTAGGTGCCCTTTGCAATATAAGGCAGCACCTACTTAACACCACTCAAGAGCTAGACCCCTGAGCAGTATTTCAGCGCAGTATATTAGACGAAATATTCCACTTTTCCCGTAAAATCCATGCACTATAATATGAAAAGGGCAGCCGGGATCACGCCAGTATGTCCCTTGACTTCATCAGCTCATAAATAGCATGTTATTGTGCACGCACTCCGTCTCTGGGCTCTTTAAATACCTCATGATGTACCAGTCTTGTGATACCGTGTGGTGATCTCTCGGCGCGCAAATCACCAAGCATTACTTCTGTAAATACTATCTCCGCCATCTCTTAGACAGAGAAGGGTAAAGCCATGAAGGATCAACTTGCTTCAGGCATGAAGCTCTCCCTGTGGAATTAGAAATAGGTTGTGCCCATTGTGTCAACTCTGTATGGGTTCGTCAAATAAATCTACCGGGTGGGAGAAAGGTACTTTGGGACCATTTACCAACAAGTAGACAATATTTCTTGAACAGCGGTACGGCTTCAGCCTCAAACGTTTCCTTTAAAACCCTACTTTTTTTCTCCACTCCATTTTCAGATTGACACATGTATGTACATATTTCACAAAACATTGCTGGAAGAGGACTGATCCTTTTTAACCTATTCTCCATATACAGGAAGAGATCCAGTTCATGGCACTGTCGGTGTCTCTGAGCCTGAGCGCAACAGTCCTTCTCTGCTGCTTGTTTGCACCCAAGTTGTACATAGTCCTTCTGCATCCGGAGATGAACGTACGACCCCGACGTGTCTCCAAGCAGGAGGCCATGGTCCAACAGGCTGTGGCCAAGTGGAGAAAGGCCGTAGAGGCCCGTAAGACATCCATAGGTGCATCGTAGTCGTTTTATGTTCTGCGGTAGTATAGGTTAAATGTTTGCCCATCGTGCCGTATTGCCATTCATGTTAAGCATGTGTGGTTGCACTTTGGTGCTCGTCATCTGAATGCATCACCCCATCCTTCATCCATGCACGGTTTGCAGAATGCTACCTGAGTTCATACGAAGGCCATGGCTGTTTATAGCACTTTACAAGGCATGGGGAAACTTGGTGGTTTACATAGTGAAACGTTTGAAGCATTTGGTGGTATTGTCAACAAATGCACATCAGCTAACTTGTATAATGTGTTTTGCTAAAAGAAAAGTCTGAAAAGTCTGATCTAAAAATTTGGCTACCCCAAAACCATAACATACTTGAGTACTTTTTAACATATCACTGCAGACGGGCTTCCTAACATGTAGATCAAGATTTATTCGCCCTCAGCAGAAGTTTAAGATGTTTTTTTTGTACCCGAATCCAAAGCTGATGGCTTACCAATGGGACTTTAACACATTAAGGTATAGTGCATTGCCAACATCACAGAAAAAAAGGAAGCCTAATCAGGCATGACGACACCCATGATGTAATTTTCAAATAACAAGTTGAAATTGCTACGTTGGCTGTCCGCTACGTACTACTCAAATGTTAAAATACACATTTATGGGCTTATGTTACATCTACGATTCTGATCTAACGAATGATTTACATGTAACGTTTAGCAGATCCCAACGAAACTGCAGAGACCTTGACCACCGTGTTGTCTTCAAACGAGGCTCTAGTCAGCACCAAGGACCCAAACGGTCACCGGGTGAAGTGGAGATCCGACCTGCTGGATGGTGCCAAAGACGACTACCGAGGGGACGCAGAGGGGGAGGAAGCTGCGGAAACGGAGGCCGCCATCAAGTGGAGAAAACCCCACGGCCACCTTTTCAGACTAGACGGACATGAAGACTCACAGATACTATTGCGGTCATCTTCGGTTGGACAGGTCAGTCCGGCCAAGGCAAGATGGCGCAAAGTTGCGGCTCTCGCTCTTGCCAAGCAGCGAGCGGGTGAACTCGGAAGAAGCTCGTCGGGGAATCATCTAAAAGAAGGTGTAAAAATAAACGAAAACCAGAACCAGATTTTCCCCCCAGACGGAGAAACGAAGCTAACAGGACAGCTGAGTCGTTCGCCATATTCCCGGGACAATCTCCCGACACGGGGAATCCTCACCAATAGAAATACAAACGGTAAAGAACTGGAGAATGCCGGCAAACATAACTCTCTCAGAAGAGGGTCATTACAACCAGAAGATATGCGTGTCAAAAGAAATATTACTTCAGATAAGAGTAGCGAATCTGTCCATAGCATTGGGAACAAGTGGAGAAGGGGTTCAATGCATGTGACGACACTGGAGGAAAAGAAAGAACCAGTGCCGGAGCCAGCTCCACAGCCTAAAAAACCCGAGCTGCTGCGGAAACAGTCGTCTCTTGATGACGACAGCAGAGTAAGACGTGCCAAAGAAAGCTTTGCCGGCTGGAGAAAAAAGTCTCTGTCGGAGGATAGCCCGATAGTGAACCCGATAGTGAAGCAGATAGTGAACAAGAATCCTGCTCCTAAGGAGAAAAAAGAGAGTAATGTTCCAGATAATTTACCCGCCTGGGCGGCGGCTGCTAGATGGAGGAAAACTGCCTCCTCTAGCAAACTGTTGGCACAAAGGACAGCCGAGCGGCCGAAGAAGGCCACACCTTATCCTGAAACGTCATCAACACAGACGACGGGCAATCGAGAAAACTCAAACATTCTGAAGAAAACAGATAACCCCTCGAATATAACCAACCCAACAGACATCCGGGAGGGGCCTTTTGGATTTCTCCAGGACAAAAACTCTAATTATCAAAACCCAGTGCCCATACAACCACGGGTTCGAAACCCACATATGCCTCATAATCCTCATCCAAGCAATCCGACTACCCTTGGGAACAAAAGGTCGTCTAAGGAGATTCAGGATGAGAGCCCCACATCACCAAAGACAGAGCTACCGGGAATTGCTTTGATGGCAATAGCAAGATGGAAACAGGCGGCAGAGGCAACAAGGAAAGCGAAGGAGAAGGCAATCGGTGAGTTGTAGTGGCCAAACCACAGTGTGACCTACCTTGAGGCAAAGCTAGATCACGTACCAGAGTAAAGTTCCTCACACTAAGCAAACAAATCCTATATTCATGATGAATTTCAACGCAAACGATACGTCAAATATTGATGTCAAATTGTATCAACGTGATACATGTCGTGTCATTAAAAATCTTCTAGCAATCTTCGTCAGCCCTGTTTCCTCTGTACAATTTGGCATTTATTCCTGAATCTTAACCTACAGGAAATGTCGAAGGAGTGTTAGGAAATATCTTCCAAAGCGAAGAAGAGGAGGCCGCCGCACAAAACTCTGCTGTTCAGAATCAGCGAGCAGCAAAACGTGACAAGGGTGAGTATGTGGGGTCAGGATCTTGATAGGAAATTCATTATAGAAATTGTCACTATCGGCCTGGAAGTTTTTCAAGGTAGGAAAGATGGCTCTGCATTATTTCTATTCTCTATTCAATATTGAAACCGTTTAAAGCACTTATATCTATCACCACGGCCCCTCTAATATGGATTGTTTTATTTGGCTATGCAGCGTTCTCCAATGGCGGAGTGTCCGTTAAAACAAAGGATACGTCGGTTCGAGTAGGAATCCCGGCCAGTGAACACCCACCGAGCCACGTCTGACAGGAGCCGACGCCTTGCTTTACCGTAGAGCAAGAGCTAGACAGACTATTAGATACTCCGGTAGAGGAACTGTTGCCTATTTCGTCGCCATCTTGTCATTGCCAAACCTTTCAGTGGCAAATCGTCCGATATTGTCGTGAATATATACGTGAATGTGCACAGCTAGCGCGGAAAGGACGTTTGTTGTGTCTTATTTGTTGATCAGGCGTCTCGTATACTGAAGCATGTTGAAATCGTGAAAATGAGAGTATCTACCGTCTAGATATACGTTTTAAGGTTCGTGTTCGACGCTGTTTGCCAATGTTTCGATAACAGCTCTTAAAATCGTTCTGCTGCACCTCATAGGAAGCCAACGTTTGATTAAATCACACTAACATGTAGGCTATTGTGATGTCTGCAACTGTGGTAGAAACCCTCTATCGACTTTCGTAGGCATATTTTGAAATCTATGATAAAACAGGACACTGCCACTGCCAGATATTTTCGCAAGGGCTCGCTATTGACTTGTTAGATACGATCCAAAAACCACGTAGCGAGCTTGAACGATATTGCAGTAAGAATTGAATGTGCCGTTTGCGGACAAGAAATATCGTCTGATGTACATGGATTGGTGGCAGTGCTGTCATTGTTTTCAATTCACGTCACATCTTGGTAAGATATGTCGACGTACATGTAAATTGTGATTTTATCGGAGATATAAGCTACAGATCGTATGCTATGATGATATGTATACGTAAAAGATCTAGATACGTCTCGAAGAATCATTGTGTCATATAAGAGGCATATCTGGAATAGGAAGAATGCTAGGACCAACTATCTTTCTATGGTCGATGTACAGCCCTACGATAATTGCACTTGTGCCCAACTGTAACTGCAAGCCAGGTCGAGTGCTAGCATTCTTCCTCTTCCTTGTCACAAGTGTAATTGAGTGTCATTCTAGGAACGTTTGTACAATAGTAGCTGTGCTTCCACTTTCGTCAAACTTTTGTGACCCAAAATATTCAATGTCTGAAGGAATTGTATAAAGACTATAAAAAGGTGAAATGGCACAAGAGGTCACATTTTGAAAGAAACCGATTACGAAGTTGTCATTTAGTAGAATTGTTACCGTAATTTGAAAGTATTCTCCACAACTTATGATACAATTTAAGATGACTAGATTCTAACGTTAGGCCACAGCAAGTAACTTCTATGTATGACATCCCTGCAGCTGATTACTCCAAATCTAATGAAGTACCGAAGTAGTTTCACGTCTACAACTATACTCATGGCTACCTCACGGCATATCGTTCCATTTTGGGTAACGTTGCATGCATATTTTTGTAAAAAAAAAAAAGACGTGTTGACGGAGGGGAACAAATTCTTTTTCGAAATCAGGTAAAAATCAATTTGCGCGGATATTGATGTCATCCATACAGTTTACTTGCTGTGGCCTTACATTAATCATGGATCTTCTTGAATAAGCGTGTGGATCATTTAGAACCTAATCAAAAACAAAGAGTTCTTCTCGTCTCGATATAAATTCCTTGGTAAATATCGTATGATATGATACACGTCTAGATTTGACACATCCGTAGGTACTTGGAATGGGCCTTTCCCATAGTATTGGTTACTTTCTTAGATCAAAACAAAATGTATTGCATCTCCACGGCAAGTACCCAACTTAATTAGACCCTTGGGGTCCTACTTTATCGTCACGTAAATGGCAATGTTGCAAAAACAATGCTCAAGGACTGTTTCCGTGACGAAAGCACCTAGTGACCCGACCCTGTATCATTCGAAGGACACACCCTACAAATAGCTGAATCTGACACTGTCTCATTCGAATGGCAAACCCTTAAAATGTGTCATTTGAAAGACGTATCCTACGACTAGATGAATCCGGCATTATTTCATTTGAATGACACATTCTTCCATTAGCTGAATCTGACCCTGTGTCATTCGAATGGCACACCATACGAATAGTTGAATCTGAATGTGTATTATAGCTGAATCTGATCCTGTGTCATTTCAATGACACACCCTAGAAATAGCTGAATCTGACCCGGTGTCAATCCATTTACACACCCTATGAATAGCTGCATTTGACCCTGCATCTTTCGAATGGCAAACACTACAAATAGCTGAATCTGATCTTGAGTTATTCCAATGACACAAATAACTCAATCTGACCGTGTTATTTCAATGACAGACCCTACAAGTAGCTGAATCTGACCCTGTGCCATTTGAATGACACACCCTAAAATAGCTAAATCTGACCCTGTGTCCATCCCACAAATAGTTGAATTTCACTGTTTTGTTCGAATGACACACACTAGAAATAGCTGTACCTCGAGTGCACATCGCCTAAGTGATGGGGGGCATCCATTTCATTTCGCAAAATCAATGACAATCTAGTCATCACATTGTTGAAGGTTCTGATGGTTCTATAATGTGATCTGCAGATCTATATCTATTTGCACATTGGATAGATAAAGCTATAAATGATAAGTCCTTCATGTCATGGAAGGTCGTCCGGTATAAATCCAGTTTTCCACGGAGAAGCAGGCATTCAGTTATGCTGCCTACTGACTAAATCAATTGAAACAATCTATAATGGACAAACACAAGGGCTACATATTGATCGTCACCTGCAGCGCGCGCACCCATGCCCATGGTTGGACAACGCACCAGAGACTGAGATGAGGTAGAAAGGGAAATGAAAATGACTAGAGGAACAAAGTTTTTTGGGATGTTGAATAGAAACTTTCATTCACCAAAAATAGTTACTCAAGCAACTGGATAAAATTGTGAAACAGGCGTTTCAGACAGCATCCTCTATCTTTCGTCAGTGACTAAGGAAAGACCTGGTAGAACTAGGTTTTATATCAAAACTCAACAGATATGTTAATGAAGTGAAGACAATTTCAGATGGTTCAATAGAATAGTACGTTAAGACAAGGTTGTATGCTAATGAATCAATAAGCTCCTGTTGTTGTGTTAGAAACTTTCATTCTTTAGATGAGTTTAAAATCTAGATGTTTACAAAACACCTGTTGGTGTTGCAGAAAGGTAGAAACTCAGCTGATGTGGTTACAAGAAGGTAGAAACTTCCCTCAGGTCACCGGCCTACTGCGTCCATTATTATATTCACAGCCACACTTCAGCAGGCATATCTGAACCTCACACATCAACGCAGTTCGAGTTGTGCACATCTACACTGATCATTATCTCATCATTTACCTTAAAGTTTGAATTTTGATCATGGTGAGTAGGATTGCTGCAAAATCACCCTACTGATACTCGCTACGGCTATATATGGTAATCCTGTTAAGTAAAGGCGTAAATTGCCTCGGGGGGGGGGGAGTTACCTGACGGAGTTTCATTTCATTACTTATTTCAACAGTACATGTATACACTCTTTGCGTCCCTTGACCTGTTTTTCAGGTGTCCCTGAATACAATACACAGATCCTACCTTCCTTCGTAATACTCTCTTGATTAAAATGCGACTCAAGCTTTCCTAAATCCATCACTTGAACGGTAAGCCACACAAAGCTGCTCCCGCAGGGATGTAATGATCATGGAGAATTTGAACAAAGTCCAAAAGTTCCGGCGAACTCCTGGGGATACAATCACTTTTCTCTTCAAACGCCATGTGGCTGACTTTTCATTGATCCATGACCCTCATCATTATAGTTGTATCCGACTATAATACAAGAACAAGGCGGATATTGAAGCACGTACGGGGTAACACATCCATCGTAATCCCGAACACAAAAACTAGACAGATTGAGAGCAACTGTGGGCTCTTCTCACATTTAACCTGTCACTAAAGCGAGTAATTCATGACGGAGGAGTTATTTGGACACAGCAATGCAGGTCAGAACCCGTGCCCTGGAGAGTGCATTCATCATCGTTTCGATTTCTCGTACACAATAAAGGAGGTATTTTCAGGCAGTTCAGTCATCAAAATTACATGATTGGCCCTTTTTTAGGCCATTTGTACAAGGTAACAGTCAGCGTCTTGTGGTTTAGATAGGGAGAGATGTATACGTAAGATCATGAAAATAAAAATACAAAATAAGGTGTATGTGCGTCAATGGGTTAGTGATGACGTCAATGGGTTAGTGATGGCAAGTGGACTGAAGATAGAATATTGAAAAGACATCAGCAAGCAAAATCAATTAACTGCCAAATATTGAACACCCTGGAAGGAAATAATTGAACAGTACCTGCCCAAAGTACTTCAAAGATTTGGTACGCATACTTGAAACAACCCAGGTTATAATATCATAAAGCTTACCTCAATACCTGTGTGACATTCAAACCAGATCTCAACAATATAGTTCTGCTCAGTTAAAAGAAAGAAGAAAAAAAATAATGACCATCTCCCAGACTAGACAATGTATAGATTTGTGGGTAAAAACATGTGTGCTATAAACATCGTTCGCACTCCATAAGGCCATTATCACATGAGGAATGGTTCTGTGTCTCAAGTTTACCCTTTAGCTGGTGGTGTCGGTGATTGCGTACGGAAATCACCGCTATGTCGCCATTCTCTTTATTAGATCATATTTGTCATACAACACCACAAATGAACGGTGTGTAAATACTAATCGTGCTGCTCATAGAATCGATGCTGCAATACAGACAATATCGCAGAGTGGTGTAGCTGAGCAGAGGCAGGGGGAAACTTGAGCATTTTGGAATAAATAAATGTTTTCATTTCTGTCATGTTGAATTATGTATGAAGTGTGTTGTCATCTTGAAACTTATTTGTTATTTGTTGAGTTGAATAATTGTTGATGATGATGATGATGATAAGCAAAAACAAACACTCAGACAGAAGGAGATGACATGAGGTACCCTTTTGTTGGAAGTTCTTTTGAAGATAATTGAACACATATCTGCATGTTGTAGGGCTGATGTTAAAGACTAGATTCCGCTAACCTTCTGTCACGGTCATCGAAGAGATGCAAAGTGCTCAAGAACCCAAATACATATAGTCTCCGCGACATGAGAGCTACCCCTCCCCACCCGTATATCGGAGGGTAAAACACATCGGAGCGAAACCGTTGAACAGTCTCGTGATCAGGTAATTGACAGTGAACAGTTCTTATTACCCACGCCTGACCTACCTTTCCGTTATGTTGAAAAATGCAAAGCTTCAATAGATATTCGTGTGTGGCTGTGCCTTGCACGCTGGATAGACAGACCGCAACAGTTCGTACAACGGCATTCGAAAGACTGGAAAGCTGATGACCTTTCACCTACGACCTCTACGCCTGATTACCAGCTGTTATGTGCTGCACAGTTCAACCTAACCTACTTGCTCTGTTGCACAGTCATTGACATGCGTTGGCTGCCTTTAACAATGCGGTGGGCACCTGCATTTCTTTTGAGGCTGAACCTAAAGCTGATACAAGTGATGCACATAATCGGGTAATCAGGAGAACGCGGATACATTTTGATGGGAAGGAAAGATATTGGCTGGCATAACGTGAATATTGACTGGAGGTGGTAATAACATGTAGTGATTCGTAAACTGAGAGGGTCAACGTCTGCCTTCTTCTTGCAATTAGAAACATGTGCAATGAATGAACAGACCTCCAAAAGTCCAACACACTTATTTGAACACATATATTTATTTTTCACATCACAGAGAAGAGACAATTATACAAAATGTTTGTATTCCAAACAGTGCACTTGCAGACATCTTGGACAAGTTTCGAGTAAACAGACACAATAATGCCAGCCTGGAACTCAACACCAGTTCAGCAACACTACCTCAGTGACTATTCATGATAAGGGTTTACCATTGCCGCCTCCTGCTTTGGTAACGTTACGTAGTTAGTTTTTTGTGTGGGTAGAAATCTAGGAAAGGACCAGCTTCATCAGGCAACTGTTTTGTCATGATCTATCAAGAGGGAGGTGATGTCAACATTTTAGCGTTTCTGTCGAATGAATGTTCTACCAATTTTTCATTATTGTAGCACCAAGCTTTAATCTTTAGATAAAAATCAATCACCATATTCAGGTAGAAATTAAATCTTCTGAAGCAATGATATCAGCTTTAATTGTTGTGTCCTACATGGGCAATGAGCGTGAGAACAGTTCAACTGTATGTACGGACTTGCAGCGTACAGACTTAGATCTTGACTACAGAAAAATATCTGTACCTTAAGAAATGTTTCTCGTGGATAAAAGGCCAGCACGTTAGAGTTTTGGGTATTTCAGCCACAATATACGGAATTTGGTTCAAATATACGAGTCGAGCACTGGCAAGACTCACTGGCACCAAGGCCGCCATTCTTGTTGATTATGATGAGAGTCACTGGAAACCTAACCTTTGGTTAAGCATACTTAAACCCACTGCTTACTTCGTCCCTCTTACATGACTTTACTCTTCTATAGTTTGTACAATTCGTTCGTAAAGAATCCGTCCAAATTCTTTTTTGAGTTCCAACACTTTGTAAAATACGTTTTACATCTTTATCGCCTAAATATTACAACCAACCTCCACCAGACAGATCGTCCCAAAATGAATGTTAATGAATTCGTCATGACGTCAGAGCTACCTAAAGGCGACAAATTGTATAGATATGCAGTGAATTAAAGGCGGCTTGAAATATCTTTGCATGTTATCACAAGGACAAACGTGCAGAATTGTAGTCACGTTGTTTTTTCCATGATTACATCGAAGCTACCTGTACATTCTATACATGCTCCTACGTCACATTTCCATCGGAAAGTCTTTAACTTCCCTTTTGAGATTGCATTTAAATATCTGTTCTACCTCCGGGTCTAGCCCTGCCGAGTTACTTTGTTTATCACTACTACCTCCAACTGGCGACCGTCTTTCTATATTCAAAATGGTGGTTTCGGGCTCCTTAATTTTGTCAGCCTCTGGCTTCTTTTCATCCTCCCTAAATTTTTCTACTTCTTTAAACCTATCTGGAATTTTCATATTTTCTAGGGGTTCTCTGGGAAGTATGGGTGGTACGTAGGGTTTGGGCGGATTTGGGTCCTTTTTCTGTTCCTTGCCAGTATCCAAGTCTTTCCAGGTCACGTGAACGTCACGTGGCGTGCCCGTGTTGGTCGACTTTAAGAGTCCGTTGTCAGACGTGGGGTTGTCACTGTTTTTTGATTGGATGATGGCACTCAACGGAGGCTTCCCCTGTCCCGGTCCGTTCAGGGCTCCTAGAAGAAAAACACAACCATAAAATACAGGCTGAAGCGTTAGAAGTGTCGAACCAGTATTCTGTTTCATTCAACAGGTGCTCTTTTTGTCAAAGGGCCCAGAGAGCACGTCGTCGGAACGTAAGCGGTCGTGTTCGCGTATTTAAGGTAATATCTCGCATACAGGTTCATTTAGTTGTGTCCAAAGACGTACTTTATGCAACGGCTGTTGCTCCGATTCAACGTTGACTAAAGAGAACAAAAGAGTTTCGTCAGTTATAATAGGTTTAGATAGCAGGCTAATTGCCGTATACGCATTACGTTCTGATCTGGCGACGTGCTGGCCCAGAGACATACCGAAGGATTCTTGACCAGAATCAGGAATACTTTGAACGCACGAATGCTCCGTTGACATGCAGAAGAGTCTAACTAGCAGTAACAGTGTTCATGATAAGGCAAATATCGACAATTGAACCATCGCAACAGTCAGTTGCATGTGAACTGATGACTGTAAAACTCTTTTTGACTTGTATCTCGTTGTTTTCGTATTTGCAGATTCTGCTTTTCTGCTTTTCCAGGTTATTTGAGTTTGAGTTTATTCTGATCCCCAATTGCTTAACAATACTGGAGAGACTCCCGTACGGCATCCGGGTATCCACGGGTGACTAAATTGTACCATACAATCACAGCACAAGCGTTTTCTTCATCTATCCACAAACACATTTGGGCAGGACAAGAAATACCTCAGATCGCTGTCTTTAGCATTTTTCGGATCCAGTTCGCCGGTATCTAGAATGGAATTCGAGATGAAAAAGTGGCCAATGATATGATAGCTTAAAAGCATTACTATGGACTACACCATCATTTTGATATCTGTGAGCCATAGGCCTTATACGTGCTTGGCTTTCTTTGTCACACTGTCCTGAACACAACGGTACCACAAGTAGAGACGTGTCACATCAAGTCATTCATAGAACCATCCGTTGTCATTTCCAAGTTTCTACCATACTCCTTGGAATTGGGTTCTGGAAAACAAAGTAAAGATTGGCCATCATAATGAAACGTTGCTTATTCCTCTGAAAAAAATTAATCCAGTTGTTTCTATTATTCAGTTAGGGCCAAAGAGTTTGGTAGAGACTAGTCCTTTCCATACCATCTTTGAGATCACACATCACAACGTTGTGTAGGACATACCTGCCATATGCCTCTCTTTGGCAAACATGACTGCTGTTTTGAAGCTGGGTTTCTGTCGGTTCATAGACCGGACGTTTTTCTCTGGCTGGAAGAGGATGATGTAGACTTTCGGTGCGAAGAGGCAGCCCAGGGCCACGAAGGCGCTAATGCTCACGGCTATGCACATCGTGGTCGTTTGGATCTGTAAAAGAATAACCATCGATAAGAGTTGTCGGAGGATGGCACTGAACTTATTCCTCGGTAGTTTTGCTCATAGTCGCAAGAGGGCAGTGCCTTATCGGATGTGGGGCAATGTCAGTTACTAGTATTTGTGCGAGAAATTTTTAGCTTTTATGTACCTGAACTGTCCACTTATTCTATATCACCGGTACCTAGATGATTTTCAATGCGTATTTCTATTTAGGAAATAGTATTTCACGTTTGCATCCATATACTGAAGTGCAGTTTCTATTCTACAGTAATGGCGAGAAAATGTATATAGATGAATACCCTGTGATCTGTTTGTGTTCCGAAGTAAATGGGCACGAATGCCAGCCACACTATACAAGTCGTGTACATCGTAAACCCGATGTACTTGGTCTCGTTAAAGTTGTCTGGCACCTTCCGCGTCTTGAAGGCGTAAATAGTACAGACGACAATGAGAAGCATGACGTAGACCAGTGACATCATCAGGGACTTGTCCTTGATCTTGCACTTGAGAATGACCTGGTCCTGCCTGCCGAAGGGGTAGACCAGCTGGGTGTCGGGCGGCTCTACAGCCAGCCAGACGACAACACCAACAGCCTGTACGGATATGAGAGCGGTACAGATGAGGAGTTGGGAGATGGGGCTGATGTAGTTGACTTTCTGCACGTTGGTGGATGTCTGACGGGTGAAGATTCGGTATATTCTGTTGGTTTTGGTCAGAAGCGCCGTGTAGCAGACAGTGAAGGACAACCCCAGGCCTAGACGCACCAGTGCGCATGTGCCGACGGATGGTTTGGCGATGATGACGAAAGTCATGACGAAACACATGACGAGTCCCCCTAGCAGCATGTAGCTAAGTTCCCGACTGGATGCCTTTACTAGGGGGGTGTCGTTATACTTCATAAACACCACTATCACCGCCCCGGCCACCATGATGCCTAGCAACGCAATGATCATGGGAACGAGAGCCCAGACTTCGTCAGGCTGAAGATATTTCTCTGGAAGGTCGTAGCAGGTCTTGAGGTCAAAGGTCGGCCAGCGAGCAAAGCCGCAGTCCTCGCAGATATGCTCGTCGATAAGGTACTGCCTGGGCTGACAGGGTTTGCAGATCCAGCAACAGTTGTCCCCTTGTTGGACGATCTTTGCCTCGTTCGGCCGACAGGGGGCGCTGCACCTAGACTCAGGTAAGCTGCCAAGGCGAGAGTTGACCTGAATCTGTATCGAAAAGTGTAGTATAATGTAATTTGCGATTAGTATAACCTCCCTTGTCACTGCCTATTGATATTGTCTATTGTTTTTTTCGGTATGGTTTTTACATCTCTTAACGATTGCATTTGATACGTAGTAAGTAAGTATAGACATTTATAGGCATGTTTCGGGTAGAAAAGGTATAACATGTCACCACTTGGGCCTATTCCAGAAGGAGTCTTCATGAGCAAGGTAGAAATTCCGTCAACAGAACCCAATTATTTCTTTAGTATTTTCCGATGACACACATGGTGTTCTCCGCCTTACCTTAGACTCGTCCAGGTAGAGACTCTCCAGCCAATGCCCGACCGGCACGTATTTCCAGCCGCTGTTGACCCGCTGGAAGTTGTAGATGTCGTACCTGCCCATGCCGTCACCCCTCTCGTCAAACTGGACCTGCTGGCTCGCCACGTCTGTCGGTGGGCAAAGAGCAGCAACCATGAGTACACCATGACGAGGGAAAGTCGTAAAATAAAGCAAATCTTGTAGTTATGTTGGCTAAACGAATATCGAATATACATGATACATAAATATCATTCATAAACTATTGAGTCATTGTCGTCGAAGGGCAATTTTCTAATATAGGAAAATCGATTATAAAACTCGTGAAACTGCTATTCTAATGTGTAAAAGAAACGTAAGTGTGAAATGGTACAGTGAAAATCACTATAAGTAATGTAGTCCCGTAAACCCTACAATATAAAATGTACAAAGGAATAAGCTACCATGGTTAGCATCAATACCTACTGCTTTCAATCTGATTTGGCGGCAATTACAAGTGTGATGATAAAATAAAGCTCACTGCAATTATCGTGTTTGAAAAATTACACAATCCTTAACTGAAATAATCAATTCTTTCCGTACGTGTAGAGATCGTAATGGGTAGCCTTTAAAATTGCTTCTGTAAGTGAAGCAGGCGTCATTATAGCAACCTTCGGTGGCGAACTTAAGCACCCAATGACTGCATTAGTGGACGCACGGTCTGCAGTAGCCACTGGAGCATTATCAGACTCTGATGAGAGTTGAGCTGTTGGCCTTGGGCAAGGGCAAGTGGATGCTAAGACTGTTGATATGACTCACACAGTGCTTTTCGGCGACGGGAAAGAAAAATCTATTGAGGCAAGAATGTTCCGTACCATGTATTGTACAGGGCGGATTAATCTATAAGATAAGCTTAACAACATGTCCAACCCGTTTGCGAAAGGTCCCCAAACTTGACAGTTCCGTTGTTTCTGGCAAATACATCTTCTCGTGTGTTCAATCATTAAAAGATATCCAGCTGGCACTAATGTCTCTGGCAGTGTTGTGGAACGGTTTCATTGACGCACATAATCAAATTCCTGATTCCAGCGAGAGGGTTATCACCTCCCTTGATTTAATACTTCTACGCTTTATGACCAAGTCTTATAGCCGAATTCAATGATGGAACAGATATTACCCCCCGGGTCGTCTTACGCCGCGTTTACTTTCCGATGAGTTAATAAAGTTTATGGAAAAGTATCTAACGCGATTGCGGTATCTTCCTCACGACTCGCTGTGATATCACTAAATCTGTCTCTGGATGTTATGATGATAATCATATCGTGTTAACGTTCTTCCTAAGGCGTCAGATACTTCAATAAAATGCAGTAATACTCCTCACACTTCGACAGCTGCTTGCTGGAAGGGGTCCAGAATACAGCACCACTGTAAATGCAGAATTGTTCCCTAGTGGTTTTAAGTTCGCGGTTTACGCGGTGAACTATCTACCGCGAACTTAAAACCACCGCAAACACTCAATTTTCTCCCTACCGCGAAATTAAATCCCCGCGAACATTTCTGCATTTACAGTATATGGTAATATATATATTCAGGAATGACTATAGGAGAGCACATTTATCGTGGAACAGCAGGTTGGTCATGACCTTGGAAGCTTTTAATGCAGTGACCCTGTGACCTTTATCTCGTTACGCCCGTCCTGTTACTCAACTGTAATCTGATCTTCGCGTACAAAGTGGCAATCATTGGGAACTGACGTTTTCGGGAACACATTTCATTGTAACTGTGGATTACTTGTGTGCTTTGGAATGAAGTTCAGATAAAGGTTTAGTATACCTACCAGAGGGCACATCATCGTTGTACTCACCCTGGAAGGTAACGTTGAGAATGGCCTTGTATAATCTAGCTCCGTCCAAGTTTCTCAAACCATTACACATTCCGGATGGTGTTCCACAAATTTCCTTCCGCACGTTGTCCAGTGCGTAGGCAATAGCGTAAACTGCATCTACCACAAATTGGATCTTGCTCTCTGGTTCAAACTTCTTGTTCGTCAGCCCGATATCACATACCGGGAACGAACTGTTTTCTCTTTTAGTGTATGGAAGACGGCAGAAGAATTTATCTTCCCAATACTCATTAAACCAGGGGTTTCTGCCTTTAAGATCTGGAGTCAAGTTTCTGAAGTATTTGTTGAACGCCCTTATTGGTTTGGAACTGAGCTCGATAGTTATGGCGCCTTCTGCCACATCTTTAACGTTTTTGACCACATCCTCTTGGTCCCCCCATCCGTCACTCGCGATCCACACGAACGGGTCTGTCAGGTTCTTGGCCGCCGACAGCAGCTTCGAGACTTCGGCTCCCTTGATGAACAGCACGACAACCTTGGCGTTTGATTTCTCCCGGAGCCTCTCCACGATCGAGTCAAACGTCCCGTCGTTAGCGCTGTTCGGAATGGTTTCCTCCGCGGCGATGCAGATGTTTCGAGCCAGCGCTTCTTTCTTGAACATGTCGATCCCCATCTCGCCATAGTCTCCCTCAGACGCCACGGTGGACACGTAGGTCCAGTTGAAGATCTGGATGATCTCCACCATGGCCTTAGCCTGGAACGTGTCCGGCGGCACCGTCCTGGCGAAGTAGTCGAAGCGCGTCTTGTCACTGAGCTTGGCACTTGTGGAGGCATAACTCACCTAGTGGAGACAAAACGGTTCTTTAGAATCTATGTAGAATCTCATATATAGATTAGACACATGAACAAACAAGAGTTAAAACGTACTCGTATGTCTTGTTTAGTTGTAGTTTATCAATTATGCAACTAAAGTTTTGATTAACTTTAGGCCATGTTCATTTGATTATTTGGATGACATCCGCGCGCGCATCAATCTTCGTCCACTTCCAAAAAAAGGTTTTCTATCATACTGTAAATCGTGCAAAGCAGCTACACAATGAGCAAATATATGCCGTAAGTTGCAAAAGATATTTCGGATATGTATGTCGTAGAATGCCAAAGTCAAAGAAGGGGAAGTAAAAGAACAAAATTAAGAAGCCATTATTTGAAACACCTTTCTCTGTGTGTTCAGTCATCTGTTCAACCTTCCTGACGACGCAGATTGAATAATGAAGGCAACTTTTTTTATGCAAACTTTTGTTTGTATTCTCACGCTCGCATCAGTTTTAGGATCTCAGAGCATGTCATCCATATAATCAAATCACCATGGCCTTACATGCGTACATTGGCCACTTCCAGTCGCTCTACCGTGATTGTGACTAGCATATGGAAAATACATAACTGCGAAAATACAAACAGGCAGACCAAAAACGATACCTCCCCATGAATTGATAGGTTTTCCATTGAACCACCGACCAGATTTGTTACCTCTGACCAATACTTCCTGCCACTCCGTCAAGTCTGGCCATTGCGGTCATCATCCCACTCACTGACTTCATGCCACTCTTCTGACAGTGTATTCAAATAACTACTGACACACACGAACAAACAGACACGCCGAATATAACGGAGTCAAATATAAACCAACAAAAAAATCACCAGTCAACCACATTGAAAGATTCAGACCTGTGGTATCCTGAAGAGCCGGAGAAGGTTGGCGACCTGCCCGGACACGCTGCTGTCCGAGGCGCCGACCACGGCTGTCACGGCCGCCGGGAGGTTCGTGATCTTTGCCTGGGAACCGTCGTCACAGTAATACCTGGAAACAAACCTCAATGGTTAACGATTCTGTGAACATCTAGATGCGATGACTCAAGTGCCTGAAAGTTCAATGCGTAGACATCCTTTCCTGTTGAGGACGGGATTGTACATTCTCTCATAAATTGCTTCTCTAACTCCCCATTCGAACCAACGGCGTTCGCGGTCTAGGATATCTGTAGATTCTAGATTGAATGAGTGTCCCTGGTTGTGTTGTAAGTGGTGGTAAATGGCCGATGAGTAGCCATTTGTCCCTTTCTGCAATGTTCATTGTACCTTTGTCTTAGTGGCCGACTAGTCTCCCCAATGTACATGTTATTGCAGTTGGGTGCCTCACATTTCAGTTTGTAGATGACATTTATTCACTTGACATCTTTAACTATATTAAAGAGTGAAGTTTGAAAGAGGAGAGCGGAGTGAACCCTCTCGTGCGAAGTTTCATTTCAATTCGTTCAGCAATCTTATGCAAAACCAAACATTAATGTTTTCTCGCGAAATTATTTGTATGTAGAATAAGAAACCACTCACGACTGTATGTTATTCCAAATAATATCAGTTATTCAGATTGAAGATGCATATACGCCGGTGGAAGACGCGCGCATACATGGGCCTAGGATTTTGAAAAATTGAGAAACTACACAATACTCAATAGAAATTGAACATCGTTGTATATCGCTGCAGAAGGTTATAGCAGGCAAGAGACTTTTCGTGGTAATGACACCGCAGTTTACGGATTATGGAACTATAATATCCGCCCATTTTAACCGCTGCACTTCGAGTTCCGTCAGTAAAACGGGAGTCAAAAGGGTCCTCGTTGCTCGTTTCATTTCCAATCATGCAATAAATTGAGAATTTGCATGCGCGGTTGCTCGTAAGGCCGGATTTCAGAAATTGCCAGTAAAAGTCAAGCATGCCAAACTGCACCATCTGGCTGCAGATTGCTATAGCATGCGTCTGCGCTTGTGCTGCGTCATGGCGTACATTTCTGAACCACCTCATTACCGCATAATTCCACGATGCATGGGAAGAGAAATTGAGGTCTGAACTTTCGTCACTTTATCAGATTGAAGGTAGATCAGTACATGAGTTACAAAACCATTTGTCCTAGAAAAAATCGTTACATTGCGAAACGATGTGTAATATACCTTCTGTTCGGGAGTACTACACGAAGGTCATATGTTGTGAAAACGGCGCTTCGTGATAAAAAAATATATGGGGTTTGATTCGATCGTTAAGAACCGCAAGGACTACTTTATGCCGTCCGTATTTACAAGAAGAGCCAAAAGAATATCGTTAAGTACGAGAATATGGTCATAACGGAAGCCATATCGATGGAAATGCGGAGTAACTATTACATCAATGGTTGGGTGAGTGTCGGGCAGGCAGTTGAAAGGTGATTTTGTATTTTGGGCAGAATAAATGTTATGTAGATGGCACCGAATGTTGCATATCAATCTTGCAACTTCACTGCTGGTTGATAGTTTGTAGGATTGCTTTATACTAATGACCCCTAGGTCAACTTTGCTGTATTTTGCAATGTGGACACTTCCTTGGAATATGCAGCATATTGCAGCATCATTACAACGATAAGATGAGTAAATACCGTTTGCAGTATATACATCCTAGGAAATCCACGTGTATATCTACCATCATGGAAAGCACGAATCGCAAATCACATACACGAAAATTGATATAAGCATGTTGTAACGCTGTTAGTGTGAATGGAATGTCCATAAAATAGTGTTTTCTCCATAGAGGTGTGAGATCAGTGGTGGTCAAGCAAAGTTTTAGACGTCAAAGAACAAGGTGCGTTTTAGAATCTAATAATAGCTAACAAAGTTGTGGAGTGGTACTATGTACAATTGCCATGTCTGTGTGAGATATTTTCATCTCTTCCCAATAAAACATCACCATGTCTAAACTACCACAACACGTAGCTGATGGATGGTGCATATGAATGACTTGGTATATGAAGGAATGCTCAGTATCGGTGCAGCCACACGCTGCATGGTAAAGATAGCTCGCTATGAATGGTTTCCATTTCCTTTCCTCTCGCCCCAGTTCCCACCGCTGGGTTTATCATGGAACGGATGCAGTCAGACTAGGAAATCTGTCTGATAGACGTATGTATAAAGTCGTCTCTTCTGCCTCGGTAGCGGCACATCTCTATAGGGGCGGGTGGATAAGATATGGCATTTGGCGTGCAATCGCAGCGGGCAATGAGTTGAGAAAACTCTCTTGCCTCGCCACGTACGACGTTTTCACGTATCCGCCTTTCTTCACATTTATAACCTCTTGTACTCCATGTCACCCATGCCGCAATTGGCTTAAGCTGCTCACTTGTACTTTGTCGCTGTGCTATTACTTTGGCGTACTACACTGTAGTCATGTCTACTTGTCAGTACAGAATGATGACCTGCAATTCAATTGTAGGTCGTTGCCTTCCGGAAGTCAAAACGACTGCAAATAGAAAATTCGTTGTCGTCAAAAGCTTTGTGGTGTGAGTGACCACTGCTGCTTTGTAGTGCGAATGACCAGTGACAGCGTCGCTTTATAGTGTAGTAACCGGAGTTGATGTGTAGTGTGAGTGACCCGTGTGGGTTTATAGTTTTGGTGACCAGCGTTGCTTTGTAGTGTGGGTGACCAGTGTTACTTTGTAATGAGTGACTATTGTCGTTTTAGTAGTCTATGTGACCAGTGTCACTTTGTAGTGTAGTAGCCGGTGTTGCTTTGTAGTGTGGGTGACCAGTGTCACTTTGTAATATGATTGACCTTTGGCGCTTTGTAATGTGATTAACCATTGTGGGTTCGTAGATTATGTGACCAGTGCCACTTTGTAGTCTGAGTCACCAGTGTGGGTTGGTAGTATAAGTGACCAGTGTCATTTTGTAGTGTGAGTCAACAGTGTGGGTTCGTAGTGTAAGTGGCCAGTGTTGTTTGGAAGAGCGAGTGACCAGGGTCACTTTCAAGATACTAGGAGGTCTGCAAAACTTGTCCTTGGTTATGAAAATGCACTACGGTATAACATACGGAGTAAATGTCATTCATCTTACTACACTCTGCTTATTGTATATAGCCACAGCCCATTGGGCCCCAGGAATGAAAACCAATCCAAAATGCTTCAGCACAATGGGGCATGCAATTTCAGTCAGACACCTAGGTGCGCGTGTACGTGCATGGATTTCACTTGACATATGCTGTCGAGAATATATATCGCGACTCCGACCGTGTACAAGTATTTGCGTGGAAAATGAAAGCTAATTAAATGCATGATCACGAACCTTAGACTCTAGCCGTGAGTTTTAAATCGGTGCATATTTGGTATCAAGGCCACCGTGCAGTTCATTATAAAAGATCACCCAAATGGTAAACTGGCCAGAGTCAAATATACACGTCTTTCACGGAATAAGATCTATGTCACCAGATTTCTTTTTTTACGTTCAGGAAATTTACAACTATTCCCATGGAGGTCAATGTCCGCTTTACTCCCCGGTTATTCACCCACATGTTGCATTGGAACTTTGTCATGGCATCGCAGATGATGTATTTGCATTCTTTACTGGATTTGTATGGTTACTGCTGCGCTGCCTATGTTGTAGATAAGATAACAACATCGGAAACATGCATACTGTGAATGCACTTAAGTTCACGTGGTTTTAATTTCGCGCTAAGGCGAAAATGGAGTGTTCGCGGCGGTTTTAAGTTCGCGGCAGCGCTATAGTCACATTCCGCTATAGTATTGGATACAATTTTTACGCTGGCTTAAAGTTTGAGGTGAAACGGTCGCCGCGAAAAACGCGAACATAAAACCATCGCGAACATTTCTGCATTTACAGCAGTATCTACTTCTGCATCTGCGTACACATGGTAATCCATGGTCTTTAGAGTCTTTAGAGCATATCTACAGTAGCAGTACTTGTGTGTGGAACTCCTCATATTCATGCGTGGTTGCATTTTTGAATGATGCTGAATACCTTGTCACTTTGCGAGCACTTTTGCATACCTCTTATGTGTATAATGATGACTTGTGAATGTCAAAGGCATTGGGAAACTCAAGTTGTGGTCTTCAACTAGCGGGGTAAGTATTTCGGCTCTAGGGTGAAAATTGTGCAAATTTCTCTCTTTTATCATCTTGACTTTGAATGGAAAAAGGTTGACAACGATGACTGCGGTTTGAAGTTATTTGCCTTCAATCAGTACATTTCCCTGGAACATTTAGGCTGTACAGTTTGAGAACATCTACGTCAAGTTTCGGACTGTTGAAGTTTTCCTGCTTGGTTTCAATGTCAGTATGATAGAGTGCAGTTTCATAACCCCGCTTAAACCATTACTCCCGCTCCCCATATTGGAGTGACAGTACTTCCCATGCGCTGACGTGAAGCCAGCACACTTGCCAGGTCCTCATTTTTCACCGGGTGCTCACGACATCTCATGGCAAGTAACATGCAGAAGCTTAGGAGGAGAATGACAATGTCCACCTTACTCACCCGTTGTAGATATCGATGTTTGTGAGTGAGTTTCGGACAAACTCCAGGGACTGTTCCAGCGCGTAGGTGTCTCTGGCGCACGTGTCAAGTATGTGTGCCCCCAACTTGATGCCGGGCAACAGAGACGCATTACTGCAAGAATAAATACAAGGTGTTAGGACGTGGAACGTTACTTATCGTTCGACTTCTGTTGAACAGCTAGCTATGGAACCGATGAAGTTAGGACGTTGTCGGTCACATACCATATCATGTTCAACACTGTGAATTAGCTTTGTATCGTTTTTTTTTTCAATAGACACGAGGTATTGTAATACTTCACAGTTGTTGTTTTTTTTTCCCTTGTTGGTTATATAGATTGTACTTCTAATTCTAATGTTGTTTATGACCTAATATGTCACTGTAGACAATAAAACTCACATTACAGTGATTGCAACATCCATTTTGCATCATGGTAACATGAGTATGCCATGATGTTTTCACAATCAGGTTCAGCAACTGCAGCAAATGAGCCGTACGGTGCGTTGTTGATATTTCCCACCATCTGGTGCCAGAGGAGCTAAAGCTCGCATGAACAGGAGACTGGTGCTGTATATTTCATAAACAGAACCAGAGCTGTGAAATATCAATTCGTACGTTGGGGCGATATTTTCGGTTGATCGGTGGCGAAATTCCAGCAATATGAAATAGCTTCAGGACAAATGATGATAGACCCATGATTGCCGTGTATTGAATCACGGATGTCAGATTAATCGACTTTTATTTGCTTGCAATGCAGTATTACCATCTGTTAAGCATTGATAGATAGACCAGAACGGAACGTTACGATATCAAATGTTTTATTACGCCTTACTCCTACTAATGTTTGCCAATGTATCGCTGTTTTCCGTATGGCCGATTCTCATATCAGTACAGTCGGATGCATATAGTGCTATGATAGATGTTCTATCTCGAAGAAATACAATTTTAATATTGGAACATTTTGTTGCTGTTTTTTGTGCAGCTGCACATGCCAAGATCGACTTCTATGCTTATTTCGGGGCCCAATGGTACGTTAGTTTTCATGTTACATTGCCGAAACTAGTGTACACGCTGGAATGTATCACGGACACTTGTTGAAGTTTCCCATCCCGCGCCTGCACGGTGATACATGGTTCAATTACTGTCTTGACACATCTCATCAATTTGTGTGGTGTAAGATTGATAGAGACCTTGACTTTACCGTTTTAATTGCATTAGTGAGACTTCCAGAAGTGGCCCATCCGTTTTGCAGGATATGACATAGATAAATGTTGAGTAGTGTTGCGAAACGCTCAGTATTGTATCTATATAAAGAATTCGAATTTTACATCATCTTGGCATGTATTTGCATGAGATACGGGAATGTGGCATGTACGGAAACCAAACATATGAAAAATTCTATAGTGCAAGCTTGATTTTCCTGTTGTCGCCGCTAATGGTCCGTGTTTCGGTTTTCGTGTTGGCGCTGAAATTTCTCTCCTTCAGTTTCATGCACTGGACTTGTCAGACGTACTTCTAACTGCCATACATTTACAGCACCGGGCAATTAAGACAGAGCGTCGTGAACTGGAAGAAATTGTAGAAACTTAAATTTCCTCAAACTAGTGCTCACATTAACGGATCGTGTAAACGTCTTGCGTAGGTAAATGAGGTCGCAATCTCAAATGAGGTCGCAATCTCAGTTTGAAATGCAATCACAGCCTAAACACCCGATGAAAATAGTGCTAGCGGTGAAATTAACTGGGAGAATTTCAAAAGTCTCTTATAAATCAGAGCCCCGAGCACAGTACGAAATATGTTATGCGGCGACATTCCTATAGAACCTTTTGTGCTGTCGAAACATTTGCACGAGATCTAAACATTGATTGCATTGTTTTCTTCCATTCTCGCGGGTACAAGTGGAGAAACCCTGAGTAATCTTTAACAAAACGCGTTCAATAAAGACTCTGCTTGGTATTCCAGTCAAGGCAGGTCCCTGTGAAGTAGAATCAAAGCGCTTCCATCATACTAGTACGGGTACTAATGACGCGTATTCTTAACTCCGCACTTACCTAAGAAGACATCTAATCAGGGGTAAACATTCAGCTCATCACAGTGTCTTCGTTAGGCAGGGACATTTGCTTGCTTTGATGTACCGTGCATAAAAGTTCCATGTTAGGTACGTAAAAGGTCAGCCTACAGTTTCTAGAGTTGAGAGTACAGATGGAGATGAGATGAACAGATGGGATGGAGCGGTACAGAAGTCTTTGAAGGCATCAATTTTATATGACAAAACTAGGGCACGTCGTAGCTTAATGTAAAATGAAACAGCTACCGCGGGTCGGTTTTACCATTCGTCATTTTGTTGAAGGCAGATGCATTGTAACATTATGCTTCTAGCATTCAACATACAGGTGATTCCAACGTCAGAAAGATGACTACTACGTTTGTAATATATAAAACAGTGTGGTTATGATTTTTCGGGCTAAAACGGGGACTGCACTTACCTATTTATCTCTTTTATGGCGTACAGCATCGCTTCCAGCCTCTGAATCCCGCGATCGGAGTTGAGCTTTCCACAAGGCTTGCCACCGTGTCCTTTGTTGTGCACGGGAAACAGTCCGCCTATAGTCAGGTCTCCCTTCAGCTCGGCGTACGTACTATCCGGACCGCCCTTCCCGGGAAGGATCGCCCGATGGTAGCGGAACAGTCCGACGGACCCCGCTCCGAGAACCGAGACGAGGAACACGATGAGTACAAGCTGCTTCTCCATCCTCAAACCTGGAGAACCAGACGGGAACGGGCGTTCGTGCCGGGGACGTGTTTGCCTTCAGCTCAGCGAGGGTGGTCCTGGGAACCGGTGATCCTTCACTGAAGTGCTTAATTCATCCGTCTGATGTTATATCACGGAGTGGGGACTAACAGTCACGTTTTGGCAGCTGGTGCCGAGATCTGATCCTTCGCACGGAGGCCCCGGCCAGAAAGGTCAATAATTATGTCTTCTTGCAGAGCCCACTCTCTCCAAATGGCTAGTGAACTGAGTTTGCCACAGTAGGGGCTGAGATACACAAGCTAGATCAGTGCGTAGCCGATGAAAATAGCCAATTCACGTTCTGACGCAGGTATCAAAATTCGCACACATGGTATTCCTCCAATGTGAGAATCGCTCACAGAGAATGTATCAAAAGGTAACGCCCGCTTGCTAACTTGTCAGCGTTTAACATTACACGCTGAATCTTAAATGTCCTCTTGTAGTCCAAGTAGCGACGTCTTGTAGTGTTCCGTCCCATATTCCTGAATGTCAAAGACTTGCATTCCATGCCGTTTGAAGTTGTCGGCAGTGAGACCGCCAGATTGGCTGCCGTGCCTTCCTGAAGGCGTTTCAGCACCCCGCGGCTTCCAACTCACATCACACCGTCTGCGTTTCCTCGGAGACCTCCACCGCAGGCGCCCGGAACTGATCAGAATCTGCAGATAGATGAAAGAGACATTAAGGTCTAGCGCTGCTGTATTACAGCCTCTAAGTAGATCTGGTCAGTGCCAAAGATAAGACGTAGAGAATGACCTACATTTAGTAACGGATATAGAGTGGGTTACGGTTAGGGTATAGCAGGTGAGGAAACCTGAATAATAGGACTGCAAGTGGTTTATATATCCAGTCTCAACCGGTAACCATGGTCTGATTGACATCTACGTCGCAACATAGTGTAATACATGCGGTCACCTCGTTCTTTAGAGAGAACAGCGCCATGGAATAGCGTCATGGAATAGCTTTGAAGTAGCACTGGTATCAAAGATTCTACATTCCTAAAATAGACCACGTAACAAGATCTAAAGGTCATTTCATTTAGTTATGAAAGTTATGGATCCCATGAATAGGACTGAAACAGAATCTCTTCTCCCTAATTCAGAAACACCATGGCTGAGACCAGCTCAACTGCTCACTGAGAGTTAGGTCTAACTGAACCCTATATGATAGGAGAAGCAGGCGTAACAAAGGCTGCTCGGAAAATTCCCTATCAATTTTAATGGTCCGTCTGCTGTGGGCGGAGCTAACCCCCATCCCGCTTCAGGCTGGACAGGCATGGTTTACATGGTACACGTGAGCCGGTAGCTGTAGACTATAGGCTATGCCGATGCGGCATTTTGCAACGCGCATGATCATTATGCCCCATTATGTTCAGGCAGTCGTTAAGCTGAAGCTAAGAACAAACTTTTTGTGGCAACATTGGTAACCTGCGAAGACCTAATCATGACAGTGCTCACAAAATGCAGTATTTATTAATCTATCTATCTATCAATCTTTATTATAAGGACAAACATAATCTCAAGTTGGTTCTTGTGGCGTAACGGCAGGGTGTTCGACCCAGAACCCAGCGGTCCCAGGTTCGAATCCCCTGATGCCACCGATGTTGTGCCCTTGGGAAAGCAACTTTACACGACTTTCCAAGCTCCAACCAGGTGGAAAAAGTGTTTCTCTGTACGCGGCACTGTTAATATGATTTCTGAAAATTGAGTGCAGTGCCACGTCGTCCTTGTCTTAAAGAATTAAAGCAAAAAAAAACATAATCTCGTCCTATCGGGCACATGTATCCAGGCCAGTCGCTCGACGCTTGTCTGTGTAACAAACGTTATCTATCAGGACATTTACCTTGACCTTCCTGCACACAAAGGAAGTGGGTCTTTGCCAATACTATTGATGGCTATGCCCATACTGTCCGATGTCCCATCCGAGTCCGTTTGTTTGCTAATCAGTCTGTTTCCGCATTAGGATTCTCTGCACGCATAGGTGTACACAACCGCCCGAGGTCTACTAAAATAGCTATAGGGAGTCACGGGACGTATAAGTCACATGAGGAGGAAGTCCATAGAAGCATCAATGTTCACAAGGTAGCGTCGAGACGCGTGGTCTTGGGTAGCTGTTAATTTCGTATTGGCCAATATCGTGTAGTTGCTTAGATGGCAAAAATCTGTAGATTATTATATAAAATCCGCTTTATCTCACTTGAATTGGCATTAAGAATGATATGATTATAGGCACTTTATGAAATACGAAAAAGGCAAAAATCAACAGAGCCCAATTAGTCTCGTCAATGAAAGCTTCTCTATTCATTAACATGGAATCAATTAAGTCATTATTAAACGTCTCCGTTTGAGAAAGCCAGAACTTCAAATTACATTAGGCCCAGTTGAGTATAAAAATACATTAAACTGATTATGGACAAATCAAGTCAAGGTGACCCCAAAAACTTTCTTCGTTGACCTTTAATGGCTACTACACACTTAGTCTTTTCGCAATTATACCAGTGCAACCATTTATTCTAGAAAATATTATGATTATGAGGAATGTGATAGCATGAGGCACACTATTCACAACCACTGTAATCACAAACTCTGCTGGAAAATCCCTGGGAAACTTTACTGGTCATCAATTATGGTCTCACTTGAAATGGAAATGGCAGCAACTGCTGAGGCTTGAGTGTCTCTACTGTACCAGAACCCCGGGAAAAAAGCTGTTCAACTAAACCTTTAATTTTCTCTGGCTGCTGCCTGCCTGGTACTTCTGATTTATTTCTCGGGCAATCTGTGGAATTAGCGTAGCAGAACAACAAGCTATTAGACGGGAAGCGCTGTTGGATAAAGACGTATCTGCAAAATAAGTCTAATGGGGAAACATTATAAAGAGGCCATCTCAAAGGTACTGTTAACTGCTAACTTTAAAGCTGTTCACATTGCGAATCCATAGATGCTGATATTCAAGTCGCTACGCTGTATTGTATATTTGTGGCAGAATAACAGTGCATTTTTTCAGCGCGTACACGTCACTAGTAAGACCAAACCTAGAATACGCCGCAACAGTATAGGATCCATTTACTAAGAAAGACAAAGATACATTGGAGAGTACAGAACCAAGCTGCCAGATTCTGCACGAACAACTACGTCAGGGGTGCTAGCGTCAACAAAATGAAAACAGATCTGCAGTGGATGTTACTCGAAGAGAGAAGGAAAATGTCCAGACTATGTATGATGTACAAAATGACTAATAAACTGGTGGACGTACCGACTGATAAGTATCTAATACCAGCTCAGAAAAGGACAAGAAATAGTCATGCCTTTAAGTATCAGACTTATCAACCTAGGATTGATGTGTTTAAAAATTCTTATTTTCCTAGAACGATCGTAGAGTGGAACTCGTTGCCACCAAGTACCGTAAAAGCATCCTCATTAGACAGCCTTAAACAATGCTTGCAGTTAGATATGCGAAGGTTAGACGTGACTGATCGTTCGGTGTAATATTATAACCAGCTGCTGCTGCGTCTCGTGCCTGCGAAGCAGGTGTGTTACGCCGAAGGACGGTTATACCGGCTATATAGATACAGATACAGATTTTTCGTGGACTGTGATGGCTAACTCGGCGATAGAACGTTTGTCTCTTTTCTCTTTAATTGTAACTATCAAGTGCAACAAGAGCGCGCATGTACTATATTCCACGTATGATGACGAATGTTTCGAGCGTTAGTGTGTGAAACATGTCTGCAATCCTGTGCGCTTCATTGCAAAAAGAGGTAAGACATGAATTTATCACCAATGTCCCTGCTATTTGAAAGATTTCTTGATGACTGCGAAAACGCAATAGAGTTACACAAAAAATCTATATCTGTTACCATGCGTGAATGGTCTGATGTAACCACTTTCCAGACCTATACAGCTCAATTGTAACACCTGAGTGAACACCTAAGTGATATACACAGGATACATCACAATGACATAGCTCACTGGTCTGGATCATGGAATCAATGTTTTGGAATCTATCAATATCTAGCTGTCCTAATTAACTGAAGCAATGTCCATACACAGTTATGTATAAGGAAAGAATAAGCATCCCCTTGGGAATATACAGGTCTTCAGATAGTATTTGCTACTACCCTTAAATCTCACCAGTTTTGATGAGTGTGAACATGTCCATGTTTATAGTTTTTCATTGACGATGGATGATAGAACGATGGATGAAGAGATTACGGACGGAAGACTTAACCTACGCGGAAGCTGTTGTTGTTATCGTTCTTCCCAGAGGGGGTATTAGCTAGCCACCGTTTCTCTGCTGTCTGATTTACTACTTTTACCGGAAGGTTGATCCTCTGCGTACTCCGCGTAATGGGATTGTTCGTCTTTCATCTGGAAACTTCAGCTTGGGAATGATGAGAAGGGATGTAGAGAGAATCCTTTCTACAAACGTTTATGACATGGATGCAGCTGCTGTGATGCCATCCGGTAAAATCGTTAGCTCACAGGGTACGACAAAACGGATCATGTGGAAATAACTGCTGTCATGTGAACTTGATTTATTACGGTAAGTAGTTTACTCGTCTGCAGCGCGTCTTTCCTACAAAATGAAGTTTAAAGCAGGGGCTCAGGAACGTTATGAAAACCCTTTTCTTCTCTAGCCTAGGTAATGAAGTCTCCCGAAGGTTATATGCAATGTTACAAGTCAAACATATGCACTAACGTTACGGACTGCGGAGTACATGAACAAATGGACGCCATTTTGAGAGTGACATCATCTGATGTTTAATAGCATGACAAATGGACTACGCCATTGTCAACACATGTCAGATTTGACTACGCTATTATCAACACATATCAGAATTCAAGATGTCCACGTTCAATTTGCCACCGTAGGGAAGATTTCGAAATTCACATTTACACTGCCAAGTAATTTTTGGAATGATCAGAATAAGCACCTTGCCATATCCGCGGTCGGTAATGACCTTGAACAGACCAGCTGCAGCAAGGGAACCTAGAGACGTGACTTCAACAATAGACAAGATCGAACAGCTGTCAAAAGAACTTGTAAACTTGTAGCCTCAACGAGTCAAACAAGCACCGATGCACCATGGGAATCGTATAACCTTGGAACGACTTTCACCAACTCAGATTACCAGGGGGAAATTTTCTCACGGAAGTAACGTTTGCAGTAAAACATCGTTACCTCTCGCTGAACCTTGCAGTTCCCCGTGCGGCAATTGAAGGGCATTGATTAGCTCATCTTTTTTTGTAACTCTTATCGCCAGGCGTGTTATCCGCGGAGATGTGAGGTGTTAGACGTTTTCCGCGCGGTGACAATAATTGGTTGGGTTTGCCGCAGGGCGGTGGTGATACGGATCCACATCCGTGGAAGGAATATGTTTTCAGCAGATACGGGTCGTAGAGATGAGAACTTCTCTCTTTCCCCAGGCAACTGATATATCTGTTCAATATATCTGCTCAGCACCGTGTTCCTATATAACATGAGAGAACATGGGCGAGTGCATTCGGTAGTTGTTTGGGTTGTAGTTTAGAACACAGTGCACGTACAGTGCCGATTTTTAAATCATTTTAGCGCAAACCGGGATATGTATGCCATTAGACTATTTGAAAAGGGGTAAAGATGATTATTTGTCTATTTTAAGCTATTGATTTAATGATTTCATGGCGTATCTGATCAACCGACTAATCGACCAGACAATTACAGTACCCAAATATGACACTACCACAATAACTTAAAGATAAAAATGTTCTCTGTCTATATATAACTACCTACATCATATCAATTTCATGAATGAGGCCAAACCTCTATAGAATCATTATATGCATACACATGCCAAGAATGAGAACGCAGGCCGTTCCTTAGCCTTAGGGTGATATACACGTTTATTGACCATCAAGCAGACATGACCATTCGTTCAGGTCTATTGCCAAGGTGATCACCATGCCTGCCACGGGGGTAATTATCACCTGATGAGTCTCATAGCTTTCCCGTTGCCTCAGAAAAAGTCAATAAGATGATGGGCAAGGATGCTGTTAGAACAAGCTTTATCCCACCCCTATGGTGTGGACAAACTTCTGATTACATACATCAAAGTGCATCTGCAGCGACGAGCGGTCCTCCTGCCTTCAGATTCCCCTTTATTAAAGGGTGTAAACCTAAAAGAATTGCAATTTTACGGTCCAGTGCCTTTCTGTCTATGATGCCTTAACTTAACATTCAGTCCCTCTGCTGCACCTTTGGGTAAGTTAAGGTCACAGTGACTCGATGGAATTAGGTATCAGCTGCACTAGATATGTAAATAGACTTGAACCCAAAGTTATATGTCACCTCATACACAGACGTTCTTCACTCCTGTCCCGTAAACGAGCTCCAAAATGCCATTCAAAGGACAGTGATGAAAACCAAATGTCTTGTGGCATTTCCCGGCTAATAGGAAGATCGTCTCCGCGGCGCCCGAGAAGCCATTGATCCGGCGATGGTCTGGTGATTAGCGCTGTAGCCTTCCGTGCACGCCAAGTAGAAGTGACCTTGCATTACAAGCGCCCTAATTCCAGACCTAACATTATTACTGTTTGTAACATAATGGTTAAAGACGAGCCATTAAAAGAAGTGGTAATTTCACGGCTTGAAACAAATGGGTCTGTTGTTTCGATGAAGAGTTTGACATGGAGTTGCGTCGTACACTGGTGAATCATTTCTTAAGACTTTTTAAAAAAGCTGGTGACCTTTTCAAAACGGATTCGAAGTTCCAGTTGAAGTTGGTTGTGACTAGAGATTAACATATTAACAGAAACAGGACAATCGTTACCTTCACCATTAAGTCACACTGTCACAAACTGAATTTCGTTCAAGTAAACTCGAATGCAAAGATGGTGAGGCTGTTGGCAACTGTATTTTCCAGCACGCTTCATTGCTGCCTAAACCACCGTAAAATGGAAAACTACATATGTCGCTTTCGTCACAAAACTGCCAAAAATGATCACAAAATCATGTAGAAAAACGCCCAATATAAAAGGACCTAATGTTTTCCACATTGGATGGTAATAAAGTAATAAAAACTCGTGTTAGAGCCTACAGAGGATAATATCACATTTGTACGGCCTTAGTTTCAAGTTTCATTTCTCAAAGATTAGATTTGGTTCTGTTTGACAGCCTGATTGAGGTCGTACCATGAGGCACTCTGGAGAGACGTACTGGAATAGAATCGTGAACATATAACCACTCTTCCTCTGATGAAACGTCGAAAATGGGGCCTTTCTTTAGCTCCCTGATAGGTACAGAAACGTAGGAAGTGACAAACAAATGAGGTAAGGTGATAAAATTGGAATTTGTAGGGGATTTTCATCGTGGGATGTTTGATCACAAACCACCGCTGGGGTGCTTGCTGTGAGATTAGATGTTGGAGGCGGATATGAAATGAAAGCCCAAAGGACGGTTAGATCTGATTTCCTCGCAATATCTCACCCCGCGATGCCACGTGCGTAATTTATCACCACGGATTTTACATAGGGCTATGAGGGATGTCATATCTTCTTATGGAAATCAAAATAACGGAACCCCTTCATCTGATTAAGCAGTAATGCCGGTCGTGAGTATGACCGAACGATGACCTTTACGAACACACCTGTTGTGTACATTTGTGAAATATCACGTAAGATGGAGAGCCGAAGTGTATACCGTTGCGCCGCAAATCTCAGGGCATACGTAGTCACATTCACAGACTATTCGTAAAACGTATCCCATTGAGCTTGTTGAAGGCCTTTTGTGAATTGTAACTTGTGAATACATCAGCTTGGTAAAGCGTCCAATCAATCAACGACGTGCTACCAATGAGGTGACTCATTGTGTCGATGAATGTATCTGAAAGTGATGAACAAATCTGTAAATGGATGTGTGAGAAAATGTTTGTGAACCCCTAGATGTCAGTTAGGTTATTTATTCAGTTTATTAAAGATTTTTTGATAACCACAAACAATATCACCCAGCCTTAACGTGCCTTGGCGTTTAAACGTTCTAACCACGGGATCTTTATCAACCATAATTTACCCTAAGGCAACAGAGGGTTTTTGTAATAAGAGAAATCAGGCTGTCCTTATTAGCGTGTAATATGATCTTAGCTAGCTGTTATCAACACTTTGCAAGCAGATAAGTCATGCAAAATTAGAGCTCCTGGCAGTAATATGAGCAGGCCCGTGTAGACACACGGGTTTCTGAAGGTCAGATGTATCTCTCAGCTTGTATGATTAGTTCCACTGTTGTGAAGAGAGAGGAAGGGCCCTGTTTGCTACTACATTTGCAAAACAATAAATGTACTAGGCAAAATTTACTATTCTCTACATTAGGCGGATCTGGAATCATAGCAAAAATTGTCTGTGTCCGGAAGGCGACCTACCTGTATTAAAAAAAGGTGATCCAAAATCTGTATTTCCACAATGTCACCGAGAAGCAGTTGAAGAGGGTATTGTTAAAAAAACTATGCATTGTAAGTAACAGTGATTAAACCATTTACACCCTCTAGATATCACAATTATGGCAACATAATGGCAATTTGTCAGATAGATCAAACAAGCAGAGACAATTTGGAAATGAAAGGAAGAAAAACAGACGCCCAAGATACGATCGTAATTGGCAAACGGAAACTGTAAACACTCTTCAACGTCAGTGTTCTCATTAGATGAGATGATCTCGGTAGGTGGTTTAAAGTGATACTAGTGTATTGCAGAATAATAAGGCACGTTCCTGGTGGGATGCCACAGGCTACAAAATCTAGATGATAAAACAGCAACCAAGCAGTATGATGGTATTGATCTGATTCTATGTCACTAGATTCTTGGCCTTGTTTCAAGAAATGAAGACCACAAAGCTGCCACAAATGAAAGAAAACAGGCTGCACTTATCCAATAAGTGACCGTAAATGTACTGTTTGATATAGTGCAAAGCTTATTGGGGATCGTGGCTATTTGTCATGATTCCGTGTTTTATGTTGCTCGAATAACTTTAGTGTCAGATGAGCCACTTTGCTTTAGCTATTGTTAGATCTGGACGTCTACGCGCTACTATGTAGTGCATAGATTGTAAAATTTAACCAAATGCCTCAAGAATCTACCACTCTGATCTCCCAAAAATGAGTATCCAATAAAGAAAACTAACGTGAACAAGACAAGTCGTGATGAATATATGGTATGTATGCATGAAGATCTTGATAGTCATGGAGAGATGGTCCTATACGGGTCCTATAGTTTTCGCGTATGACAACTGCATTGCTGGCAACTGTCACAGAGCTCAAGTCGAGCACAGATGACACTCCTGGGCCAATTATCTCTGTATGCATAATATCACTTCAACCGTGTTACGAAGTCTAGTCATCTACAGACTGACACACACCGTAAATATTTCAGACGACTGGTGCTGTATCAAACTCATATTGCATGTCAGCCCAGCGAAATATTTGTTTCAAATTTGAAACATAAGGCTATGTTTAATTGATGAAGTTGACGAATATACCCTAGGGAAATGTTTGCCATACATGGTCTATTATTGTAATGGGTTTAATTATTTCATCTCAGTAGCATTCGCAGTCAGACACGCTGTGTATAACATATATATGTCTTGTGTTAACATTATCCAACATAGAAAGTTTTATTGCACAAAAAATGCAAAAAGTACAGCCTATGGCATCTCTTGCTACATAACGAAAAATATACGTGTTGAATCTACCCGGTTACAAAAGGACTATGTAGAATGGAATGAGAAAATCCTTTCATATTTATTGGTGGAACTTTGAGGCATTTTTAATATACTGTCCAACTTATGATAACAGTGTGTAAGCAACTCCTAAATATCGAATCGAGGTTTTCCGACCCATTTTGGGTCTTGTCAAGATGCAAGACGCAGTGGAAGAAGATGAAGAAAGACTGAAAGCAGCTGCAGGACGTTTCGTCGACTGCAGATGCAGAAACTAGTAGATGTTGATGATAAACCTACATGTAGTTTATCTGTGAGTCATTGTTGTGAACACAATGCACTGTAAGCTGAACTCGTGTTCGTGTGAGACGCTGATTATGTCCAATACTCCACAACCCGATGAACTGCGAGTAGCGGGCAAAAATTCCAGCGTTCCTGTCACCACGAAAACTCAATTTCACATCCCCAGAGAGTCTGGAAACAGTATTTAGGGCTTTATCCACCATAGCGACTGTTTATATACAGATTAGAAACCCACACGTCTAACGATTTTACTCGGCTTATGCCAAAACCACTTCGGTTATAGATCCCGTTATATGGGTTTGGGGGGCCTCGAGCCAATTAGTATTCTAAGAATCTGTTACGATCCCCTGAGCTTCAACCTTGAAACCATGCCAATCCCGTAATGGCTTTTAAATTTATGTTTGCCAATTCCTATTTAGCATTAAGTACTTAAGTGTGCCGTGTATGTTGTATATCTTACAGACAGTATAGTTGGTGTACGTGGGCCTGTAAAAGCCGTACCGAGACTTTTAGAAACAGATTTAAAGCTTCGGCATTTAATGACAATCATTCTCAAAGAGTCGCAACCTCCTAACTTTGTAACTCTATGTGATACAATTTTGCCAGTAACGAACCAGGCACGGGCAGATTTAGACAGAAAAAAATCCTGCATTGATGCTAATTTTAGCCTTGGTAATGAGCGATGCATCACTCTGATATGCTTCACCACTGGATGGATGTTCTAAACCTATCATGCCACTTATCTCTTGGGGCCAGGTCGTAAAAAAGTTACAGGTACTTTCAGACACAAATTACAAATACCATTTAAAGAAATGACTTTATACCCACAAAGGATGTAGAGTGATCGATGGGAAGACGTATTACAGGCAATGGCTGTTTAGGGACTGCTGAGGACATGCAGGAATCCTCTCACAGTCGATGTGAGTAGTAATCCTGGACTCGTTGGTCTCGTAAGTTCTATGTCATTCTCCCTCCTGATTACTGCAACACAATTCACAGAACAAACTTTAGGAGAAACGAGCTTTAGATGTCTAGAATGTCCGCAGGAGTCCTGGTGGTATTGGATATTATATGGTGAAGGGAATAATTTTACTGTCGACGAGGGACGGGAAGATAATGGCGGTAGCTCGGAAACAAGTATTATTGAGAGACTATCGCTTTGTCGTAAAGCTAGCATACAACGCACGTCAGGTATTTTAGGTTGTGGCTCTACCGTTTTCAAATCAGCGAAAGAAAAGACAAATTAAAAAAAATTACATTATTACATTTTGATATGAGAAGCGCTAACGTTACCTGGTCCGGAAATTAATGTTTAAGCAAAATGCTGATGTTGCAAATGTGAAAAAAAGGTCCAAGCACTTAAGCCCTCCATCCGGCACTAATGCATATCTTTTAAACTGTAGACCTAGTGGTATTTCAGATCGATATTTCAAATTTCATTTCTCGCACGTTGTTAACCCCTGCAGAAGATTTCATCACGTCCTTTGCAATTTCCCACGTTTCTATTTCAAGGGGCGCCGACTTTCGCGAAAGCGTCGTTTTGAAAAATGGCGCCGACCTTTCCAAGAGCCCCCAGAGGACAAGGGCAGAAGAAATTAATGACTTGCACAACCCTTACATGCCTATGGACGTGACTGGTGGTCTGCAGTGTCGATGTCAGATTACGTCTTGCGTATCAAACATCATGGCCAGCCTTACTTCTTCACTGACGACAATGTGACTACAACAAAAGCCAACATAAAGACTCCATGTGATACAAAAGATTCATTGCGACCATACCAGTTTACAGTTCAACCGTGCTTGAATATAGGGGGGGGGGGATTTCTGTAAATAACGATGAATGCCGGAAACGCATTCAGAAAATATATCTCTTCCCGCTGCATGCCGCGAAGGCTGGTCTACACAGTTGTCAGTGTTATGAATGGTTGTCATGGTTGAATATCCAACAAATGATGGCGCATCTCTGGGTAGTTTGAAAGGGTATAACGTTACATACATCACAAGCCTTTTAGTTACTTAGTTTGCAGCGTCATGTTGTCCGTGATAGACACGGAGCAGTCCGTACTACACAATTATCTCTGACCAGCTGACTTCCTGACCATAAACATGACTGCAGACGACACGACAGGAGACCATTACTTCTCTGAACAAGACAAATGAGCTGGCGGCGGTGGGATAGTTAAAATTGAACACTTGCAGTTCAGAATGATAGCCTTCTACAACGTTGATTATAAATGAAAACAAGATTGATAACATATGGGAAAAGCTACCAGTCTGAAATATACTATTAGATAAAGTTTCTTAGTTTGCCTCCATTTCATCTTTTCGGATGTTTAGATGAATACATGGGTCTTGCTATGACGCTCCTGGCCTTTCGGCTTGTAACTGCAGCTGTGTCTGTGTGAATTATTCAGGAAGGCGTGCACTTGAAGCCATCATCTTTATTAAACCTTAAGCTTAGGCGATTATCCTCAAGCGCTTTCCTTTCATTAACCGTGGATTTGACAACACCGCCATGTCAAAAGGGCACGTAACAAGGCGGCTCGAACTTGGTGAAGGTCGAACTGTGCAAACTACAACACTGCTACAACGATTTTTTACACAAGCCGTAGTTAAGCACCTTATGCCTCCCTTACACTTACTCTATTGGGATCCATTGGGTTTTTCACATTCAGCTGAACGCCCCAAGATTTAGGAATGCCGTGAAGCACAGTAATTAAAGTCTTCTGAACCAGGATGTAGTTTTCTTCTCTTGTACAGTGAGTATAATCCATACAGTGAGTGAGGTCTGCTTTTAATAAATACTTTCGAAATATTAAGCAGGTCATACAGATTACAACTATCTTAGATTTATCATAGATTATCTGCTTAAAATGCTAGCTGTGGATCAATGAGTAAGTGAGAGAATGTATTGGTGACAATGGTAAGTATGTGTCTCACAAATGTAAGACCACCCTTCTCGGCATAAGATGCAGTTTTGTCACTTGTCATATATGACATCCGAATCGAGTATCAGAAATACGGATTATTAGGTGCTCGTGCCTAGGCCTTGATGAGGAGAATCTATTGCCATCAGAACTATTTGACAGCTTGTCTGCTTGATACGGTGTCTAAATAACGCAAGCTAACACTACAGAGGAGGTTCTGGGAAGGGTTAAGCGAGAGAAGAAGGCTTGGATGAGTCAAGGCACATGGGAGAAGGTGGAGGAAAGACGCAACCTAAAAGCGAACATTGACACCAGCAGAACCAGGAACCAGAAGGCCAACGCTATGAAGCTCTACAACAGAGCAGACCGGGAGGTAAAGAGAAGCTGCAGGAAAGACAAGAGGAAGTGGATCTCGGACAAGGCCACTGAGGCAGAAGAGGCCGCTTCCAAGCAAGACATGAAAACCCTCTACAGAATCACAAAGACACTGAGTGGTAAAAGAAGACAGATCGACAAGCCAGTCCAGGATAAAGACGGTCAACTGCTAACTGTAAAGGAGCAACAAATGGAACGCTGGAGAGAACACTTTGAAGAGATCCTCAACCGCACACCTCCACCGGATCCAGCGGAAGTAGAACCTCCAACGGATGTGCTTGATATACGCACCGGACCACCAAGCAAGGCAGAGATCCGTAAGGCCATTGCTTCACTTAAGAATGGCAAAGCGGCAGGAATAGATGGGATCCCCCCGGAGGCCTGGAAAGAGGCAGGCAGTCTGTCAGTTGAAGCCCTTTACCCTCTCCTTATTAGAATATGGCAGGAAGAAAGGATTCCCTTAGATTGGAGGAAAGGCATCCTGGTTAAACTACCCAAGAAAGGAGACCTGACCCAGTGCAAGAACTGGCGTGGCATAATGCTTCTCTCAGTCGCCAGCAAGCTACTATGCAGGATAATTCTTAACCGGACAGCAAATGCCATGGAATGCAAACTCAGGGATAACCAAGCAGGCTTCCGTCCAAACAGATCCTGTAGTGACCAGATAGCAACTTTAAGAATCATAGTAGAACAATCTGCAGAATTCAATTCACAGCTGTACGCCGTCTTTGTGGATTACGAGAAGGCCTTTGATTCGCTTGACAGGTCCACTCTCTGGAACATCCTGGATCACTATGGAATCCCCACAAAAATCATCAGCATGGTCAAAGTCTTTTACAACAACTTCCAAGCACAAGTATCTCACGGAGGTGATCTCACAGAACCCTTCAACATGACCACCGGAGTGCGACAGGGATGTTTATTAAGCCCGCTACTGTTCATCACTGCACTGGACTGGGTAATGAGGGAAACCACGAAGGAAGGAAGAACAGGAATACAGTGGACACTGACAAATATGTTAGATGACTTAGACTTCGCGGATGATCTCGCCTTGTTGAGCCACAGCATCAGCCAGATGAGGACGAAAACCCAGAAGCTAGAAACAAACTCAAACCGAGTGGGACTGAAAATAAGCGCGTCCAAAACAAAGGAGATGAGGGTCAAAACAGTAGGGAACGCCAGACCCGTATGCTGCCAAGGAACGGAGCTAGAGTTGGTGAAGGAGTTCACGTACCTGGGAAGTGTAATCAGCAATGATGGAGGGACCACCAAGGACGTAGAGACACGCATAGGGAAGGCAAAGGCTTCCTTCGCTCAGCTTAAACCCATCTGGAGGGCTAGGAACATCTCGGTACGAACCAAACTGCGGATCCTTGAAGCCAATGTAAAGTCTGTCTTACTATACGGTTGTGAAACCTGGGGATTGACTCAACTTAACATCAAGAAACTCCAAACCTTCATCAATTCAAGACTGCGTTTCATCCTCGGCATCTGGTGGCCCAAGAAGATAAGCAACGTAGAGCTCCTTGATAGAACAGGTCAGGAACCGGTTGAAGTAACCATAAGAAGAAGGAAGTGGAGGTGGGTTGGCCACACCTTGAGAAAGCCCCCAGCAGCCATTACAAGAACAGCATTAGAATGGAACCCTCAGGGGAAGAGAAAGAGGGGTAGACCAAGGCTCTCCTGGAGGAGAGGTGTCAGGAAAGACCTTGACAGCGCCAACACCTCATGGCAAGAGGCAAAGAAGACCGCCGGAGACCGGAAGAGGTGGAGACAAACCACTGAGGCCCTATGCTCCCGAAGGGGCGAAGAGGATTAAGTAAGTAAGTAACACTACACATAACGGTGTGCCTCCAAACTCCGAGCGGATTCCAGGCAAGTACGCTAACCGTTAATTGCGAGCCACAGATGTTCCTCGGATCGTGTGTAGTTAACCTTTCTTGACACAGGTAGGAAACGCGTTAACCAATGGTTGTTCCCCATGCAACATCAAAGAACACTCCGCAGAGGCTCTGAAAGAGGTTAGAGGGGTTAAAGCATTCAGCTTACCCCGTCAATTCAAAACACGTTCCAGAGCCCCAAGATCTCGAGATACGGTCAAACACAAAATTAATGCTTAAACGTCTTGGCAAACAAAAAGTAATGAGACAGCGGAATGAGAATTATCAATGTTCTGGGGATGTGGAAACAGAGAGAGGGAGCACGACCTTACAGTCTCAGCTGAAAGGAGGACGGGAGACAATTTCCACGGGGAAGCGGACTGAATCGCAGGGATCACTTGTAGGCGGCGAGTGCGAGAGAGACATGTCTCCAATAAAGCACCGTAAAATTGCACAGAACATAAGGAAAAACAAACATAAATGGACGGGATGTCTTGTAATATGGACAGATATGATACAAAAGCAGTAATAACAGATAATGACAGATGCAATACAAAAGCAAAAACTGACTTTGCTATTCAAACAATAGCATGACTATGTATCATCTAATTAACAGTCGCTCTTCACCCCAGCACAACTTAAATGGCGCAAGGGTCACATTTGCATTCCAACTTTTAATGTGCCAATATCCTTACGGCTTAGCTTCGCCCAGATAACGTGAAACAAGGTAATCAGAAATAGACCAAATAGATATTGACACAGTTTAGTATCTAGTTGGTCATAAACTGAAATGAGAAATGAAAACCGCCATTTTCATTTTGCACCAGACGTTGTAAAACGGTGCTACCAACTCACACAGGAGACTTCATTACTGTTGGATGCGGTCCTCGATAATACGTGCTGCTCTTCCTCGTCATCAATCAAAGTCCAATACATGACCTCCCTGGTAGATTATACTACACTTTGAATGTGTTTCAACACTGCTGGTAATACCCGCGAGAAGTTGTCCAATTCGTCCGTTACTCCAGTCATAGTTTGTTCTACTTGTGAGACTGCAGAGGTTTGCACAAGCTTAAAGGATGTGCATGTGATGCGCCGATGTACATGTCAAAGTCGTTGGGGTTGTTTTGTCTGTGCAGGAAGTGAGATTATGGCAACCTTGGGGTGCTCCGCACCAGAGGTCAATGTCAGCACTCAGAACAGGGCACACTGTGATGTGGGAGTCGTGCTGAGCCTCAGTAATCCAATTCTACCTTACACCGAGCAAAACCTGCACATATTCAGGTTGGACAAATAAAAGCTGCTTTTATGAATGCCATATGATTGATATACTGTGCTGTAAACTAATATTTCTCTAGAGCACTTTTCGGCTTATGATGAAAAGGGTTATTAATGCCTACACCTCTGAAATTTAGATTGTCTTCATGAAATATGGTATTTCTCGGCAAAGCATGTAAGGTCACAGAGGACTTAGAATATTCCGAGATTACGAAAGTTCTAATTTACTCATAGACACATCTATCGATAGTCGATGGATTTCTCTCATTACAGTCTGAGGCAAGTAAGATGTCTGCCAATAGAGTGGAAAATGAAATGTCCTCTAAACTTCAGACAGGACAAACGATGACATATACCAGCCGGCAGCGGTCATAATTAATCTCTAACAAACGTCGTCTGAGCCTGTCTATCGCTATTGATTGAGGGACTCCCAGTGACTCTCACGCGGGCCGTAGAGCGGTACTGATACGGGATTATCGACTCCGCTGCCTCTGGCGAATATCTTGTCAGACCATGGAGAGAGAGAGAAGCGCGGAGCGGCACATGACAAACACCTAGCTACCTATCAATCATCGCTACTTTTCCTACTCCGTACCAAAGAAGCATCGATTCTACAATATTGCAACCTTCTGGACACGCCGACTCAATTGGAAATATGATAAAAGTTGGGTATCATGAAAGGAACTGGTCATGTATGGATGTGACCTTCTCCGCGCGCGGGCATAACTTTTGCTATCATAGTGCCATTCGCTATGTTGGGAGGCCTTTTCGTAAGATTGCAGTAAAATTACATGCTTCAACGCGATATATAGGGAGGTATGTGAGACAACCGGGAACATGCTTCCAGTATTCTATGAAATCGAAACACACCAGGGCGGTCATATGTGATCTAATGTAATCATCGCATCCCTTAACCGGAAAAAGATACATAACAAAGGGCTTTGGTCTGCGTTATAATCAAATGTGTTGGGTGGAAATAATAATCTGAGTCAGGATCGATCAAGGCTACGCAACCTCATAATAGCCTCGTCTGCAGTCCATCAGAATCACGTCTTCTTCAAATGGGACTTTGCGGTTGACCTACAAGATTTGTCAAGGATAGAAGCTACGCTGTAAACAATGGACGTGATTTGGGTGGCCGAGGGGATACGGAAAACAATTCACAAGCCCTTCGCAGTGACGCATGTTTCCGTCCATACCCTACGAGTCCGTCGTACTCCAGCTCATTCAGATGTCTAAATAATAGATGTTCATGAAATGCTGGTCAAAATATAGTAGTAATGCACGGCTCAATTCATATGATGTCAAACTGTACTACTACAGTAAGTCATGGATCACAATGTAAAATACCCTTCCTATTCGTCGCAGAAAGGCATGGTAACACATTGCCGTCCATGCTGGAAGTTAGCGAATAGTCTACAACCAACATAAAAAGACAGATACATACCTTTCGACAGAGGGAACGCTTCCTATATATCTAACCACTCCTGTGGGTATGAAAGACACCGAACTCAGTACCCACCACCCCTCTCCTTCAGCACGGGTGTCCTGACAGACGATGTGCAGGAGACTGAATACATGTAAACCTATCATAGCTTCTTTTCTCAATACGCTTGTGTGCCGGGGCTATCTGATGATACTGCCAGGCGGTAACGTGATTGCCTGGGATTTATGAACTCTATTTGCGGCGCTCGGCGTCATTATTCGGACCCCGTGGAAGTGCAGGAAGGATCAACACTACAGGTTGAGAGAATGAGGTCATCCCTAGCCCGTTAATATAGGATGAAATATAAGACGGCAATGCCTAGGGGCACCACACCATTGTGTGGAAAATATTAAGAATGTTGTCTTGAATAGGAACGGCTTTAACAAGGATGCGGGTACATTCATCTTGTGCCTCAATGTTTTATGTCTTTGTCTGACAGCCCAGCTAGATCTCGAGCTGCGTCTCTATATCTTGGAGAGTATTTCATATTGTATTCATATGTCAAGATCGATGGCTGAGCAAGGTTATAGTAAAGGCCAAAAGAGTATAGACATGTGTATATATTTACAGGTCAATAGCTTTCGCAACAACATCCGAAAGGTCAGCACCAAGGAAAGGTACCATTGGAGTGGAAGAACGGTAAGAATAACGCATCGATAACAAAAAACCTCATTTGCATATCAGACATCAGGTCTTCCGAATTCGCTGAAGACGGAACAAACAAAAGTCGATACGTATTTCTGCTTCTGCTACTTGGACAAAACGACGGGTGTTGTCGGAGATTTCATTGTAATAGAAGGGCTAAAGTAGTGATGATTAACAGTAGCATGTGAAATAGGTAGATAGAGGCTTTGCCAACGTAAGAAGACTCCTTATATTTTGCGAGCACGTTGCTATGCATTGAGTGAGTACTTAACTTTTATCGTCTTTCTCCCGTGTGGGTTTGGGCGCATAATGAAGAATATGTGCAGCACAAGGCCTAGTAGGTAGACCTACTCAATGCATTTGATAGTCCCAACCACATCTTTTCACAATAACAGGCGCCGGCGGGCCATTTTGTACGCATCATATCATGCCATGCAGCCAGGATTATGTAAAACGCAAAGTACACTGAACTTTGATTCTTCTAATACTTCCCTTTTGGTGGAACGAATGGCAATGGCCACTGCCTTTTCTTGTTTTAACAGTGTAGGACTCGCAAACATATTGTCATAGCAAAGTGATCGACAGTACTCGCAATGCCAATGCATAAAGTTATTAAGAATACACTTTTATATGAATGAGACTATTTACATTTAAGAGGTAGATCAAAGGTGCTGTACCATACTGTGCATATCAAAATGGGGTACTTGGTGGGTCTGTTTTATAAAGTAGATACCTTTAGTACCCCCTTATGCCATTAATGCGACAGTTTTAGAGTAAACTAGGTATCACCTTTCTCCAGTCTTACTAATGTCTGAAGCTAACGACTCCTTCATGGATGTCCCTGTACCCTGTAGTTCAACAGCCTCACAGTTGAGCTACTAGTTCGAATTACTTCGTACATGGGAGACCTGGGAAGGGCATCTCGGTTTGGGCTTCACCCGTCTTTTGGAAGGGACGTAAAATGGGGGTCTCGTGTTCGAGAGGGTGCCTCGAGTACGTTAAGGTGCCCCTCCCGTTAAAATACACCCTGCCATAGAAACAACAAGGAAATTTGCTGACCTATGCACCACTAGGTACTACAAGGTGAAGAAGAACTACAACAATTCAGTTGTTTTTTTGGTTTCATTTAGCGCTCAGTTCGTTCTGCACCAAGATACTCATTGGCAAATTTCAACGCTCCATTGGGGCACTTGTTCCACATGAAAGAATCTCTCACAAAATACGACTATTTCAATCACTTTCACTGTGTGCAGTCCCAAATGTTCTACCCAATAACAGACTTTCATTCACGATGCTGTGAAGAACACGTTGGTGAAACGGAAGAAGCAAATAGCCTGAACCTACCTTAATCTCACAACACCCTGGCTCCACCTACGCAGTCGCTATTTCGTAGGGGAAATCATCTGTTTAATTGTCAGTATGAGCTGTGCCTGCTACAATTTCAGGGCGGTCGCGCTTGTCTCGCCCGATCAATCGCAGACGATACCTGCTCCATTCCTAACGCGGGAACTTCGACCGCACGACGTCAGAAGGTCGTCTGTGTGCAATCGTTTGTAACGCACAGACTTCAGTGGGAGGGGCCATCGCTCAAAACATACAGAAGGAAAAGCTTTACCTGACATAAAGCATCCCGGAAACCATCTATCATACTCACCGAGGGTCATGGTGAGATAGGCAAAATTGATCACACCATGAGTGCAGTCATTTGTAAAGCTAACTGTCCATTCTAATGTCGGTTTTCGTTTCCTCTTCGTGGGGCGTAAGGTGCATTTCTGAAGGTACATAGAACCAGAACAATCGACCCAAGGGAATATTTTCTGGACTGACAAATCTTTAAAAAACATTAATCATTTCTCCATGCACAGTCAGTTGGATAGCCGTGCCAAGCCCAAACGCATGTAATGAAAGTACAATTCGTCAAGCCTAATGGTCCTTCTGGTACGTTAAAATTGCAGTGCTATCGTTGATTACTATGAAAAACGCCTTGAGTCTAAATTTCGCGGTTATAAAGTGGGATCCTTCCCTGGGATTTACGTGGCGTCAAAAAACGTCATTCTTATGACGTCTAAAGTCCGTCTCAGTGATAGACTTTAAAATAATGGCAATAGAAAAACATCAGTTGTGCTTATCAAAAGCAACTTAGCACTGCTTGCTAGTAGGGTTTCCACACAAAAACATCTACATTAAAGTACGAGAGTAGCAAAGATACTCGGCTACAAGTTGCAGTCATTGATCACCATCTTCCAAAGTATCATACCTTAATCTTTCCATACGTAAATATCTTAAGGTTCTAAACCTTCAAAGTGTTGTTATTTGTCAGGACAAGAAGCCCGTCTGTGTTTTGTCAGAAGTCCGCATTAGAATGGCGCCAAAGAAAGTATTATCCATCAATTCCAATCACTTTTATGAGAACGATGTCGAGTTTCATGACTTCCTGGACAAAGTAGACTTAGCGGTTAGTTTGAGAACGTGATTGGTAAGATACATCATGTGGACTGAGCCGTTAGGTTCCCAACTGTATACTTCACACAAACCAGCGGGGAACCATTAGCCAACTTTAGTTTCCAGCAAGCTGCAAGATTATTTTAGCACAATCAGACATGAGCTAGTAGACTATATATGCTTTATAACTAGTCGACTGGTAAACAGCAACTGGTAAATGTTCCAAACAACATATACTGTGTTTTGACATTTTCCATTCACAGATCATATAACTTGTTATTGAAGTTTGGGGGGGGGGCACGATCAGTCTCTTGAGGAAATGCATGGCCATGATATTGCTTCGCTGTGTAATCTTCAAGCTTTAGTCAGGAAAAAACAAGGACATTGAACTTACTTGGATATGAAACATTCAATGTAACACTTCCATTGATTGTAATTTCTAACCTGCTAGTGACCTGTTGGTTTTGGATCCTATTGATTGTATTTTTCCCAAGGTTAACCGTTAATAACAGCTACCCGCTAGTTCGGCATCCTTGGCTGTACATGTATGTGTTCAAGCCAAACCAATAAATAAATCTAAATAGATAACACTTTCTAGGTAACGTAACTGAAAATAAATGTTTGCCCCAAAACTTGCCTTTAGTGGAAAACATTTTCACCCACACCGAGATGATTTACACACTCAGACTCTTGTATCTGCCAGATGGCTAAAGTTTTGTCAGCTGTAGAACCTGATGTTCTCCCGCAGGAACCATGTATAAAGCCGTAATACTAATTATTTTCCTTCCGAAAAAAGAACAAAGCAGCCGAAGAAACATCTTGATCCACTCGAGATTGCATGTATGACCCAGTGTATTGATCTTCCACAGATGGAGACTGGAAGATAAAAGGAAACCGCAACCAGCATGTCTTTAATGTCTACTAGATACAAGTCAGCTAAGAGTCGGAACAAGTAGATGATACAGCAAAGGGTGGGTGACAGAGGAAGATGGGTGGAGGAGGCGACAGAGTATGATAGAGAGGAACGAGAAGAGGAAGGAAGGCGGGGATAGATGGGAGTTACGGTACAGGGCAAACATTGTCTCAAACGTTGATGTATTTTGTTCTTCTTCCGTTTTAGTCCCATGTGTCTTTATTACCCACCCATTACTTTCCCAGAACGGCAACGTTGTCCATCCTTGCTGGCATTACTTCAGTATGTATCAAACATCAAATAGTTGCTCCACTGGATCGTGAAAAGTGACTCAGTGAACCCCATGACTACCGTATAATAGAAATTTATGAACGCAAAGCCGAACTATCTGGTGAAAAATCACGTTAACGACGACAGAGGACAGTGTGGTATCGACGTGCTAACCATTACGGTCATTTGTAACGAACTTTGGCGCTCTGCGGTAGGCTCACAAAGAGCAGGGTAATTCTTCATGCAAACTTTAGATATGGTTTTATTTCTGTCTCTATCGGCACCAACGGTAATAAAGCTGTTGGCGTCGGAAAACATTTAACAACTATCTCCGACTCGATATTCTCAGCGGGCACAATTTGGCACACACCCTCAATTCTGCATTCAGTTTGAATCTTGAGCAGATGAAAACTGTTTAAGATATTCTAACTTAATGTACGAGAGAGGTGTAGTCCATAACTAAGCCAGAGATGTCACCAGTTTTGAGCTCTTATTAGAAACAGTACGTATTTTTGGAACAGAGATGGCATCAGCCTACAAGATGCTGTCAAATTCTATCCAGTGTACTTTTGATCCTAGCGTGTTATTGTACTGATATACATTTCGTATATGGTGGGAAGGGAATTCGAAGATGTGCGTCTCTACTTCCTCCCCAAACATATGTGTACCACAGCTAAGTTTTACCCCAACGTTGTATACAGATTACTGAGCCATAGCTACGAAGTTCTGTTGATAAAAACCATGCTACCGCAACCAACGTCATTCCAAGCTTCAAATTCATTTCGTGCCTAGAATACCTAAATGAAAAGCGGTGAGAACAGGTTTGTGGATGGATTTCCGAGAAATCTTTCAGCTACAAGTATGATGACATAATATAACGACAATTGCAGAATCACAAATAGATTTTTCCATTTTGGCAGACTCTGCAACTGTTCTCGTGGTGATTACCTCTCGGGCAACGGCTCTAAGTTGTTGGTTTTATTTCCCTCGCCTCCCTGTATCGCATCGTAAACTAGCGCTTCATTACGTTAATGTGAGATAATTAAATTATTTGCTATTACAAGAGAACAATTTGGCACGTCGTCTTATTTCCCCGGAGAAATTTACCCAAACACGCCGTGATAGTTCTGCTAAATGTGTGCACCAGGGTGGAATCTCGTCTTATTCAACCTTTAGCAAAATTCATATCAGAGTCTAATCAGATCAATATACATACAAACGCGTAGTAATATATCGTTTCTATAAATAAACGTTACACATTATTTCTTATCTACGATATCCAGCTTCCGTCTGGTATGACGGCAAAGTGTGATATACGCTTGCCACTGACATGAGACATTTAAGTTTGGTTTTATATATTTCTTAATCCTCTTGTTCTTAATACCCTCCAGGGCTGCCAAAAGAAGGTAAACGGCCAAACCCAAATTGGAACACTCATAGGAAAGTATGAAGTGGTAACCACAGAAGAGCCAGCTTCCAATCATCCTATCCTCGGGCTAGATCTTTCCCTATTTATGAACGTCTCTTCCAAGCTGTCAAAGACGATAACAACTTGTGCCGCCCTTCCTAGCTGGGAGACGAGAGTGTAAATTGGATTTTTCTCCGGACACCCTCTCTATTACACAGGCGTCTATGTCATGTCCGGTGATTGAATACTGAAATGTATATGGACAGCGCCAATCTATTCTGCAGTGCTTAGTATCACAGAGTTATAATGGAGTTTGTAAGGGATCGAAGAGAATTTCGGCAAGAATAGCAGTGGTAGTCTTAGCATTATCAAATACGTCATACTCAATCCGTTACTTCTGGGCAAGATGACAGTACAAGTTGGGCTCAACACTGGGATCCTATTCGAGATATCATTCCTCTTATATCTTAAATCATAACACTATTTTCTAGCATAATGCCCAGGCCTCGCCGTTATCGTCAGCTTCCAGTGAGCCGTAAACTGGGCCCAAGGTATGTAATATGTTTTTATGTTGCAGAACACACAAATTCGTAGTTTAACGTCTTACATCTATCATATACATAGTAATAATAGAGGGCAGGTACTAAAATCTAGGCCCGTGCACTATTCAAAATGCGAGTGCAGTTTAGATCTGTTGTCTTAAACTTAAAGGTGTTCATATAGACTTAGAAAGTAACTGTCACAGAATGCTACATTGAATTTCTATGCGCACCGTACAACATGTTGTCGTTTTGTATACTGCCCCTGGTGAATGCGCAGTAATTTTGTACAAGAAATTGGCCCTGGTACCTCCGTTTATAGCTGGTAGTGATTTGATTAACTGACAAGACTCTCCGGGCTTTCCTACGTATCAGTGTATTTTAGAGTAGCGGTCGTTCTGGTGCCATAATTTGTACCACCTTGATTGGATGATACAATAGGTTTAGAATCCACGTTCTGCGAGCTGCTCAGATAAATCTAAATGATGCATCAGGACTTCTCGGAACTTTCTACTAAACAAATTCCATACCAGCTAACAATTCAGCACCAAGGACAGGCCTGTGTCCGATTGTTATCGGTGATCGATGTATAATGCCCCATAAATAACCCTATTACCCAGACTTTAATCCTGGTGTGTCCCTGGCTGTAACTAGATGCAGTATCGATTCCTTTGGTTCTGAAGATTGGATTTCTCAGCGGGTACTACTCGTTTTACCGAGTTGAAAAGTCGAGTAAATTTGGTACCGATTAACTCGGCAGGAATCCTTTGCAAAGAGAAACTTTTACCAAGATACGCCAATCCACCATTGAATATGATAGACATCACTATTCAATAAGCCGAAGCTCTAGCGTAGATGCATTATGTGGATAGACCTTATCTCGGAACACATCGCAATGTAATTTTATCCTGTTCATTGCGAGAATTTTAGAAAGAATACGCCGAAGCGTAGATGCATTGTGCGGGTAGACCATATCTCGGAACACATCCCAATGCAATTGTATTACGTTCGTAGCGTTAGAGAATTACAGAAAGAATACAGCATTGTACCCACCGGTTTAGGAAGATTTGATGTGTATCTCCACCCTCCATAGAGTGTAGGATATATGCAAAAGGTTGAAGATCAGCCGAGATAGGTTTCCTGCCTCCCAGCACCACAAAAGAGCTAAGGCCGTCTTAATGTACAAAGCACTAAATGACCTATCACCACCACACATGTCCCAACTTTTCACAACTTCTGCCCATACCCATACACACAACACCCGTCTCAGCACACAGGGGGGCCTTCAACTACCAAAAGCACGCCTACAGTACAAGAAGAGATCGTTCTCTTTCTCTGGCGCGGTCCTATGGAACTCACTGCCACTACAAGTAAGGGATGCAACATCTATCGGTGCTTTCAAAACTATATATACAAGAGAACTCAACTAGTGTTTAAATTTCGGTTATCTCTTATGTAAATATATTTTTGGTTCACTCATTTATTAATATGATTTCACATTATGTCAACATTGATATGCAAATTCAACCTGATTTCATTTCATTTCATTCCATTATATTTTGTCACTAGTATATGATGTTAATGTATATATTTGGTAATATTATGTTTTGTTTGATATGTCATCTAAGTTACTTTGGTTTCATATCAATTTTACTTCACATTATGTATTGTTACTTGTTATTTTATGTAAACAACTTTGTTTGGGGATTTCCCCCCCAGGGCTCATTGAAAAACGCCAGCTGGCGATATGACTCCCCTGGTAAAATTAAAATAAACAAACAAACATAAACAAACAAACTCCCAGGCAGCCTTCAAGACACTCACAGATAGAACGTGATGCCACATCGAGGTCTCATCGGCAAGTGCGACATCTATCGTCAGGGGAACAACGGTTCACTGCACTGTGTTTCGCACAGTACTTCCAGATGCAGACGCTGTTTGTATCTTCTTACACGTCTGAAACAAGCACTGCATACTTCGATAGGAACCTGCGAAACAGGATGCTGGTTTTGATTTGATTTTGAGGACGATATCATGTTATCCGGGACTTTACAGGCTCAATAAGAATCAATGTTGGGCGGTGCGCATGATCACCGCGTCTGAATCTCTAACAATTGTAACAATATTCCAAACAGAAGTGGCCCATAGAGAAATAAAGTTATCTATATACATACATCACGTTGAAAATAAGGGTTAATGGTGGACTTGACACTACCGTGCTACATTGGTGGAAAACAACTGCCAGGAATCATTCGTACAATGATCTATTCAACTTACTTGCACATGCATGTAATTGGTAGAATTGTGACTTCGCGCCCACTTCATTGTTAGTCCATTACCGATCAGAGTATCCGAAATCGAAGACGGACCTTCGTCATTAGCATAGAACAAGTTCCTTTTATCCTTTTTTCAATGACCACATGCATCTGGTTCGCAAACGGTGAAAAGTCACCTGTTACCCGTGTGATCACACTCAAGATCTGTGAGCAACCAATATTCCATCTTGATGAACGTCAAAATGTGTGTGGTTAATTCGTTTTCTTTGGAGCAGAAATTGCACGAACGATGTCAAATATGACTACTCAGTTGTTTGTTGAGGCGCGACATTACAGGGACCCAAAAATACCCGTCGACCGCTATCACAACAAGTAGTTCTCTAGAAATGCCAGTTATACTCCATCGCCCAAATATTTACCAAGGCAAAGGGGTAGATATGTTGCTCTCCTATACATTTCAGGTACACGTCTTTCCATGTGCATTACGACATGTGTTGAGTTGTGAAGCTAAAGTTACGAACTGTATAGATGACGTATGGCAGTGTAGGTTCGGGGTGATGTGAAAAGATGGACGTGCTTAGACGACTTCAAAAAAAACTAGGACATCATGCCAGCTGCAACGGATATTTATGGACACACCTGTCTGTTACGGTGTCCGGTTACTGGGAAGATACATGAAAGCATTGCAGCGGTCACAAAAAGCGCTTCTGAAGTTCCTGCGGTAGCGCTCCGTTCACAGAGCGTCTCATGACAAACATATCGTCAGAGGCTTATGGAAGAAAAATCGAAGGACAGAGTAGAGCTGAAGGACGATCAATCTTGCACACTGTCCCACATCTTCAACAAAAACAACGTTCCGTTATCTCCTGATAACCCACAAGGAGTACATACACAATGAGACAAGGATTTAGGAACGATCTATGAAAGTAAGCGTAGTGACCTGCTGCTGATAAGGGTCGGTAATCCTTCTGATAGTATCTGGAACGCCTTTTAAAGAAGCTGCTGTGTCCATATTTAGGGTTTGATATGTGCTACTGATAGATTTGTGTGGTTCTTTGATGGCATTGATACTTGGTGCACGGTGCAGTAGTTTTTATGGGCTTCTCGAAATTCTTGGAATACTCAATTTTTGGTACTGAGTCTCAAGAGCTACAATACTGTCACGGCCACTATATATCTGTAAGGAACAGCAGAGGGAGATTCTTCGATGGAAAGTGAAGACAGACTCCAGTTGTTGTCGTGGCCGAGAAACGATCTTTATTCCACACTCACATGTTCTCTCCTCTCTAGGATTAGTCCTACACAGGTGTCATGCACCGAGTACATTTCTCAGAAAGCTAAGGGAGTCGTCTACCTACACACATCTGCTTACACATATTTCATATGCGCTATATTACATATCCATTTGTCTTAACTTTGTAGGCCACGAATGCATGACTTATTAATCACATACGAGATGTTTGAATAGCTCAATATAGGTAATGATGGATGCTTTTGACATTGGTTGGTATCAAGATATTTAGTTCAGCTATGCCCCATTCAACCATATACCTCTCCACGCTGTCTCTTTTCATAGTGAGATTAATGATATTTGCTTTAATATGTGCAATGAAGCTAGCATACCCTCTGAAAGCTTCTATGATATACCAGTTACCTGTAGGCGAAAAATTACCCATTCTATTCAAACGTTCTCAGTGTGTCTTCTGAAACAGGACAAATGCGTATCAGAGACCATTACTGAAATTATTTCAGGAGAACAATAATTTGCGTGCTGTCACGCGTGTCTAGACGAACTTTAAAGGGACTAGTTATTGAAAACCTCAGTCTAGTTGCTAGCAGGTAGTAAAACAAAGACTATGACTATTACCGTTATTCAAAAGACACTTATGACCGGGACCATGGCCTCTAGACCTATGTTTACAGAAAATGTGAAAGGCGAAGACCAGAATGATGACCATTACCGAGGAAGTCGGCGTCTATGACATACCATCATGGTCAGCTTCTGGCTCCTTTTATTACTGAACCTATTATGTGATGTCCGTTAGGCAGATCTAATGACAAAAGTTTTTCCACCCAGTTTTGCTTATCGCACATTCAATACTGTCCCACTTTTGACCTTATAGAGTTCTGCATAAAATTGTCTTCACCTTATTTGCATAGTTGTTCGACAAATCTTGCTCGGTGTTACTGTAATACTGACGACCGTTTCCAAAATCAAACCCAGTTGATGGGCAACTTCTAGTTGGCGTATTCTGCCTATTACAGGTTTCATAACAATTTTTTTCAATTTACTTTCAAAATGTAATGTTGACTAATATCGCCATTGTTTTACATTCTGTTTCGGTTGGCCTAAAATATGGGCTTTGAGGGGTCAACCTTTACTTACGTTACGAGTACATTGAGTAAATGAGAACGGTGAGAGCTACAGACATCTATGGATTCTTGGTTATCGGACGTCAGGCTGGAAGGCCTATTAGGATGTAACCCCGGCTCAACAATGTCACAATGGCGCCATCGTTCCCAAAAGCCCACTTCACCACGCTTTTAAAGGCGCCGTCACTACTATGTTGTTTCACCCCAACTAACCCCGGTATTCTGAATACAAGAAATGCCGTGCTGCAACATTTTGTTCTCCAATCGATGCATGATGAATTCTATTACTGTGGAATGGTAATGTAGCCCCCTGACTTTGATCCCATTTTCACAGAACACAGGATAAGGAAACAGTGACACTCACAGAAGCTCCAAGTCAAAGAGAGTCAAATTACACCTGACATCAGTAAGCTGTGATTGGTTTTCTGGGTATTTATAGAGACCCTATTTTGTTCGGCAACATGGTGCTTTTTCTCATTCAAATGCGTTAACACAAGTCTCCTGAACAGTACATCCTGATATTAGTAGGCCCACGGTGTCCACATACAATATAAAACCACAATGCCATACATCATAACAGCGTTGGTCCCTTGGGAACAAAAATATGCCTTTGGGTCACGTCATGGTAGGACAGGTTTTTCCTCGGTAACTACAAGGCGATTGCCTGCTCCGTGGATGTGTGGATGTCCATGCAGCACACATCCCCGTTCATCCAACCGTAAAATGGTCAATCAAAAAGTTTCAACATGCACTATAAAGGAGGCTTTGAGTCATAATCTTTCCCGACCTGATATTACGGTCTTACGGTCTTTGGGTTTACCACACATAAAGTCAAGCCATACAAGCGGTCTTTGAGGGTTTAGAAACTTTCAACAAATATCTATTCTCTCTCGACAGCACTGGTTGACCACGGTCCTCGAGAAAGGCAAGGGGCAGAGCAGGCTTGAGAGGGGAAAATATTCCACCTTGTAAGCGCGCCATGCGGTCAATATAGATCAGCAACTTAACGTTACTTCGAACGCCGTATCAAGATTCAAGCCACCTGGATTCAGAGGAATTCTCCAGTGAGTTGTTAGAGTCGGCTTTGGCCCGCTTTGGCTTCATTAGGAAAAGTTTTCCCAGGGTTGTCTGAAGGTCGAGGAGACGACAAGCGGGCTGATCTTCGAGGGTTTAGAACTTTCAACACATTCTCTCGACAGCACCGCTGGAACATTACACGGTCAGACCGTCAAGGGGCAGGGCTGGAATGAGAGGGTGCAGATATTCTGCAACTTGATTCGAATGCCGTATCAAGATTTAAGTACCTGGATTCAAATGAATTCTCATGTGAGTCGGCTTTGACCCACTTTGACTCCCTAGGAAAAGTTTGCCCAGGGTTGTCTGAAAAGTTGCCAGATAGGCTGGTACATGTACTGTGAATGCGTGTCTTGAAGCGCAGAGTGGTTCTCTCGTTGCAACTTGAATGACACATACAGTTACAAGGCGTGAAGTAACTCCAGGAATGACGTCAATAACAAGACCATTCTCTTTAGAGTGTTTCGAGTTCATATCATTCTATTCCCTTCATGATCCGGACCCCGAATAAGATATCATATGAAGGGTTGTATGATATACACCTGCCCCTGCTGAGCAAATCCCATCGCCAAGCTGTTTTGAGCCTTTGGGGTATTCTATCATTGATGTTACTTAGGGACGTTTCAGTCATTATCCGAAACGATTTGGACACTACACTGTTCACCAATGCACCTACTACTTGTCAATTACCACATGAACAGTTCTGATGACAGTTAATTGGGTCAAAGTTGGACGAATATGATGTGCAGACATGTGAGGATCCATTTGATCGGGTAAAGGGAATATGGATTTCAGGAGCATACGGTAGCAATGTATTCCCTGTGGTTGTGTGATCTTATGATTTACTTCAGTATCTGCCCACCCTCAAGACTTTTATACTTCATTCCTGTCTTATTCATTAGCAACCGGTATCTAACATGAAGCAATAAGTTGCAAAGCATTCCGTGATAGTACAAGAGTACCATTGCTCATGGGAAGTGAAAATAACCTGTCCCTGTCATAAACACTACAGTATGATGTACCGTGGCGTGTCTGCGTGAGGCTGATAAAGTATTATCTTTTTCCCAGGAAAGCAATGATTTTAAACCTGTGACGGCTACAACTACAGTCGCCTGACTTCGGCGAGTCACACTTTAGTCAGTTATGCATTGATTCGTGGCAACGTTACAAGCAACCGAACGGTCACACCCACATTCACACACGTAAGATAGAGGCATGGCAGCTGTTTCTGTACTCTGAATCTAGTTTAATGTATTCGCTCCTGTGTCCCCTATCCTTTCGACCGTCCATTGCATAATCACTGCATGCTTGCCTAATGAGGAATGTGTCAATCTACCCACAGCTCAACTGACATGTTTATTTTTGTGAATGCAGAATTGCTGTTCTATAGACTCCACATGTTATATTTGTGGACCAACAGTAGAAGCATGATATGAGCATGATAACAGGCCAAAGTCAAAATTACTATTCATGGGAGAGGGCTATGATTATTCATAGCTTTAGTCCCTGTTGATTTTCAAAACGATACACAATAGATGCTTATCCGCCTGGAGTCGTCTACTGATCTATTTGACATCTTATCAATTAGCCCCCACTTCCACCGCATCAGTGCTCCCCGGATGGTGTTTTCCCCTCTATATTATCTCACTTAAGTTGATAGTTATCTTTCCCCTATTGATCTTTGCCACGGGGTACTTTCTGGGGAAGAACATAAAGTAAAGAGATCTGGAAGAAATTCTGCAAAGTCAGCATTTTTACGTCAATGTTTCCTAGTCTAGCAGTATCTTTATGTTGTAAATCATGTGGGTATACGTAGAGTACCTTATGGTTAGAAAGTAGTGCTGGCAGTAAATGAATTTTTCAGAACGAATCCATGAGTGTTTCATAAGACTCAAGTCATTCATAGTTGTATATGTATCATTCATAGTTGTATATATCGTAGCTATTAGGATTTTGTTTGCTTGTAAGAATATTGTACTCAAGTATTCATATTGTCATTATTGAATTGATGTAAGGGCTGACTATTGTATATTTGTTGTTTTCTTTTGCCATATTTCTTTTCGATAGCCATCGCAAAGACAGCCTCTCCTGACAGCTGGTACAGATATATTTGTGTAAATTACCATCTGCCAACGTAATGCTTTACACGTTACATGATAGTATTATCTTGTTGAAAACTAAACGTAATTGTGTTTAACCCTCTAGACCTTCCTGATCTTGGAAAAAAAACACGTTTGGATGGCATTCTTGACCTGCACATGCATCAATAGACTGATATAATCAGTACGTGGGAGCAGCGTCGTCCCTTGCGATCTGATTTCATCTTTTTCTGCCACTCGTGCCCAAAAAGTGCAAATACCAAGTTTACTATATGTTTGACTAACTCTCATCCTGTAGGTAATTGAAAAATGGTCGGTGTTTACAAATGTAGCTTTTGTTTAAAGGACTTACTAGAATACGTACTGAACACCCGTTGATTCCTATCAACAAAACCTTTTCAACTTTATCGCCAGCCAACGATTGTTCGTATACATTTTGTAATTCAATCCTACATATTCATTGAAATGAACACTACTCTGATGGAATTTTTAGACAAGACGTTCGAATAAGTCAATTTATTTCGATACCCCCCCCCTCCCACGGTAAGCCTGTGGACATACTGTGCGGCTGTACGAATAGTTCCAGCTAAGTGGTGCTGCTCTATCATCAGTTCATCAAATCTTCAACACTTTGGCATGTGAAACAAGATAATGAATGACTTTGCGCAGAAAATGCCAAAACACGGCTACATAAAGAAAGTCGGGCTGGGAGTTTTGCAAGATTTATCATTCATGTGGGAACCTAGAAATACGACAACAGGTGCGAGAGAGATATTCCCACATTGCCGCTTCACTATCGGCTATATTCAGCAGTTGGCATCTCTGGAAGCTGGAGATTTGCCAGAAAGCACAGTTGTCCATCACCTGTCCCTAAACAGCATCAACCAGCTGCCACAACCAGAAAGACAGATACTTTTACTCTACGTTCTACGTATTCCCTTATTTCCGATGGAATCAATGTGTTGACCCTGTTGGAATTTGGTTTCGAGTTTTATAAGCCTACATATGTGATGTGTTTGCATAGATCTAGCAAGTGATGGAAGTGCCAGAGCATAAAGCATATAATGAATACGCCATATAGAGAAATACGTAATGTGTTCCAATGCCATTTTGATGTGTATGGCAGATATTGGCGAACTAAACTCAATGTAAATCTTTCCGGAGCGTAAGTTAGAAAAGCTATGCATCGAATACGAAACAGAAATAAACATCGCAATGACACAGGAGAAGAATATAACACAGCACCGGTAACCCAACACAAAGGTTTGAGCACATACATATACATACGAACTGTATGTCCCTGTCTGACGCTCAAAATACCAAGGCCAGGAATTGGTTATGTAAAGAACTCCTGCAGTTACAACAGAACGCTCTGAAGGTGAAGAGGATTATGCAATTCTCCACACCTTATCAACTTTACATTAACACGTATACACTCAGGCGTAAGAACTACAATGAAGCTAATTGTTAATGTATCCAATGCTCTACATTGAAGAAATTGATCTTCCGCAAAGCAGGAAATTCACGCATATTAGCTTTTCTAACGTGTATGCTCCACCCTTTCAATTTGCAGTCTTCAGATAGTGAGGCTGAGATTATCATCAAGCAGCAAGTTCTATCGATCGCCTTGCTGCTATATGAACATGTTGGGCCGCCTGATGAAACAAGAAACCAAACCAGTAGATTCACATGTTTTTCAATCAGGACAGCCGTTTCAAAAATAAGGTTGCTAATCCCCTTCGTTTGAAATCTAAAAATCAAAGCAGATGCCTACATAACACCGACCGGCCAACCTGACTCTTTGGTTTTTACATCACAGCTATGTCTGCCAAAGAGAGTTACTAAAGTCAGTCATTAAATCACAAGAGAGGACGGATCAATGATACTTGACCCATATCTCGTTGCCTGAAACGACTTTGCATGGTCTTACTTCGACGGGTTTTGCTTTGACACTATTGCAACTTTGAAGCCACTTTATCAGTGACGTCCCACTGCAACAGATTACCGGGAAAGGATTCGGTTTTAACCGGGATTCAGTTTTGACTTGCACTTCAAAATATCGTGCTTCTACAGTTCTACTGTATTTCAAAAGGGCTGTCATACGGTAGAAGTAGTGGCATCAGTATGATCGCAGGCCAAACTTTAACACTCTTCATTAGTTGAGCTAACTTAGAAAAGCTATTGGATACAGAGATTAGAAACGTTACAAGACCTCTTTATAACGTCTGTTAAGACTGGGAAGATCTAATTTCGCCAGCTCCTTTGACAAGCCTCATTAATCCAGGACCATAAAAGCAATGTCAGAAGAAACAAAAATAGATATTACTTAGATGGGGAAACTTGCAACAAAACTTGCAACAAAATGTAATAAATTAAGCTTCGCCCACATAAAGCAGGAGGATATTGACTTCACTGGTAATTAGGCTGTATATACGTAACATATGTGCTACGTCTCCCACGTTAATGGGGCGGGCAGGAATTAATGACGTTCGCTGATGGGCCTCTCGATTTTCTAGCCTCAAAGATATGTCAGACGGGCGTTAAAATAGGTCACTGGCCTCTCCTACAAGCTACAGTTATACCTCATGGAACTCCAGTTACAGTTCATCGTAGCATTTACTGGTAGTATCTATGACCTTGATTGCATCACTGTGCCGTGCGGACGGGTCGGTAAAATCCAGCTCATCTTTCTAAATCTTTGCATGTCTCAGTTTCTTATTACCTCTTCATGAGCATGTCGTGGGTGTAGTCATCCCCATCCAATAAGTTCGCTTTCCCATAACAATATTGTAATTAGACGTTACACATCTGTTTCTAATCTTGGGTTTTATATGTTTCCTTATGATCTACATCATTAACTCTATAGGTAGGTCATTCTGGCCATAAAATTAGTTGATAAATGATGGCAGCTAGTCATACGGTCATTAACGGTACAATTTACTCTTTCAACCTCGTCGGATTGATGATATAGCTTATATCGATCAGTATTATTCTTAGACCCATAATTCAAAGACTTGAAAACATGCTGCGTCAGGAAACTATCAGGATTCCACAAGCTTCCGGCATATCTTTTTGACATTCGTTTGGACACAGAACTCTGCATCTTACTTACTTTATGTCCGCTGTGGGATTACACATTGTTCGTTTTGACATTTATGTGGCACTGCGTCAGAGCTTATGGATGGCAGTAGTGTTTGGAATGTTAACGTTTGAATGATGGGAAAAGTTATAGTTATTGGTAACGGAAAGTGACACAAACAGACATTTTGTTATTTTTTCTGCAAATTTAAGCGAACACATCTCCCAGAGAGCTATACATGGTCTCTTGAACAGTTGCAAAACACTGCAAGTTCAGTAAAGAAAATCTTCTCAGCTGCAACCATTAAATGTTTTTTGTTCCTGTCATAAATCGCATACTGACAGACTATTTTTGTATTCAACTATTTAAAAGTTCCTGGTGTTTTCAATATTCATAGCGGCCAGTCTAATCGATTGATAAAAAACGAAGTGGAAGTAGGGCATTTTCCCAACCAACCTGGATACCTATAATTAGGTCAAGACAAGGATAGCCCACTGAATGAAGACAGAGCTCACAGGAATGTGCTCGTAAGTGCTGTAGAGACCGTGAGCGTTGAATATAAATCGGATACAACTGCTGAAAACCTTTGACAGTTCTCGATTACTTGCTCCGTTGGGGGTCAGATCCCGTTGGGGGTCAGTTTACCATAAGCCTAATTCTAAAAAAAGAGCCCAATGGGCATTCCTTTGATACTGAACTGAATATTAAGACTCATGAATCAAACGTATATTCTATGTCAAGCACAATGCATGACTGAACAAGTTTCAACTACCGTCATGGTTTCCCCTCCTTTCATGCAAGTTTGAAGACAATTTGTTTGATGCATGGCACTTTTCTTTAGCTTTGGTTTTGGTGAGTGATAACCGTCATTACAATGGGCTTCCGACCGTCAACGGGTCGATTATAACGTCCGAGCAACGGCCGGTCACCGTGCCATACATTACCATTTACTGCAGGGCCATTATTCTGATAATGAGAAGCCAATCGATAAACTCATTCCGCTTCTGTGTTCTGACGACGTATAATGGCCCTGTGATGGTCAGGAAAGAGTCATGCGGGGCAGCTGCAAATGAGTCCTGATGGAAGGTACAAACTACCCGGTCGTGCGCATAGGTCTTTGCTCGGTTCGCACTTCATCACCGCTGCCACCCACACGATCAGTACCCACACACTATTGGGAAACAGCGATAAAGGGCCTATTGATATAAAACACGTAGATATAAAACCCCAGGTAATTTTCCGAACAAATTACATTATTTCCTCATTGCGTTACGATAGATTTTTGAAATGTAGAGTCAGGATTTTCAAAGTGATTCTAGACCCAGGTCATGTTGCAAAGCTGTGCTTTTGGGGTTATCGGAATAGCGCTTTCCCATATCCGGAATCAGTACACCTTAATTTCCGGTACTGCCCTTTGTGCTGAATGTCTTACTGTTATAGACATTGACTCAATCGGCGGCAAATCGGTCCTCTCTACACACCATATCGCAGACTTCCTGTCCCGGTGGGGCTGTCGCGGTGGACACATATATAGACACACATATCACCCGTCTTCTGCTGTCTTTCAATGTCAATTTGATGACTTAGGCTGTGGATGTAGATCAGCTAGGGCGTGGAAACTAGCCTGCCCGGTAAAGTGGGCGTGAGCGTTTTTCTATTTGTCTTCACGGACGGATAGCAGCGGAAGGAGGTGGTCGAAATATGCTGAACTGAAATTCGGCCACGTTCTAGGAATTATCTGAACATCACATCAACAATGAAATGTAGTTGCCATAAATGAAATACAACATAGCATTAACGTTGCATAACTAATTTGTTGCAAAATGCACTTCACTCCATCTCAATAGTGCAGTTACCACAAGAATAACTACGGTCTCTAAACGCTTTAATCTTGATATAGGTACCGCTCATGATACATGAACACAATCTATCTAGATAGTTTTACCACCACTATAGCATTTACATAGAAGAACAGGTTTGGAGAATGAGACAGGAAGCGGCAGACCTGATTTACACCATCTCACTGCACAAGCACATTGACGCCGCCACGTACCTTGCTCAGTGAACACCACTATCTCGTTCGGTCAGCACCGACGTTCAGTTTCTGACATACACATTCCAGGGGAAAAAAATAACAGTCGATGGTCTGCCTGTAGGAGGAGTGTCAGTTGAGCTCTATCTTCATAACTTTGTCTTGTCAGCTTCCCTCGGTCTTTGAAGGCATCGACAGGTATTTCGACCCGCGGGCGCGAATGCATGCAGCACGTCCAATCTACTCGACCCCCTAAGTCGTTCCCAACTGCAATCAACATCAATTATTGAGGAAGCTGCCGGGCCAGGTCGTCCCAATTAGATACGGCTCAAGGGAAACCTTGAACACTTGCCTTTAACGCATCATAGATGTCACTTGAGAAACCTTTATCAAGCAAATTCTGTCCTGGACTCGGTGCTGTCCGTAGTGGTTGCAATTGTTTGAAGCAATTTAATCACGTTTCGTGTCATTACATTAAAATTGGAAGAGTGTAGCTTCATGCATGCAGATTACGGAAACGTTATGCTAGCTCCACCTCCCATGGATTTCTACATAGTTCTAACAGTTGATGACACGGTGCGAGGTAGAGTGTCCAAAGGGATTTGATAACAATACTAATGTGAGGAAACGCCCTGTTCGAGTATAGAAGCAACGTTGAGACATAACGCACGCCCCAGTGTCTATTCGATTCAAATGTCTTTGCAGGCCTCTCCATCTGTGTCATTACGTTTCCTCTAAGGGATCAGAAGTGAAGGATTAATTGGCTAAATGAGGAAACTTCCCCCCACGGTGTGCCACTGCCTGACCCCAGATACACACCATCGATCACGACATTTTAATAGGACGCTCCCTTACAAGTTAATTTCATCAGATGTCAAAGGTTCTAGGCACAAACAGAAATAAGGGGTTTGGCCACAAGTCTACAGGGACATCATTGTTTAACAATACAGCAGACGAACAAAATTTGCACATTATGCAATCAGTAATGTTATGATTTTGTCAATCACCTTTTGATAATTTCTTTCTCTTTGATGAAGTAACTATGAATATTGTCGAAGAACAGCCAATAAGACAAAACAACTTTAGATAATAATGTGGACACTAGAGATATTCTGGGCAGGTGTAAGAGTAGACCATCTAGCAGGGTAGAGTCCATACAGGTAGCTTAGTCGGTTAGGCGTTCAGGGAATAGTCTCCATCGTCAAAAATTTATACGTAGTGCGTCCCAGAAGATAGACTTGTCACGTGCCGTGGGCAAAAGGTGCATGAGGGCAAGTATCCGTTTGTTCCCTTGCCACACCGAATCAACGTCAGTGAATGGGCGGAAGCTTTCAAGGATAACTACCCTGACACTAGCCTATGGGTCAGGTAAGGTGCACAAGTCATAAAGGCCATATGGTACAGAACGGGAAGACTAGACAATGCCATCTTTCAAGGGCACACAAGATCGATACACGTACACTCTATGAGTAGTGTTCCCGTACTATCAAAACTTTGAGCAAAATAAACCTTTTTTTTCTTGACACATGTTTTGTCAATGAAGTACTGTTGCATGTATTTCATATATAGCGCACTTGATTTAGGAAACCTGGAGAAGCTGCAAAGGAAAGCGGCTGAATCGTTGTATACAAAGATGAATGGCGCACGGTAATGCGACGCTCCCCGTGGTAGAATCTGTCCAGAGACAACCACTCTGCTAGAACCTTCAAAGCCATAGATAATCAACCCAGCCATGGCATTACGAATAACAACCCTTCCGATTATTTGCATGTCGTAATCCCCCAATACATCAAACCTTCCATGGTCATGATCGCAATTCAAGGTAGAATAGTTGTAATTGGTTCTTCCATCATCCAACTGATGAATCAGGTAAAGGATGGGCTCATTACTAACATACATTTCGCCAAATGGCAAGGCATTTTGCCTACCAATTTTTGACAATAAAATGCTGACTTCATTCTTTTCTATTCCTGGATAGCTTCCGAACTTGACCTTGAATTTCTGCCAGCTTGTGTCTAGATAATCATTAAACATCTAGTAGTCATGTGTTTCGTCCAGCTATATTCCTTTGGCACATGAATATCATTAAGCCACCCATCATTGCAAATTACTATTCCAAAATTCTCCATGGCATATGCGGATTATTTGCTTAACCTCAACCCCTGCCGAATGCACATATTTCATGAGATATTGATTGCTTTATCTTTAAGCTCCGAGTGACGTTATCTGCCAAATGCTCAGACTACGCTCTTCCCCAGTGTGATTCCAATCACAAAAGTTTTGTTGGCAAACTCTTCCATCGATTACGGCATCAACTCAGTAAGTACAGGCACCACAAGCCTATCTATCTTGAGAATTACTTCCCCCTTTTCAAATATTACGGCCTGCCACGAAAGTCTGTAGTCGGTCCCTGGGCCACTTTATCTCCATTCATCTTCGTAAAACGGGATATGGGGTTTATTTCGCCTGTGATCGTATGGACATCAAATTTGATCACTTCCATAAATCCACCACTTTCTCCTGGATTTAGATATCGGAATACAATAAGGAGACTGGATTCGGGCAATAGGATTTTGAAAACAATCGATGGTAATTTGTAGAACGGGGCAGACCAAAATAGACCAGTTGTTCTTTGTCGCATCGCTCGTTCTGTTATATATGGAGGGGCTACAATGGTCCCATGAATGTCACTGAACATTACGGAGCAAAGATACACGCAAACATGTATTGTACAGAGGCAGGGACTGAGGTGCATTGGGGATGGTGACGACGCTAAGGGATCACATATGGAGAACGACATGGAAGAATTGAACACAATCAGAATACAGATTATGAGGACAAACTTCAAAATTTCCCAATTTTGCCAAATTGCGTGACCATGAATGTTCAACTCATTATAGCAAGATCAGCAACAAGCCAAGTTTGATTGACATGTAATAGCTCTCAATAGAAAAATAAGCCAGCTTGTATCATGTGCAAAATGTTATGCCTTCAAATCTGAAGTATACCTCGATCTACAACTAGTAGTCCAGATATACATGTATAACAATCATTAGTAAGTCTATTAGTGTCGATTTACACGTTTTCGATTATTGAGTGAAAAATATCATGTGTCCCATGAACTGTTCCACTCAAAAACGTCTACATCGATGAGTTCACCCCTTTTCTTGACCCATCCAGATTTTTAAATGTTTAAGATATTTTCCCATGCATTCATTTATCCTTTTATCTATATTCATTTCCCAGCACGTTCATCCATCACTTCATTTGTGTTTCCGTTTTCTTAGTCATGGAGCTTTTGCTATCGCTTCTTAACCTGTAAATAGAAAAATTGACTTCACATCCAATTAAGATGTTGATACAACATTAACGTTACCATTGCTAAAAGAGATACCCTTTGAAACATCCACAATGCAGTTTCAACGTACATGAACTAGTATCAACTTTTAATTGTCCTTAAGCCACTTTATTGGCCTCTTGAGTAAAGGAAGGAATATGACTATGGGAAAATATATCGTTTGGGGCTATCACCGCTTTACGAGACGCCCCCTGACCACACTCGTTTTGCCAGTATATTCATTGAATATGGGTCTTCTTTTAAGACCGACGTTGCCCTTTCCTGGAAGCTCAAAATCCCAGCTGGAGATTCCAGCCCTATGAACAAGCTGTGTTGCAATCCAACAGTAAAACCCACTGACCTGACCTGAGCCCGCTCACAAATGGGTAGGATCGGCAGTAAGCCGGTGGATGTGACCGGTACGTCCCCGCTGCTGCTGCAACGCCAAGATGTATCGGTCGAGTGAGGCAGTTTGCCAAGCGACATTTGATGCCCTTGCCGTGTACACTCTAACACTATACCTTTGTTCGGCTTGCGGATAACAATTTGCAACAAAAGTATATACAGACATCTGTCATGTAAGTAACACAATGACTTTATATGTCTTTTCCTGCAGGTTTCATACATACGAATCATCATGAACAAGCTTATCTGTTTTTACCCACAAGAAAGCGAAGTGAAACTTTACCCAAGGTCCTACCACTCCATCAGTGTGTTTGGTGATAGGTGGGTTCTTGGAATTCCGGAAGAGCAGTTTAAAAGTGCTATCAATTCCTACCCTACAACGCACAGTCAACCATATTGACAAAGATTATGTTTGACAGTTCACATCTATGATAGAGCGAGCTAAAAGGTTAATTTCTTTTCACGACTTCGCTGCACTTTCCGCTCTGCGTGAAAATGAACAGACACAGATGATGGAGACTTTGCTCGTCTGGTGGGAGGCAATGATAATCATTTTGAAAGGAAGTGCGTTTGCCTTTCAATTTGCTGTGTCTGTAGAAGTCAGATATTTTCCTAGGTAAGCTTCTCATCGCGAGTTAAAGCACCAGTGGAAGCAATGCAAGACCATTTCTATTTTACTGAAAGCCATCTATGGATGTGTACTTTTGAATAAGGTTTCTCCAGTCCTACCATTCCCCCATCAAAAGTGCCAGCATGCCTGGGATCGGCAGACAATACTCCGTATTCAGTTGGGAATTACAGAATGATAGGGCTTTTCCTGAACCCGCATCGTGGTTTTCAGTCGAATGTGCCAAGGGATGACATTCAACTTAACCAATTGTCTCATTGTTAAGCCTTTCTTAAAGTAAACCCCTAAGCTAAAGTTTACATGGAGACATCAAAGCACATATTCTATGGCTGACAATGAAACGCAAGATCCAATTAACGTCATCTGCCCGCCTTGTTGTCTTCCTCATTTGGAAAGATGACGAGTCCTTTCTGGTGTTGAATCCCTGCTTTATTCCTTGGGGTTTAATTAATCTAAAGTAGTAGTTCCGCTGCGTTCATTCAGGCCTTGGGAGACTTAAAAGATGTGGTTACTCGGGACAGAAAAAAAAATCCACTCCTTTTTGTATTCTTGCCAGCCTTATCTTTTGATGATCTTTTTGGAGATTATCGTAATCTCCGAAAGGTGGAAACAACAAGTGCGTGATGTTCCAGCCACGTGATACATTTCAACGATATTGCAATGCGGAATATTTAGGTCACTCCTCCCTCAACTGCCCTGTATTGGAGAGCTGGCTTAAAATTCTGACGATGGATTACCGAAAGAAGGGTTACGGACCTTTTAATCCCAGTAGGAATAAACTGGGCGATCATCTCTGTCATCCAAGAATTGGGGATGACGTTCTGTACATATTTTGATCCACATTCAAACCCTGACCCACACCCTGGATATCTGATCACGACGTCATTAAAGTTTTATATCTCCCACGCTAGTGTTCATTTGGTTAGGCGGATTTCTTCCTTAATTGCATAGCACCACTTTATACAGGGAATCTTCCGCACAAGTATTTAATTTTCATCGATCGCTCTCAACACAGCAGGCTGAAAGGTCTAGAGTTGACATACTTTTGGCATCAAACAGCAGGAAAGGAACTTAAAATACAAAGAAAGATCGATCTGTTAAAGACAGAAGTTTCAGATCAGGCGAGTATCCAGATAGAAAAATGGGGGCAATAGTTCCTAGTAGTGTACTAGTGAGTGATAGCAGTGGCTAGATGGCTAGGAACGTTAACATATTCCATACACAAAGTCTATATGGTTGGTTAATTAATCATTGGAGAGTTGTGAATATGGCTGGTTGACCTTCAAACACAGTAGGGACGGAAATATTCATCAATCTTGTCGGCAGTGTTAGACTGGCTCGCTGGATGGGCGTTTTTAGACGGAGGGATTAGCTCACTTTTCAGTCTATTTGTGATCTACCCTGGCGTCCCGTACAGTTTCTATAGTCTCAGAATTCGAATGTAGATCAGTTCGAAGCGGCCGTGCTTTTAGCTGACTGAGAGAGCAACTACGATTGGCAAGGGTGAGATGTAACATGGACCAGTGCATGAACAAATGACAAATTGTCGTCAAACTGATAACATTTATGATAACCGTCTGGATGGCGCGACTGAACAGATGACGGGGATTCCAGCCGAATGTCACCTCAATATCACATGCCACTGAGGTTCTTAAATATCCTTGATTATGAAACAACAGTAGCGTTCTGTCGCGTCTTATGCCACTCTATGATGGTAGCCCTCTTCTGAACTCCTAAATGTTTCTTAGTGTACTCACTAATAATAAATGGCAAAGCACAGGCCATCCACTTCAAAATCAAGCAGACCTGCCACACCTTATCAGTTCCTTCGGAAGTGATAAAAGGATAGGCGGTCACCACGAGACAACGTATTTACGCATTCAGCGTTTACATTGCTTTATGGGCGTTGTTCCTGGAACTGGCGTTGGTAACACATTCCGTCAGGCACAATTGTGGGCAGCTGTTGCGGCCCTACCCTCCGTTAAACCCCTATTTGTATGGATGAACAAGGAGACACATGTTTCCTCTAAGAATAGCCGAGTAGGCAGTAGCCGATGGGCAATTCCGCCGACAGAAGTACAACTTGCCTCTTCGTTTATCCGTTGACATATTTCACGGACGCTGTCGGAATCAAACATCAGAGTTTCAGTTATCAGCACCAGCCATTCTTCCTTTATTCATGTTCTTCTTCCGGACTGACGGAAATGTCCCAGTACCACTAATCCGTCGTGAATCCAGGACAGCAATGTGTTCCTCTGATAGCGAGGTACTTCAATCACGTCAAGTCTATGAAATATTCAACAGTCTTTTCTGTAGGTCTTTTATGTCTCTAAACGCGGAGCTCGACACAAAGGTCTGCGGTGGAAGAACGTGATCCTTCACTCACCTCTTATTCTTAATGAGCTTATAGACAAATATATGCTGCCATGTGATATAAAATCAATAATACAAAAGCCAGCCTCTTATTTTGATGTTACAGATATTGAACAACAATAAAACACTGGTATTAGCGTAATGATTTTTCTTAAGCTGTCGACGGAAATGACTTGCCTAGTGTGGATAAAAGTCATTAATTCTCAGAAGCAAAATGTTCCAGACTAAGTAATTTTCTTCAACAGTTAAACTAGACTGCAATATCTTATTTCTATATTTCACCTGAAACCTCCAACGTTTATTTTGCAGTGAAAAGTAGCCCTCCGTACCTCACCATACCACGCATAATACAAGAATATACGATACTAAAGCTCCAAACCGCCAGTGGAAAATGGTACTACATAAAACGAGAACTTCAATAGGATCGTAACAAGGTTAATGTTAGACAGCTACGTGTTATGAGTTGAAACAAGCAACAGGGGTAGTGGATATGGAAAAGACAGGAAAATTCAATGTAAGATAAGCCGACGTCCGAAAAAAATTGTAAAAATCTCTTAGCATGCAACGTTTTGGCAGGTTAAGAATTTCAACATGGCACCGAGGGACTTTCACAAACTCATGACGCATTTCCCTGTCGGTAATCGATGGCGAGAAACACGAACCCCCATGGTAGTTCCAGCAATGTATGTGTAGATTATTCTTACCCCGCTGCAAACAAGAAAAGTCCCTGCGGCGCAGATATTTCTCGGATATAAGTCCACGGGGATGAAACAGTATCCCGCGTGGTAATGGCAATGGCAGCGTGACGGTGATTGATACGGGAAGTTCTGGCGCAGCAGTACGGCAGCAACCACCACCTGTTTACTGTTGACACATCTAAGCAATTTACTGAAGGTCACTTTCGCTAACAGTGATAGCCTAAGCTGGTAAGAAAGCACAGAATGGTTTACATGGCTATAACTTCAACATCAGTTGACACGCCTTCGATTCCGAACTCTTCAACTTCAATTTTTAAATCGTACTCCGTTCGCGTTTTATACTCTGGCATTGCGAATCGGCTTTGGTGCATCCGTCAAAGACTGAAAGCAATACAGATGAGAAAATGGACATAATGCCATCTTGCTACCCACATGTCCATGATGCGCCCAATGCATCAGCAATTCAAGTGGTGGAGACCATGTACACTCCTAGTGATTCTCCCAGTGAGTACAGCTGGGTGTCTGCAAGCATCGTTATCGGGGGATACCACGACCAAATCTTTCATGGTAATCCATACCGTAACCCTTTAGCAGACACCATTATCATCGGCGATTTGTTGCACGCTAACACACATCGACAGTGACATATGCTGCGAACCATCCTACGCAAGTCGCTCCAAGCCATTTAGCTGTTAAAATCAATAAAGCAGACGTTCAACAGCCAAGGTTGCCAAAGGTTACTCGCTCTTTATCCAGCCACTTGGCGATATTTAATTGCCGGAAGAAATACAGTCAGAGTAATGGTTTCAGCCCATGCACGTATTAAGCACTTAATCACATAGTTAAGCATCGACTGTCAACTCAATAATGATAGAAACAATGTTCCAAGATTAGCTATCAAATGAAGTTGCATGCATCTGTTAACCTGAAGGACAACATTTACAAGCAAATACATAAAATTTGCCTTCACGTGGTCTAGCTACTGCTCTACTTATTCCTACTCCAACATATTGATATATATATACTGTGACCAGCCCATTCGGTTCTGTCCTGCAACTTTGCTACATAATGTAAACGAACACCACAGGTGTCTGCTACACCACCATGGTGACAATAGTTTGGTCCAGGTCATTGACTTTATTTGCTTGGGAAGAACAAACGGAGTAAAACCGAAATATTTAATGTCCGTAAAGGTAAACATGATAATCGCTGTGGTATCTGAAGGTTCAACTTGATAATTTTCCAGTGCAAAGGGTTTAATTGCTCTATGATATGATACCATAATAAGCACTACCTTGTAAAAATGCGATGTGCGCTATTCAACCGTGAACACTGGCCAGTGGTGACATGTTATCGAGCTGTCGTCATGTTAGAGTAAGGACACACGGGAAACAGGGAAGCATAAGCATTCCCTTTGCGCTGCTATATCGACAAACGGTGGTCGTTGTAAGATTACTGTCACGTCTGTGGCGTGTCATCTGTTGTGACATTCTGCAGCTTGATCCCGACTCTAGCTAGCTTGGTATATTTGCTGTGCACTGGTAGGTTCTATTCCCATCCGTCCTGCGAACATTCATGGTCGAGATGTCTAGATGTGATGGCCAATTAGAGATGATGTTACTGACACTATTATGCCAGCTAGGAGGACTAGAATGAGTAATACACTGATAAGAAGTACGCGCGCATGGTTCGTATTCAATACGAAGCAGCACCACCTGAGCAATGATAACGATGTTCATCACCAATCGGAGTCAATAATGGTAGCAGAAGGCAATCGATGGACAACATCAGGCAGAGTCTCAAAAGACATCCTCAAGTGCCTGTCAAATAGCCATCCTATCATCTCACTACAAACTAGCACATGCCTGACTCGTTTGAAGCAAAATGATTACAGCTTTGAGCAAATACTGTACGAAGTGCGTTAAGTAAAACTCTATGTGTTTTCGTCTGTAAAAGTGCGTAGACCCGGCCCCTTTATCTAAAAAAAAAGTGGAATGCTAGCAAGATAACCTTGGTAAAGTTATGTCGGAAAGCCAAAGTCCGCCCGTCTGGGCTGCCAATGAGAAATACAAGACAAATGGTTCCTTTTACTCTGAATTGTCGGAAGATCTTCCGCCACGGATTTGAGGATCATGGCACCAACTTGCCTTTCAGCACACCGGATTTAGGATTACTTTACTGGCAGCTAGATGCCGACCAGACAGACACATTTCCTGCACATATGGATAGTTAGACCTTCAACATCACCTCCTTCGAGTCAAAACAAATACGGAAATGTATGGAGCCATTAGGGTAAAGTACATTGTTCAATGCACAATCGTCATCAACGTCCATAGAGTCCTGTAGTTACCGATCCGTGAGATGACTTTCGTCTGAGTTGATCATACTTCCCCATACGACATTCAAGACTGCCTTCATCATTCAATGAAAATCGCCCGGCTGGACGATTCTTGCAGTAGTCCACATTGATGCCCAACAGCTCAACTCATCATATCTGCCAGACCTGACTTTTGTCAGTTGTTGGGAACACCTCTGTAAGGTCTAAGAGCCCAATGAATGGATCCATTTCTAATACACGTTGGATAAAGAGTTTGATACACCTGTCGATGGCAAGTTTTTTGTTAGTCTCTCGAAAGCAAAGCGACTTTTACATACTACTTTATCCAATACACGTCACGGCGCCTTACAGTTTCTGCTACTCAATGGACAAAGTCAACTCTAGCGTGATCAACTTATCTTGAAACGTTTTAGGACTTAGTGCAGCTTATCTAAACTTATCGCATAAAGCAGAAAACAGACTTGCTGTCACGAGTAAGAACAACTCTAGAAACTCATACTTCTACAGACAATTTGTTTTGGATCACATGATCGGTAATTTAGTTACAATTACTACAATGCTGTTACAGATTCAAAACTTTACATAAGAATGCCACATGTTAAAAATCAATGTTGCTAGCTAAAACCGATATTTTGTCCCCACGGAGGCGGTAATACAGGGCTGCGTGTTCGCTAATTGAATCGGTGTACATTCCGACACTGGAGAGCGCGCCATCAATAATGAATTATGGAGACTGTCAAGCACTGGGCACGGAAAACAGGATTTCAGCGGACAAACAGTGATTTCCGTGACCCGGCTAACCGTTACTGGCATAGTCCAATCCACTTGATTAATGCATCAAAAGAATTGTTATGACACAGTACTTATAATAATTTACAAATAGCTTGTTGATGTGTAGCTATCTTGTTTACCTCCATCTGTTCTCTGGTACCTTTTCTTATTCTGATGCCGTGCCAAAACGGATGAGATAGACTCGAGTCAATGCATATCACCATCTATCATAGTCAAGTTTACGGCATGCGCTTAGATAAACCTAGCCGCACAATATTGCCACATTTATCGACTGTATTTCCACTCCATTTCATAACATTGAGTTATAGACAATTACCCACATTAAGAACTGTTGAAACAACGATGCGGTCTGAAGTTTTATCAAAAGATCCAACGCGGCAACGAGACAATATGAGCCAGCAGCCTTGCCAAGCATTGACATATGTGCTCAATGCCACTAAACAGCTAATAGATAGGTCAAGATATAATCTGTCTAGCAGTAGCAGTCTCTACTACACAAAAGTCCAAAGGAAGATACCTCACCTTTTAATCCCGACTTTCGGATTCACGGCGCAAGTAACGACGAGCCTCTTCGGGACAAGGAACATTTTTAGTGGCCATTTTATCAGGAGGCGCTGAGAGGACCACCCCTCCCGTCCTGCCGCTTTAGCGCTTGGAATTATTTATCCTATGAATAAAACATCCATCAGCTTCCGCCCATACGATCCTCTTGCCCGTCGGATCCTATTCCTTCCCTATCTATAATTCATGCACCATATTTTGCCCCCAACCCTGATGTAGTCAGTCAAACAATAATACGCGCAAATAACGCGTCTCAGTAACGCAATACAGACAGGAATTAAGTGTGGAGTGCCCTAAACTAATTGAGATTTTCTCAATCCGTATCTTCAAAACATCCTGAAACAGAATGGAATCTCCCCAGCCGGTATCTTATCATTAGGAACTCAACAATAATTAGAACAGATCGGACCAAGGCGGTGAAATGAGGCTCAATAAGGAGGAAGATCTGTTGAAATGTAGGAGATAAGTCTTCCTTAAACCGGTAATTCCCTTCGGCAGAGATCAATCGAGTATAGTCTCTACATAGAGTGCTGTCACATTGATCACCCCAGTTTCAGAAACATGTGATAGTGTACTCCGGTGGCAGAATTAGGTTGACTTAAACTCAAAGCTACCTCGGCTCACTGACTTCTCAATCCCTGAAGAGACTCTAAGTGCTTGCGAAAGACTCCCATATCCTGCCATGTCACAAAAACGTAATAACCATCATTGTCCTGTCACCGTATACATAACAGAATAACTATCGGAACCGAAAACTTATAACCGCTCAGCCATTGTTTGAGCAAGGAGTGAGTAAGCCTGCCCACGCTATTCTCTAGGAACGTGTATCCACAAAATGGGAAATTCACACACAAACTGGATTTAACTGTCCCCCAAGGAAATATGTTGCTTGTTGTGAATTTGTGGGGACACTGGCCCCATGTGCTGTATGGCCCGTTTTATGCCTGATAATGCAAGGATACCATTGACATATTGTGTTCTTAAACATACATTGTACGATACTGTACATGTGTGTTTGGACCGGAGCATTGCTACTGCTTTACAACTTTTGCACTTATCATATATTGGCCTATCTACTCACATGAGAAAGCGTATGAAAAGCACCAGATATGTACAATTTATCCACTCCTTATTCACAAGACTTTTCCCCCTTTGGTACTAACGGACGTGTCATATTAGACAACAGATTACCGTCCCATCTCAGATGATCTATATAAAAATCCGGGAGCTGTCCATTAAACATATAACATGTACAGTTGGCGTAGCCAAAGGAAAAGCAATGGCTGTGATGATAAGAAACGTGGTAGTCAATACACCGAACTAAATTTTTCATTGTCAATATAATATATGAATCCTGGGTGTCACTTATGCCGGGCCACACGTATTTCATAAGATAATACGTTTATGCAGCATCGATCAATGGATGGCTCCTTGATGACTGTGCCTCAGCCAGATTGCCCAAACATCTTGCGATGCTGATGCGATTAAAGGAATCATATGGTGGATATGATATTCATTTCGTGCGAATTTATCGAAATTACGATAGCAATAAATCAGTATTAGATAGCGTCTGTTATAGCATCCATCAGGGTCCTAGAACGTCAGGAGGGGATCTGAAGTGGAACCTCAAGTTTAGATCAATATCGGCGGAGTGAACTTTTTTCTGTAGGCTATGGCATGTTCCAGGTTATGCATTTGAATAGATATAATCAATGACGAGGTTCTAGCTGGCTGAACAGTTTAAGTAAGTCTACCTGTTACACATATTGACACAACATGGTTAGCTGCAGATTCGGTAGTGTGAACTGCAGTGCCTTGCAATTAGCTACACTGTTATGGTTGACCCCAGCGTCACTGATGGAATCACCGAACATATTAACAGATTTATACACCATTTGGTACAATTGAATGGAGATGTTTATTTAATGCATATGGGACATAGGCACAAGTGACTGTGTCGGCGTTGGTCAAATTTGTCTCTGATTCGGTTGAAAAAAAAGAACAGAAAATACTTCTGTGACCATTTGTACAGATCCATGTAACTGTTTAATCTTGACTTGCCAGGTTTGGTCAAGACATGTGGATTATACCAGGGGACATTGGCTACTGGCTAAGGGAGTTTGGCAAGGACTCGAGTTCACACATCATTCTTGGTTATCGAGTGGCTGTCATACATGTCACCGTCCTTCCTCTAGCGCCGCTTCGATTTATCAATAAAGCTTCGTGATAGGGTCAACCTAGGTTACCGAACTCTTGAACTTCGTTCAAACTTAGGATTCTACACGACAGCCGTGTCCTCAAAGGCACCGCATGAAAAGTCAGAATGCAATATCTTTGCTCCAAATACATGTGAGAAATGTATGTGATGTATGTGAAATAACAGATTAAAAGCGAAGGTAAAAATCACTGAACTCATATACACCAACAATAGCAATGAGCAGTGTTTGAAATTGATCTAGAAATGTCCTCATTTGAGTCAGAAATATGCAAACCGATCAAGAGGATGTAAGGATGCCCCAATACACGGACAGGAATGCTATGACGAAAGATGCTTGCCCTTCGTATGCAGCTGTCAGACAGGGGAACTGAACCACAGTGGCTCATGGAGACTGCATCTGTCTATCGACGTGCAGGTTAATAGAATCAAGAAGCGTGAAAAAAAGGTTGTCAATGAGAAAACTTTAGATTTATAGGAAACAGGAATGCATTGCCAGGGATCGCCTGGCGCATTTCATTCTCTATAAAGCAGAGCTGATATATTTCAATATTTCTCTATAGCTGAAAGTTTCTTGAGCGTGTGCATCTATCTCACCCTTTTTATGATCTTCAGCACTGAATTATGTCTTCCAACGATTTAGCATTCTGCAGGAAGTAACGGAAGCCAGAGCACTTCTTTACACTTGTCGCGGTAAGTCGCACGTATTTGTCTGAATGCCAACATCAAAGCAAGATAAAAGAGGTTCTTATTTCCAGAATGCCCGCCGTAGATAAGGCTTAGGGAATCGCTTCATCGTGGGACATCAGCCCAAGGGCGCATCTTGGGACGGCAATGGGTGATAAATACATGTCCATTCACTTCTGGTTTACCAATCAGATCTTCTGGACAGAAACTTTTGTCCTAATAATCATCAACTTGGTAATAAATGACAACGGAAAGAGGAAGAGACCAGAAAATTAATGATGTGCCATCGGCAGGCAAGAGTAACTTGATGAAGGGTCGAAATCGTGTGACTGAAGATGCAACTCGATAAAATCACTACACTCTAGCAAATGTTCTTGGTAACACAATAGATCACAATAGGCAGGGAATCATCACGAGAATGTCCATTGTCATGGCCATACAAGCCAACATCACCACTATACTCTGTTCACAGAAACAGGAAGCTCAGAGAGATTCAGAACAGGATGCATGCAGTTTTGGTCGCTTTCAATCAAACACGTTCAAGCAATGCACAGACATGACGCTTCCAAGTTACAAACAAGACACTGAAATTCATCATGTAATTCCTCATCGTACATTCTACTGGCCGCAAACTCAATTTCACAAGTGTGCTTCCGATCGCGATTGGCACAAACTGACCCTTACCCAATACAGCAGCATCATTCTGTGGACACACCTTGTCTTTCCGCTTTGTATCTTGAACATATGAGATGTAAAATGGGGTGAAAAGGCCACGGAATGCATTTCTGCTCGTATCACAAAACTAACACCGCATGAAAATAGCCTGTGTGAAGCGGTTTGACGTTACGTTATAGGCGGCCAGGGCGAGCTTTCCATATCTCGTTGTCGGCATTCTTGCATCTGGCTGAAGATTGACAAATTCAGGCAATTTGTTGTGTCATGATTTACAGTTCAGGCAGGAATACAATATCTTGTCCTGAACGAAGGAACTATCATGTTATGATCTGTCCTATCTTCGATATAATTCACTCTTTATTGCTGCTAAGGTTTTCATGCTATCAACCAACCCAATGGTGCAACCTACCAGCCAAACAGCCAACGAGCTACGCAGGCAGGCAAATTACCCAGGAAATATCAGGTGATCGTGTTGAAGGCAACTACGTGACCCGTGAATCGGGTATGCTCATGATTGCGATGTTCTTAATCAACAAGCTGTGCTGGGTGTGAAGAGAATTTCACCGATGATCCTCCCGGATACCCACTTCAAGGATACTGCATCAGGAAGTCATATATCAATTTGAAAGAAGTATTAATGGTGCTGAATATAAGAATAAACTCGACGAAACTCTTGACGGGTCTCGATTTCAGTTACAACAGATACTATTTCTGGCCCAAGAGTACTCTCCAAGCAGAGGTTGATGGGGGGAGATTGTGGAGAGTAGTCTAACTTTGCAATTACTTTGAAATTGCAGTCTCAATGACAATGTAAGACTACACTGGTGTTGTTAATCCCAATAAAAAAAGATACTATAGCATCTAACAATTACGAAAGCATCTTTGTCCAAAGATGTTCTGAAGCCGACTCACAATAACCTCCGTCAGACATACTAGTATAAACAGGGGCAAATTTCACAGTATTCAACAATAATGCTATAATAGCTCCCTGAGCAGCAACTTTAATGTGTTTCGGATGAACTATCTGCAAGACAAATTCAGTGTCTCGACAGGAATTTATCCGTCAATATCACTCATGACTGTCTGTTATTAAACATCTGACACATAGCATCAGAAATTTATATCTCAATATCGTCTCAGTTCAACAAACGGTTGATAGTATCATTTATTTATGGCTCGCAGTGAAGAGCAGAATCCGCGGCCGATTTCACGTTGGCATACATCGGTGAATTTATTTGCCAATTCTATCTAAAGATGTGTCGTGCCAGAACACTAGACTCTAATGGTATCTTAATATCTTGTGAACTGACTGATGTGATGTACCACCATGGGAATTGTCTTTATATATCCATTATGGTTATTGTCTTCAATTGCCCAATTCTTTTTCTGCCGTCTGGGTTTCAATGACATTCTGGCCATCTGAATATGTAACGACAGCATCATAAAGTGCAAGGTAAAGCATGCATACAAGTATTCAGAAGATACACAACACTAGCACTGCTCACGGTGATAGTGGACAACATCATGATTGCTTGATACCTGCAAAGATTCCATAAAAACTATTCATAACTTCTTTGTTAAAGTCTAGCGTTTATGAAAGCTCGCCATGTACGATGAAATGACATTGCCGACATCCCCAGAGGAATTGAATAGTATATTGAAAGAAGGAAGGAAGGTTGGTTTATGTCAGACATGCTCAGCTGAACAAATCACTTCTAAAATCCGAGTGAGGCTCTAGAAATAAGATGCTAGCCGGAGGCGTGAAATACGGGAAAGCAGCAACTGCAAGAAGGGTACCACAGCAATTAAAGCCTTCAAGATTGTCAATCTGAATCGGACCAGGGAACCCACGCGACTACCATTTTACTGCACGATAATTGCTTCAAGGTGTGATCTAGATAAGATGTAATTTTCTTTGTACTATTTGCTAGAATCCACACAAGTGATAAAACCACTGTACAAAATACCCCCACAAGCACTGTGGGGTCAAGATTTGTCTATCTAAATCGGCAGTAACATGACCATTCCAGGTAACTTGCGTCACGTGAAAACCAATAAAACGGATCCTCCAACCAGCTCATCTAGCTACACTGTATCAGCTCCATCCGTGCAAGCACGGTCCCCGAAGTCTGGGTTTCCAAGGAGCTAAACAGAGGATGTAGACCTTACCATTTCCCTGAGCTGGCTGGATTCTCTCACGTTTTTACTGCAAGTAGACTAGACCTGGAAAACCATGTCAAAGAATTGATGCAAAGCGAGTATGCAAGGAGGTTCAATTCTATAAGCGGATACTGGCTGGCAAGCGACGGTTGATATTCCCTCAAAAGAGACCGTATCCTGATGGGGCCGAGGCAGGCCACGGCCAGTGTAACTTGAGAAGATGCAAAACAATGACAAAATAAACTTAATCCTTCCTTAGAATTTCATAAGACAAAGCGAGCCCAAATCATAAAAACAAGACATCCTAGTTCTAGTTGTAACTCTGTTCTAGGATACGAAACACCTGAACATGATCTCATCAGATAGCGCTGAACAGTCTGCAAACATGGCGGGTCGAGAACTCATTATCAGCCCCAAGCGTGACCTAGAAAGATGGAAACTGGCAACATGGCCGCCGTATGTACCACCTTGTGACAAAATCTCCCAAACCCACGGGTAGATTATGTGTGACAAAAGGGCTGAATCAATGAGAGAGCAGCGCACCAACAGGCACACATTCTCGAGGCCATGAGAGTGGCATGACTTCACAAAGTGTCGGCCACCTTCTCGTACTATGTACTCATTTCTCGTGCTGGTAACACCCGCCATCAAAAGTTAAACCTAAAAGAAGAAAATTGGCAACGCAACCGGTTTAGCTGCCACCTACAGTAGCTATAGCTCAAAAGTCTCGCAAACGCATTGTTGGGGTTAATGAACAAGATAATCAGAGTAGATCCCATAAAATAAAACAAAATGGCAGTCACCACAACACATGACCAGCAGGGAAGACGGGCGACGTCCGACTGATTGACGCATGCGCATGCGCCTGGAAGTCCTGATGACGGACGCGGGAAAATGAGATAAAAACTTTTACAACATTTCAAAGTTTTCTTTGCGCTTTTTGTTGTTACAAAATTCTGGCCGTAATTGAGTGGATAGCGCTGACCAGACTTGAAATCTGTTGATTAAATTAGAAGATCTAACCCTTTTCCATCTTTGAGCTGCCAGCCGGCACCCCCTTTGTAAAGTCGTCTGAGCTACTCTACAAGCAGAGGTTGAAGGGGAGATCTTCTTCTAGAATATAATGGCTGTCAGAAAACGTAGCACTCTAAAAAAAGGTATTAAACGATCCCCCTCGTCAACCCCTGCTTTAAGAGTTGTCTGAAGCGGCATGGGGATTCAGGATAAGCCCAGAGGATAAAGGCGAGCACTTTCAATTGGTTACATGTATGTGAGTGTCTCATTTGTTTACCTGACCATTTGTCTATTGTTTCCCAGTGGGTTGGAGAATATGCTCATTAGGCCATAGCACGTATTAAATTTTATGGATGACATTCTCCGCAGACTCCAAAATTAATGAGATAGGGCGAAAAAAACAAGGCGGGCTTTATTATAGATTCCTATATTTTAAAATTTTGAGATCATAAGTCTTGTTAAACAAGAATTGAGGCGACGAAATATGATATCATGACCAACAGGTCTTTTATTCCTGTATTCAACCAATGAGATGTCATATATAATATAAAACCTCCTTAATTTAATGTAAACATGTCCTTGTAGATGTGTATACATCTCAATAGACTAACTACAACAAAAGCAGAAAAGAGCTTGTTGTACCATCATCTGAAGCAACTACACTGGGAATTCATATCAATGAAACACCTTGTGTATACAGCTTGATTGACTAGACCCCCCCCCCCCCATTATTTATATAATGTCCTTGCTAGAACATTTGCAGAAAACAGCTTGTCATTATACCATCATGGGCAGGAACTACACTGGATATTCATATGCAATGAAACACCTTAGACTGTCAACATTAAACTGTTCTTGAAGATGTGTATACAGCTCAATTAACTAGAACAAACCCAGAAAACAGCTTGTCATACCATCATGGGCAGGAACTACACTGGGTATTCATATGCAATGAAACACCTTAGACTGTCAACGTTTACGACAAATTTGCCAATTTTTGGCATGTTGACCACCGTCGGAGGGCAATGAAATTTCTTGTTTTTTATTTCGAAATCAGGCAAAAATTAATGAGCGCGCTGATGTCATCCATAAAAATTACTTGCTGTGGCCTTAGTTTTAGAATATGATCATTTAATTTGTACTATTGTTTCAGATAAGTGTATTGAAAGAGTTAAAATAAGCATCAACAAACTTAAGACTTTAAATACCATTTGGCAATCAATCCCCTAAGAGGCATTTTACCAGCAGTGATAATTCTGACTTCTCTAACTCATTCTAAATTCTGAAATCAAGCCCATTAAAAGTTTCGCAGTTCATCTGTAAATTGTCAGTGGTGTCATGCCATAGTTTGATAAGCAAAGGTCTTGTTGTATGCTGATCATTGCTGTCACAATTCCACATTTTCTTGTAGTGGCAACAGCTGAATCTTGAGATAAGGATATAACATTGCATTATTGGCAGTTGACTACAATTTGAATATTTCCAAAGTTTTAAGATATCTCGCAGTAAGTAGTTCATATACTAGGTGATAGTCAACTTGAAGGCTTATACACTCAAAAAAGGTTACCTACATCATCGACTTAGGTACAGTAGACGATTACAGCATATCTTTTTTTTTAGCTATTCTCAGTCTTAGCGGATGCATGGATGATCTGCAGACATCAGATGTTCCTTGTGGATGTTCTTAACAGCTCACAGTGTTGGCATTGGATGTGTTAGGGAAGTCCCTAAGCTAAGGTAAATTTAGCCAGTACCATTAGCACCATCGTTTTATACAGTAGAGACTGTGGCTTTCAGAGCTTTAAACTGAGTCACCAAAATTAATGGCCACTTTTAAACTCTGCGTTTCTGTGCCCTGTTCCACCAAGCCTGTTATTATCTTCGCCGAGTACTATAGTACTCGGGGAAGATTATTGTTTTTGGTTGAGCCAGCTGTTTGGTGGGTCTGTATGTATGTCAAGAGCATAACTCAAGAAACTTTTGATGAATCTTTATGATTTTTGGTAGGTGTGTAGTAGTTGTGCAAAGGAAGGCCAAGTTCAAAAATGGTTCACCTGGTGTTTTTCAACATTACTGCAATGGGCTTTTAATTTTTGTGTTTGTATGTTGGCAAAAAAAGTGACGGAAACCTTTATGGATCCTCATGATTTTTTGTAGGTGTGTAGATGTTGTGTAAACAGAGGTCAAGTTCAAAAATGGTTCCCCTGACATTTTCCTTCAGTACTGCAGCGGGCTTTGTGTGGATGTGAATTTGTATGTGGACAACATAACTCCAGAAGCTGTTTATGGTTCTGTATGATATTTAGTGGATGGGTAGGGTTTACAAAAAGGAAGGTCAAGTTCGATAATGGGCCTTCTAGCGGGTACCTAAGGTACTGCAGCGGAGCATCAACATTTTGGAGCATATTTTCTGAAAGTGCTATGGTTATGATTTTTGTGTGGTAGATAGCTCATACCACATGAATTAAGTTGTGTAAGTTCAGGCCCCCTAGCGTCTTGTTTGAAACTGCAGTGGATGTTTTTGTTTTGACCTTCGGACATGAATAACTTGAGAAGGGGTCGACAGATCGTCGTGAAGTTTGGTATGTAGAGAGCTCAGATGGTGCTTTTCACAATCAATGACTAATTATTCAAATCAGGAGCTAATCTGCATAATTAGTAAGGATAGTTCGTAAATCCACTACATTATATAATGGGGCGTGTTACAGTGTTCCCGAAACAGGTCAACAGAGGGCCTTGCCTCAAAGTATGAATAAACAGATGGGGCACATAAATAAACAGATGGGACAGTCTGCACTCCAAGCAGATGTGTGGGACCGGTTGGTTTTTATCGTGTTCAGTTTAGGCATTTTTTGTCCAACACACGGTCGGAGACATAACGAAAAGGGGACAAAATAGAAAGCCTGACAAAAACAACTAAAAACATGTCAAAAACCCGCCGGACCCACTCCTCTGCTCAGGGACTACACTGCACCAAAACTGCACCGCTGCTAGGTATTACCAAGCACCGTATGGAAAAGTCACATGTACTATGTCTTGCAAAATGTGTATGATATGGAATAAAGATTTATTCTATTCATATATATTGACTGTACCATTTAATTATAACTTTCAATTTTTTTGATGACCAGTTATAACGTTCAAACGGTATGGTGTATGATCAAGTTTGCAGGGCCGGGGTGATAAGCATGTAAATATTAATCACTCTCCATAATAAGCCTTTATATTTGGCGAAGATAATGTGTTCGTGGAACTCTAATTACTAGCTAGTATTGTGTGAAATTACAGTGAAACTTGTAGATGACTCCCTCCACTGCCTCCTAGATAAGTTCAAATGACGGTGGCCTACAATGTCTGCAAAACTTTTGGGTCGAAATGGATGGGCCCTATTAAAAAGGCCCGATGAATAGGACAGGTCTTTACTATGTGGTAGTTACGATCGTTTTATAGCAGCTATTTACTGCTGTCCTCAGGGAGGGCTTATAGTTACTTTGAAAACGTCAGAGTCACGGTAAGTGTGGTCATTAATCCCTCGGCCATATACAGAAACAGGCCTAGATACAGAGATTATTCTTGACACACTATATCATGTCATTGGTATCATAATCAACTGGACTGGATCATGTATGACTACTACATAGATATGTCACATACATATCTTTTATTCTATATGCACATTACTAGACCTTCTGCAAGATCAACATAGATCTGGCATATACGTTTCCATTATTCCCTGAAGCTAACTTAAGATTATACCACTCCTATTCCAGTATTCTCTTGACTGTTTACAGCACTGGTATGACACTTTCCAAGAGTCTCCAGGCCCAGTGTATGGGCACTTTGTTTTCTGCAGGTAAACATTAATCATTCAGAATACTACTGTACAATAAGCAGATATCAAGAAATAGAGGGCCCCTCTGAGACAAATATTCTTTATTGCCTACATGAAAGTATTGCAACATCAGAGTTCTCTATAGTCTATACCATGTTTCACATCATGTTTCTAGGACGACACACTAGCATACATGGCTAAGATGACAAAATGTTTTCATCAAGTTCTTTTATACCAGCAAAAGAAACAAAGTTTCCAATAAATCTTCTCTGATATAACGCCTAAAAAATTAACATCACAAATCTGATATACAAAACACACCATATTTACATATAAATCTTTACCTGTCTTCATATTCTAGTATCCATCATGATACTTCCATGACAATCGTCAATTATTTACAATAATTTTTCATTGATTTTACACACAATCCTGACATATAACAAAGGGTGATGAAAAAATATATACCACTAAATTTAGTTTCTCAAAATACTCCATATAGTGCAGCTTATATTCACAAGGAACTCACACAAAACAAAACAAATCAACACAACTATAATTACTCTGGTAGCAAAACAGAAAACAAGTAACTTCTTTAGAAAGACTCCATGAATCTCTTGTTTTTTCCTGGTCTGCAGTGGAAATTCATGACTGGGACTTAATGTACTGATCATCAGATTTTAATGTGAAAATAGGAACATTCATAATTTAACAGTCACCCATCTCCAGATGTCGCTGACACAGTTGGTACAGAAAACTGTAAATGTTTTAAGATCATTCATACATTGTAATCACCTACATTGTGAATGTTTTTAAAATCATCCATACATGTACATGATGTACTGTATGGAAAGAGAACATGGCCAAATATCATTGTTGAATGTGTAAAAGAAAACATTTATGAAAAAACTTACAAAACTTGACATTTTACAGAAAGCACACACAAGATACAATTTACGGTCTTCACACTCTTAAGTTCTTCTATTTGGACGGCAGTGATCCCATTCTTATCATTTTTTCTTGCCCCCTTTGGTGACGTTCCTCTCGGCCTTCCCCAGAGACACTTGTCTGGCATTGGAGCCAAAGGTGAGCGTACTGATGGTCTCAGACACATTCTTCTCATCTGGGCTCACCATCACAAACAGACAGGCCTGAAACACACAATCCACATGTCGGTTCATGTACTGTTTAATCTTTTCACTGTGGCATTTTGGCACAAAATCTGCATTGGTTAGAAGATAAGATAGCAGAGGGATGGTTCATATTCCCACAAGTTTGACGCTATCTGTACAGCTAACCTCCTGACTGACAAAGATGAGACTGAGAATTGAAGTACTGTAAAGTAATGATGGTTGCACCTGTGCAGATAACACTACATGTAAGTGTGCACAGGATGGAGAGATATCTGTTGAGTTGTAACATTATAGTGCGATGTTCTTTCTTATTCCTGTTGAACAAAATGTTGTCAGTCTTAGAGACTCAAAATGTGAATTGCGCATGTCTACAGTTTTATGTTCAACCATAACACGCTGATTTAGTGCACTTCTGAACAATTTCAATGTTACAGTACCATCTACTTTGTTTATTTCAATCTTGAGATATTTCTCTGGTACCTTGGGGATATATTAACACTTGGGATGAGAGCAACATAGCTTCACTAATCTTGTTTCTTCGGTTAAGTGGCTGGATGTAACAGTGTGATTAACAGGAGCACCTTATAAGGTCACATGGAGGGCAATCAATATCAATGGCAAAAACTACACCTGTGTAATTCTACTCTGTATAATTATGTATACATACATGGTCTCCTAGGTGTAAAATTGTTTTCACTAATGGGTAGCTTCCTTTCTCCTATTAAGAGACACTGTCTACCTGCTTCCTCCCAATTAGATGATACAAGCACATACATGTAGTGTTACCGGTTTCAGCTAATAAAGAAAAACTGGCTGACACAAAGTTACATCCTAATTCCTCTAAGAATAAAAGAAAATTACAACCAGGTAATTTCGCTTTCAATCAAATGAACCATAAAAATTGTTACACTGTGCATAAGGGAAACTGAATATCATTTTAATATCTTGCCTTAAGAGTATGAAAAACCAAGTTTAATTTAAACAATGTCATATGATTTAACAAAGGTAAACCCATGTCAGTTAAGGGAAAAGATTTTGACATTAAAGTCGAACGACCACATCTAAAAGACAACCATCGGCTCAAGACGAACGCTTTCGGTCGGGCCCGATTTTTTTCCCCATAGACACAAGCATTAAGCGATGTGTCCAAGACGACCACTTGTCTTCTGTGACCGCGACTACCCCCAATCCGGACCGTAAGCAACCAAAATGTTGCTGAAGACGACCGTGTCATTTTCAAGGGTGTGGCGACATCAATTTTAAATGTTCTATCAATCAAACTTGCTAGAAACGCTAAATACACCTTTTGGCCTGGTGTTCTCCTTAAGACTTAAAGGTGTCCATATCACGATCAGATAGAAAATTCTATTTAATGAGCAGATTTATCTTGCTCTACAGGCAAACTTTATTCGGAATCCCAAGATTTTGTGGCAAGATATTGTGACTGCCACGTTGATATACTTCCCACTTCTTCCATCTATTGACTAGATATTTATAGGTATAAAGCTAAGATAGGTAAGAAATAGTACTAGTCCTCCTCATAGATCAAGCTTAAATGACATGAATTATAGTTTTCAACTACTGGAAATGAAAGTTTGTTCAAGGTAGTAACTTTTACTCATTTAAACTTCATCTCACATGCATGCAGACAACAAGCCGTTGTGCTTTGTAAATGCACAACACGTTACCTTAAAGCACAAAATACCTACTGGTTCATGAAGATTAGTTGAGTTATTGCGCAGCGACTCCCTCTCTATGGATCTGCCTCATTGTAAACCCCAGCAAAACTGCCACAACTTTTCCAGGTAATCCCTATTAACTGCTACCACCTGAGACAGCAATGAGCGCACAGCACACACAAAGGATCCAACACCCCTGAACAGATTGATTGCCCTGCTTATTTCTCTTCCTTTGACACTGTCTTAAAGAACCCTTGCAGAACAACACCCTAGAGAACATAAAGGTGTCAAGTTTAAGATCTTTTATGCCTGGATACCTTGACTAATAGCATCAAGTGCAGGTGCAATCTGTGGATGGGTGAACGGCAACAGATCACCATTGATTTAAACGTGAGGTACATGTACTCCTAAGTTGCCTGCTGCCTTGCTGAATATTCTACATCAAGAATTTCACAATGTCAATCTGATGGACACTGAATTAAAATCGAAACGGTAAAACAGTCGAACCGCAGGTCACCGTAGAACGCTTTATTTTCTTTTTTACGGCGTTTGCCGCGGCACGATTTGACCCCGCTGCATGGGTGTAAACAACCGCCTGTCGGCAGCAAAAAAGACCTCGGACCTACATAATGTTTATATTTTTTCACATCTACAGGATCTGCCCAACACAACCATGTAGTTATTTCGTGCACAGCAAATTGTCAGCGAGCGCTGTGGCTTTCGAAACATTGACCATTTTTTGGTCAGTATATTTGTGCGTGTATCATTGACGGTTCACCTGGAACCAACTAGATATTTACATCACCTGATAGCCCATTTCCTCACCTTTAAATTGATACCAAAGTTCCTTGGATAATTTTATGGGAACCGGTTTTGCCCCCAAAAAAACTAACAAGAGGTCAATTTGTAGGGCGTCTTATTCTGAAGAAGAAGACAAACACAATGTCCTTTTACCATGCTTTACAGAACTCAAAACTTACCTAATGGCATTGGTCAACTTGCATATGAATCTCACTTTTCCTGGCTTCAAGATGATATTGGTCTTATTTGGAAATGTGTCAGAATATTAATTTTAGACGGCAAAACTTGAGCCGTAATTTTCATCAACGTTCCCAACACCGGCTGAAAGTTGCAACATTGCACCTGACCTCGCCTGACCCCCGCGGCAGGAAAATGGAACGTACTGGCTGGGTTCGGTCGCTCGAACGCAGCAGTTCGAAGTGATTGACTTCAAATTTGACTATTTTGTAAATATCAGGTACCTTGTACTAAAACCTCTGTCTGTCTGTACTTGACTGTTATCATGTCAATTATCATATTGCATGTGGTAGCCGCGTTCATACAGCTTCTAATACAAAAAAATGGGCTTTGTTATGCCACGCGAAATGTATCGAAATGTATCCAAAGCGCAGGAGTGCACGCATCGGTAGCTAGAACTAGGCAGAAATTTCACCACCGCAAAGTAGACATTGTCGCCGTTTTTTCGGGGGCAAAACCGGTTCCCCTAAAATTATCCTGGGGACTTCGGTATCAATTTAAAGATGAGGAAATGGGCTATCACGCGATGTAAATATCTAGTTGGTTCCAGGTGAACTGTAAATAAGACAAACACAAATAAACTGACCAAATATTCTTAATGTTTCGAAGGCCACAGCGTTCGCTGTCTTTTTACAATGCACGAAATATCTACATGGTTATACTAGGCAAGTCCTGTAGATGTGAAAAAGTGTAAACATTATATAGGTCTGAGGTCTTTTTGTTGCACCACAGGTAGTTGTTCACACCCATGCAACAGGGTCCAACCCGGGTCCGGCCGTGACCCGGAAAAAGCCGTCTTAGAGAAGGCTGCGCAGAACCGATGCGCATAGAGCTCTGCGGTTCGACTGAAAAGGGCAAGGGTTTCAGTAGCAGGGGTTGCTAGCTCTTCCCCCTGAACGTGCTTGAGGCAGCTCCTTGAACACAGGACCCCTATTTCATGTCCCTTCCAAAGGAATGGGTGCAGCCACAACCGAGATGCCCTTCCCAGGATTGAACCGGGGTGTCCCAGTAAGGTGTCCCAGTAAGCAAATAATTGGAACCAGGAACTCAAATTTGAGTCTGCTACCAGTGGATCTATATGGGGACATCCGTAAACAATACACTTGCAAAATGACGTTAAAACTATATTTTTTATGTTAATGCAGAGTGATTGAATAATGAAGTAGCCATAAGTGCAGGAGATGGCATACAAATAACCCTATAGATATCAGTGTCATTACGATCTCTTCTACGGTGTAGATATGAATTTCTAATCCTGTAATCCTGAGGTTATCATCAAATAGAGAAATGTACAGCATGCAATATGATATCAAATGCCCTATCTAACATCAACATCAATTATAATAAACATATAATCACATAAAAGTAGGAAGTTAAATGAAAATTAATGCATACATGAGTGCAGTGTTTGTGATTTCTAACGTGAGTATGAAAATCATTAGAGATGAAAAATAATCTTGTGGTAATCACATTACAACTCATATAACAGTGGCTGTAAACAATGTAAACTACTCCATCAGCACCTCGATTTTTATGAGAAGGTTGGCAGGAAAGGTAAGATATGGATCACTCTACAATTCCCGAATTCTTGAAACTTTGGCGGTAGTTTATAGACACTACCACACACCCGTAAATTCATGACACCACAAATATGTCTCCCTTGTAAGCGCAACAGAATTGTGTCAACAGTGAATTTAAAACACCATGAAAACCTTCTTTTCCCTACTACCTCAAAATAAATCACAATAAAAGTAAATGAAATTTCAGTAACTTTGAGAGGAAGAAGCACCCATGAGAATTACACTATTAGTAACAGTAACCATTGTAGAAGAAGTGATCAAGGAACATATTTTGAGAAGATGGGGAGGAAAATATTTGGCTTCCTTCTTGTGATTAAAATAAAGGCGTAACACACTCGGCCACAATGATAGACAGCATCCCGTACATACCTTTGCATCCCCACCCAGAACAGGCTGGAGCAGGTGAGTGAGTTTGGAGTTCCTGTAAGGCACATGTAGGGCATTGGTCCTCAAGGACTGGAACACCTGGGGGGGGACAACATGAAGGCAGAGTGTTGTAATTACAGACTGGATGTTCTGCATACATTGTATACTACTCTAACCTCTCAAATAGAAGTACCCCCTGGAATAGAAGTACCCCCCGGACAAATCTTCAAAATGTAATATAAGTACCCCCTGGAATAAAAGTACCCCCCGGAAAATTTCAAAAATCGACAGTCGAGGCTAGGTAAACTGTGTCCATACATGTACAACTGTCACTGGCAGAGGGAAATAAGATAATAAGCAGGTAGGTAACTTATATTTAGTCAATTATGCCATACCTATTAAGTATATAGATATTGAACAGAATAACTGTCCATAGCTTGTTCAAATCATGATGATCTTCCTCGCCTCTTCGTAAAATATAATATTAATATTGAAAAATTGGGCATAGGTTCCCCGCTATGACCCCTAACTGGGGGCCACGGTGCTTTCAAATTCAACAAGTGAAAATGTACATGATACATGCTTTTTCTACTTGGAACTTGAAGCAAGTGATCAAAGAAAATTGTTATATCATTTTATTATGACTGACAATCAGTGACATATAACAAAAATCATCAGAGTACTTAAGTTAAATGTACCTGATCATATTTTCTAAAGACATCAACCACAAAAAACACAAATATGAACACAGTCCTTCCACAAAAGAAATATGTCTATAAACTTTTGCTCCATAGCGTCGAAAACAAAGTGAGACGCTCGGATTTCGAGTTCCCGCGGTAAATCCCACAATATTGAACAGAGATCGACTGTAAAAGTAGCTCAACGTCACAGACCGCACATACTAAGAAGTTACCCATTACGTGTTGACACTAGAAACCCGCGATGAACCGCCTAAATTGGGAAAATCTTACGATTATTTAAGAAAATGAACCCTCTGAAAATAAATATGGCCTTGTGTGTCTATCGTTGCCCAAAAATTATAATATTTCCATGCGTTTACGGTATCATTTTAAAGATCGGTATCCGCACTACGCAATATGCTGCTAGTTTTACTGTCGCCATGCCTGAGAGTGGCGGCCATGTTTCGCGATTTCGCGCTGTTGTTTACCGAATCATATCGGACATATTTCTGCCGTTTTAGAGATTTTGTGGCCTCAAAACACATATTACAAGGGAAGCTAAGTTATGATTGTTGTTTTAACGTGTTACATGTCTTCTGCGAACAAATAATTCTTCCGCCGCGCTGCCGATACTACGGATATAGTGGTCAGGAAATTATTATTCCCCGTGCAGGCGTGCACCCTACTCCACACGTTTTTGATCAGCGTGCTTTGGTTTACGATATAAACAGAGACTATCAAAGTTATTTATATGAAAATTGTATTTTAAAATGTCAATGTCGCGTCTTTTTTTCCGGTTTACTTTGTAGCATCATAGCGATATCGACCGATATGTTACGAGTGCCGCCAGGATACTTTTCACAAGGCCGTCAAAGCGGCGAGAAAATCAACGCCGGTAGGCCGAAAAATAGCGAATTACGAGCAAAAATACCGGAGAAATATGGGCAGATAAACCTTAACTTACGATTTTAGAGGGATTCCTGGTTTGAAAAGCCTCAATTTTTCAAAAAATAATAAACGTACCGTCTAGAATAAGAACGTACCGGGTGGAACTATAGGCGAAAAAAAATAAACGTACCGGTACGTTTATTTGAGAGGTGAGAGTAATCAGACCTTTGGCCCTCTACCTCTACATTAAATCCCTGAAAAAAATTAAAGAATTTTCAGTGCTCACTTTTTCCTGATCTATTACAATCATGGCACTTAAAGCAGTTTAGATATTGAACAGAACAAAATCCTCAGGGACGATTTCACAGCCTGATCATTCCTCAGCTCTGACAACTCTTCTAAGGTTTTCTTTAATTTCCTTTCATGATCTAAGACGGAGGAATCTTCATTAGCCCAGTTCTTCCCCTTTGTAGTGGAACTGACAAGTAGCTATGGCAGCATGGAAGGGATTACATGGCAATCTCTGGATGGCTTCTGGTTGATGCGGATGGCTGAGAATGCATTAATTCAGTCCTCTGTGATGTTTGGCATTTCTGAGCTACTCAATGATAACTGTGGATAACTATGTGTAGAGGTTGTAGTCAAGCTACATCTTCGTGTCAAAACTCATTTTCTTCACAAATCATGATTATTTCAATCCAAAGTCCAAAGTATCACAGCGACTGACCAAGTGCTTTGAAAAATGTAAAAAATGTTTGTCATATATGTTACAAAGTGTGGTCAGAGAATGCTTTTTTTTGCAACATAATCTGATATATTCTCCATGCTCTGTTTTAATGTGCAATGTAGATTTCAATATAGTGATAGAAAGTCAGATGCTGCAACAGTATTGAATTTATTGATTCTCTTTGATATCGGTGACCCCTGAAATGCTCCAGAAATTGGTTTGTGATTAGCTACAGCGAAATATACCATGTATAAAATATTTTTGTGTGTTAAACAAAAGCAGACACATTTGTGCAATTACATGAGACTTTTCAGTGCTGTATTGTGCACCAAATTACAGCTTGCATCTGCATTCAGTGTTGCAGTATTTGACAGAACTGTTCCAGCTGTGTTCTATCGTCTCTTGATTGAACACAGCATTTTGTGCTGATTTTTCAGGGAGAATAAACAGCTGAGAGGATAAACTGAAAATGATTTGAATTCGCCCTGCACATGTCAAGGGTGCAATTTCGCTTGATTACCAACATGGTAGTGTTCTTTACTTCCATAAATGAGAAAAACTTTTCCCATTACAACATCAAAATTAAGGCCGCACCGCTCATAATTGCATCCATTACACAAAGGAATACACAGCAGAAGCTCTGCAGCTTGCAGGTGATTACATTCCCAAGAACATATTACAGGAGACGGTTTCCATAAAAAGATATTGAACTACAGTCCCACTCTTATGAAGGATTATGTTGATTACCACAAAATGAAGTTGGAAGCTTGGAAGGTTTATTAAAATGTTCTGGTCCTTTGGGCACATGAAAGTACAGAGTGCTAACATGCAGATAAGGATTACACAGCTGCGAGCGGTTTCTTGCAAAAATTGTTTTCTCTTCAAGCTGTTTATCTGAGCGGCCTACCCTGAGGTACAGCTGTGGGAGACTTTTACTGTCAAAAAAATGCATGGTGATTAGGGAAACATGGTGCCTGACCTTGAAAAGCTGTTGAAAGTGGATTTTGAAATAAGAGAAGCCGGCATCATTTGTCATCTAGGTTGTCTGTAAATCAGGTGTAGTGGTGAAAAGCAACTGTTTGGCGGTTTGAACGTTACAACCTTTCTTGAGAATTGTATGCAGAAACCATCAGTTCTAAGTATTAACAGATGCCTGTCATGAAAGTAACAGTAACCTTTATCTTTTTAACTGTAAAATCGATGCAGGAAAGGTGGGCAAAAAAAGTGAAAGCCATCTCAAACCAGTTAAACTCACTGAAGAGCTAAATTAAGGTTCCACTGGTCATGACAGAGAAGACGCGGCATGCTTTGTACAGTATTTACAGGTTCATTGTATCAGGGAAAATCCCCTAGCTCTTTTAGATAAGCACAATGAACAGTGGACCACGGCTTAGTGTCACTTCTAACAACTGTGACCCTTGCCAGTAGTGTGCATGACAGGTGTTCCGGGATTTCAACTCCCAACCTCTCGGTCCAGAGGCTAAGGGTCACTTAACCACTGGACTACGCACACTACTGGAAATGGAAATGATGAGGGAAGGGTGGGTAAAAATAAGATTAGGGCAGTGTCAGGTTACAATTCACAACTTTAACCCACCTGTCCGAGTGCTGTGAGGGATTTGTTGATGGCCGCAGCCTCCACCAGTCTCTGTCCGGTGGCTTCGGTCTTGGAGATCCTCTCGGACCCAGCAAGGTCCACCAGCATCAGGGTACCGAAGGACGTGGTACTGGAGATCTTGTCATGACCCTCCACGGTCAACATCAGGAGCAGGTGAGATCTCGAACTACAAGGGAGAAAACAATGTCAGTTAGCTGTATGAAGTCTGCTTGGCCCTGATTATTGCACCTGCCAGTATCTATATCAATTCTACATGGAGCAAGATGAAGAGCAGGTTTTAACATCAGTCACATTATAGAAATGTAGACCTTGGAATCAGTAGTGGAATGTTAAACTCAAGATGTTGATTTATTTAATCACATAATTGTACATATAAGGTTAATTTCTTTTGTGTCCACTTGTTTATTACGAATGTATAATTGTAGTGGACCTTACAAAAGTTGCCATACTTTTGTTGTGTCAATAAAGATTATTGATGTAAAGATCTTAACACTCTGTCAACATTGATCCAAACAAATATACTATGTCCTAATGAAGCAACGAAACACAGGATCAATGACATGAGCAAATAACAACAGACTACTTTATGGTATGGAATTCAAATCTACAAATCCCACCACCCATCTCCCAATATAAATGACCACAATCACGACAACATCACTCAAAGGTGAAAAATACCCTTAGTCTGAATACCAAGAATGTAAAGCACACATTCCCGAAAACCCTTCAAGCATTTTCACCACTAAGATGTACTTGAGATGTTTATCCTGAAGCATTCAAGGTTGCACCATCAATCCTGACATTTCTCTGCCTCCGAAACTGTCAAAAGTATGCAAATGACATAAATCCCATATGCTTTTGTCCGATGTTCGATAACTGTTTTGGGGATAAGGGCTTCAGGCTATAAATCCATAAAGCTTGATTGATGTCACAAGTGACTGTCTACCAGGGGTTTGTTGCAAAGATTAATTTTGTAGTTGGACAGTCAATAGGAATATTTCAATACTGCCCAACCCATGCTGACGATTGATGTCTTGAGAATAATCTGACACACCATTATTTACTACCTAGATTAAGAACTGCAGAAACTTCTTCCTATCAACTTTTGGGGAGTTAACTAGCAGAGGTGAGTAATCACCTGTATTGTCTCCCCATCCATTTTGTAAATGGAGAAGTCTAATAAAGAAATAAAGAGACTCCAGTTGAACGAAGTATATGGCAGTCCAGGCTACCAGGTAACGTAACATGACCAACTAACGTCCGATTTATTAAAAACATATTTATCTTAAAACCGCGCGGACAGAGCCAAATTTCAAACCCATGGGCAGAAATATCAGCTCTTCTAAAAAGAAAATGCATGGTCTGTAAGTTTTTCTCCGCCTGTTTAACGCCGTGCGAGCATGTATATATACTGAGGTAAAAGTTTTAAAAGTAAGGCTACTCCAACATCTGTTTTTTATACATGGTTAAAACCTTAATGTTTTTTACTCTAAATCACATACCAAATTCCTTATCAAAATACCTTTCAGCGTTCATCTTGGTGAAGGCGGTTGTCCTGTTCCTGAAGCCTGACTCCATGGTGTCTGTGATGTCCCCTTCAGTCTTCACCTCTATGGCTGTCAGGCCTGTGATCACCTGTTTCTTACCCTGTTGGGACACAGGCATAGGGTTGATGAGCACATTTAGCACAATTAAATTATCACACATTGCAACACAGGACAGGTGGCAGTGACCGTGGCACTATTTGTTCTAAAAATAAGGGACAAGAATAACATCACCTTTTCACACATTGATATCAGAATGTCTAACAAAAAGAAACCTGCTTGCAAGTATCTACAAATGCATGTACATGTAATCTTTGACTGAATTGTATGTTTTTCTATCAGAAAGATGTAAAATTAATGAATGCAAAATATACCTACCATGGTCCTGATGTCAAGGGCAGCATTGCCTATGGACCCCTCCTTCAGTAAATCTGACAAGGTTTCATTGTACACTTCAACCATGGAGATCTGTTGAAACCAAAGATAGATTAGTATTTGTGACATACATGTAGTCATTAAGTAGTCATGAATTATAATCATTGTAGTACGGTCTCTCTTCGGACTATACAAACACTATATTTTTAGATAGAAATGTTCATTGATATCTGGTTGGACTGGATACAATGTGAATGTTATACTTATCAATAAGCAAACGAACTCTGGTCCAAATATGACTTTATTTCTTTATTTCAGCTATATTACATCACATGATGCAAACGGACAAAGGGAAACAGGAAACATTTCCTTTGTAATCCCAGGGAATAGAATTACAACAAACCAAAACCTGGTGGGATCCATGTAACATCAGTAATGCTAACACTAATAATAATGATAATAATAATAATAACATTGACAACAACAATAATAACAAATATCACCAACAGAAGATAAATAAAACCAAATTTAGTGGAAACTTTAACTAATGGTCTACAATCTACTGTTATGTGCAGGATGTGAACACATACAATCTCACAATTCAAATGAAATGCCTTACCTTTAAAGTGTAGTCCACAGTCTCCTTGTCATTACATATTCTTAAGAGCTCCTTAATTGTCCTGTTAACAAAGCATAAACAATTCATTATAATGTTACCAGTGATAGCCACCAGTGTGTGGTTATTATATATTCATTTGGTAAATTGACATCCACACACAGCCAGGACTTGAGCGAAGGAAGTTTGAGTTAAGTCTTACAGAGCAAACATTATTATATGCAAATTGATGCTTCAAACTTTTCCACCTTCACCTTTATATCAAATTGATGTATTCACCTCTTGGAACAATATCAAATATGTCACTCTTAGGAACAGAGGGGTACTATAAATAGAAGCAAAGATTGCCTCAACAAAATCAAATGATGATTCATGGTCTGATATATTAATAAGGAGTCAGACTTAAGGCAGTTGGAGATATAAGGCTTGACCATGGTCTGAATGCCTTGCCAATATATCTTCAGTTATAGTATTGTATTACTTGCCTGACGTTGACCCCTGGGTAATCTGGTGGCCCCATCATTGTGAAGGTTTTCCCTGAGCCAGTCTGTCCATACGCCAGGATACACACATTGTACCCATCTACACAGGACTGGACAATGGGTAAGGTGTCCTCAAACACCTACAGTAGAAGAAACAATGTTTACCGGTTAGCCAATGAAGGTACCTTTGATTCTGTCACCTCAAAGCATTCTGTGTCCATAAAACAGCTGTCTGGCCATTCCAGCCCACCTGGCCCATCTGGCCAATTCAGCCTGTCTGGCCAATCCGCATGACAACTCCAGATAGGGGTCATTACGGCCATACACAGTGGCATGGAAGTTTTTCAGAAAAAACGGCTATGTATACATCTTTAAGCTGTAAAAGGTTAGAAGCATTTGTAAAAAATGCTCTGTTCAGTCCAGAATTAATCTGTTTATTGTTAACTACAATATAAATGTAAGCTTTTACATGTAGCGTGGTTAAAACAGCCTGTCTGATGTCATTCATGTACATCCTAATAAGGTCATAACATTCACCTGTTCTTGAGTGGAGGTTGGAGAGAAGACTTTGTCAAAGCTGAACTTCTTCTTGCTTCCACCCGACGGCACAACAATGTCCTCGTCATTGGGGAACTGCATGTAGCCTCCGACCCTGTCATCTCGCCGACAGCGACAGAAGACACGGATGTTCCCGCGCAACTCTTGTAGCTATAAATAGCAATGGAAGTTATTAGAAACAGGTATGTAAGAGAGGAAACACAGCAGTAAATTAAAGGGCTCTTCATGGAAACTTTAACTTGACAAGCATACTCTTTAGTCATAAGGCTCTCTAAAAGTCAAAATTCTAACATGCACACTACCAAACTGTGTGTTTAAAACATAAATAAGATTGTCGCATTGATCGTTCCATATTCCAGAAAATTTTAGTGTAAACATGGTTACTTTGGGTCACTAAAGGATACCGGATGGCACCTAAAAACATCTGATTCAGTTATTTCTCAGAAAACTTGTCTATGGTATAGATTGAATCAAAAGCTATTTTCATTCAATCCTGGATGCCTTAAACCTTCACAATTGTACCACACTGTGCATTCACTGCTGATAGCAGAGGTTGCTATTCTGAGGGGGCACATTGCAAGATGTCAATCTCCTATCAGGGAGACCCTAAGCCTGATGAAGAACCTATCCCACCTAATTAAAAGTGGAGGATGACATCTGAAGTCCGTGATGCGTGAGCCTGCTGACATGTTGGCTACACCTGGGTAATTATTTTGTCTTAAGGTTCCCTCAGAGACACTTGCTGTGGCAGATTGATGGCCCTTGTGGCTCCGGCATTGCTATCACAAGGTCTCCAAGATCACTTAATTGCCACAGAGTGATTAGTTAGGTGGTTTTTCCTTCCTGCTTGGGTTTGTGTAATCAGAGACAAGTGTGCTTTTATGTCTAAGTCTCAGAATCTTTTAGGATTTCTGGGGATTTTCTACACACTCACCACAAAGCCTGATGAGTATGAGAACAAGTCAGAAGGACAGGAAAAGCTTTCTCTAAAAGGTTTCTTCAACTTGTTCAAGGTACGTAACTATGTAAAACATTTCCCAGAGTGTCACAATGTCAGATAGCAATGAAATTTGAGAGTGAAAGACACAGGATACATCGATGAAGGTTAGACATCCAGGTAATAAGATACGCAAGGAAGCAGTTAATCAAGCAAGCGCCAAAAGACAGTTAATCAAGGAAATGGATAGATTTTGAAACGGTCAGACGTTTCAGGTATGATCCACTTCCTTTCGTCAGTGACTGGACAGGATTTGTAGATCACCACATTTTAAACCGAAAACTATGAAAGACCCAGAAGTTTCCCCACCTGGTTGTAGAGTAGTTTCCTCTGCATTGCCTCCTTCCTGTACAGGACCCGCAGCTCCTCCACCTCCGCACCACTGCTGCTGTCCATCTCACTGATCCTACCCAAGGCGGAGATGGCCTGGACAAGACATTGTTTACTTGTTTATTTATTGTTCATTTCGCAATTGAAAGTGATCAATACATAACAATGAAATAAAAGTGAGAAGATATCAGTGTAATGAAGACCGAAAGCTATATGCTTTGTTAGTATGTAAAAGCCTTGCTTTATCAGATTATAACAATTGAAATAAATCAATCAAACAAAAGAGATAAGATGGGTAATAAATAAATGAAACAATATAGTGTAAACACAGTACAATAAATAAATTACCATAATATGGTTAATCAGAAGTAGTTAACAAAGAGACATGGCTCACACTTCACTGCATTGTCTTAAGAGATTTTTTTCATGAACTGATCTATGACTAATAAGCATACCCAATAGATCTAGAAATACTTAAGGCTTAATAGCCATATTTGATAAGTGTACATGAAGGAATAGTTAAATCATTTTAATGATTAAAATCACAAAAACATTGTTCAAGGTATTCTACAAATTCTGCTGTCTTTCTTTCCTTGATCTTTTGGCATCTAATGAATTAAACATGTGACAGTATGCAATTTTTCCAATCATAAAGTTTGAGTTACTCCTTATCTTTGGAAAGCTGTTGGTTCACTGTACAGTGTATTTGGGAAATGATACAGAGGCTCCCCCTACCCTTTTTGTTAAGTCCTGCAGGTCTGAGAAGCCGTCCTTGACTATGACTTTCAGACTGCGGTAAGACTTGTCCAGCTCCAGTGCTGAGTGGTTCAGAGCCTTCAGGGTCTCTTCCTCCACAGTAGGGCCTGCAGGAGGGGGCGGTTCTGGAGTGGGGGTGCGAGGGGCTTTTACCACAGTCATGGACTCTGCTGAGGACTCTCTCTGGGAGTCAAAACCAGACTCATCACCCTAGAACAAGAGTGATGAGATAGAAACTGTTAGTGTTAGCATAAACGTTACATGTCACAAACGAAAATCAAGAGTGCACTAAAAGAAGGAACCTGAACCTGAAACTATTTTGCAGATAGCTTTACAAGCATTCATTGAATTTCTGATATAAATTCAAACACCATTTTTGGTCAACAAATTTCGTGCAGAAAAGGTAAATCTCTTAACAAATATTGTTAGAATTAGGCAAAAGAACTTACATGACGACGCCTTGAGAATGATGAAGGAGTCATTGTCTTCATCCTCTCCATCTGCATGTGTGATGCTGACAGCTTCACGTGCATGTCGTTATTCTCCACCTCAAGGTCCAACACCTTCTCATTCAGCTCAGAAACCTGGGCAGATAATGTTAATATTGAGGTCACTAGTTTTACATTTTGTCAAGCATTTTTCACTTTCTAAGGCCACACCATTTCAATGTGTTGGTTCTCGGATTTCAAAACAATATGCTTAACTGAAAAAACATAATGACAACAAAACCTGACAACTAGGTTTATGCCTCGGTGCACTCTTATTTCATGGAGCTCCAGAGTGAATACAGTCACTTACTGTGATATTCAAGTTCTCCTCCCTGTCGAACCAAGGAACAAGATGTTTTCCGCAAAGACATACCCTGAATCTCAACTCAGTGTAATGATCCATTTTTATACAATATTTCTAACTATTTACTTACAAGTGCTAGACGGGATAAAAGAGGTATCTATGATCACCTACCTTTTCAACTTTTTCTTGTACTTCAGTTTTCAATGCTAATCTCTGCTGAAGAAGAGACTGGTTTTCCCGCTCCTAAAGACACATGAAGATCTCTGTATGTTAAACTACCATTAAACAAGTTTGCTAGAACTTCAAACTATATGTGATAGCGACAGTAAAACATTCTCTCTTCTTGCAGAAACACAACATTAAACCAACTTAATAGCGTGTGTGATATCATGTCACGCTTTGATTTATAACATGCTACCAAACTACAATGTATGCTCAGAGATGAATACAGCTTAAAGTATGTGTCTAGTACATCCCAAGAAAAGATTAGATTACACAATATGCTATCTTGAAGTCCTTACCTTCTGCTTGAGCTGTTCCTGTAGTGCATGGATCTGTCTGTCCTTCTCCTGAAGCTGTTGTTGGCCTTCTCTGCCACCTCCCCAGCGTTTGGCACCTGCACAAATAAATAACATTAACAGTATGTCTAGTAATGAACGAACATAGAAGAACATGTATTAGCATTTAAGTTTCTTGCAAAGATTGCATATTGATGTATATCGTGGAGAATTCTATACAAACTGTTGTAAACACATCTTACCTAGATTGGGATCTCCAAGACAGAGATAGTTGGCCACTGTCTGCTCAGTATTGTAGTTACACTGTCTCAAACTGGCCAAGATGTCAATTTCATCTGTCCAAGTAGGGATAGACTCCTGGAATGGGGAAAAAGAACACATTCAACATTTTGGTATTTTAGATTTATATGACAAAACTTAATTCACTTTCAAAAGTAATTTCTCCTTAGAGTACAGAGAACAACAAATTGTCAAACTGAAAGTTTGTTAAGTCTCAGACAAACTAGGAGAGTGAAGACTTACCTGTATTTCATGCACTTGTTTTCTGATGTAATCATTATGCAGTTCCCACATCAGGGGCATGTTGATCCAGTACCCTGTCTCGTCATCCATGTAGCAGTACACATTTCTCTTTTCCTGATGCATAGAATGGCAAAAACGATCATATATGATAGACTTGCAGCAAAGCTGGAGCCAGTATATGAAAAACAATTTTCAAAGGAAAGTGCAAGAACGCTGACAATATATGTCATTGTGTGTAACTCTTTTCAAACAAGGAGCCCTGTTATATTTAGCCTTCACAGAGCACAGGTAAAACAGAGCATTCACTGCTGAATTTCAGGCTAATATTCAAACAATTGCATCCCATACAAGAAAATCCAAAGCAGCAAATGACATTATGTTGGACTTTTTCAGTGAATGCACTACAAAAAACAACTCAAACATATGACAGACCTCAAACATGTAGGTGATGACAGTTCTCCCCTTGAGCGGATGGTCGAAGTATCCATCCCTGTCATCATCAGGAGTGGAGGAGGCAGTCTCCTCAGAGGCATAACCACTGGAGGTGGTACCAGAGGTACTGGGACCATTGTTATCGCTGGTGGTCTGCAGCTGCACCTGTTAGGAGAAAATTGCATAGTTATTACACTAAATTCTTCAAAACAGAAGGCTGGGAAGAAAACTGACTCTGTTAACTGAAATTTGAGTGAAACTGTGTGAACCAAGGTACAGATTTCCCCCTCAGACCCTGTTTTCATGTTGACTTAGCAGTATAATCTTAAAACTGAGAACACAGAAATTTAACTCGTCTGGCCAGTGTGCTAAACTTTAAAAGTTAAACTTAAAACATGCAAGGTTTTTTAGCATGTGTATAATCCCTTCCATACTCGGCATATACAAATGGGCATTTTTGCAGACTCATTTCTTTACACAGAAGATTACCTGTGTCTTATATCCAGACAAGCATGCAATGTACACATGCTTACAGTGGTATATCATGCATAACTGAGGGCATTCAAGGAAAGAGGACATTTTGGTCTATGAATTGCTCAATTTCTCTCACTGCATTTGTAGTACAAAGTGCAACATTTTCAAAGGTGATATCACTAGCAAGGGAAAGGAGACCCAAAAATAAAGCCAGCATGACAAAAGTAAACACTCCCAATGGTCCATGCATTGACCTTCAACAAGCCTGGCTGATCAATGTTTGATTATGCAAGTGCACGAAGTCAAACACTCTGTACTGTCAGAGGAGGGCTGAGTTTTCCCATAGCTGCACACATTTATACTCACAGGCATCCGCCTGGGTTTGTTTGGTACTTTCTTGGAATGCAAAAACGAAGTAGTATATGTTAGTGAATGCTTACGTTTTATAGATAACATTAGCAATGACTTCATATATTCGTGCTAGTAAAGCACAGGCATTTTATATGACATTAGGTGTGTTTTGGCTATGTTTCTGAAGAAGCTACATGTAACCACTGCATTCAACTCCTTTATGTGCCAGTAAATTTCAGGCATTGTGAACATTTAGTGATGCATTCTTTGCTGCAGTAATATGTGAGTCCTGTGATCTGTGCAACTTGGTCAAGAAAAGTTGTGGCAAAGTTGAAGCATCCAAATTCTTGTTGACCTCTGGCCATCAAATTGAACAAGCTGAACTTTCACTCCAGTGCTATTGCCTTGGAAGAGAAGCTGTGCAGTACTGCGGAATATGTTAGCAGTGTGTGGCAATCTTTAATGTACATTGTATATCACCAAAGGTACCTCCATTTCCTTAATGTTATTGGTTCCGTCTATCCAGTTTTGAACAGAATTCACACAGGAACAAAAGGAAAATCTTTAATGAGTAAGCATGTGTTAGGTAATAGAACAAAAGTAGCTTTTATTTTGATACAATAACCAAGTGAAAACACATGGAATTTCAAGGATTATCATAAAACTAGCTATTTGGCTTTTTGAAGAACAGCTAAAAGGACTGTTTCAGTCCCCTGAAACTTGATCCATATAGACTTAAGAGTGGGGTCACAGGTTCACACTTGGGTATGCAATTTTCAGAAAGCTACTAAGTTTTGCTACTCAAGTCTGTTTGTCTTAATATATCTCCTTTAAGTTTAAGGGCGTACAAAAACCATACCACTTGAAATATGGCTGACCCCGTATCATGTCTTTCTATCATTAATTCTGCATTGCTAAAAACACTGAAAAAACATTTAATGTAGCAACCAAACACATATTAAGTTCTCCTATGACAGTAAAATGTAACTAAACTAACAGACTTGAAGTTACAGAAGTGATGATGTGACATATTGTTTATTCTGCTACCAAAGGTTTCAGTCATGTTGTCCTTCTTTAGCATAAAAGATTTGAATACCTGTTCTTCTTAATTGACACCATATCTTCGTGGCATGACTGCTTTTGTAAGAAAACAATAGGGATGTCCACTGTGATGTTGGGTGTCACAGTAACACATACAAACAGGATTCAACATTAATATTTGCACAACAGGAAAGTTAACAGCTTCTTTGTATCCGTTCAAAATGGAATTCCGTTGCACAGTATTTTAGATCATTCCTTAAAGAAGTTTTGAGACTTTAAATACGTGAAAAATATCATTATTTCATATTTTGGGCTCCAAAAACAACAGTGTATTTCCATATAAGAACATGTAAAGGAATGTGAACAAATCTACATATACCTATCTGTAAAAGTGTAATTCATAAGATGTTCAGTAAATATGCTGAGGTCAAAGTCAGACATGCCAGTGAATCATAAATCATTAACACCTGTAAATCACAAGTATTAGGGCATGTGTGACATTTTGCCCACCACTTTAAGGGAGAAGTGATCCATCACATGACACAGTTCCAACAAAGCAAACCAGCGCCTCTGCTTACACATGGTACCATGGGTACGGGAAAACCCTTCAGTGTACGGTTACACTGCACACAAAGGGCCGCAAGGGTAACAAAATGCAACAGAACGCATGATGTACTTTGGGAGAGGTCATATCATGTTTCCTACGTGAATCTTACAGAAGGGCAGTAAAACATAGACCTCCTAAAAGAGTACTGGCATTTGTACAGTCACGTAAAGTACTAGTAGGTTTCCAAAAGAACAATTCTCTTTCGTAGCTACTTCGATCATCACTTAAAGTATTTTTAAAGCAAAGCCATAGTTACAAAGGAAACCATATCTAGAGAAGTGGTGATAGAAAAGACAGTAAGAGAAGTCTTTGGCCTTACTTGCTCTGTGAACAGAGTATCCTGTTCTCCAAAATGACCCTGTCCCAACCACTCATTTGGGAACTGCACCCAGTCCTTCATAAAAACATATCATATTGATTAGAAAAGGAACGAGAACTTGACGCTGTATCACATATCATTCAATAATATTTGCTTAATCTGCTCTTTGTTTTTCTTTTCCCTGAGTTAAAAAAATTCAGAATACTAACTAGTACTTTGTAGTGGCCAGGTGGCCTCTTATCATCAAAGCAAATTTAAAGCACTCCTTACAAGTTTCCAACTGAATGCACTTTTTCCTAATCTTCTAGAATACAAAAATGCAGCAGATCAGCACTTCTTACCTGTGTCTGCCAGTCCAGGTATGCTCTATGGCCACTCTGCCGTAAGACTGTATACTGTGTCCCATCATTGTGGTGGAAGGTTTCTAAGACGAGTTCCTCCTCAGATACTGCAGAAGACTGCTGTGTAGCTGCCTGGTGTGATGGTGTCTAGTAGATTTAGAAAACAATTTACGATATTAGAATAAAGCGCATTTTACGGTGGTCAAGCAAACAGCATAAAAAGAACACAATCTTAATATGTTACATCTACAAAGTCTAACACAGAAAAACTTGTATTCCGCACAAATGCAATTCTATTCACATTTGATGGATGGGAGAAACAATTTACCACAAGTTACAACATAGCTTCCATGTTTCATGTTACTCTGTTGTTTTATAGTACACTAATTGACAATTATGCAATAAAGCAGTTGAAGCATTGAATGGTACAGTATAGAAAGCATTTTTCATCTAAAATACCTGATTATTCTTCTGTTCAATCCAGTCATCCAAATCATCATCAAAGTCATCCCTCTGTTTCTGTTGGTGCGCTGCATGTCCGCCATACCCTGCTGAAGTGCTCGCTCCATACTCAGCATGTGCGTATCCATTGCTTTTCCCATATTGCTGTGGCTGATTCCCATAGCCCTGAGAGCCATATGTGCTGTTTGGATGTCCGTGAGCACCTTGTGCTTGCGGTCTGGGCTGACCATAGCCCTGGTGTCCATATGGTTGGACACCCTGAGGCTGACCATAACCCTGATGTCCATGTGGTGGAGCAGCCTGACCATACTGTAGCTGCACCTCCTCAAAGTTCCCCCGTCTCTGTTGTACAGGCTGGCCCTGCGGGGAGGGAAGTACCTGTGCCTGGGGTCTGGCTACGGGAGGCTGGGGTGAACTTGATCCTGATCCCATGTTCTTCTAGTCAGCTGTTTACTTCACTGTTATTGCAGCATCAAACCAGAGGAGATACGAACTGCTTCGAACTGAATCAGCTACTGCAATGTCTAAAAAAAAACAGAAGCAAATGTTAACTTAATATAACATTATGATTCAGTACTTTTACAGCTTAATACAAATGTTGCATCTAAGCGACTTCCACTTAATCAAACAGAACTAAAAACTTTAGCCAGGATCATGCTGACATGGTCAAAAAATCATCTGCAGCAATTGAATGTGCCAAGGAAATGCCAGAAAGTTGGTAACGTTACCTACCACTAGTTGTTCCACAGAACTAGTGTATCTAAAATCTAAAACTAAAAGGCCTTCTGTTCCAAGTGTAACTAGAATATTAATGTGACATCTGCATGCTCAATGTCATGGTAACAAACCAACAGGGAACATCTTTCTTCCCACAGGCGTTTAACTTACATGACTACCTTAATGGCATTTCCATGTTTCTTTTAAAATTGCCCTCAAAGGAATACTAAAAGAAGAAAAACTCTCCTACAAAGGTACTTCTTTACCCTTGGCAATAAGTGACACTTTCTGTTGCATTCTTGCATCATAACTGAGACACTATCTCTTCTTTATGTCTTTGAAAATTGCAAGAAAAAATACACCAATGTCATTGCATTTCCCTGCAATTGTACAGATCATTATGACATTCAAACCTCCTGGTTTAAATCTGATTCCTTCTGCAGTTTAAAAAAATTAAAATATACTGAGAACAAAGTGTTAAAGCCATGACTGTTGGAAAACTAAATTCTGCCTTAACAGGTGGTTTGAACACAGTTAAGTTAACAGGTGGGTTTGAACACTTGATGAACGTGACAGTTGCTATACACTCAATCACTACAGCTGACACATGTATGTTTCACAAGCCAGCAGCAGAATATTTCTAACCTTAGATGTTGAAAAGTAAAACCTAACAACGTTCTCAAGTTCACAGACAACTTTTTGATAAGATCCCCAATCTCGGAAAGAAAACCAAATTATTGACCCAGCCGCCAGTCAATGAATAAGTAATGAAATCACGTTTGACAAAAGAGGTGCTAAATACACTCATGATTTACAATTGCCAACACAACAGGTGAATAGACTCCCTAACTACATCTTAATGAAGTTACCGAGAACCATGGAAACGTAAACAAAGAGCTTCACCTTCCAGCCTGGGGGAGTGACATTTACATACCGTGTCTGACAGCAACGATGATGGCGATTTTCTGAGATCTGCATCTGTCACTACACAAATTTATCCCCGATCTACCCGGTAGTGCCCGCGATCCCCTTTAGGACAATGTCCATGGGATCCTCTTCTTTTCCTCTTCCTCATGGTACATTATTTCACGCAGAAATGACGTAAAAACAACAACAGGAAAGGAAAGAAAGGGACAACGTGAAACACTTGACGACCCCCCAGACTACAAAGTAAATATGAGTGGACTAGGAATGTCAAAGGTCACCCATCGTCCAAATAAATCAGCTGGTCGATTTCACGTCTTGTTTTAGACCCTGTAAAAGTGTCATCGTTGCTTATTTTTCTTTCCCGAAGCCTTAAATATAACTAAAGCATTTGTTGCTCATGTTATAGTTATTTGATTTTAATATATTACGTTTGCGTATGGATTGCGCAACGTTATGGTTTTAGACGCTGATGTCATTACTACAACCGGCATGCCTTACCACGTACCCAACAAATGAAACATTCTCCCAGCATGCATTGCGAATACGTATCCTTTGTGAGTAGCGGAGAGGATTGTGGGTATGAGAGACCATCTAGAACGGGGTGAAAAGCCTTAGATCTACCAGATCTAAAATATGTCGACACCAGAATCGGAACGTCTCTATCTTCAAGACCAATTTTCCTATTTTATAGGATACTTTGCCGAATTTCAAAGAACTGTTAGTATACGAAAGTTTCCGTGGAAAGTCTCTAGTGTTGATTAACGATATTTGAGCCGGAAAGAGTGCGAGAATGCCGCCGAGAGGTAACAAGAAGAAGAAAGGTAATGTTGCCTTCCTCTACTTACAGTAACCCCATTGATACATTTTTGGCGCCTAATATTCATCACCTTTGCTGGCGAAATTCAAACTGGTTGCTACGGACCAGTTGCAAATATTGATGTATCTTTTGTGATGTATAATCCAACAGTTGAGTTTCCACTTAACCTTGTCCAAAAATCAGTCTACAAATGTTGGTTTTTGAAAAAAATTACAGTACACCGTTGCATATGGTTGGCAAGGGAGGACTTGTTTCCTTGGTTTATTACACGTATCGTTTGTTTGTGATATAACTGTATGAAATATTGACTCTGTGTACTGTTTCCTGTGTGCTGTGTATGTGCAGCGGGATACCCGACAAGATCCCATAAGCTCAGGGTTATCTTGCTGCCAGGTACGTGATCTAAGCCCTGGGGAGGGGGGTCGGTCACTTTCACTTCTGGTTTACGATCATATTCTTCTCACGCATGTCAGGTGATCACGACCGTGGACTTCTCACGAGCCTCACGTCTGCCAGGCCACGATTTCAAGCAAGAAAATTACGTCTAGATCGCGCCATATGCTTTGCCATTGTTTTGCTGAAATGGCAATTTAAAAACAGTAAACAAAAGCAAAACATGTAAACAAAAAAACAAAACAAAATATTCAGCTGCACATAATGGTCATTAACTGTTCAAATTCAAAATCTATAGATAAATTTCTGATGTCATATCTGGTAAGAGAAAGACCAAAACATATACATGTACAAAAAGTGTTCATTGTTGGAGGATATTATGCAACTGACTATATTGCTCACCACCAAAATGATATCATTTCCATAATTTGAGTCATGTGTAGAGAATGCTTCTGCATGTACATTGTGAGCAAGAGACTCAAGTGGCAATTGAATACTATAAGCTATTTGAAAACAATTTTTTTTTCTGAGCCAACACAAGTTTTCAGGTCTGGAGATTTGACAAGCACTTTTGATATGCCTGCATACAGCTATTAAATATCCCTATTGTCTTGTATTTTATAGTGTATTTTGTATACTTAAGAGTTCCTTTTTTTGTCTAGGTGGCCGCAGCAGTGCGGAACAGAGTGACACAGACCTGGTGGATGAAACTGCCAGTAATGTCAGCAGCAGTAGTGACCTCCGCAGTCTGACAGGAGACGAGGGTATGTTCTACCAGACAAGTAACCTATCACTTAAGTTATAGCACAACCTTGTGTTACTCTCACCATGGTTGAGCAAGCCAAAGGTGGTAATGTTTTATTATGAATGTACATCATTTGACATTATCTATGATATCATTCGATGAATAGACAGTTCATATTTATATATATTTGTATTTATTAGCAATGATACAAGTCAGCTCTCGCTGGTAATGCTGACCCTGTTAACAGGACAGAGCTTCCAAATATTCCTTATGTATTTATCCTTCGGTAAAATCATGTTGACCCCAAGATTTCAAGGAATTCAAGAAATATTTTAATGTATTAAAAGAAAGACAGAACAGTCTTCTTTTTTGGCTTTCTTAGATGCCCACTCCTCTTGTCATTGTACAGCTATGGTGAGGAAATAACGTGTAGTACTAGTAGCATTTTGTGTGACTCTATAAATACCCTGAGAAAATGGTTTGAGTTCCACTGTGTGATAGAAATAGACATGTGCCACACCTCCTGCAAGGTTACAAGAGGTCAGAGAGAGGTTACACCTTATAAGTATGTGTTGACATTTCAATGGTCTTAATTGCGCTATCTTTAGGATATGACGATCCATTAGATTCTACCTGGTATTGATAGAAAATATTATGAAAATGAATTGAGATTACATGAAAACTCAGTAGTATTGTGCCCTTCCCCTTACCACTATAAATCCATTTCATTACTACTTAGGATTAATTCCCACAGTAAATCTCTAGATGTTAGCTTAGATATTGTCCCTACTACAGCATTGAGTCAGTAAAGTCCTCTGCTTCCATTGGCCACTAGTCAGTTTAAACATTCTGTCACATGTAATCAATATGAGAGTGCATGTCTGGGAGCCGCACACTGTTTGAACACTTTCTCAGTGTTTGCATGTTGTGAGATAAAAAGTAGCCTTTGGACTATAAGTAGGTACAAAGGTCATTTTCTGGCCAATGAGAGAGTTTGGTGTAGCTTACGTGGCTTTTTAGCCAGCTGCATTGCACATGGGTGCAGATTGGTCAATGTAACCTTTTGGGTCCTTGCAATTAACTTCTGTTGTAGATCTATTTACAGGTTTGACGTATGTCAAAGCCTGTATTGCTTTAGTACGATTTTGATCACGTGGTCTATGGGCGCCGCCATGTTGTTACGTTGCAGTGCATCAGCCAATGATATCTAATTTTGTCACTGTGACGTCATTCCTCTTACTTATTCATCGCCTTTTTACTTATTCATGACATCTGTAGCTCAGATACATCTTCTACTGAATATATAATAGTCATATCAATATTAATTCGGTACCTTTTTACAGGGTCGTCACTATTGCTTATTCATTACATCATCTGCTGAATATTTAACATTATCAATCATTGCCATCATTCAATATTCATTCATTTGCAGTTCAAGCTTTTTGTACTGTCCAGGCCAGCCAGTCTTCCCACTAGAAATACCACCGACTAAGCTGGTAACTTTTGTTTGTGGGTTAACACTACATGAAAATGCAGTTGAATTGATGCTGAATAGAGATTAACCAATACTAAACTGGTATCAATTAATAGGCAAGAAGATAAGTTTTTTTACTATCTTGACAAAATCCACGTTGTTAGATTATTAACATAGATAATTGATATATTCATGTGTAGTTCTGTCTCTGATCGAAGGTCATTAACATATTAATAGAAACTGCTATAACACCTCACTGGTAAAGGAAAGGTGTTTCATCTTTAAGTCATATGTACTTATCATTATCATCTTTATGTGTGTTATGTTAATATGGACCTCATTTGCATAATTTATGCAGAAACTTCAAATTTCCCTTATGCTAAATGCTACACATGTCATATAAGAGGTGAATGTCGTTGTAGGACAGGCGAATACAATTGAATGTTCAGTATGCTAATTATGGCCTCATTTGCATCATTAATGATTTATGCAAAATCTATGTTTTCCTTACAATAAACGTTACAGATATCATATTGGAGGTGTAGGCAGCTTTAGGATAGTCGAAAATAATGCAGGAGCATTATGCTAATGAGGGCTTCATTTGCATAATTTATGCAGAAAAGTTATACTTCCTTTAGGGTAAATGCTAGGGATGTGATATTAGTGATGTGGGTAGCTTTAGTAAAGGTGAATACAATGGAATGTATGTTATGCTAATGAGGACCTCATTTGCATTATTATTGAAGAAACTTCATATTTCCTGTACGATGAATACTACGGAAGCCACATTGGATTTGTAGGTAGCTTTACTAAAACCATTATCTTTAGGTGTGTTATGCTGATGATGACTATATTTGCAAAATCAAATGCAAAAATGGTAGGGGCTTCATATTCGACATATATGTAGCTTCAATAAACAACGATGCTGTTTCATACCTCTTTTATGAATGGAGATGAATATTCTTTATTTTCTCGAAAATATTGCCTTACTTGTTATGATTATCATGGCATGAATTTTATGTAAATGAGGTGATTTGCATATGGATTTCAAAAATTAGAAAATGCTGTAGCACTTTTGTAACTAACATCTTGGCATTCATACATATGTTATTGTAACTAGATGTTAATTTGGAAAATGTGTTGAGGTATGTCCAGTATCAGGGTGAAGTGGCAGAAGTTAGGGTGGCAGAAGTTAGGGTGGCAGAAGTTAGGGTGGCAGAAGATGATTACCGAGTAGTTTTGAGGCTTCCGGGAGTCAGATGTGACGTCATAATATTATACCAGTGCAAAGGTGTAAATGGTAGGGTAGGGTGGCAGCCGCAGACAAAACAGACGAACAGTGATGCGCACATGGTATATGCGATGTCGTTCCTATAATCAAATTAACATGGCATTACTAATTAGTAAATTATTGTGAATAAAAAATACTTTTAATCTCCGTGGAGGAGGGTACTCGCGACAGTTATGAAAATCGGCAGTATGTGTGCCTCTGACCATGGATACGCTGGTGCAATGGCATTATCATCCCTATATAATGTTCTTGGTTGGTATTGATTAGGCTAGTAATGTCTTCTCCATAGGCAAACCTGTCTGTATTTGCCGCTAGCGCAAATATTTACTCTAGTAAGGGTTGACTTAGTTAGACATATGGCCAGTGGGACTAGTCAGGATGACTTGGAACAGGAGGAAACAGAGGAGGATGTAGACACAGACTGGGCATATGGAACAGAAGGTACTACTTCTGTATATATAGAGCCGGTACAACCGCCCTTCGGTGTAACACACCAGCTGTAGGGTCAGAGGGTGTGTAGAAGTGTCAAAAGGACTGGTATAAATCATTAGTTTACGTTTATGGGGTGGGATACAGTTACGTTTCATGGGGTGGAATTTATCACTAGTTAAAGTGATGTGGTGAGAGTAAACTTGAGCCCTGCTGGGTATTGCAACATGCCAAGCTGCACTAAGGTTTTAGTCCCTGGCAGCTTCTAACCTAGTTTTACACCTGCAACTCAGCAAGTATTGAAGAATATGTAACGAGATGAATGAATGAGTAACTCTTCAATGTGTTTGTCAAGCCAAGGACATTATATCAAGCCAACTGTTAACACATTATTTGGTGATCAGCATTTTTTTTTTAATTGCTATTAGGAGTTGTTTGTACAGTGTAGTGAGTAGTAAGTTTGTTTGTTTGTTTGTTTGAAGCTTTATTCATGAGAAGTTCAAATCGACCTGTAGGCCACTTTTTAGTTGTCATAAGGGGAGAGGTAAGGGTCAGATATAACAAAGGTACGATTTCATTACTTACGTTCTGGTCATTCTATCCCTTGTGTTTCTAGGACTTCCCCCTCCTGATGCTGTAGATGAAACCGAGGCCCAGGAAGATTTTGAGGAGAAGCTGAGAGATCAGATAGATGGAACCACTCAGAAGAGGTGAGAGCTAAACTGATATCTGATATAATGTGTTGAAAAAAAATGGACTTCAGTTGTAACTTGTCATGTTTGAATTGTTTAGCATTTTAATGTCAGTCAGCTAGCTTTGCAGTTTTTTTTACCTTCATCTTCTATCCACTTTGTCTCTTTAATTTGCCCATTAAGGACATGTGTTGTGTGTGTATTGTTCAAGGTCATGCAGTAATAATGAAGCTAAGTAGCACAGATCTCCATTTGTAATTAATGATCACAGACCTTGAAGACTACTGTCTACCTTAGTTAATAATACATGTCACATGATTGTCGTTTCAGTGCAAATGGTCGAAAGACCTGCCTGGCTGGCCTCCGTCAAACCTTCTCCCGCAAGGTTTTACCAGACTTCATAGACAATAGGTGGGGCGACTTTCTGTATGCTTGTCGGGCCTCATAACCACTGATGCTAAACACTGCACCTAAATTATAAATTAGATTGTCTGATATCAAATATTACACAAAAAAGATTTCAAATGCAATTGTTAAAACTTTCATAACACAGGTATGTAGTATGTTCTATGATTCAATTGAAACTTTGCTTTAAAACGAAATGATCCATATGATGAAAGAAACTTGTATCACACTTTATTGAAGTTGTGTCTTTTGTTGCTTAATACTTTTTCCTTTTCTTTTTAGGAAAGTTACCATCCAAGATTGTGTAGAAAGATGTCTAAAGAAGGGTAAGTTACTTTGCTGCTATATTTTAGTGTTATTGTGAAGCATTATTACATATTTTGTCAGTTTGAATTCATCTTGAAATGCACATTGACGTAACAAATTGCTTTTTAACAATTCAACCTGATTGTTTGGAACTATAAGGCCTAAACTATTATTGAGTTGGAGTTCGTAGCAGTAGAAACTTTATACCATGATGTAGTTGCCCATATCTACTAATACGATTCACGAAACAATGTCTATAATCTGTTGTATGATTTGTATCAGAAGCAAGCACCTTAACTCTTACCTCGTTCCATGCTGTGTTCTCACCGTGCCTTGTGTCCATCCCGTCCCCAGGTAAGGGTGAGGAGCAGGCCCTGGCCGCATCAGTTGGCTCCCTGCTGTGTGTCCAGCTGGGCTCCAGGGAGGGGTGTGAGGAGATCTACAACAACCTCAAGCCTGTCATGATCACCATCATGAACGACAAGTCAGCAGCGGCCGCCGCCAGAGCTGCTGTGAGTACCCCTTAATCCTCTCCCTGCTGCCAAACCCTATAGCCAATACAAATTTGGTGCCAAAATGCTGCCTCAGCGGGAAGAAGGTTAACCCTATTTGCTACTGTTAGTAGTCTCAAAACATACCCGTTATGTCTTTAGTGTGTGGCTGTTTTGTTATTTAAAGAACACTTGTTTTTTATCTAAGATTTCCTTAAACGGATAACCCAGCACGTAGAATGAATTACCAGCAACGAATACTGGTAGAGCCTGTATAGATATTGACAGAGTTGCACATGATGAATGTAAATTGAATATGAATGTGAATATTTCTGTTCACCTTTTTATACAGTGTGCACAAGCCCTGGGCCTGATCTGCTTCATAGCTGCAGGGGACATGGTGGTAAGTAATATAAACAAACAAACAAACATGCATACCTTTCTTGTCAGATAGTTTGCCATTTGGCATGGGTTCCTCACTCTGAGGAATTATGTGATCTAGTAGATGAATATTTTTGAAAGTGAGGCATTTTGATACCCAAGTAATATATTTTAAATGCCTCGTGGAGGTATAAAGATTCAGCTACTTCATGCTCACTTAAAGCTTCTGGCATGTTGTAACAGTCAGTATAGACAGGATGAAATTGATGAAAAAGTCATGGAAAAATTTCTTGTATTTCTGCTTCTTCTGTGCAACATTGATGATAAAAGCTAGAAAAAACTAATATAACCTTGCCTAGCTAGCAATGTACCTGCAGTTTTCTTATATCTGAAAAGTACAAGCCGTACAGTAGAACTTGTACTTTTCAGATATACTCAAATGGTACTTGATCATGTTCTTCCACAGGAGGTTGTTGACATCATGACGAGTCTAGAGAAGATCTTCTGTGTGGCGTACCTGAAGGGAGACGGCACGTCCCCGTCCCACAGCGCCGCGCTCCAGGCCCTGCACTGCGCCGCTCTGTCCGCATGGACTCTGCTGCTCTCCATAGCACCACCTTCTAAAGTACAGGAGTTTGTCAAAACGTAAGCAAAACTGCCACATCAGCTATGTGCATGTCTACTAGTATATAGTTTGAATATGAATCTTCGATGAAGGATTGGAGTAGGTGTACCAATACTGTCCAGTGTCATTTTGTATTTACTGACTCTCCCTCATTAGCTTTAAACAAAGCTTGCAGCTAGATTTGTAAAGGTAAGGTGCAACGGGTGAAATATAACCAGCTACTGCCGCTCGGTGTGCCTTCAGAGTTGGTATGTTAAGCCAAAGGGTCGTTATACCGGCTATACAGATACAGCAGATACAGACTGATGTTGCAGCATAGTCAACATATGATATACTTAAAAGCTTTAATTGCTGTCCATGTTAAAACTGTTGGGATATTGCTATGCTGTACTGTTTTTGTTTTTTTTCGGCCCCCTCTTCTCATAATTTTCCCATGATGCTGTATTGCAGCCACCTTCCCAAGCTGCCCCAGCTCCTCCAGAGCGATGACGTGAACATGCGCATCGTGGCGGGAGAGGCCATCGCCCTGCTGTACGAACTCGCAAGGGTTGACGATGAGGTACGGAGTTTGGTCACCAAAGACTTGTTTTACATCTAGGGACAAAGGACCAGTACACAATCTCAAAGTACTCAATAATGTGGCCCATATTATGTTAATGTTAAATATGGGCCTCATACATGGTCTGTGATTTTTTTGTTTCTATACCAGTCCAGTGCATATACCAACAGTTACTAAGCCAGCCTTCCTGCATCCTTGGTCAGTTGAATAATCATGTGTGATTCCACATTGTATTAGGAATTTCTGGGCCACGACTTGGACTCCCTGTGTGCTCGTCTGAAGCAGCTCGCCACCGAGAGCGTCAAGTACATCGCCAAGAACGACAAGAGAAAACAGCGCTCCAGCTTCAGGGACATCCTCAGAGGAGTGGAGGTCAGAACTCAAGACTTTTGAATGGAAAGAATCTACGGAACTATAACTGTTTGCAAACCATTTGATTTAGACATGGCTTGTGTATGATTTTGTTGCATAGCCTGGACACTTTGTAGTTACTCAAGTCTCCCTTGCAGCAGATTCCTTGCCCATCAGATATGAAAGTCCTGAATTAGTCCCCTGTTCTGTTCCAGGAGGCAGAGGCTCCCAACGATACGGTACGATTCAGTGTGGAGGAAATCTACCTCGACAGCTGGGTCAAGAAACGTCAGTATGAGGCCTTCAAGGACTCTCTGGGAGCAGGGGTCAACCAGCATTTACAGGTAATGCCCTGTTGTATCTTCACATGTCTTGTGTTTGAGGTTACAAGGGCAACCTGGAGCATTGTTTAGCCATGCCTGGTATTTGGCATCTTCACTCAAATTCTGTCCATGATTACTGACCCACCAGTTTTGTCTCTAAGAATGCTGTGTGAGTCACAAAGGTAGTAGTTAAGGAGTTAGGAGTAATTTAGAAGTTTGTACGCATCCCTTGCATACCCATTGGATGAAAGTGATAGAAACACTCAGTTCTGAACCAGGAACTACTTGTAGGAAAAGTTGCTTTATGTGTATTGTTTCTAATCCTCGTTCTTCCTCACCTGAATGCTGGAAATCAACATGTTTTGTCAATTTCTATTTCTAGGAGAATGAACTCCTGCGGGACATCTTCAGTTTGGGAGCCCCCATCGATGTAGCAGCCTACAACAAGCAGAACAAGATCAGTCGGTTTGAGAGAGTAAGTCTACATGGTTTTCATTTTGTAGTGCAACTTGATGTATATGTTTAGTGTATTGTAGTTTCCTAGGATACAGTATTTTTGTTTGCTTTCAAATTAGTGTACATGTAAGAAATAGCATTGTACTGGTCATACGACAAAGTTAAGTAGTCCTAATATTCTTCCTGTACATGGTTCAAACTAAATGTTTCCTCTTCATTCCTTGCAGCACATGTATAACTCTGCAGCTTTCAAGGCTAGAACAAAGGTCCGCAGCAAGCAGCGTGACAAGAGAACCGTTACTGCATAAGCACAATGTGTGCATCATTACACTAATGATCCGTCCTGGAAATCAGGCATCTGCTATAAAGTTAGCAGCCGCTTGAAGTTCAGAACAGTGAGGCGTCAAGTATTTTCTGGAAAGACCAGAAAGTTGCAGTGTTTGTAGCAGTCTGAGGAGTACATTTTAAACTTAGTGCAGCCTCTGACACATGCTGTTTTGTTTTGAAATGAATTGTTGAAAAACAAATTCCTGTGTACCAACAGAAAATGGGAATGCTGACAGTCTGACACGCAATGAGCAACAAACATTACAACTTTCTTCAACACCCCAGTGGTATCTGCATTGCCAGTTTCTAAAGGCTGTAGGCAAATTATGTCAATACAAGCAGCTTTTCTACCAGCTCTGTACAATTTGACCAAAGAGTTTGACCAAAGTATTTCACCTAAGTACATATTCTTGTACTTAAATCTTGTTGACAACAGTGGATCTGCCCAAGGGGCCACATCTGAAGGATTATGATTAACCTTTTGAAACTTGCACTTGTTGGATACCCGTCTTATTTACTGATGTTTACTAAGGGGCAAGACTTATTTATTTGTGAAAGTAAAATTATAATGCCCAAATTGAGATTGTTTACGATATTGCATGTAAATAAGCATGCTTAGAGAGATGTATGTGTGGTGCACTATTGTGAGTGGAAGGTGCAAACCATTGGTAGGTTTTAAAGTGTATGTAGTTCACTGTAATTATAGTTTGACCAAGAAACATTTGTTGGTAGAAAGGGGAAACCAAACCATCTGCACAGATATCAGTAGGACTATACCTTACATGAAGAGTCATCCAGTTGAGAGTTGTCATTTCTAACATACACTGTCTGGTAAAATGGTAGTGACTCGAGCCTGGTAACCACATCTAGGGTCCTTCCTATGTCACCCGGTCAGACTGTTGATCAGGCTCTAACTCTGTAATCTCACAGCAGATCTATCTGTGGCAAGGCAGTATCAAAACGGCCAACCAGTATCCAAAGTATTAGTTGGCCCTTTTGATACTGACTTGCCACCAATAGATCTGCTTGGAGATTACTAACTCTAGGGGCTGTGGCAAAATTTCATCAGTGGCATATTGGCCAAGTAGCTGGTCTGTGAAGGCCCTGGAAACAGTCTGACATCCAGGCTACATCCCTACAATTACTGTAAGAGTTTGTAGACTGGGGTAGGGCTGCATTTGCCAGGCTATCTTGAGGTGTGCTTGGTTGTGGGGTTGGTCCTGATGTGGTTGCTCAGATACATTTCTACATGTACTGTTGCAGTATTACAGGCATCTACAGTATTCATTTTTGTATGTGTAACAATGAACTCCAAGTCTCACTGCATGTACCAATGACAAGGCAGCACTGCTGTAACATTTCATGGAACAGAAGCAACTTAGTGATTAGTTAAGTTTTGTTTAGTTCTACACTACATTGATGATATTAGAAATAATGAAGCAACTAGAAATTGCTCTGCTTGGAATTTTGTTACACATGTTCATATCTGAATTTTGTTTGTGGCAGAGTAGGTTCTACTGTATTGAAGACTTTCAATAGTTTCATCAAGCAATCTTCCAACCGTCCACAGGTGCAATACTGTAGTTTCAACAGAAATGCGTAAGATAACAGAATCTGTCACAAATCATGGAGTTGCTTCTGTCAAATGAAGGCCCACCTATCATGAAAATACACATGTACACAATGCTGTACTAGATCCTGTGTGTATGACAAAATGAGTACAGAAAGGACTTTTTTTGTGTGCAAGCTTATAATGTATAAGGCTTTTGCAGTTGTACAGAGGCTGTAAACGTTTTCCTTCAGTTGAAAAGTTTGGCTGTCTCTTAAACAAAATTTTATCAAAATACCAATGTTATGTTGCAAATATGTTTTAATGGTGCTTCATGAGGCTTGCACATGGAAACTAGATTTAACTGCATGCTGAATTGTGTAATTATGATTTTCATGCATTTGCTGCTTTTATGAAGATACTACCGTATACTGCAAAAGCCACCCATGCAGACATCAAGAGGTTCACCTTAGCTATTGAGTTAAACAGCATTGAGTCCTGTCACAAGTCCTGTCATGATTCACATGATGCCATTAATTTTACGGTTTGGATTTTGATAAATTATGTAAAATTCAATCTCCATGGGAGTTTGCAATGTCGGCACCAACTCTAAGAATTAGACATAACATTGTTGTGATCATAGATTGTGTATTCAATGTCAGATATTAAAGCTGAGATATTGGACAAAGTTTTGCAATATAGATTTTTCTCGTATTCAGAACGGAAGAAAATATAAATTTGATTTGAATTAGTTGCTGATGTCTTGAAGGAAAGGAAATAGCATACGAATGGGTGGGTTTTATAGCCCGATAAGTATCCTTGTTCGGCTGTTAACCATTTCACATTGATATCAACATTCGCTGAGATTGAGACACAACTGCCTACTACAAGGCTGCTTCCTTACATTTCGTGCATGGATCAAAAGCGACGCCTAGTGATCTAAGATGGTATCGCATCCAAGTTTCATCCGTTCTCCTGCAGTCATTCAAATGGGTTACTAGATGTCTCTTGACACGTCACGGAGACAGACCTATGTGAAAGTAGAAAAGGGAGGAAAACGAGTTCATAAATAGTTTTAAGAAATGTATTCTTTAGAATAAAGGTTATCAACGTTTCTTCATCAAACACCAAACTTTCTCAAATATTACAACTTCGTGGCCAAAGCAAGGTTTAAGAATCTTATCTTCTAATGACCTAACTTACCAACCTGTTGAAGCTATTCATGAGAAAATATTTCAGTTTGATTTTCCTAAGGCCTTGCTAGATGAACAAGAAAGTGGCTCAAGTGATGACTTATTGTGCCCGTGAAGGAAAGTGCTAGAGATTATCCTCGCCTCGTTTGGTGGCTTTATAGAATTCTACCTGTGATCTGCACACATCTTCACACGCCCTGTGTTGTAAGGTTGACCTAGATTCGTTCAATGGTGGTAATAACAAACCATACAGCCTGTCACGAGAACAAACCAGGAATTCTCACGCGGCATTTACGTGAGTCAGCGACCTAAATTGCTTGGAGAACCCCGCTTCTCTGAAGTCTTTAACCTCCTTATCCTCGACGATTATCGTTTGTCTTCCGTTGTTCAGTGCGCTTCTTGACGCAGAGATGTGGGGAAATATAGATGAAACGCCCCGTGCCTTGTAAATTAGGTAGTCGTGATCTCCGACACCTCCTTTTGTGCACCTGTATAGATGGAACGATTTTATACTAGTAATATAATATCCACAACCTGCTTTGCAAATCCAACATCTATTGGAGAAACAGTATTGTCGTTTTTCCGAGTGTTTGAACTGTTGCAAATCTGAGAGGAGATGTTGAAAAGGGACGTTCAAGTTCTCCGATTTCTAAAAATCAAAACAATTGAGGCATACATAGGATACGATTTCCGATCTTTAGGGTGAAACAATACAAACACTCCTTGTGATGATTTTTACCATCGATCAGGAAGAGACTCACGACTACTTGAAAATTGAGTGTGTGGTCACTGACAATGTACATACAATCGATTTGACGTCATACTATGCATAGCCTCCATGTATTTTTTACTATGAGAAATTATGCATATAACGTTATGAGAAATCGAAAACCACAAAAGAGAGATGTTGCAGATCACTTCATTCTTCTTCGCGAGTACACGTTACGTTTGGGATTTGAGGTTGAGTCATGATCTATTCCAATATTCTCCAAGCAGAGGCTTCGATCGACAGGGGTAGTTTTGTCCGGGATCTGGGATTACTAACGTTCCTCTCCTCGTTAGAAATCCCGGACAAAACTATATCCCTCTCGATCAAAGCCTCTGCCTGGAGAATACTATTCCAAATCCTCAAGCAGATGTAACAGTCGGCTTTTTTTTAGCGTATTTGGCGGTGTTTTTTACGTTTCTCTGGAGATTACGCGCACTTTACGGATACCAACAGGATATCGAGAAAAAAAGGCGTAATCTCAAGCAAAACAAACAAGACACCGCCAAATACGTTCAAAACAACCCCGACTGCTACACCGGCTTGGAGATTTAATCTATTCCACCTTCCAGGCAGCAGAAAGCTTGAAGGCAATTCGCTGTAATCCCCGTGCAAATATCAGGGTTGAAAATCCTCACGTTTTTCTGACACGCAACCATCCTTGAAAATAAGGCAAAGTGAATGGGCCCAAAATAGGCCAGGCTGCCTGGAAACGTTTGTCGGCGACACAGAATATAATATCAGATAGGCTGTATTCTTCTCACGTCTCCATTGCGCACCCATTCAGACCTGTAGTCAAGGCCATTCAACGTCTGCATCCAGAAGAAAAGTGTGAAACTAATGAATAGATTTGAATAAATCTAACTACTGTACCTCGCACGACGCATTGATGGCGTCACCAATCTTATGATGTGAAAATGTTATCATAGTATGCTTGCAGCTACTAGTGACCTTCTGAAATAGATTCCCATTTTAATACTTGTCATGAATTTCTTCCTCCTCCGAGCGGGTATTGGACGTGCCCGTCCCGACCCTGTAAATGGGCCCCAAGAGGGCCTAGCGGGTCACGTGAGTAATGCAGGCAGGGGTACTCAGCCATGCCAGTCGTCAGGTCTTCACGACAATGCGAGCGTCCCGGATCTTCCTGAGCGCCACTGTCGTCGTTTCAGTGGTACTCTTGTCCGTGGCGTACCTTGACGGCTGGTTCAGAGTGTCGTCAGGTAAGTCCAACCTTCGTTAACATTGAATCTATCGGAAAACCGCAAGATTTGTAACGATCTCGTCCTCGAAAATGCTGCGGGGCATAGCGGGACCGGGATCGCGGGAGACTGTCCCACCCGCTGGGCTTGACGTGTGTTTGCCGTATCCCGTAGCAAACTGAACGGTTCCCTGATTCTACATCTCTTGAACTATTCACTTGCATCTTGTTGAAATGAAGAAGCTATAGCATTCTTTCTTCAGTACCAATCTGTCAATAACATCATGCTAAAAGTTGCGTGATCTGGTAGTCATGCCACTGCTGACTTGGGTGATCTTGGGTCGATCTTTGACACCTCGCCCCTTGGCTGACCTACTCTCCAAGCAGAGGTTGAATGGGCAGATCGTCACCGTTTTATCATATGCCGTTTTTTTTTCGCTAGCCCATTTTATTTTAATGGACTAGCGGGAAAAAAACGGCATATGATAAAACAGTGACGATCTGCCCATTCAACCTCTGCTTGGAGAGTAGGCTGACCCTCGTCGCACTCGCAATTTCTCTGTCTTTTCAATGTCCTTGGTCTTTTCAAAAACGTCTTTTCGTGAAGTTTTGATCTGAAACCCACTTGGTCTTTTAGAAATGTTGTAGCCTTTCTACAGCATTCCCTCTCAATAATGGAGCGCCAAAAATCTTGGTGAAAACTGTGTGTAAATTGGGCCTTTAGTTGTAAACGTTTATTTGTTTTGAGACCCGTCATTGATTTTCATCACTGATATCATCATATTGGGTTGAAAAGGGAACTTTAAAGCTAGATACACATCAAACTGCACTATATGTTGGTTTGAACCAGGTCTTACGGGTTATTCTTATTGGATCCTTCCTGTGATAGCGTTTCTTGATTTGATATATCCGCATTAGTCCAAGTGTTCCTATAACTTGATACATGTATGTCCCCGAAGCCGTAACGCGAGCCCCAGCCCGGACACGGTTCCTGTTCTCGGCGGGTCTGGAGGGGAGGACGGCCGACAGGACACAGGACACTCAGGTCGGCACCGCAGCGAGGTCGGTAGGGAGTCGGACCCAGGTGTGTATTGTTACAGCGTTGTTGATTTTGTTTATTGCACGGTTACCTGTGATTTGGTCAAATGGTATGGATGTGTTAAAGTTTTTGTTCAGGAATGCAATAAACATATGAGGTGTGAGTGGTTTCAATCAGGACACAGCAGGGGACATTCGGGAAAGTAATTTGTCACAAAATGCCACAACAACAGGAAAACAAGGCTATGATGTAAAAACACTAAGGACAGAATAATCATGGTCTTCTTTCAAATTTACATTGTGCCTCCATTGGTCAATATTGACCATGGTAAAATCCTAATTCACATCAGTTCTTACAATGCAGCACTGGCTATGGCTAAACAGTCCTACTATTCGAGAATGACAGTTTCTGCCACATGGGGCACATCTGTAAAGCTGACTAGTGCTCAGTCAGAGGTTTTTATCAAGTTCCACCCAGCCTCTGGTATAGAAAGAAATGAAAGGTGTTAGTGATGCCAGAGGGACGTAAGGAGATAGAGTGGGTGGGGCTTGAATCTTTAATACAGTGTGCTATGCCAAAGGGTGGTTATACACATGTACCAGCTATACAAATTCATACAGAAAAGGAAAAGCAGACCTTCTCGTACTAACTTAGTAACTAAGTGCTGCCATGCTCATCACAGACTCCATTGTGAGGTTCACAAAAATAGAGCTTGGTCTTGGTGATCCCTCGGGCATGAAGGTTATGTTGTAGTGACAAACATGGTTTTTGAAAAGTCATCCTCTGTTCAGATGTTGTGGATACAAGCTTTGAAATAAGGAGGTCAGTCTGCGATTCTGTTTGGCCTTCTCAGATTTCACTCTCTGACTTTGCAGCAACAGGGGCCCATACTTTACCTAAATAGTCTTCGGCAAACATGCTTTCTTCTACCTGTTTGCTCAACATAAGACAATGGCACTTTTCTCAACAAATGGCAGTGCATGGACGTTAAAAACTGCATTCTCTAAGGAATTAAATTTATAAAATTCCTGTTACTTAGATCTACAGTGTTTGTGTTTGGAAACCTGTTTTGTGATGATGATTGTTCTTTAGACTGAGTTTATAATAATAGTTGAGTACTGAGGGTAGACTGGTAGGCTGACCAGAAACCTGAGAGTCATGCACTTCCTTCACCTCCAACTAGTCCCATCCACATCATGCACTTCCAACAAGTTTGAAAATCTATAACTGTTTCAGAAATGTCAGTTGTGCATATCTGCTTGAGTTTGGAAGAAGGCACATTGAATATAATGTAGCACTGCAGTATTACAAACATGGCTTGTCTGTATGGATTATCTCTTGTTTATTATAAAGCTATTAAGTCTGATAGGTGGTCTGAAACTGTTACTGTTTTAAGCCACAGTGACGGTAGTGAAAGGTTTGAAATGAAAGATCGTACCCAGCACCTAGCTTGCTGTGAATATTGGTATTCCTGTGCGGTGTAGGTGGGTCGATGCCCATTACCCAATGACCCCAGATTGATTTTCTTATCCTTATGTTGTACTCAGGTATTTGGATCACGTTGGACATACAGAATTTACCTTTAGCTCAGTAAAATGCTGAATTCGCATGCTCAAGCTCGGAATATCTCAATATCAGCATTCTGGAAAATGATTCTGTGTGGTAAAACTGAAAAATCAGAAATGATGGTGCATGTCTCAATGCTAGTATCTGGTCAGTGTGAGAACAAAACAAAAATTTCTATGCGATATCAATGGACATTTGTCTAATTTCTGTAAGGATTCTGTCTTGGTCATGTATGACGTGTACACCTTGAGTATCAGGTACTTCAAATTTAAGTTAAGGTATAGTGTCTGATCTGTACATGTAAGTGGTTATCACTGGCCAAAAAAACCCATCAACTCTGTGAACATAAGCCCCCCAAAAAAGGACTGGAACTGAAAACTATCAGTAAACGCTGTTGGACCAAATAGTCTAATAGGGTTAAAAAATCAATGATGATTACCTGAAGTGGGGCCCAGTAATTCAATTACTCCATCAGTGATTGCCTCCTGGTTCTAGGGGTGCTTTCAGGCCACATGAAAAAGTGATTACAAGGCTGGGTTATTACTACCAGCATTAGATTCCCCCCCTTACCTTTTGTCTGGGGCAGAAAGTTGATCTAATTTTCTACTGACAGTGTAGAAGTATGTGATATATGATGCAAAAGTACGGTAATTTGATTCTCTGCTTGACTGCATTTTTTAAAACTGTATTATCACCAGTTGTTTACTGTATATTACCAGACATGAAAACTGTCATCTTCTGGCCTAAATTGAATTTAACAATGTAAGCCTGACGACTGACCTCTCTTGTCTGCAGGTGTTCTTGTGGAAATGCATCACCACATTACACAAGAGTGCTAATTGGTGATTAGTAAAGTTACATGAAATAAAAGTATGACCAGTATGCTAATCAACAGTTATTGAGTCCAAATACATTGAGTACATTTTACGTAGATTTGTTGTCATTTGTAATATCAAAATTCTTGTAGGACAGTTGCTAGCGAAATGCTGTATGCTAGAAGTCTGTTACTGATTATTCTGTTTCTCATCCTGTTATTTTGCTAGCTGTTCATCCTGCTGAGAAAGGTCTGAAAGGTCATCGACCCCTGCCTTTAGATTGTCACACAGCTCTATTTTGAACCTCCCCAATGGCTTTATCACATTCCAGCTCTGCTAAACAGTTTATGCTATCAAGAACTGTGAAGGTGCAAGGTTAAAGCCAATGTCATTTGGATTCCAGGCGAAAAGAATTCAGTAATCTTGTGGTTTGACCTGCACGAAATCTTACAACTAATGGCAACAGGCATGCCTCTGTTTTAGTTCACAACAGTTAAATCCATAACACTTGGTATCAGGCAAGGCTCAGCTAGTTGATATTTCCATCAAGTTCAACCAGCAACAGTGTGTATTTTACAGTGTATTACTGGTGATAAAATTCCTCCACATCTATGAGGGCCTGCATGGGGGGGGGGGGGTTGTCCCGACAACGCTCTACGCTAAATTCGGAGGGCCGGCTACGTATTACGCTAAATTCAGAAAGCCTCCCTACGCTCTACGCTAAATTCAGAACGCTCCCCCTACATACGCTAAATTATGGAGTGGTCGGCAACGCTCTACGTAAAATTTAAACGGCCGATTACGCTCTACGTAAAAGGGGCATGCAGGCCCTCATCTATATTTTAGCAGATACCATGAATCAAGTTATATAGTCCAATCTGACCTTGACTGTTATATGTGTAAGAATGCATTTAGGCTGTTCCATTCATGAAGTTCAAATAGGGGTGTTGAGAAAATAAAAGAATGGTATTCTGTACACAAGCAAGAAGATGATGAAGAGGAAAGTTCATGCCTACCCTCCAATTTTCAGAGGGAGTACCCTCAACAGTCCAAAATTTGCTTATCATGAACACAGCAATGTTTTTGATAAAATAACTCCTTTCATGCATGATTGTGTACTTGTAAATGAATATGACATTGTGGAAATGAGTCTACATGCACATGTTTACAATTTAGTATGAAGTATTCAAGATTCACCTTCGGGAAAAGGATTATAAAATGCAGTAGTGCTCATACTCATAGAATTATTTTGGAACAATCTGTTTGATATTTCAAGCATTTGGCTAACAATAAAGATGATGAACAAAGGACATTTTCCATGTTACATCGCACGTACATCTTCAGTCTGGCAGCTTCACCGGGTACTAATTTGAGGATAATAACATGTGTGTGACTGCCAGTCAATATCTGCATTGCAGACCAGATCTGTAAATATGAGACAATTTTGGCAACCGTTTTGGCGCACTGGTTTTGGTCTGGCATCCCTTAAACAATTTGTACAAATTTGAACCATTCTGTCGGTGCTGTTTTGTCATTGAGTAAATTGGAACCCTTTGTCTGCATGACTTTTTTTTTCTGATATACAATAATGTAATCTGAAACAATTTTTCTTTTTTGATAATGGAACTGCAACTTGTTGCAATATCATATTATCAGGATTATTGCCGTATGTGCTTGAAGATCTGTTGGAGTATTTTTCCCCCAGCATGTACCATGCAGGACAAGCTTTTCCTGAGCACATCTGTAGTTTAGTGAAGGTGATGAGTACACGAACCATCCTACCTACAGGATAAGATTGCTTGGAGCTAAATATTTAGGTGTCTACGTCTTGGGAGGTGCGTGACAGCAAGATCTTCCGGTCCCCCTAGGTTATGTGGGTGTACAGGGCGATGAAAACTTTAGTCAGGTCAAAATTAAACAGAGTGGGCTTAAGCTTTGAGTGCAGCTTTTCAAAGATCTTCAACAATGATCGTTTATACATTGTTGTCCCTGTGGCAAGCTGCAATAAATAAACTATGAGGCATCCTGACTTCTGCAGCAGTGTCCAGCTACAAGACCCTGCTGGAGATGGAACACAGATGGTCGGGTTTGTTTATCAACAACACACTGAGAATTGGCAGCAGGTTAAACTGGGGGACCTCTGGACAGGTAGTTTTGGTGGGGCTGGACAAATATTTGGTGATCATGTTCTTCCAACCATAAATTATTGACAGATGGCTCTGCTGATACTGCTTCATACTCATAGTGTCTATAACTGAAATGTTTTATTCGTGACTATAATACTCTGCAAAATCAGTTCTAAAGCACAGAACTATTTCAAATCTATGAAAATTTCAAGTGCAACATGTAACATTTTTTTCATTATCGCTCAGGTCACCTCACTGACTTCATCTTCTTCAACAAAGTAACTTTTTGTCTCCTGAAGACTTGACTGTAAAGTTTATCTTGAAGGCAATCAAAGGACCCCAGGATATGTGTAAAAGAAAGCAAACAACATATCAAAGTTGTTTGTCAGTGAAATAGGATTTCTACCCAGGGGTGCTAGTATGGTAACATGTACTCTAGCTCCTGTTGTAACTACATCAAGATGTTAAGATTTATTACAGTAACTACTTCCATAACCTCTGATCTCCTTTCTTCGATCTGGACAGTCCTTTCAGATGGGGACATAAAACTGGCGGCGTCAAACCTCTACATGTAAAAGAACCCAACACACTTATCAAGTGTAGGGTGTGCTTGGCAGAAAATGCGAGCCGTAGCAAAGTTGCTCTACTACTACTGGCTACTTCAATTGAGGACGACTGCTTTACCTTCACCTTCTTCTGCAGCAATGCCTCAATGAGGGCCTGCATGCCCTTTTACGTAGAGCGTAATCGGCCCTTTTAATTTTACGTAGAGCGTTGCCGACCACTCCATAATTTAGCGTAGAGCGTAGGGGGGGCTTTCTGAATTTAGCGTAGAGCGTAGGGAGGCTTTCTGAATTTAGCGTATTACGTAGCCGGCCCTCCGAATTTAGCGTAGAGCGTTGTCGGGACCCCCCCATGCAGGCCCTCCTCAATGGAGCACATTAAGATTGATCTGCCATTCTTCATTCTTCCAAACATACCCATATGCTGTCAATTAACAATTATTCCCAACCTTCAGAACTTCTAGCATTCCCTGCTTTTGGTGTTTGAGGGCATGCCAAGAGGCAGCCGAGCTGTTGTTTTTGATCCATAACGTGTCAGATACACACCCTAAACTAAACAGTGTTTGGTGAAGGCAGAGCCTGGAACTGAAACAGGATGACACTGAGGCTAACCCTAAACATCCCTGCCCTCAAAATGCAGCACACAGAAGGGGTTGGTTCCTTGTCCTTTTCTTGTCAGCAGGTCATTTGTCAAAGTCTGTGGGGGAACATGACATGGCTGGTAAAGCCCATAAGGTCCCAGTGAGGTGGGGTGATGTGAAGGCTGCATTTTGAGACTCAGGTCTGGCCTTATGCAGATGGCATATGGATGAGCCAAGAAGGTTATGATTTTACCCCACCGTACTGTAAGTTCGCATGGTTTTTATTTCGCGCTAAGGCGAAAATGTAGTCTTTGCGGTGGTTTTAAGTTTGCGACAGCGCTATATAGGGGTGGATACCGGTTCGGCTTAATAATGTTCAAGTCCAAGTTTAGGTCCAGAGATTTAGGTTCAGGTCCTGATCCTGTCCAGTTGATGTTTTGTTTTATTAGACCAATATTAAGCATAGAGAATTCATACTAACATGCACAACTATAAAAGTTCTTGGGGAGAAGACTTTCAAGATAAACCATTGTTTGATATTTGAATATTGCACTTGTTTTAAATGCCTTTTTTGTCAGAGGGGAGACTCAAAACACTTTTTATCAGACAAAATAGAGAAATATATTTGTACTTTGTTCAGGTTTTTTTGGACTCATGTTTTTGGCTTTAGGTTTTTTGGACTCGGTTCTTGGATGTTATAAAGGTCCGAATCAGGTCCAGCGAACCGGTATCCACCCCTAGCGCTATAGTCACATACTGCTACAGTATTGGATGAAAATGTTCACAGTATTGGTTGGTTTGTTGGCAGAGGGTCTGCATGGGGGGTACCAACCACGCTTTATGCTGAATTTAGAAGATCCTCTACATATTACGCTAAAAACAAGGAAGGCAATTACACAAAATTTGATCACCTCGCTACGAATTACAGGAAATAAAAATAGGCTGCCTACACCTTACGAAATAGAGCATGCAGGCCCTCTTGGCAGGCAAGCTTTCAAACATTGATCAGTCAGCACTGATCAATCTTCTGTAGTGTAGTGTGATACTGCATGAAACTTTCAACTGCGATCTTGTGATGGATCGTGCTGTAGTTTTGTTCACTTCGCGGTGGTTTTATTTCACAGTAGGAGGGAAAACTTTAAGGAGTTTTTCACTGTGTTTAAATTTGTGGTTGAAATAATTCTGTAATACAATATTAATACATTGGAAATACAAATTTGTGCTGTCATGACATCGTGGTGGAGAGGTCACTGAAAAAACTGTGAAAACCACTGCAAAATTTTGGAGATCATGTTTTTTGTGGTCACTTCTCCACCTTTAACTCATCATACCTGCAAACAGGTGCTGAAATTTCCATTGTATTCAGCTGCTACTGTAGTTTCACCTGAGAACTCTTAATTTCAGTGTCGCAGAATTTAGGTGCCTCAAACTAAAAAGAATTCATTGTATCCATTTTTTTTCAATCCTCTGTGATCTACTGGGAATGTGCATCATTCCGTACCATGATCAGAGAATATATTTCATACTTACATTGCATATTGCAATATCATCGAATATGTGCATACTGCCTAGGGGTGAAGTAACAAACCTGCCCAAGGCGACCACCCAGCGGACCGAGCAAAATCGGTCGCGATGGACAGGTGGTCGCCATGAAGAGGATTCCACTCACATGTTTCCAGGGCGAGGTTTTTAAATACAATACGTAAATGGATGGAAAATTATGTGAATTTAGACAGCATGACCCCCACCAGGTTCAATTCTAATTGACAGAGAAAGATCCTACAAAAATTACGTTTTCCGTTATCGTTGTAATAATTGTATACCGCTACATTGTGTACAAATTTTCGTCATAATTTTGTGTACAAAACAATAGTTGCCACAATGATCTCGCAGCGCCTTCCCGCATTCACACGTTACATTAAATAGTACACACACACACACACATCATCGAAGTTTTAAGGCCTAAGACAAATCCCTAGAAAACACCTGCTGGTCCCAGCCTTTTTTGGGGCGCCGACCGCTGGATAAAAGGGTCAAAAAGTTTTCGATCTGACAACTAAAGATGAAACGGAACGGTGTGAATTCGTCGCGCCGCGCCGCCAAGCTCTGTGCGACCGCATCGAAAGGTACATGTATGAGTCAGTGCAGCAGAACGCACAGCGTCCAATCAAGGTTTGTGAGATTCATGGAAATGAAAAGAAAATAAGAATATTAATTTTCATCAGTATTCGTAAATGTTCATACACAAAAGCAACGTGTTTTAGAAAGGTCAGCGGTACGCCAAATCCGGGCCACGCCAAAGCCAAGATGGCGTCGGGACCAAGGAACAACATTTCTCGCCCGATGTTTTGCCCGCCGCGAAGTCATTTTTCGGCGAAATTTTGTAAGATACAGACACATTTTTGTTGAAAATACAAGAAATAGATAATGATTTCTGTGAAATCTGACTTTTTGACGCCATGCACTACGTATTCGTTTTGAAAATTGAGTTTAAACCGAACTGAGTTTTTCGGTAAACTATAAGATAACGATAGGCACAACAACATCACAAACAATTGTCTTTACAATTTGTTTATGAAGGGGGAGCGTTTTATTAAAACACTTCGTGGAGGAATCGATGCTATAACATTGCTATTCCATATATTTTGTCCTTATTTTTGTCCTTCAAAGTCTTGAAAACATTTCCGTGAAATCCGACAACAAAATGATCCGATGTCACCACACGCTTGAAAATTAGGCGACCGCCATGGGCAGGGATTGTGCTCTGTGCGTTCCCAATTCGTGGTGGTCGCGGTCGCGTTGGACAGGTGGTCGCCTTGGGCAGGCAGCTTAATGCTTGTGCCTATGGGGAAAATTTTCGGGACCGAGAAAAAGCGGTCGCCATGGCCAGGTGGTCGCGTTGAAAAGGTGGTCGCCTAGGCAGGTTTGACTGTAGTTACATCCTTGTGATAAGTCAAAGGAAATCTCAGCATCAGTTTTATATATACACCCACAGGCTCACAGCCTACTCAGCAAAGCAAAGCTAGTTATCAGCTGGTGTGTTATGCCGAAGGGTGGTATTTACTTCGCTATACAATACAGATACTGTACACATCATCCTCATCTTCGCTGTACACAGTGTATTCTGAACTTTTGCACACTCAGCCTGTTGGATACTCCCAGTCCATCCCACCTTTGGTTGTGGGCGGGGAACTCAAATCTTCTTCAAGGAATTAACACAGTTTTCAACAGACATTCAGCAAGAGGAAAAGCATGTGTTGAAAGAGGTTTACCTTTCTGTTACCTCGTGGGAGAAAACATCTCTCAATGAGGTTGTAATTGATGAACCTCAGTTCTACCCCCAATGCTTTTCTTGGCTGAGGTTGGATATACAGAATGTACTTCAGTCTGGTAGTACAGTAGAATCCGCTTAATTGCACCACCCATTTGTCAGCGTTTTTGGTGCAATTATCCGGCTGGTGCAATTATGCGAAATGCCCAGCTGGACCGCACCACCATAGGCGAGGGGGTGTATTGTTAGTCAGAAACACTAGCACAAAGAAAACAGACGAAATTATTCAGTTATCAACTTTATTTATTGACCCTTTGCTGAAAATAAAAAAAAGACTACGAACCTGTTTTGATTTTGCATTCTTTCATTTTTCCATGCAATCTACCGCATTACAACACACTGTCACATGGCGCATTAAAACACACGTCATGTTACAGGGGAGGCATTCTGAAACATCGTCATGCCACTCATGGGATAACAGTTTCTGTGTTACATAACGTCGAGTGCAGTTGTCGATTTACGTTAATCATGTACCGCCATGAAACTAGGAATTGAAACTAAAACTTGGTTACTGATTACGGGTGACCCGCCCGGGACCTCCCATACGATTCCTATCAACGTAACTGCCAATGGAGACCGCCTTGTTTTGTTACTCAAAACAGTTTTAAACATATTGGCGGTATTGCGCCTTTACACCGGCAGGTATCGGCTCATTTGTACCGCGTTTGCCGACTTTAGCGCACCTTTTCAGTTAACTTGTCGAGGATTTTGAAAACAAATTGGTGCAGTTATCCGGCATTGGTGACCATGCACGGTGCAGATATGCGGAGTCACTAACAATGCAGTGAATGGGAACCGGTTTTGGATATTGGGATTCGGTGCAATTAAACGGAAGGTGCGTTTATCCGAGGTGCAATTAAGTGGCTTCGTCTGTAGTTAATACAGGCAGGAAGCCGATTGTTACAACTGTGTGCAGTTACCCTGCTCTTGGAAAGTTTTCCTTCAAAACACATCAGCATTTACTTTATTCTATGCTAGCATTTACCTTAGCATTTACTTTATTCTTTGCGAAAACATTCCTCTGGAGTCAACTAGATGTAACCACAGAGGAAGAACCCAGCTGTCTGTATACCTGAGGCTACCCAATCCATTCTCCACCCTCCAACACAGATCTGTCATGATCAACTCAGAAGTAGGTCAGTTGGTCCTGATCTCTCTAAACACTACATTGTTCAGCAAGGGAAATATTTCAACAACAGCTCACAATACAATCTTTCTTTGGAAAGAGATGCACACATTTGCAAATAGTCAAACCTGCTGGAGAAGACCACTTGGGTGACAGAGAAAGTCTGATCTATGAGTATATGAACAGGTGGTCACTACAGGATTCTAAATGCTTGTGTCAATGAGAAAAATTATCTAAACTATAGTGTCCACCAAAAAGTGGTCTGGTAGTCCTTATGTAGAGGAGGTCACTTTTACAAGTTTGACCTTATAAAATTATGCATAATGCATGTACCAACCTTCCAGGCTGTATGAATGAATAGATGATCAGATGAAGAGTAATACTCTTATAAAACAAAACTCTTATACTTTGCAGATGAGATTGATATTTGATGATATTGGTTGATTGTTTTGTATTTTGTGGGAGAAAGCATTCAAACACACAGTAAATTTGGTGCTGGATAAAACTACAAGCCCAGTTGAACTACATTAAACTGTACTGGCTTTCATCCAGTTCATCTATTACCACAAAGTTTTCTCACTGGCTGCCCTGTAACTTAGTGTTAGATTGGAATGTTGGCGTTTTTGCCAATGTTGATACCACTGCTGCCAGGGCTGAAGACAAAGCAAGCTCTCTGTGGGTAGATGTGCCCATGCTGGAATGTTGCCTGATAGCCTATGACCCCATTCTTTCAAGAAGCTGGCTCACAATCATGGTACAGCATTCCACTGGTGAATGCTTTAACAGCATGTACACCGCTGGCGCGAACTTGATGTTGTGACACAAACATACCATCTGGCAGCTGCCATCGGTGTGGCAGTTTTGGGTCCTGTTTTTGCTTGTCTAGCCCAGTAAGCCCACATGTTCTGGAAACATGCACAGACAGGCTTCACGTAGATATCACCTTGAGTTCAAACAGATTGATCATCCACAAGCTTGGTGAGAAGCCTGTGATATCCCCTGTGCGTCAGTCACACTTATTAAGACATTGTGGAATGATGGGAAATGAAAGTGCAAAATGGAAATGTTCTAAGGCTTGTGTTCTTAGCAACTTAAGCTTAAGATATTTGGGTCATGTCTTTTGGTGATATTTGTACATCACTACATGTACATGCATGTATTATCAGGATTACATGTATGTTGGCCACTAGGTGCAGTAATTGTAGAGCCATGACATCTTGAGGTCTAGGCAAGTACAGAGACAGGATGTCGTGCACAGAACTGCCTCTAACTGTATAGCAGTCAGCTTCTATAAAAAGCATGTGTTACATCCATTCTTTTTTCTTTCACAGGAAGACCACAATGCAGAGAAAATACAGAGAGACAGAAAGGTTGTTCTGGAGAGAGTGTGCAATGTTTCCTTGCCAGGATCGGTCCCGCCACTGTACGCCAGGCAGCTCGGCCACATCATTGTTGATGATAAACACAAGATATTGTACTGTTTTGTGCCAAAAGTGGCCTGCACAAACTGGAAGAGGATCATGATCAAACTGAGACATCCAGAGATAGAAAAACCTCAAGACATATCCCCACAGGACGCACACGTGACATACTTTCTTCCCTCCTTGAAGCTATATTCACAGGAGGAGATACAATACAGGCTAGACAATTACTTCAAGTTTATGTTTGTGAGAGACCCACTGGAAAGATTACTATCTGCATACATCAATAAGTTTACCATGCCATACAACCTGAAATTTCACCGATTGTATGGCACCAAGATCATCAGTCGTTTCCGAGAGAATCCAAGCAAAGACTCTCTGCAGAAAGGGGATGATGTGACATTTACAGAGTTTGTACAGTACCTGCTGGACCCAATGGCGCATGGACCGCAGCTCAATGAACACTGGGACCACTATGCTAACTTGTGTCACCCCTGCCGCATACACTATGATGTCATCGGCAAATATGAAACATTGGACCAAGACGTCGACCATGTCTTACAGAGAGCAGGTGTCGCCAATATTGTCCAGTTTCCGCCCAAACCAAAAAAGTCGCAAATAAGCACTTCGCAGCTGCTGGACGAGTACTTAGATGAAATTGGACCCAAGGAAGTTTTCAGACTGCACAACATGTACATCTTAGACTATTTGATGTTCAACTATAGTCTTCCAAACTTTCCTGGTGAGAGATAATGAAGAGAGCAGCCATTCCCAGATGCTGAACTATTGATAGAAGGTTGAACTTGAAGGAGTTGTAAATATTGTATTGAAACTTGTGAGATCTTCTGATTGTACAGTCACTTAGTACAAGCATTGCTAAACGATGAGACATTGAAAGGTAAAAAGTTGATTGTGTTTATCAGGATGATAGTTTGAGGATGTAAGAATAGGAAGAAGATAATAGAAATGAAAGATGATCATTCTTTTGTCCAGCAATTTTCTAAACTGAAATGTTGAATGTAACGTTACATGAAGCTGTTTAAATTTAACCTTCAATCTGCTGTCCATCCTTATGTCCAGTTCAAATTGGCTTCCTCGGCAGGGAGGTGGTCAATGTGTACTCTGCAAGCAGAGGTTTGATAGGATGATTGTCATCTTCTGACATTTGTCTGACTTGCCTTGAAATGAGGCAAATTATAACACAGTCACAATTTCCACATGAAATCTCAGCTTGTCGTTTTGTGTGTATTTTTAGCCTTGTTCTCCTGTGTTGTAATTTTATTTTTAAGTAATTGATTAGCTGCATGTGATGTAAGTTATATCTTTATCAGTCAATTAGCTGTGTCCAAAATATAGCATTACACAGTTCATCTGTAAACCAAAGACTACACGTATATGCACTTGTACTATTTGCATTCCCTTTTTACTAGTATTTCTTGAAAGTAACTCAAATTCTGGCTCACATAAAACATCCATTGAGGCTGTGACATCCCAGTTAAAATTCCTGAGTAATTTTGCAATATAAAGTGACTTTTATGATAAAATTGAAAGAGTCCAGCTTGTCCTGATCTGCCATTTTTACATGAAAATTTGATATCAGTTTGAAATATGGCATATTGTGTTGTATTATATTGGACTTGTACAGGGCTGGCCCCTTTCTGCAACAAAATGACAGAGGAAAATTGATAGGCTGATAATTATTTGAATAGCTCAGCCTTTTTGTGAGATGGAAAACAAATCATTAATCATTGAGGTTCTCATTTAGATGTGGGAAGATTGATTTGGCCAGGGTGGCATCCTATTTCTCCCTTTCTTGTTCCCTCAAAAAATTTGGAGGGAGCGAGTCTGGGAGCCCCGGTAAACTAAATATGTAGGCACCCAGGCTAAAACTGATTTGGAAAAAGAACTAATTGCTGGATAGATACAGCTGCAAACAGGAATTTGCCAGAAAGGATCTATGAAATAAGACTTCTGAGCCTGCTCACATCTTACTGTACGTACATGTATGACGACAATGTATGTTGATGGATCACCTGAATGTACATAGCCAATTGGCCATTAGATAAGATGGAGTAGGGAAGCCATTGGACTCAATATAGATTTCCCTGAATCATGATATTGCCTGCAGCACTTTTGGAATGAAATGTATCGATATTAGCAAAAGCACAAATAGATATTGATAATGATATTATCCCAGGTCAGCAGCTAGTGCCAGCTACTGTCTCTGCATGTTAAGCACAGTTTTATGAGTGTGTGTGTATGTATGTATGTGTGTCTGTGTGTAAGTATGTATGTGTGTATATGTCTGTGTGTATGTGTGCACGTGTATGTGTGTGTGTGCGTGTATGTATGTGTATGTTGTAATGTTGCTTTTAATAACGTTGGACACAAGGTGAAAGAAAGGAATATACAAATGTAGTATCAATTGTTTGTGCATTTTTTGTTGTAGATCTATAGCTTTAACTTGATGTGTTTTTATAGTACAGAACTTCTTGTTAAATCTCTAATCAATTATTCGTATTAGATAGATATTTATCATTTTCCTTCGTAGCTAATGTTATACCAACAAGGGATTTTGTAAGCTCACGCACAAGTGGACTAATTATATGTCTGGCATTTCTCTGTCCTGTGTTGTACTTTTGTTAAAAACTGCTAGGGTTCAGGACTAGTTGGTGGTTGGTGAGTGGTGGTACATGGTGGCACCAAGTCTCTGAAGAAACATCTGTCAAGGAAAACTGGATGTAACATGAATATTACATATGGACATTGGCTGATGACTGTCCGAATCTATTTGCAGATCATTCCAATATTTTTCTTAAAAGAAACAATCAGCAGAAGAAAAGTTGGGGACGATATACCATTTGTTAAAGACACATACATATAACTGTTCTATGTTTATGTAAAAGTTACATATTTGAATGCAAGTTTGAGAGAAAGTTTTTTTCAGTCCTCAGTGAAAATTTGTGGACTTCCTTTTTTTTACTTTCACGGTGTTCAAATCTATGAAAAACGAATATCTGGCCTAAAAGTAATCTGACAATATGGATCATGTCATTGGTCATGTTAAGTAATTAATTATGCTCATGATATTTTCTAGGAAATAAAGTGTTCTCAAAATTCCTGTGCTTGTTTTCAGTTTTGCGTCGTCACAGTGCTTTACTTTAGGACAGGGCAATTCTCGAGGGAAGCGTTTGAAGTTACTTTTCTTGTGATAAAAAGTTATTTCGCTCTGCATCTCACTAAATTCTCTCTTGGCGCTTTCACTTTTTGATGGTATAAATCGAAAGTGGAATGTTCCAAATCGTGGGTCAATCGAGGTCAAGTGGAACAAGGACGGGGTCAGCAAAGGCCAATATGGCAGGTAAGATGATTTATGGCAGAAGTAACACATCTTGACGTTTTCTTCCGTTTTCGCCCTTGACTTTCATAGCAACAGATGGTTACGTGATTTGAGTCACGGTTCGTGACAGGATTGTTAAGGGCAATTCCGCCTGTGCCCCACTCCCGCAGCGCACAGGTTGCATTAATTAATCCCTGAAGCAGGAATGAACCGGAAAACCTTCCACTTTTCCAAGTTTCCGGGGACCGCACTTCCCCAGTCCTTCTCGAAATCATCAGCTTTATCACGAAAGTTACAATCTAACATGTGGTTCGCCCTGTCCCAGTTTGTGAGCGCTGTGATGAGTCACATGCGGGGCTACTATCATACTTTAATTTTGGCAGGCGGACCGGAAGTGCTGACTGGTGGTGCCCCAACCGGGAAGTCTCCCAAACTTCAGAAACTCTCGTCAGCAACTTTTTACTTCCCCTTCTTCGTCAGTTAGTGAACTGTGTATGCAGGGACAGCTCATGGCTTGATGTTCCACAGTGTATGTGTGTTGCTGTAAAGTTGGTCACTCTGTCAGACTCAATCCCAGCTGTGCAAGAATGGCACCACCAGGTTTTATGTGTTTTCTGAACTTCAGTTTGACCCTGTGCCTGCTGTTTGCTGGAGGGAACAGCCAGCATTCCAAGGAATTTCCAAACTTCCGATCTGGGGAGTTGGGACAGAGACTTCAGCAGTTATCTGTGGACAACAACTCCGGGAGGGTCTACCTGGGGGCCACTAACATCTTGTACCAGCTGTCTGCTGACCTTGAACTGCAGCAAAGCTACAAGTCTGGGCCTGTTTGGGACAGCCCAAGATGTGGACCATTTGCCCAGCATTGCAGGGACGGCAAGGTCCTATCTGACAACAACAACAAGATTCTCCTTGTTGACGAGTCCCTCGGAGTTCTCCTAGCATGTGGGTCGGTACTGCAGGGCACCTGTTCGGTTCATCCTCTCGAGAACATTGCATCGGAACTCGATTACGACAGGGCCGCGTATGTAGCCTCAGGCGAATCAGTTGTCGCCTTCTTCGCACCTGGGTATGATGGTGCCCAAAGCTTGTACGTTGGAGCAGAATATGAAACGGACAAGCCAGCCGAGTTCTCTATCCCTGCGGTCTCAACAAGAACGCTCAGTCACACCACAGCGACAGAGTACAAAATCAACTTCGCTCTTCAAACTCAGCATCAGCATTCATACGTCTCTGTGAACGGTAACTATGCCTCAGATTACAGAATCAGATATGTGGATGGTTTCAGTCACGATGGCTTCAGTTACTTCCTCACAGTTCAGAAGACATCTGTGGACTCACAGTCCTATCACTCCAGACTCGTTCGTGTATGCCAGAATGACAGAGCCTATTTCTCTTACACTGAACTCCCCATCACCTGTTACGGCCATGATGAAAAACCCTATAATATCATACAGGCTGCAGCACTGCACAAGCCTGGACACAACCTGACCGACGTCCACCCTGGTATGACCACAACGGACGAGGTTTTATTTGCAGTCTTTGCAGAGAGTGAATCTGAGGACAGCCCAGTCCCCAAGAACAACTCGGTCCTGTGCACCTTCCCTATGTCAGATGTCCGTGCACATTTTCAGGATGGGATTCAATCCTGCTATGGAGGCCAGGGACAGCCAGGTCTGGAATTCCTGTACCAGCCAGGGCACAACAGGGTCTGTCAGGAGACAGTAAGTGGTTTGAGTTATTTGAAGCAAACCTATATCTGACCTATATGATTTCTCACAAGGTATCAGACCATGTTTTCACAGCTAAAAGCCTTCTGCACCTATCACAGACCTGCAGCTAAGATTTCGAGTTTGAAAGTTTATGTTTTGGTAGATTTGATTTCAGACTGTGAAACATGGTCTACAGATAAAATTCTTGCTCTGATAGGTGACTCACTTTGAATGAGTTAAAACATCTGCTCCCAATCTTGCAAATGAGGATATTCTTTTATGTTTAGTCACACATTTAAACCATCAACTTTCTTTCACCTATACTGTTTTTAACTTAAGATTTTGAGAGCAAATTCCTGTTAACAGTTAAAGTAAAGATCTCAGTTTTCAACAGGAAACCAGGTGTCTGTTGTCAACATAAACCTGTATAGTAGAAAAGTGGTCACTTAACATATCTGCTTAATCATGCTGAACTTGTACGCTTGCTGTCTTGTGTCTGTCACCAGGAGGGCCTTTGCTGAAGGTAAGAGTTAGTCATCGCAGGAAGGCAGCCTAGTTGGTATTTAGTAATTGTCAGGTAAGGAATGAATGCGGTTTAATTTTCAAAGAAAAGACTTGGTCTTATTCCATGGGTTTGAATACCAATATCTTTTTTTTCAGACTACAGAAATAGATGAAGATTTCTGTGGGTCTGGTGTGATTGGTCCAATTGAAATCTCGGAGGATGGAGAGCTGTATGACTACAGCATCCTCCATGAAGACAGCTTCTCTGACAAGCTGGTCACCAGCCTGGCTATTACTGTGCAGCAGGGACACACAGTGGCCATGCTTGGTACTGCAGATGGATTCATTCATAAGGTTATAGTACGTCATTATGAAGTTCTGTGTTCATCAGGGAAATTGATTGTGGTCTTTTATGATTGAGGTTTTAAGATTTTCTTGCAACTTACTGTGTCAAATGACCAATTGCAACATCATAAAGTATACTTCAGATTATTGTAATCATGATAGATGTATCATTATCAGAATTTTATCTTCTTTTCCAGATGATGCTGGACACAATTAGGAACAACAGACCCCTCCTCAGCCTGGATGTTGGACACGGACATTCCATCAACAGGGACATGGAGATGGACCCCTCCGAGGAGCACCTGTATGTCATGGCAGGGGAACAGGTGTGTGTGCGATATGTTCCTGTCAGGAATCCATAGTTACTATGACTGTACTCTTAACTGACAGATCATATACCCTGTCATTTACAATGTACCAGACAAGAATTTCCCTTCCAAAAAGAACAGAGACCTGAACATGAAAAGTTCTGATGGTCGCTATTAATAATTTCCCCATCCCAATTTTTGTATATTCTTGCACCTTTTCAGCATGTTCAGTTTTTATTGAAATTGTTACCCTTAATCCCTGTGTTACCAGTAACTTGTGGCCTGGTTTGGCCTTTTGATTCTGAAGGGATACATTTGATTTTGAGTACTGAGTTTTGTTATACGATCATCATGGCCAATTGTTAGTCTGTCTGTTTTTTGTTGAGATGGGAGGGGTGCACCTAGCCTGAGTGTCATCCTGTTTTAGTTCCAGGCTGTTTGGTGAAGACAGAGCCTGGAACTGAAACAGGATGACACTCAGGCTAGGGTGCACCTTTTAAATTCCAAATGGATGCATGTTAATTGCGATCAACCCTTGCCAAATTTTGCCTCCTACATTGGAACATTTCCCTTCTCCTTTGCCAGTCTAGACTGTTCGTGCTATCGGTTTATGCTTCCTTGTGGGAGAAGCTTCCTTCTGAATAAGACAACAGGAACAACTGGTGCTAATCTGCCTGATGATATCCATTCACACAGCCCATGGGAGTTGCCTTTGACGTGTAATCTTTGGGGTTTTGCCAAACAGTTGTGGTGATGAGATAGGGGGACAAAGTACTGTGATATAACAACATGTTACACTTATGCCTGGCAATGTTGTACACCCCCATTCTTCACGTTCAAAGCTTGTCAATTTAAAGTGGGGATAGTAGATGAGCCATGTTAGTGCTGACTTTGATGATTTTTGGTTAACTTTTTAAAATAAATAATGTAAAACTCTTTGGAAATACTTGATTATTTTGTTATTATTCAGTAATCTTAACTCTTGGATTTATATTCAATTTGATAAAAATTGTATTTTGTCAGTTAATAGCCATTCATTATGGTTCAGTAAAACAAAAAGTCCTCTCCACATATCTTCCAAGCTACTTCTTTCCACATCAGACAACTGAATTCTCTCCATCGCAGAAATGTGTGACTTTAGTCCTCATATTGTGATAAACAGTCTTGTTGCACATGTACATCTCTTTTGGACCCAGGTGACCAAGTTACCCATGAAGAGCTGCAGCCTGTACCAGGACTGTGGGACCTGCATCACTGTGGAGGACCCTACCCTAGAATGTGGCTGGTGTAAAGAACAGGGGGCTTGCAGTACCAAGCAGGACTGCATGAGAGACATCCAGTGGTCCAGAGATACCTGCCCTCCAGTCATCTATGAAGTTAGTAGTCATGTCTTTATGTTCTATGTTCTGTCACCGCTACGTTCAGACACTCTAGGGTCAGGGTCAAGGTTAGGGGGTGTCGGAAAATAGGTGTATAACCATCTTAAGGAAGCCTCTTGAAAGTAAAGATTATGCCAAGTCACAAGGGACTGAAGTGTTGATATCTCAGCTGACCAGGGCCCATTCATGCCTAGGCTAGGAGGTGAGATGTTCATACTTACTGTAAATCTTGAACGTTTTGCGGTGGTGTAATTTTCGCAGTTTTTTAGCATTTACACAGCATCTTTAGAAACAGAATCTTAAACCTTTGCACCCATACCATATTTTCCTCTTTCAGTTTAGTCCCACATCAGGGCCAATAGACGGAGGTACAAATATAACAATCCTGGGAGACAACCTAGGTGACATGGCCATGGCTGATACACACATTGTTAGTATCTGGAGAAAGGAGTGCACGCTGGTGGAAAAAGAAAGTGACTTCAACAAGTAAGTTCAAGGCAGTAACTATTACTTTTCTTTTTTAATTAGATTGATCGAAAAAAAGCTAATAACAGTGTAGTAACATAGTATGATCTGATTTTAGGAAGCTATCATTATAAGTTACCAGTACTTATTTTACTATCCTTTGTTATTTCATTTCATTTCATGATAAACGATACCCAAAGGTAACTATAGTGTGAAAGAGGAAGCAAAGAAACTAACAAAGTAAAAGTCCCTGTTGTGTTTTCAGTACAAATGTACACATGGATATGTAAAGTCATTTCATAATGTGCTGGCAAACCCAAGAGTTAAAGTAGGTCAAGCTCAAGTGCAATGCTTCAGAGCTCAAAGCTTAATGCTTTTAGATGACCTAAAACCTGTTGTTGGCTATGTTTGTGTAGACTCGTGTGCACCACAGCCCCCAGTGAGGTGGCACAGGATCATGTGACAGTGGAGGTCCATGAGCAATCAGCTGTTCTGGGCTACACCATCAGTGGCACTGGGTCCTCCAGCCAGCCCTTCAGCTATGTGGTGAGTGGCAATACATGCTTTTCACATATGATTGATTTTAAGTAGGGTCAAGATTGCTTCACCACTTTTGGCTAGTACCTCAACTAATCTTATCAGAAAGGAAGGGATGTGCTTGTTATACTGGTAGTAACCTAATATACTAGTCTTAGTACTTGTATTCAACATCAAAGGCATGTATCTTTAGATTAGTGACATTTGACTTTTTTTAACAGTTCCACATTTGTCAGGTAATGGCACTGTTGATGTATATGATTAAAAGTATTTCAAAGTCTGACTAGCTCAGTGATATATCATTCAGCACCAAGGACAGGTCTACAATTCACATCAATTTTAATGTTATCCTTGGAGTTTTCATGACCTTATGCCATCACCTAGCCACGGAGTGTTACACTGTTAAACTAGATATTGTGTTGCTCTTCTCATAATGCCCACAGGATCCCCAGGTTACAAGCATCAGCCCAATACTGGGTCCCGAAGCAGGAGGGACTGTCCTGACAATCAACGGACAACACCTGGACACCAGCAGTGGCCCTCAGGTGTCTGTAGCAGGACAGGTGTGCAGGATCCAGAGGTAAGAACAATTGAAAACTGAGGCATTTGTCCTGCAGGTCAGTACATTGTATAAAGCCAAAATAATACTCTGAGTTAAACCACATCCAAATCTCCAGTCTTGTTAAATGAAGAAGTGTTTTGTTGTATGGCAAATAACAAGCAGTGTTACTGTAAATGACAGATATTCAGTGATCATTTGCAAGCTTTGAATTTTCATTGAGACAATCTTCAAACTTCAAGAATGTTACTAACTAATAGTCACCTATTTCCCAGTATTTCTGATGATACATTGGTGTGCATGACTGCCCCATCATCTGTGCCGACATCTGGACCTGTCATGCTGACTTGGGACAGAGCCACACGACATGCCAGTGACTTGTTCACGTACACGGAGAACCCAACAGTCACTGACATCAACCCAAAGAGGAGCTCTTACAGGTGATACACAAATAAAACATTTTGCTACCACTGCCAACAGGGGATCCCTTTTCTGATTCAGATGTCTTATTTTCAACTGAATTCTGTGTTCAACATTTATCACTTTGGATTATTTCCTCATATGCAGGTTTCCATAATCAAACATTGTCCAGATTGACTGAGCATAAAGTAAGACCTCTGTTTCTATTCAAGAGATGCCCAACATGAAATTTTCCTTTTCAGTGGAGGTACTGAACTCCACGTGACTGGTGTGAATCTACATAGTGTGGCTCAACCCAGGATGAACATCAGCTTTCTACAGGGCAATGAAGTGGTCTCATTCCTTGAGGTAGGTACATAAGAAACTAATAGATGTTATCTAGTAAATTTTTTATGATTATGAATTTTTTAAAAGTATTTAGTCATTAAAACAGCACTAGGTTTGACGTAGTAGAAGTTACATGACATGGCAGACTGAGAAACAGAGGGCTATGTAGTACATATAGTCCACATTTGAATGTTGGGTTTGAAATTAACTTTATTGCCTTTACCAAGAATATATATCTATCAAAATCTATCAGATATATGACATCAATTGTGTCCTTCCAGCCTTGCATCCATTCAGAGTCAGCCAGGTCAACTCAGATGACCTGCCAATCACCCAACATCACTGGCAGGCTCCACCCACTCTCAGATCCACAGCCAATCACAGTGCAGCTCTCTCTGGTGTTAGATGGCATGCTGGATGAGCCATCTCCAGAGCGGAGACATTTTACCTACTACCCTGACCCCGTGTTCTTCAGTTTCGACCTTAGTAAGGCATATCCCAAGATTGGAAGAACATTGATGCTAAGGGTATGTAACTGTGACTGAATGTGAGCCTCTGAATATGTAGATTAATGTAACTACATGTATGACCAAAGAATTGTAAGAAAAAAAATGAATGTAAATGGATGTTGAGAGCGGTTCTATTTGCATATCAAGCATATTAACTCCATAAAAGTTTCAAGGAAAAGTATCGTAATTGCAATTAGATAGCAGGAAGGGAATAGACTGCAATCGTAAAACAGTAAAAGCGAATCCTTAGTGCCCAATGCATTTATCTATCTAACTCTCCTCTCTCATTTTAAAGGGTGAGCATCTTGACAGTGCACATGATATCAAAGAGTTCACTGTGCTTGTGGGACAACACAGTTGCAGAATCACATTGCTGAACTCACAGGTTGGGTGATATGCCTTTGTCAAACTTTTATCAACAACTTTTGAACAGTTTGACGTATGCATGTTTTTATGTTATATTGCCAATTGCCAAAGATTCCATAGTAGTTTCTTTTCTTGTCTCATTCTCACATTGATGTGTCTGTTTTCTGTCATGCGTTTCAGGAACTACACTGCGTTTTGCCAGAAGACCAGAAGTTTGGCAACTTTACAGATGCCCCAGTGACGGTAATCATTAATCAAATACACTTAATATTGAATTTGATTTTGTTCATTTAAACATGTTACTGTACATTTATAGTATATTACATGTATGTTATATTATCTTACATGCATATGATATATCGTATATAATATACAAAATGTCACGTTGCGCAATTACAGAAAACTATCTCTTACTTGCTTTCATCTGTTCTAAGATTTGTTAAATGTATTGTACTTTTCTTGTTTATAGGTCAATGTTGGAAACCTTCATTTTACTGTTGGTGAGTTAAAACTACAGTTTGCACGCCAGAAGAAGGTTCCTGAAGCCATCATCATCTATGTCTGTGCTGCCATTGGTCTGTCAATCCTGGTACTCGTGGCTCTATTGGTTGCCTGGAAGCGGCGCCATGGCAACCCCATCATCAGGAGAACCAATAGGAACGGCCTGTGGCATGTCCCTGATGAACAGATAGCCATGGTGGACATGAGCGGCCCTGCACCACAGCCAGACCCCATCGGTTTGGCCAGACAGATGTCCAGGGACAACAGTATGTGTGTCTCCTTTATCTGAATGAAATTTTGACCCTTTTATATGTCAGTGTATGCTACAAATTTTAGGATCACAAAACATATGTGTCTAAACTTCACACATAGAGTAACTTGATACATGAGTCATAAAGATTACTCTTGGCAAGGGTATACTTTTATCTCTTTATTGTTTCACTACCTATAATGACTAAAATTTACAAGCCTTTTGCCTGCTAAACCAGAAAACATAAGATATTGTATGTCCTGCAAATTGTAATTAATTCTTAGACCTGTATGCAGTAGGTTAAGTCCTTGTTATTGTGTCAACCTGAACTGCATTACACCTCTCATCTCTGTCTCGACTTTTCATCCCAGACTACGAGTCCCTCCCCTCTGAGTATGAGAACGACACCCTGGACAGACTGAGGGTCAACGACCCTGACCTGGCTGTATCCGTGGAGGAGACACTGATCCCCAGACACAAGCTCCACCTACATAACATCATCGGCAAAGGTACTGCAGCTGTTGAAGTTTTGATGAATACATTTTAGATAAAAGACAAGAAGACTCACATAACATACTAAAGATAAGTGGGCCAGCAGCTGACTTAAAATAAATAAGTCACTGCAGTATGTGGTTAGCAGCCATTGAAATCACACTAAACAGAATGCTTGATAAATGATCTTTCTTTAACCTCGTTAGTATTATTAGATGTGATAATGCAGTGTTGCTATCGTTAATGATATGCTTAAGAATGTCTATCTTGCAATGCAGGTTTCTTTGGAAGTGTTTTCTATGGAACATACCAACATCCAGAAGAGAAGGAGCCAGTCAGAGTTGCTATAAAGACTCTCAACAGTAGGTACTCAATGTGGTTGACCATGGTTGGTTGTCTCTTATCAGTATGCATAATTTTTATCTACAGAAATAACAACTGTTTGCAGTTTCTCTCGTTGTTTACCTTAGTTTTATGTATCTATCTTAAAGTGTTTTTTTATGAGCTTTGAAGTTTCTGTCTACTCTTTTAAAATGATGAACCGTGTCATTAAATGTTGTCACTTTCTCCATCTGATTAGAAATATCAACAACTACCATTCTAGGTTCTTTGCTGCTAACACTACAACCACCATGTATACTTTTTTTTTCCAGCAGACAATTGTGACATGAATGACATAGAAAACTTCCTGCGGGAGGGCATCATGATGAAGGACTTTAACCACGAGCATGTCCTCCACCTGGTGGGAGTCAGCCTGCCCACCACAGGTGCTCCACTGGTCGTCCTGCCCTACATGAAACTAGGGGACCTTCACAGCTTCATCAGGAACCCTCAACAGGTATGGCACCCATTTTCATCTGTTCAAACAAGTCTTTGGCTAAGGTGTAGATAGATATACCTGATGTGATGTTATACATATTTTGTCATTAGAAATTGTTAGTAAAATACATCTTTTGAACTTGAAAGACTTCACTGTATGGTACTTGGCAGGTTATTTCTTGTCAATTTTCATGCAGTTGATTATCTGAAAATACTGTTTTACCTTACACATTCCAATGGTTTTCTGTGATTCCAGTTGCTGACCGTGCAAGACATCCTGGGATTTGCACTGCAAGTGGGGGAGGGAATGGCTTATCTGTCCAGCCTGAAGTTTGTTCACAGAGACCTGGCTGCAAGGAACTGCATGTGAGTAGGCATTTTTTATGATATCATGTTTTCCACATATTTGAATCCATATTTTCTCTTGTTAGGAAAGCAGACAGATTGATAGATAAAAGTCACACTAAGAAAGACCCGTCCTTGGTGCTGAACACCATCCACATACCCTAGCAGGTCTGTCCCTGGTGCTGAACACCATCCTCACACTACCAAAGACCTGTCCCTGGTGCTGAACACCATCATCACACTAAAAAGACCTGTCCCAGGTGCTGAACACCATCATCACACTAAAAAGACCTGTCCCAGGTGCTGAACACTATCCACATGCCCTAGCAGAACTGTCCCTGGTGCTGAAGACCATCCTCACACTACCAAAGACCTGTCCCAGGTGCTGAACACTATCCACATGCCCTAGCAGAACTGTCCCTGGTGCTGAAGACCATCCTCACACTACCAAAGACCTGTCCCAGGTGCTGAACACTATCCACATGCCCTAGCAGAACTGTCCCTGGTGCTGAAGACCATCCTCACACTACCAAAGACCTGTCCCAGGTGCTGAACACTATCCACATGCCCTAGCAGAACTGTCCCTGGTGCTGAAGACCATCCTCACACTACCAAAGACCTGTCCCTGGTGCTGAACACCATCATCACACTAAAAAGACCTGTCCCAGGTGCTGAACACTATCCACATGCCCTAGCAGAACTGTCCCTGGTGCTGAAGACCATCCTCACACTACCAAAGACCTGTCCCTGGTGCTGAACACCATCCACATGCCCTAGCAGAACTGTCTCTGGTGCTGAACACCATCCTCACACTACAAAGACCTGTCCCTGGTGCTGAACAGTATCCACATGGCCCAGCAGAACTGTTCCTGGTACTGAACCACCTCACACTAAGAAATACCTGTCCTTGCTACTGATGGCCATCCTCACACTTTATCTATTTATTTATTCATCTTTAGGGTAGTCCCTTCAGTTAACAGTAACTGATTTCCAATGGAGCCCTTAGTTCATTTATGGGATAGATTTGTCTTCATGGTAAAAGATTCTGCTGACACTGATTTCAAATGAAATCATTGATTCATTGCTTGACAAATTATTCTGTTACTTTGATCATTTCCTAAGTTTGTTAAACAAGTTTCTCCAACCTTGTCCCTCCAGGGTTAGTGAAGACTTGGTTGTGAAGGTGGCAGATTTTGGCCTGTCCAGAGACCTGTATGAGAAGGACTACTACACCTGTGGGGACAAGAAGGCCAGGCTGCCTGTCAAGTGGATGGCACTGGAGAGTTTGTTAGATGGTACCTACACGACCAAGAGTGATGTGGTAAGTATTTAGAACCATGCCTGGATTATCAATCTTAGTGTGTTGTGCAAGGTTCTTCTTGTATGTGTTCAAATGAGATTTACTATACATCTGAAACATTTTTCCATTGGCATTCCATTCAGTTTCAGTAGACATTTCCAGTCAGAGCTGAGCATTCATTCATTGTTTGTATTCAAACGATTCATCTAGTTTGTAGGCTGCATGAAAACAGAGTGTTACTTAATCTTTGTAGTGGTCATTTGGAGTGTTGATGTGGGAGCTAGCCATGAGAGGAGTGAACCCATACCCAGATGTGGACAACTTTGACCTGGCCATGTACCTACAGAGGGGCAGCAGGCTGAGGCAGCCAAAGTACTGCCCAGATCACATGTAAGTAGTGAGGGAATATGGAATCTGTCAAGTTCAATGTACATGTATGGTCTAGCCTTGAAAACTGATTCTTTTCATAGGGCTCCATTTAAGCTGGCGGGAGGCTTCATGGACCTAAATCTTAGAACCAATTTGATTAACCTGTAGTAATACAATTCCTTCCTATAGAAAGAACTTGTTTCTGTGGCTCCAATCTAAGCTTCTGTCCCTATTTCCTCCCCACAGCTATACCATGATGCAATTGTGCTGGCAGGTAGACCCTGACCTCCGACCGACCTTCGATGACCTTGTGTCACGACTGAGCGAGGCATTACCACCGACCAGCCCCGCTCCTGAGGGGGAACACTCTGTGCAAGACTTTGAGGAATGCTACACTGATGTCTTAGCAAGAGCATGAGAAGATGGCTAAAAACATCTTCCAAGAACTTTCAAACTGTGTTTTTCCCTGGTGCATTTTATCAGCAGTATTATCATAGGCAATTGTGAATGATATACATAATCCTTTAAATCCTTTTTGTGGAAAACTAATGTAATCAGGACATGTGTGCAATCTCTTATATCCAACTTAACGATGAATTTTGCTCTTAATTGCACATTTGCTAGTAGTGTATGGTATTATGAAAACTACTTAACATTCGTATTTTAAGTTACTACAGCTGTATATGGCTTTTATATAGCTTATTGGTACTTTTCAAAATATCCCACTGCCTTTCATTATGATACTAACTTCATTTTGTATGTAAGCATAAGTTTAAATTCAAACTACAAGAATTTACACTCTGCATATTGCTGTTTATGCAAAAAAAGGACAGTAAACCTGTTGTTGAACAGTTGTAAAGCCATCATTTAGTTATCAATCAATGACACTAAGCAATGAACTCTACATCAGAACTAAACAGAACTGAATTGTATTTACTGTTTGAGAATGTTTGATATATGGAAACAATGCAATGTGTACAGATATGTGCCATTTTTAATCATGCTAAAGATGGTGTACATTTATATTATCTCTATTGTTGTCTGTTACGTTTCTTGTCACAGATGAAATGCAGCTGATGCCTAGAAGGAGCAACTGTTAATGGTACTTTTAAAAAGTACTAGCAAAGTTAAAGATGTTGTACAAGTCATATTATACAAGTCATGGTATTTCTGTATAAAGCATAGTCTATTTTCCTATTTTGGTTGGTACTTTATGATATCGTTTAGTCACCTATCATTGAATGTATGCAACGGACATTTATATAATGTTTGATTGAAGATATTCGTTTGAGCATTATCATTACCTTTGAGCATAAACCTTCCCTTTTCTGTGAATTCTGTTGATCTATATTTTGCATAAAACATCTCCATACCCATTTTAGCAAATTAAACGGTAAAGGTCATCGGCAACAGGTCATCTTACAGGTCATTTGTCTCCTTTGTTCAGTTTTGTGAATGCCCTATTGGCAGTCTATACTCTCTTCATGTGATCAATACATATTCCGTATGGCTATTGCTCAATAGTCTGCATGTTAATGACCTAAAGCAACCAGTGCCCAACTTCTGCGCTCACCAGGGAGTTAATGTGACTGCCTGAGGCCACTGTGTTTGTGAAATGTCACAAATGAGCCATTGGTAACTGTTGATTTTGTCAAACAATAGCTCAGTTATATGCACGGACAAGGTTTGATGAGAACAATAAGTCTTAAACTGCATTGCATCTAAAGGCATTCGTCATCCTATAGTCGATGTCCTTAATTCGAATTGAACAGATTGTGTGCAGTTTGTCCCACCAACTCTAGTTTCCCCTCAAGATAGAATGCAGTCAGTCATGATTAAAAAGGACGGCAACAGGTCAATCTGACTGAAAATAGAAGGTGTGTGGATTTACAACTTTACAACATGTTAACAGCCAAGTATGCACTTTTTACGTAGTCCAAATCGTCAAGAAAAACTGGGAGCCCTAAGTTTGGAGCACTGTCTCAGTCTTTCTTTTACTTCCTGCGCAACTGCCAAGACTTCTTCTGGAGTCCCTTTTTCTAAAGCTTCCCTCGCATACGTGCAGCTACCTCGAACACGGGCTGCGCTCACGGCAACCGCGGCGATGTTCTCCAACAACTGTCTGTTCTTGGTGGTCTCCACACGTTTGAGCTGCTTTATTCTCTCGTCTCTTTCCATCTGTATTGTCTGTACAGCCCGCCTGGCTTGCTCTTCTATTTTCGCAATATTTTCTTCACATTGTTGCTGCCATACTTCGCGTCTTGTATTTAGCTCCTGTAGTTTCTTCTCGTGAGCCGCGGCAACTTTCTCCGTTTCCACCAAGAGCGCCCTGACTAAAGCTGCTTCTCTCTCTGTTGCCTCTCGTACCTGTGAGCGAAGACGTGCCCTGTGTTTGGAGAGGCTATTTTTCCGACATATGAACTCGTGACATGACTTACAATAGACGACATCAGAGTCAACGTGTGGTGAATGTGAAGTTCGTTCCCTCTCTTCTGTCGGTGCGGATGAGGATATTTTTCGGCGCGGTGACGACGCCCTTGTACGACGGTTGGAGTCGGCGCATTTCTGACACAGAAAGTCGTCACGATCATCACGGTACCTGGTTGTAGTAGACATGTCGCTGCAGTTTCTACACACATCCCTTGGTGTAGAGTGCCTTTCAGGAGCCGCCTGGTGTGTTGCGTTCCGGACCACATCGTGCAGTTTGCCGACGAAAAAGTTGTCCTTTAGACCGGCAATACCGTTCTCATATATAGAAACCTCCTGCCGACAAGCCGGGCAGCAAATCCTGGTCTTGTTTCCAACCATTCGCTCCAGACACCGCCGGCAGAAGGTGTGAAGGCACGGCAGGACTTTAGGTTGTCGGTAGTCGTCCAAACAGATCTGACAGACCAGAAACTCCCGAGTGATATCACTTGCGAGTTTCTCCGCCATTGTTGCTGTAATGAATAGACTGATCGTTCCAGTCCAGTCAGTTAATGCCCGGGGTCTTTACATGTCATCCTTATCAAGCGTTATTAATGAAATGATAAAGGGAGGATGGACTTGTTTCTAGTTTATATAGGTGACGTCATCATCCCTTGCATCTCGTGACATCTGATAGGACCTATAAACTCACTACATTGTTACCTTAGGGGTAAATGTTGCCGCGTGAAACACGGAATTGTAGTTTGTCAATGTCAAAAAGACTGTATTGTCATGTGTTGTTTTCCTATTTTATTTTGTATGGCCACTGAATTCAAGTTCATTGTGATTAAGGACATGGACAGCTAGCATGGCTAGTGCCAGCAGTGGGGCACCCCGGAAATACGTTTCCTCGGCGGTCGTCCGAAATGTTCTCATTGGAAAGTTAATTTTCGTAGGGCTGACAAAATTTGGTAACGTTAGTGCCATTATTGGATATAATCGAATAGACGAATCTACAAAATGCATTTATCATCACTTGTAACAATAAGGTTATCATGTTCTATCTTAATTGATTTGGAAGCTGATACTCTGTGCTTCCACATTGAAGCATGTATGGGAGGCAACTCGCAGCCTTAAAATTTTGCTATAGATTTTTTTTATAACGTTTACATAATAGATCTGTTTTTGCAACAGATAATGTTGTGAATCAACGATATAAGGAGGTGAAAGTAGGTCTCATCGGAATACCTTTGAATTGTCCCGTAAATCTACATTTCAATCAGCATCAGCATGGACACAGATTATAAGAAACACTCACGGGGCTACCTCAGAAAAAGTCAGTCATTGCCACCCCTGGTAAATACAGCAATTGGTATCGCCCGGCTCCCTGAAATCAAGATGGCGCTGCCCTTGTGAGAAAAATTGTCCGTGGTAATATTTCCAATTTTAAGCAAGGAGTACCTCGTTAACTGAAGAGAAAACTACAGGAAAGGATCTCAGTTGAGAGGTAAGTGTTTGGATAAAATGTTAGCGACAGAAATAACGGGAGAGGGTCGATATCGCCACACAAACGATGGTGGGTCAAAGTGGGGAGGGGGGGCAGAAGGACCATTCTGCAAAAAGTATAAAACGTTAGAGGTTCAAGAGTGAATCAGATATTCTTTAAGTATAAATAGAAAATTAATAGTCGACGAGGGAAGCTGTAAGTAAATACAGATTGTCCTCTTGATTTCAGATGACTCTTTATATTGATTGTTTTGATTTTGTGTGTGTGATTAAGCAACTAGTATAGATTACCAATACTAACGTTATACATTGTATATCTTTCTTCTAGCCACAACTATGGCCGGCTTGTCCAATTATGCCAGAAGGATGGCGAGGCTCAGTGCCCAGATCTTTGGAGAAGTCACACGCAACACTGATAAAAAATCCATGAGGGTATGTCACCATGAACTTGGGCAGTTAATAAAACGCATTTCTTCTGACAAATCCTAATACATGGACATATTGGAGAACAGCTTTATGTTTGAAATTGAGACAATACTCTTTTTCGGAGCTGATTGGCATGATTCGTCAGATATTTAGTGTTCAACACATAGGCATGATAGTACTAAGTACATGTACTCGGATTTTAGATTTGTCATGGTACTCATGCTATCCTGCTGCATTATGAAATAAAGCATTTATAGTATAGTCACATGAAGATGATATTGTTAAGAAGTGCTCAACATCTAGATACATGTACTAGTATACGACAGGTGTCACCATTGATGTACTAAAACATCCTCCTGTTCAAAATACTCAGGTTGTGAAGATGTTCAGTGAAAAGCCCCTCTGGCTCAAGAGGGAAATTGTCGACTACTACCCAAACCATGATGTTCTGGTCAAGATGATGGCTGAACTTCGGAAGATGGGACTGTACAGGTTGGTACATGTGACCAAGGAGGTTTAATCATGATTAAACCTCCTTGATGTGACCTTCCAATATGTCATGTTAGTTTGGACTTTAAGTAGAGCTTAACACGGAAGTGTTGATCAGAAGAACTTATGTCAAGTTGTAAAGTCTTCTCAACGTTTGGTAGAGAGGCCCTCTGCAGGGTCTTGCGCACCATTCTTTGGCAATCCGATCTATTCTGGAATACCGTTGAAGAACAGATGAAAAAAATCATCTCTCTTAACTATTGCTTTGTAAAGATGGTGCTCCTATCTTTATGAAAGAAGGAATAAATAAGTACTGTTCAAATTAAATTTCCACAGAGCTTATTTTTACTTCCACACTGGCAGCTGTCTACCGTTACGGATACCTTTCAACATCATGGCTTCCTATAACCAAGTGTGTTTTGCTAATGTCCAGACAGAAAAGGCAACTTTTGTTGTTCTTGTTACTTTCAGAGACGAACACCAAGATTTCAAAGAGGAGATGACAAGACTACGAGCGTTAAGAGGAAAGGTCAAACCTAAGAAAGGGGAAGGCAAAAGAGCTTCAAAAAGGAAATGATCCTGGCATCATAACTACATTGTTGTAGTAACATAATAGCATTAGATAAGTGATGGTTCAATACATCTTGAACTAAATGTATATACTTGTATTGTGCCCAAGTCCTTGGGAACCAGTTTCTGTTTTTGTTGTAAACTGGCTGGTCATTCAGGAAGGAAATTAAACTCATATTGCTTAAGCCTGACTTCATTTCTTTCTCTCTTTTGTAGCAAGTACCATAGAACTTCCTTGAGAGAAGTAGTTATAGTACTATCCCATATCCATGTTTTGGAGCCTATGGACCTTCAAAATGCAAAACTCTAAAAAGTTCATGATTAATAGCATGTCAGAGTCTAAAATGTCCTGTATAATCACTTGTCAAATTGTTTACAGTGTTAGAAAGGCTAGTATAGTAAAGATTTGAATAAACATATTAGTTGCATGTAGGGGGTCAATTGCACATTAAGACATGTTGTTAAAATAGAATTCCTTTTATTTTTCTTTCCAAAACACCATCATCAATACACAGACTTTTAAATGGAAGAGGGAATATTGTAGATCAAAATGTTTTGACATTTTACTATTTACAGCTCAACCATTTTACCTCTACCACAGAAACACCAAATGACTAATGTGAAGCTCATTCAAAGTACAGATAAAATACTCTGTATTCTGTAATCTGCGAGTGTTCCGTTGGAAACTATTGTTATCCATACAGCCACTATTAAGTTGTCCTGACATGGACAATTGCAATATGCTGCTATTGACCGGCTTAAAACATTCCTGAAAGTATGCACGATGTACTTATAGTTATCTAATTGAAACAACGTGATCAAAGTTAATATCAATCTTTGACTTCAGCAAAGGTAGTATGTACACAACAAATACTTTCTTACAATCAGATGTGGGAAATTCAAAGAATTCATGAGGTTGCATACTAGTAATAGCTGACAGATGCAAAAAAAGTGAAGAATAATTTCAGATGTAACTATATACAGAAAAACAGACTTTCCTCATTGAAAGGTGAAAATCTCTTGAGATTATTGACTTTAATATGTACAAAATGGACTAGAAATCAGGCAGACTCTTGTCCAGTTCCTCCCCTCTGTGAGAGGGGATGGGTGGTAGAACAGGCTTGAGATTTGATCCAGGCCTCGATGTCATCGGCTCCCTAGCTGACCCCGGCCTTGACCCAGGCAGTGACACTTGACCCGACCCCCCTGACCCAGGTCGTGGAGCTAGAGGGGGTGAGGTCAGGGACCCATGCTCTGACAGGGCATTTTCCAGTGCAGCCAAGTCCAAGCCTTCCACTCTCTCAGTGTAACCCCCCGGTTCCGACGTGTCGGAGGATCCTGCAGCAGAGAACTGCCTTGCAGAGGAGAGATCCGACAGACTTGCACTCTCCTCAGACTCATCCGAGCTGGAGTCGATGCTGCCCTGCTGCGCCTGGCTGGGGTTGGCCTGCATGGACAGGAAGGAGGTGCTGGCATCGATGGGAGCCGTCGCCGGGCGTTGCTGATCATGGTCGCCAAGGCCATCCTGATCCAAGGTGTTACTTGGTGCTGTGCCTGGTGGCCTGGAGAACAAGGTGAAAGGTCAGAATTTGCCCTAATCTCAGTCACGTCTCTTTAGACAACATTATTCAGATTCAGTGTAAAGCATTTCAGTCTACCTTAACTGTACTTGATTGTACTTGTAAGTCAGTAAGCTTTAGATTTAAGATTTGTCTGCAAGCGCTATGCATCAGTTCCTGATGCTCGTGAATGATTGATTGATTGATTGATTGATTGGTTTATCAAACTACATATATATTAAATCCACTTTGGATACTCAAGAATTTTACATTAACAATGACACAAAACTGACAAGGGTTGCAAATTTAGATATTGTCAAGTGCAAATGGTGATGCAAGATGTTAAATGTAATGTGGAGTAGTACCTCTGCATGAGCTGCTGGTAAGGGTTGGGCACGATTCCTGTGATGATAGCAGCTTTGGCTGCAGCCGACCTGCGAGCATAGGATGCTTCCTCCTGTAGGGGAAAATTTCATTTTGTTGACTCATATACTTTGCATTCTATCGGTCGAAATGTCATTAGTCTACACTGTCTCTGCAAGAATGCAATAAGAAACACTGGTGGAGACAAAGGTCACATATGTTTACCTTCTACACAGAAAAAGTTATATGCAGTGCTTGTCAATGATTGCCTACCCAACTTTTGTTACTGGCATTGGTAACAGCAGGTCAAAATGGAAAGTACAAAAAAAATTTATCTACCTATCTCTCTACTGTTTCATTAAAAAGACTAGTGGTTGACAGATAGTCTCTAATCAACTTAATTCTGGTGAAATAAAATGCTGTAAGGGAAAAACAAAATCAAGATTCTTAACAAGAGTCTGTTTAGGACTGATAGTACTGGTATAAATAATGGAGTGCACTTACCACAGGTGTCTTCTTGGGTTCCATCTTGCGGAGTTGTCCCGAGTATGTGCGTGCTGCCCCCCCTCCCATCTCCATGTCCATGCTGATGGAGCCTGTAGGCTTGCTCCACTTGGTCGCCCTGGTGGCTGAGTTGGTGGATGTCACACCTATAGAGATGAACCCATTACACTAATTTAGAGTCAAGTCAAAGTTGTCATATCTCCACAATCTGGCAGCAATCAATGGGCAAATTTAAAAGTGAGGAACAAAATATTTGAAATATGGAGGCTGTACATCAATTTTTGTTGTAATCTTGTGGAATTTACTTCACAACCTTTTTAATGTTTCTTGATTGTTTTCTTAAAAACAAATTGAATACTCTCACCAGTCATACTCATAGTTCCATCCTTGGCCTCTGATCTACTCTGGGACCTGGAGTCGCCATCAATGGTGGATGTCTCTGATGATGCAGCATCACTGATGCCCAGGTAGTCCATAACTAACTTCCGTAGGGACGTGTAGGCCTGTCCAAAGTCATCTAAAACATAAATGAACGGAAGATATTGTCAGAACATTGTTGTCAGTACTTGGTGCAGACAATTCTGCCATCCTACCAATCAGTATACGATTGGTGCTCTAACTGACTTAATTCACATTCTGGGCAGGTAGGGGAGCCTCCAAATGTTGATAAGACTATCTGAAGAATCATGTATACTTAAGGGGGTATTTCACTGGACTGCAGCATGTTGTCGACCTTGCTGTGACTTGAATTGGATTTATGTTACCCTTGACTTTATAATGGGAATACCATGCAAAATGGACAAGTATGACTAAAAAGATAACAACATGCATTTTTATCGATGAGATTTGTTGAGCCTTCTGTCAAATCACTCGGTTGTGTGCAGCAGTTCAGTGAGATACACGCTTTATGAATACAATGAGACTTCAGAATTGACGCAATGCCGTCAGACCAAGGAAGGTTTTTACCACTGTCAATGGCCATGTCAAAGAAGCCTGGATTGGTCTGGTTGGTGTCCACGTAGGTGTCCCATCGTGTGATGTTGTAGGCCACCTCATCCTGCTGTATCCCCTCCCTGGAGCTGAGACGTTCGGCCAGGTACTGCCTGGTGGCCGGGATGATGAGGACGTACCTTGGCTCAAAGTAGGTGTTCTTCAACGTCATCACACCCTGAGTACAAGAGTGCTATTTCTTAATAATATTCAAGGACATACGTCTATGTGTACCTACTATCATGAAGCAGTTAATTTGGAACTGCTTGGACAGATTGATTAGATATGCATAATGCATCCAATTGCCATTGATCGAAAACAAGTACATGTACTACCCTGGGTGCCATCCTTATTAGTTATTGGGGCTCCCTTGCAACCTAGGGTGACACCCATGCTATTCATATACTATCATCAAAAGACAAAACTTATAATACTTAAGCTTCCAGAGAACCACATGTAAGCAATAATCAGGTGATTGTGATTTCTAAAACCCCTGTAGATGCATAACACCTACACAAGACAATATGGCTGGAAAATAATACAACATCCTAACATTTCTATGAGATGAATTCCACAGAACCTACCTCCAGTTCCATGTGCACCACACAGGCCAGTCCTTCTTTAGCCACGGCCTCCACAGCATCCATGGTCAGGCCATACAGATGGCCAGCATACTGACAGGTCTGGATAAACTTACCCTACACACAGGAAGAACAACAACATTAGGATCAGCATATCCTCTACAATTTCATCCACTTCAAATCCATAGTCAGTGATAATAGTAGAATGGATGAAATGCTGGTAGATTTTGTGTATGATGTTTGTCACTTGCATACCTGTCTAATGAGGTTCTCAAACCTGTCCATGGACACAAAGTGGTAGTCTTTGTTGTCCTCCTCTCCTGTCTTTGGGGGCCGTGTGGTGTGAGAAATTCTGTCAAAAGATGGAACATACAATACCAAGTGTTACAGACCCAGTATAACAAGCACTGTAAATGGCAAAGAGCAAAGTACAGAACTGGGACATTGAGTGTTGTAACTGAGGCATCAGGGAGGCAAATGTTCTTACCCGTATCCAAAGTAGTCTGGGAAGTCCTGCACCAGTCGAACAGCCAGGTCCCTCTTCCCTGATCCCTGGGGACCAGTCAGTACTAACATGGGGTAGGGGGTCTCAATACTGGGCAGCGTGCTGTGATAAAAACATGTACATTTGTGTAAACATGGTAAAAGTGTTCCAAAATGGTTGGACAGAATCAGGTTGGACCATCTAAAATCTGACATCCACTGTAAGATTTGGTCATCCATAAATGACAAGTTGTTGAATATCGGTAAATCTTGTCAAAGAAGTGGATTGGTTGTTTGTGACTGAAAGTTCTAAAGCCCCTCCACTCGCATGCAAAGTTAGATATCTAAGATAAGATGATGATGATAGCTTGGCCACACCGGTACCTAGTTTTTGCCACATACAAAAGTCTCACCTGTCGTAGACTCTGCTGGCTGTAAGGAAACTGTACACCACATTCCTGATGTGGTCCTGTGCAGCTATGACCTCCTGGGGAGGGTTGAACATGTTGATTGCCTGAACCTGAAAATACACATGATTTATGGAAACATTTATTCCATTTTCCAACACAAAGATTGGACTTACTAATAGTTACAGTTTTCCATGTATATATATTGTATAGCAACACTGATAAACTTTTATGCTAATACACAAGATTTGTTTCTTATCATTAGGTATTTTATAATTTCTTTTTCAAAATCATTTTCATACTGTGAATTGACAATTCTGGGAATGATTCCTGCCTGACCTTCTCTTCCACTTCTGCTTTCTTTCTGTCCAGGGTGGACAGCTGCTGTAACTTGAACAGGATGGACAGCCGGTAGTCAGGGAGGCCCTGGGCAAAGAAAACATCAGTCCATGAGTCTAGGAATCACAGAGACAATGATTTTATCTTTCTCAATACAAGTGTGTTCTACAGGTTAGCAATTTGCAAAATGTACTCGTCAGTCTCATCTGCAATCCTATGAAGGTAATAGAAGCAGAGGATTGGTGTTGTACAGTCAAAATATTCAGTAAGTCCAACTTTTTGTTGTGTTGGTAAGCAGGTGACTGAAGAGATTATACGAGAACAAATTCAGCCCGACAGACCTGTATGGGGTTCCGCATCAGGTTCAGGTCTGTGAGCAGCCTCAGGTCCACCAGGTACTGCACCTCAACTATGCTGCTCACCTGTGACAAGATGGGTAATTTATTTTTCTTAATTAATTTTTTTGATCTAGTAATATGCAGTTACAATGTAATTTGATAGTAAATCAGTAAGTAATCAGTAACTCTTTTCCAAAACATGAAAAGTATTGAATTGTTAACCTCATTGTCATCCAGATCCACAGACTCCAGATAGTTGTGTCCCTCCAGCCCAGCCATGCTGCTGATGGCATTACCAGACAGGTTCAACACCTGCAGAGGAGGGGGGTTAGTGTTTAGTGACACCTCAGGACCAGAGCATCTTACCAGCAAACCAACTGACTACACAGGTGTCACAGGTGACTGAAGAAAGATCATCACTCTTCTTTTATCTTGGCACAAACATTTGCCTGGCATTGGTGACATATCAAAAAGTAGAGTTTTGAATCATTTTACTTTCCTGCATAAGTAAAGGGATCATCATATTTTAGTAAAAAAAAATCGTGGGTACTTGCCTGAAGGTACACTAAGGTCTCCAAGTTTTCTATCCTCTTGATGTTGTTTCCTCTCTAAAAGTAAAAATATCAATATGTATTCAGTAAATCATCATCATAAACAGCAAGTTTTGCCTAACATGGAATGATATAATTCTGAATCAAGGCAATGATAACTGTATAACTGTATAACCGTATGATGTGGAAGTTTTCCTTCAACCTCCTAACAGAACACAGTAAAAGAATTCATGACCCACCAGACTGAGGTACTTGATCTTGAGGTGATCCAGTCCACTGATCTTTTGTAGGTTGTTGTGGGCGATACTCAGATATCTGAGCTGCCTGCAGTTGGACAAGCCTGAGATCTCTGCGATGTTGTTGTCTTGGAAGGAACAAGAGTCAAGGGCAAATGATCTCTTTAAATGAGGATAGAAAATTTGGATAGAAATAAGTTTAAAACTATTAATCACTAATAGAAGTTGATAAAGTTTATAATACAGCTATGAAGGATACTGTCCAGGGTCAGTTTGGTGAGAGCTGTGTGTTCTGATAGGTCCTGAATGGTCTCCAACTTGTTGTAGGAGTAATCCACCTCCTATAATGGAAAAGGTCACAGAAATTAGATCTCTCCAGTGCTTAAAGATATCTATATCATAAGACATCACTATTTCTTCTTAGTCAAAGCAAGATTGGCAGACTTGAAAGGTGCAGCAACTCATATCTGCAATAAACTATTACTACAACATGATATGACTGCAACAACTATAAAAGTACTAGTGTGTTAATGCCTTCCATTGTAAAATAATTCAAATCTGATGAAAGCATCACACAACAATGCCTAAATGCCACAAATGTCAAGAGCTATTCATGTAATAAACACTTAAAAACGTATAGCCGTGCTACAGATGCCCACTACAATATGTACCTTCAGATTTATGGGTGGTTCAAAGTTGAGCAGATCTCTCAGCTCGTTGTGGGAGACATCCAGGTACAGGAGATGTGTCATACAGCTCAGAGCAGACAGGTCTGTGAAGTAAACAAGAACACAAGTTTTAAAAGATATGTATCACTGTATAATTTGCAGATATTCCTTTTAAAAGCTTTGGAGAAGCATTCAAACCACTTTTTGACAAAGACAAAGTCTTTCTACAAAAGCTGCACAGTGACCAAGATTCTAAGTGCATATTGAAAAATATATGACATTTATAGCAGAAGTTTGTACAATCACCTGTCTGTACATACAGTGTACATGACTACAGTTATGTAAACTACATGTAGCGTAATAAAGCTGCATATTTCTGCCATCTCCACACCTGTGATCTGGTTGTACGGCATCTCCAGCCTCTGCAGATGGACATAGTCCTGTAGCAGGCTGATGTCAGCTAGGTTATAACCCTGTGGACAGACAATGGGTAAAAAAAAATTGGGAAATCTTCACACACCATTGAGTAAACTGGTCACCTAAGTGCTGGAAAGAATGTTACCACTGCGGCTTTCAATGATTAATTTGTCAAAGAACATGTTACTTTTTAATAGATGGAATATACCTGTGTGCACTTAACGCCCTTCTTAATTCTCTACTACCTGTGCATAATTTGTACATAATACTAGTAGTAAATCTTATAACAATTGAATGTCTCCTCTATACGCATTTTGATTGAAGCACAGTTTATCTGTCTGTACTGCAAAACCATGAAAACAACTGCAGAAATGAAGGTAATGGTACTGTACATGTGTGCTCTTCTACACCTGAGCACTACATGTGTGTACCAGTTTAACTTACCGGCAATGTGAGGTGCAGGAAGACTTGAGCCGTGCCCCCGGCAGCCTTCCCCAGGTTAGACAGGCCCTGGGCCACCGTCTCCTCATCCAAGATTCCATCAGGAGACAGCTACACAAGTAATGAACAGGCATTCAGTATTTGCATTTGTATTTATTGGAAAACTCTTCACTTGTTGGTATTTGAAGTGAAAGACATTTCGTCCACATAGTAAATTGTGACATGTTTAATTAAAACATTTTAGCCTCCCAACCTCAGGCCCCTCCTCCTCCTGTGAGTCGTCATCGTCGTCCGGTATGTAAGGCACCCCGTACCCCAGGGCGCTGTCAGGCAGCTCGGACGCAGGGGAGTCCGACGTGCCGACCTGGAAAACGTTCGGCGCTCCAAAGCTGATTTCTGGCGGGTCGCTGGGCGGAAGACCGTCCATCCCTCCGTGTTGGGACCAGATGCCGTCCATGTCAGCCATATTTTTCAGAGTAAACTTCGGCACAAAAATCGTCCTTGCGCGAAAACAGGGTGATATGCGTGCGATCTAATCACAGGATGGAGTCGTAGATCAAATGCTTCACGTCTTGAAAGTGTGTTTGTGCCGAGACAGGCCGAATTTAACAAGTTTTCAAATAAATTCAACTGAGCTATATGAACAGTTTATCCGAAGGCCGCCATCTTGTTTCGCCGTTCCCTAGGAAATGAGCAGTGCATTGTGGGATATGAAAAGTGACTCCGCGGGGGGTAGAGGGACCAGATTGCGGAATCTCTCGAGACACCTGTTACACCTCAAAAGACTCGGGGGCATCAACTACCTGCTGATGAAAAAAAGTACGATGTAAACATAAATGACTAAAATGATAACAAATATTTACGGTTTGGAGAACATTTCCGTGAAACGCAACAGTCTTTCCCAATTTCTTTCTTTGGCGCGGCCGTACCTCAGACTGAGGATAGACTGAGGACGAAGCATGACGCTTTTCAAGTAAAATGATAAATGTTGCAACCTGCACCAAGGAGGTTAAAGAATACAAGTAAAATTTAGCAAGTATTCGTTATTGGTATAGATGATAATTTGTTACGGTTTTTCCACAAAACAAACAAAATGGTCACATGTGCCAGACAGAGTCGAGTAGACCCTGAGCCGCTATACAACTTCTGAATACTGAAGTGAAATCATGAAAATCTTGCGGTGGTTTTATTTTCGCGCTGACCTCTCCACCGTAAATTTATGACACCCCGGATATGCGTTTTAATTATATATTACTCCTGTATACAAAATCGTTTCAACCGCGAATTTCAAGCATCGCTAAAACCTCATTTCCCACCTCCTACCGCGAATTAAAACCACCGTGAAAGTGAATGTATTTACAGCATGACCGCAACTATCCATTGTAGAGAGTTAGGTTAATCTCTTTCCTAGCTGTAACGTTATTGTCTTTTATCTTTCAAGTTGGAAAAATTCCTCTGTGAATTTTCCCCAGTCATTGCTTGTTAATAACTATTCAGATTTCGTTTTAAAAAAAAAGGATTCTTCCACGCGCACCATCAAGTAACAACCTGTCTAAATTTCTCTTCTTTTTTTACCAATAAGGTATAAACGCACATATCATCGGTGATGTTCCCCACTTCCCTCTTGTCAAATAAGTTGATACAAAACAAACGCACATGTAATGTTTATCGTTACAGACATCACTGAAAGTAATCTAACTGGTTGAATACTGAAGTATCCCCTTCCCGAGGATCAAATGTACTCAGCTGCCCGCGAACAAAAGGTGAAGTGCTATTCTAGTACCGCCCTAACCTGCCAGGCGGCATGATGAATGTGTTCTCACGTTCCCCCTTAGCAACCAGGTATGACCCCTGTCGCACCGTACGCTACAGCACACCTGTAGGACCTGTCAGGCGTCCCGTCTCCAGGGAGACTGGCCACGCCCCCACTGTCCCCAGTCCAAACACCTATAAACAGTGGGGGTTCTCAAGTACCCAGTCAACATGGCGGCCCGCATGGCATGTACCGAGAGTCTCTCTCGAGACGGGCTTTAGGGCTCCATAGGAGAGGCTTTGAACATCCTCCTGAAGGATTAAACTGTGAAAAGAATCACCAGGGAATGATATATAATTGGTAAGTGATCATGTTTCTTGTTTTGAGTGCCTTTTCTGACCTGCAACAGGTCTCCGAGCAGGTTGGCCACTTGGCTGTCCCGGGACGTTGTTGGCAACTTCAGGTTGGGAGGACCGCGCTGAGATTACACTGCATATTTTAGCAGTATAGTAACCTTTCTGTCTTTGCATTGATTATTTGTGTCTGTCTGAAATACTGAGATAACAGCAAATTCACCATCATGATGTTGACGAGTCGAAAGTAAGGCCCTGGGTGCCATAGGGGTCACTCGCACTCCAGGGAATTGCCATGCAAAACAACTAACTCCGTCCTCCAAATAATTTGTTCCAGACCCGATCCGAGTGAGCCACTGACGAAGTTTGTTCCAGAACAATCTGATTTTGACCTCATCGGAAATCACCATGACATCAATCGCATCATCATCAGCGCCTGTGCAAGAGTTGCCCCCTCCCTGGAGGACAGCGGGATCGACCTTCTTCTGGCAGCAGACTAGTCGCAAGTCCGCCAAGCGTTTCCGCAAGTCTCCCGACGAGCTTCCACAGTCTCTGCGGTTTGCCAACTTCAATCCTCGTCTGGCCGCTTTCTTAACAAAACAGGACAAGCAGAAGAAAGCCGAGGCTGACACCGAAGGGGGAACACACGAGGAGACAGAGGAAGGCGGCAAGAAGAAGGAAAGTTTACTCCCGGCAATTAACCAAACTTTGTCTCTAATTCAAGAATCTCTAGATCGAGCTACCTCGAACTTACAACAGCTAGAACAACAAGAACAGGAAAACAAACTAGCCTGGGATGATCCACAGAAAATCCAGTTTGAAGAGTCAAAGTACGCTGCACCTACGCTACTTGTAGAGTTGGCAAAAGTTTTGTATCTATTTGAACATGAAGAAACAGTGAACCTTCACACAGACATTGTGTGGCAACTTTGTTGGGGGTTTAAGGAGTTGTGTTTAGATGTGGTGTTCACCAAACGCGAGTGGCAGTCAAATGCGTACAGGGGAACCTCTGCGACGAAGAAACACTCCGAAGGTACAATAGACCATACGCAAATGGACGAATCAAAATCGTCCACCAGTCGGATGGATGCCGATCGGGAAACGTCAAGAGATGAGGAGGGCTCAGAAAGAAGGAGACGGAGAAGAGCGGGCACGAGGAGTGATGTGATATCAGAGGAAAGTGTTGACTCCCCGCGAGACGACGATCAAGATGACTCGAGGTCTAGAGTGGGATTTGCCCAAATTAAAGAAGGCCGAGTGCTGTCTGGTGGTGGGAGGTCCAGAACTCGAGCAGAGAGGTTCAAGTTGCCAGGTAAGATATGGGCGTGGGTTCAGATGTATGGAACACCTGTTTCAGAACAATTTTCCAATTTTCTTTCATTACAGAGCTAACTTGAATACTAGATGCAGACAGACTAGCATTTTAGAAAGGAATTTGAGCGAGAGAAAGATCCAGCTGTTATTTCTTAAACACGACTGTTGAAAAGACAACTGTTTGCTGAGCAGTGTACCAACATGACATTTGGTACAAATAAATAAAGGTGTGTTTTCCTGTAGGTGATGGTGCAGGTTCACTAGCAGTATTATATTTCACCAGGTGTTTTTCCTGAAACAGCTGCTTCCATATACATGTAGGGCAGCTGTTCTTCCATTATTGATCCATTTAGAAACCATGATTTGAAAATTGAAAGTTTGATCATAAAACTGCAGGATATTCAACTTCAATAACAACATGGCCTCGATTGGTCACTATTGACCGGGAAAATAGGGGATACTGAATCAAAGCGGACCACCTGTTGTCTATAAAACAGGTGATGTAACATGACATGGGTTTTTTGAGAAAAAAAGCTTTTAGCCATCTAAGAATGTTGCACTTTCTTGTTTTGTCAATAACATAGACTATAACCTATACCTTTGTAACATTCCATTGGTAAAAGTTAAGGAAGTACAAAAAGACCACACAAATGGCAATCAACAGTAGCATCACAATCAATTAGTCAGGGATTGTTATCACAAATGGTGACAAATCAATTAGTGTGGGATTAATTATTAAACCAATGTAGGGCAATAATATATTATCAGTACCACTGCCCAGCATACAGTAAACAGCATATCATGAAACCATGATGACAAATGGGTCAGTAAGAAATTAGATAACTTTCACAAAGATAATCACACTTTGCACAGATTATTTCTAAATGTGACTTTCAGACAGTTATACAGTAGTCACAGTTACATTTTATGACTTAACATGGTAAATTTTCTTTCAAAGTTGGCAACAGTTTCTTCCAGTGTATTGTATGGTCAGTAGTTGCAAAGGGAAAAGTTTTTAGAGACTGTAAGCTAGTATCTTTTCAACTTTGTTCCAGAACAAGAACAGAAGTCAGATCTGAAGCACATTTTCAGTTTTTGACCATAGAAATATTGTTTCAATAAATGATTCAACTGTCTTGCCAGAAAGCGAGCTGAGTTCATGTTTAACCAAAAGTCAACATGTAATCTGTGGAAGAATGTGCGCTGATAGAGTTAGTGTGCGCCATATATTACAATCACTGTTGGCCACCATTGTGTGGGCATCGCGTTAGCTGGTGATAAAACGTGCTAAATGGCAGCAAAGTACTACATCACACTCGACTCAACTCTTATTAACCCCAACACCCTTCTCTTTTCAGATCTGGTAGTACAGTTTTACATATCTTTTCAATTCACTGACTTTTGTAAAATCAAAAACAGCATTGTACACCACCCTGCTCATTTTTTAGTGTGCATGCAACGAGTGTTTTCTTTATCAATAGGTGTTTTGATTCCCTTTTTCTTGTACATTTCTTTCTATCAAAAATCCAAACATCAAGATTATTGATTGTGAAATAGTTGTGTTGAAAAAAAGTGCTTTTAATCTTCTAAAGTCTATATGTGCTTCAATATACTACCGTAAAATCCCTATTTACGTACGCACTTTAAAAACTTTTCGAGTTGCAAGCAGGTGCTCCAGGCCGACGCCAAAGTCGGGGTGCGTACGTTAGGAGGGGTTCTTCCTTGTAAAAATCACATATCAGCATATGTACAGTACGGTACATCTTCAAGCAAATGAAGTGTAGAATGCTACCACACAATAAATCAGTAATAAAGAATGAATAATACATATATTTAAATTGTTTGATATTTTCTGCCCAGAAACATTTTCTCAGTAACCCTTGAAGTCGGTAAACATCATCGGAAGGATGATCATTCATGTCAACCTCTTAACTATCCACCGAAATGCTGGAGAGGGGGTGCGTACGTTAGGAGGGTTTTTCCCCTGAACGTTTCAACTCACTGAGTCAGGTCCGCAATCGTCCCCAAATCAGGGGTGCGTACGTTAGGAGGGGTGCGTACGTAAATAGGAATTTTACGGTATGCCATTTTGTTGATTGGAAGAAATGTCATAGTTGTCTCGCCTAACATGAGAGTTGGATACTGTGACGCATTTACACTGTCAACCTTTTGAACCAGTTGTAAGGGTCCTTTTCAGGCCGACGAGAAGCGGTCCATTGCAGGAGTTAAGTACACACTCCTTTTTGTCCCGCAAAGTTTACACAGGCGTCCTATTTGCATGCCGAATCTCGGCCGCACAAATCTTATTGATCCTTCATGCGTTGCACGACGAATGAGGGATAGAGGTATCAATCACTCAAAACACTTTTAAAGGATTAAGACCCACAAAAGGGAGTCCTATGAACTCAGACACTGCATTCTTTAACTGGATTTATGAACCAGTATGGCAGACGCTGTCTTTGACTTGTTGGTACGGCTTTAATTCTCTGCCCAGACCGCTTTGACACGTCTTTGTGCGGTTCTTTTTCAACCATGTGAAACAATTCTCATGTCATAACCCCTCTTAAAGCACATATCCTGTTCCTGTTTTCTTTCTCTGACAGGAATAACAGGGCTGCCCACTGATTGTATGTACTTTTCAACCTTTTCAGGGTGAATGGGTTGATACGGTGTAACTGTTGGTTGACAGTCTGTTTTGAACTCGAAATGAAGCAAGGAAAACTTAGCTCCAAATATGAATATGAAAACAAGAATGCCACAAACTTAAGTCTTTAAATTACTTATTAATCATTTAAAGTCCTTGCACTGTTGTAGTTAACTGTTAAGTCAGGCCCGGGATTAAGGTTAATGAACAGACATGTACGCGATAATGAGAACTAACCCACAATAGGATGCATCATTAACTGGACAGAAGGCTCAGATGCGATTACTGTAGTTTGTTCTGAAAACATCAGAATTCAAAGCTTGTAAACCTTGACATATATATATATGCATAATTTGATATATATGACATATTATGAGAGAGAGAGAGAGAGAGAGAGAGAGAGAGAGAGGGAGAGAGAGAGATGGACAAATAAGGTTATTTTGGGTGATATTGAGGACGTTAAGTAATGCTTGACCCAGATAAAAGCTTTAAGTGTTTTTTGTCAGAAAAAAGACTTAAATTGGGTTTCTTAAGGTACGGTGGATTTCATAACAGTTGATTTTCAAAGTATGAGGTTGCCAAGTAGAATGCTGCTCAATGCAACATGACTGTATCCTCCAAAATTTGGTGAAAACAATTATTGTAGAAATGGCCATCAGTGTTTTTGCCATAATTAGAATATAAATGTTACATTTTGTATGTCTTAGATTAGAAAACCTACTAAAGAAAAGCTTAAATGTACTTTTATTTAGCACTTTCTGTTTCCCTGAAGATTGTATGCCAATATTCATGTAAATCGACTTTGATCAAAGGCTTTCATGAATAGCGATAGATTCTGTATGTTGCTAAATGTTTTTTGTGACACCTGTATATCCTGTTCCTCCAGCCGGTGCAGATAGGAAGGTTTCCCTGATGTCCTCCCGAGCCAGCGGATTGTTCTACGACACCCGGTCTCAGGCCTCCGATGTGTCTACAGGTAGGAATAGGACACTTAAGTTGGATGAACATATTAGGGAGACTCTGTTACTTACCCAAGAGATCATATTTATTGGTAATCAAAAGTTGCATTTAACTTGATACCATCAGTCTATTGTTTTGATTTCTATTCAAACTATTCATTATTTTGGCAGAGAGAAGTGGATTTTACAGGCATTGTGTTATTTCATCAAGTTGTATTTGTTTTGCTATGAGAGAAAGTTTGGTAAACTGTTGGATTTTGTTGAGACACTGTTTCCAAGCAACTGTGTTCAAATCAGTGCTGTCATGTCTGGTGACAGTCAATCAGTAACATGATTATGTGTGATTAAAACTCCTACAATTTGTTATAATGAGGACATCACCGGAGTAAGAATGGCGTGACCCATGAGTACAATGATGTGGTGATCACCTGATTATCCTGCAGTTATTCATGAAAACACCCCACTCAATCTCTCCAACAGCTCTTAATCCCCTTTCACCCATGACAAAGAGATCGCAAATCTGGCAAACTGAGGAACCTCTGAGACCCTTAGTATTCTTTCCCTGCCCTGTGGTCACATACCTACCTGCCCTGTGATTGGTTGCCTGGATGCCTGATGCATTATGGGAGGTTTTTACTGGGACAGATGATGGTTGTTGAGGCTTGTTGAATGACCTCTCCTTTTCATTAATAACCGGACATTGTTATACAACTGGGGTCATTCAGACTGCAAATTGGAGGCAACAGAAGCTGTATTTTCTGTCGTTGTGAGTGATCTTTGTAGCGCCACTGCTCTTATTTCTTAATTTTGAGTACCTTTTGGAAAATTTTCCTGTCAATTGCTGTTTACTTATTTCCTGGCATGACAATATCAGGCAGCTTCCAACGGGGAAAATTTCATGTATTCAAACTCATGGTAGCTATTTTCCCATCGATCGGGCAGAGCCTGGTAGAGGCTAGACATGTATGAAGCTTAGCAGACCAAGAGCCCAGCCAAGGAATCATTGAGTGTATCATCCACTGTTCACTGCAGAATTAGGCTGATTCCTGCAAGAATGTCAACTGTAACAAGATGACAGTTCTCTTTTTACATACGCTTGGTAATTTTGTGTTTTAGAGTTGAATGATTTGTAACATCTGTACTTTTTTTCTCCCCTCTAGCTCTTCCGTACAGTTCAGCCCACACCCCAGCTGGCTACATGTCTGTTCTCAACTTCTCTCTGGCCAACAAGGCCTGTGAGGAAAAGGGTAAGTGATAATCTTTACTTGCATTCTGTGAATGGAGTCTAATGTTATTGAGTCCCAGAATGGTATTTTGGACAAGTATCCAACTTGTGATTTCACACCCTTTAATAGATGAAAAAGAAGGGCCCAAGCTTGAATTTAGATTTAAGTTTCTTTTGCAGTGATGCAAATGACAGATTTCCCTTGTTGAGTTTTGTTTGTGAACCATCAATTCCTGACTCTGTTTTGTTCTTCGTGAATCTTTTTCAGGCTGGATTGTCCATCCCAATGAGCGTGATGACCCTGAGAGACAAACCATGTTGGAGTGGGCGAGACAGAGACTGCTCCTGTCCATCAAAATATCGTAAGTAATAACTCTTTAAACTTAACCATGCCTCATTTGAAAGGGCACTCTCAAGGTGCAAAACCAATCTAAACATATTGTACTTTAGGAAATTGGGTAATGGGAAGAGAAAACTTTGTCTATGACTTTTTTGTTTGACTATTAATTCAGATGCTATTCCATGTTGTTGACTTGACACCAACAGAATAACATCATCTTAGCCATTAACTTGTACAAATACCACCTTTTAATTACCAATAATAGCGCTGTTTTACTTTATATATTGCCATGTATCAATTTATTAATCACCATACTTTTGTATCCTATTAGTACTGAACAGCATGAAAAGGCACTTGAGTTGGGTCACGACAAGCCACTCGTCATCCGTTTCTATGGTGACACCAAACGAGAAGCCATGCTGAAGTACAAGAAGCAGCCTCCACCCAGCCAGAAGCCGGGTGCTAGGGTGATGTCACCACCTAAGATCCCCCGGATGGACAGCCCTGTGGAGCAGGGCAGGCTGAAACTCATGAGACAGCTGCCAGACGGGTCCTGCTCTGTCTTGTATCCTTCAAGCTTGTTTTAACTGTAAGGAAAGGTCACAATTCTGTATTCATCTCACAGGAAGATGGACTTACTTTCTTTGTCTTTTACAAATTGCAAAGTGGAGACCTTTGGAGAAAATTTGGCATAAAACTATGAATAAAAGTAGTATGACACAGTTGCCAATGCCAGAATACAGAAGGAAATAAGATAAGAAAGAAAGGTGTACCTCAAGGCTGCACCTTTGATCCATTACTGTTTTCTGAAGCCATTGCAATTGCCGTTGTGTTGAGGTCACCTGAGTTAGCACTGAATGGCAGCTGCTCCAGACTCATGTGATTCAGCCCCACCAATTGTAAGCTCCTACATGTAGCAATGCAGACCCTGGCCAATAATAATGATGATGACAGTTGCTTGAGTGAATGTAATTGCCTTAACAGCCGTTCCCAGCTACCCCTCAGGTCGAGTAGCAATCTCAATCAGCCCTCCCACCAAACCCGGCCAGCTGGGCCTGTACACGAACGTGTACGCAGACAACCTGCAGGGCACCATGCTCGCCTCCTTCACGCCCTCGGGCCACGGCTGCTGCTACCATCCCAACGGTGTCCCGCGGTTCGTCATGAGTCCAGAGGGAGGGACGCTCATGGAACCGGACGGAACCATCTCCAAACAGTGGTCCTGGCCGAAGATAGGGAAACTACCTGTGACAGTGAATGTCCAGGTAAGGTTTAGTCAAATTTTGTAGTACGGAATATTTGATGATAGAGTCAAACCTGTACAAGTGACCACCTCTACATAAACTGGCCACCTGATTACTTTCTGGTGGTCCCATAGATGATTTTTCCATTGACTCTGTAGTGACCACCTGTCCACATAGATTTTCTTGGTCCCCTGAGTGGTGTTCTTGGGCAGTTTTGCCTGTCTGTTTTTCCCACAATGCTTGTGTTCAGTATTGGTTATAACAGTCACTACAAGGATGGTAAACATTAGGAAATGCATTGTAGAAATAGATCTCTGTTTTATCTTAGCTCAAATTTTTATCTTAACATTGATAAGTGTTATTTCGTGTTGACCAGGTCACAGAGTTGCTCGTGCTCCGTTGTACCAACCTTTCCTCGGTTGTCCTGCACTTCGCCTGTCAGAAAGAGACAGCCAAGTTCAACGTTGGGCTTCATGCAGGGGCTGTGCAGCCGAAGGTGGAAGAAATGGTGAGTCATGTTACGGTGACTGACAAAAGGTTGTGGATGCTACCCGAAATGTCTGACCGTTTCCAAAGTCTATCCAGTTGGTTGGGTGTGCCTGTGTATTGTATTTCCTGGATGTCTAACCTTCATTGGCAGTAAGTTATATTGTTTACTGTAAGACTCTCTCTTGTTCAATAGTGCTAGCAATAGATTATGACATGGAATTTTGCTGTATAATTTCACAGTATATATAAAGCATAATGCTTATTTTGTTATTATAAAAGTAAGACTTTTTACATGTAAACATAGTCTCGGTTGAGGATGCATATCTAAATGGACTCTTTTTTCACCTTTATTTTAGGGTTATCTGAAAACAGAAGGACCATTCATTTCCCAAGCAGCCAAAGAGTCAGTAAAACCCAAGAAGAAGGAAAAGGACAGATTGAGAAGAGGGTTTGTCAAACCAAAGGTATGTACATAAGCATGTACCTCAAGGATACATTTTTGAACCACTGCAGCTGCTTTCTTAATGCATTTTTAATGCAGTGTTTGTAGCATATAGCAATAAACTCACCCAGAAAAAACTTGTACTGTACAGTATTTAATACTGACCTATAATGTTAAATGGACAGACCTAGCTAATAAAAGGATTTATCATGATACATCAGAGACATGTTCGTCATAGATGAGCCAAATTACCTTGAAAAATACAAATGTACCTAATGATGTAAGCTTTACATAAGCTTTAATGAGATATTTTATCTGCACGCTGCACCATGGAACTGCAGCTTATCATAGTCATGGTTGGAAGGACAGGTAAGAGGTTGAAGCTGAATGTTATCACAAAGTCAAAGTCCTTTTCACATCAAATCTATTTCTAAACCTTTGATATTATAGTGCAAAATTATTGTAGTCACAATCTACTTTGTAACATACATTGTACATCCAAAAACTGCTGTCACTTAAGTATAGGATGTCATCAATCACTGGCATTTTATAATGTAAGATGTTTACATTTTTTCTTTAGTCAATATGGGCTAAAGCTAGGGCTATAGCCGCTAAAAAAGAGCGAGACGGGAAGCAGTCCTCTTCTCGTAGTGCCCTTGGTGCTACTAAAGATAGAAAGGACATAGAAAGAGCTGACTCAGCGAGAGGCAGTGCTGTCCAGTTCAGACAGGACAGTGAGCAGCTGGCTACACCCAGAGGCAGTCTAGTAGGGGTCCGACAGGGGTCAGCTAAGGACAGGAGTGATCAGGATAGGAAAGAGTCAGTGACAGGCAGGGGTGAAACATCCGATAGACAAGCTTCAGGTAGTGCAGGCAATCTGGAGGCAAGTCAGTCAGACGTCCAAGAGTTATCACGCAAAATCAGTCAGTTAGCAAGAGATCTTGTGAAAGAATGTTTCAATATTTGTTTTAGGCTAAAGTAATAACATGTATTTTCTAACCCTGTTGTTGAAGTTTGGTTCAGGTTTATCAATAATGAATTCACTAGGTATACAATGTTTGTTGGTGTTTGTTATTTCCTTTATTAAAAATGATGGTTTGGTGAATGAGCACATAGCTCTATAAAGGTTTTCTGGTACATATCAACCTTCTGATGTACAGCCCACTTTACTGTAAACTGTACTATAACTTATGTTCCTGTCCACAGGAGAAGAGAGTTTCCCAGCAGATGGCTGAGCTGACCAAGATTCTGGAGCTGCCAGGAGACAAGGATGAGTTTTTCTCACAGGCAGAGAAGGACCTGGTCAGACTGCAGCGGAAAGTCAAGTAAGAGGCCTGAATTATTACGGTCATACTGTACATGTACCTAGAAATTGAGGAGGGATAGTAATTTTTTTGCTTCCTAAACCAAGAAGAACCTTTTCCTGGATGGGCCCGGGACAGATTCTCATTACAGATTTTTAAAATGATTATTAATCTACAAACACTGTCGAAATAGCTTCTCCAGTATTAGTTCTCTCTAACAGGGAAACTACCCAAATAGAGATCATGTTAGATGTTGAGTTTTGTTTCAGCACCAAGGACGGTGTCTGTCCTGCTGATGACAGTTGGAATATATTCATGACTTAAAGTCCCCACCAGACAGCTTTAAACAATGCTTGCAGGCACATGTGACAGGTCATCCAGTGTGATATAACCAGCTGCTGCCATGTGGTGTGCCTGCAAAGCTAGTGTGTTATACTGGCTATACCGATACAGATACCATGTTACAGATTACAAACTCAGGTATCAAAGCTCAATCAGCCAATTATAATGTCTCATTCCTCTTTCCATCTTCCTTCGTGTAGGAATCTGATTGATGATTGGATGGAGCACTACCGCATCGCCATGCACATCAGATCTCCCCACCTCGCCACGCTGTCGCACCGTCCTGGTAAGCAGTCGGCCCGACGCACGGTCCAGTCTGCCCGCCCTGCCGTGAAGACTCCCCTGATCTCGCTCTTCCACCAGATACCCAAGGAGGAGGATGGGGAGGAAGGGGAGAGGGTGGAGGAGAGGAACCCTCCAACGAAGCACCAGTCCTTCCGCTCTCCGTCAGCGCCGCCACGACACATGATCCAGGAGAGACCGCTGACAGCAGCCTCCTCGCGGCCCTTCAGCTCAGCTGACGGGTTGTCAAGGAAGGGTGAGACAGACTCCAAAGTACGTCTCGATCTAGGGAGTGCGAAAGAGGGAGAGCCGAAGTCCCAGGCTGGGTCTGCGAAGACAAGGCAGCAGTCCACTTCTAGTGCAGGGTAAGGATTTGCAATTTCAATTGTCTTTTGAAGCATGACTTTCTTTCATCTGACAAATTTTTCTCTTTATATTTGTTTTCCTTTGGTCTCTGTCTAAATTAATTATTGGAGCACCATGGTGATGTGGTCTCAGTTTATTTTCCCCATGTACTTCATGTGTACTTTCATTTGCCTATGAAACAATGATACATCTGCTTATTAGCCATCTGATACCATCTGTGAAAGTTCATTAACCCTCTGGCTGTACTTTTTCCAGGTCTCCAATGCGAGCTCCTTCCAGCCTCTTCCCCAAGAGTGCCAGCCATGCCAACCTGTCCACCCCCGAGCGGGTGCGTACCCCGCTGCGGGAGGGCTGCCCCGTCTCGCTGCGTGCTGAGATCCTGGGAGAGGGCATCCTCGCCTGCAAGTGTAGCAAGCACAAAGTTCCCCTGGTCCTGGACCTGGAGTTTGATCGTCTTCTCAAGGAGTTTCTTCCTAAGAACCAGCTGATAATCATCGCTGTCACCTCCACGTACTACACAAACGCTAACCCGTGCGACACCATGTTGGAACGGATGTACATAGACCGTAACAAAAACAGGACGATGCCGTGCGTGCAGAGTCGGTCCGATCCCTTCAGAATATTCAAGTACGACATGGCAGTGGCGGCGGAGCTGACGGACTATGACCAGCCACTGCTGCTACGGAGACACAACGCCGTAGCCGGCATGTTCCTGATGTACTACAGCGGCAAGCTGCTCTTCTGCGACCACATCTTCAACGGTTACGGGAATGCAAAGAAGGACCTCGTCAAGCAGATACTGAAGACCAAGCATGATGCCAAACTGGGAAATTTCCTGCCAGCCGACTTCAGATTTTGGTGAGTGCAACTCTCATTAGCTTTTTTATGTTGTGCATGTTGTATAGCTTTTTCTCCTTTTTTTGTAAAAGTTTATCATGTTTGTTTGAAATGAAGATTTTTGTTTAGAATTACTTCTTAGCAATACTGGCTAGAACACACATTCAGCACATATTCACAGCAGCTGTCTAAACATCACACCATATATTATATTTCCTTACCTAGGTGTCAAGAAGTGCCAGAGTGGCAGGAAAGTCCATTTTAGAGGTGTGCTGGATAAGGTCCTACAATTCCACGGATGCAGACATGTAACATTAATTCAGCACAAAAGCACCTCCTCAATGCACCACATGTACAATTTTTCAGCACCCGTGTGGCTCCTGTTTGTGTAATCTTACAGAAAGTTTACATTCACAGAAGATTTTCTTCTTTCTTCTCTTTCAGATCTGTTCACTGTCCTGTGTGTATGGTTTGAACTGTTCCATAAATGTTTCTGTGTGAGGGATATGAGGGTGTCACAGGGATTTCGCACCCCCCTGATTTTGAACCCCCCGGTGCGAAATCACTAGGGATCTCGCACCCCCCGGTGCAAAATCCCTAGCGATCTTGCACCCCCCAGCTAGGGATCTCGCACCCCCTCCTCGAACCCCCCTAGGGATTTTGAACCCCCCAAATATTTCGAAAGGTGCTCTGTGCAGCAATTATATTCAAAACTGCATTTTGATATAATAAAGCCATAGTTTAACGTGGTAATCGAGAGTATTACAAGTTGCTGTGTCTGACAGAACAAACATCTAAGACTCCGGGAACCCATGCCCTGGACTAATGTAATGCTACTAGTATTTCAGCACAGCGCGATGATGGTGACTCTCTGTGCACGATGATTCGTTGTAATATTCTTCCTTTGTGCCATGAGGAATGTACGATTAGTTCATAGTTTTACTTCAATGTTCATAATTGATTTTTTTAATTATTTTAGAGACTTGAATAACATTTTATCATACAGAATTATATCACATATTGAATGGATGACGGGTGTTAAATAGGGTTAGAAAAAATTTATCGAAGCCTTAATCGAAATCTTATGACATTTCTGAGTAAGAATTATTAGTTATTTAATGTTAAAAACTACGGGATAAAAAAATGTCGCCACCAGGATTTGAACACAAGAACCATGACTCCCAGATAGTCATTGCACAACCCAATTCGTTACCACTTCAGTCAACAGAGCATTTGAAATGTCAGTTATAGTTACCGATCAATTTGTTAAAAAGATAGCCACTGGGAATTATGAATGCCGTAACAGAACACATACTACACCCTGGGGGTGCGAGATCACTAGAGGGGTGCGAAATCGCTAGGGATTTCGCACCGGGGGGTGCAAATTCACTAGTGATTTCGAACCGGGGGGTTCAAATTCACGGGGGGTGCGAGATCCCTGTGACAAGGGCAATTTCTCTAAAATGCTATCGGTTAAAACTTAAAACCTTAAAATATCCATTTGTGGGGGGAGGGGTATTGCCTTTTACCTTCCTTAGGGACGTTTCCTGGAAAACCCTACTTCAAGGTTGCTTGTTGTGAAACTTGTGAGGAGCAAAGAATACCCTTCAGTTACAACACATACTGATAAAACGTTCTGTTTTGTTGTCCATTCCAGCCCCAGCAGAGGGAAGCATGGCCCGCGTGCTGCCTGGGGAGGAGAGATTGGGGGGACGGGGATAGGGAAGACCGGGAAGCCAGGACTACCCAGGGACGCCAGGTCGGACAGAACGCCGTCTGTCTCCAGCATCGACTCACGGGAATTCTTTGTGGACACAAATCGCTGGAGGTGAGGTGTCATTCTTCTACTTGCTAAACAATGAATGATTTATTACTCTCCGAACAATACAAAAATAGTTTTGGGATGGGTCCTAGCAGTGAGTAAATATAGCAATTAGCAAATGAAATTATTCATTATGACATTCAAAGAAAGACCTTATATCTCTATAGTTTTATTATCTGCTTTATATGACATTGGTTACTGAATTCCTTAGCTGTTTTTTACTAGGAAATCTTGCATGTTGTCTGAAGGCAGCTTGTAATACAAAAGCTCTGGTAAGCTACGTTGTTCATGGAACTGTTCTCAAGGTCTCATGATCTTACTCTCTCTCCCCACAGCCAAGGCACAGCGCGAGACGTGGTCACCCTCAGCCTGTCTAAAGACTACTACTTCTTACGGGAGGAGCAGCTCCGTACAGCCAACCCCAGCACACCGAAACTCCAGCCTGTACCATCTGTGGGGGCCGGGCTGTAGATCAAAAGAAACAATACAAGATATGCAAATGCAGCAGAATGCTCTTTACAAGATCTATGACAGAAAGAACAGTATATGTACTAGGCTGTTGAATGACAGCACAAATGCCAGTGTTAGTTGCCACCAATTTTAGTACATGTTCACACATGGAAAGACTGCAGACACAGAAATCTGTGGACAGGGAAGGCACTGAAGTGCCCTTGCACTCCCTTCTCCCCCTTCATAGTTTACAGTAACTGTACGGGTGGCATAAGACATCTGATTTGACATATCAGTATTGAAATATGATGTGGAATAATAGGAGCTCAACATGACATGGGTGTGTGTCATTTGCTAATTTGTACAAATTTTGTCATGCCTATCTGTTTTGAAAGTTGTTTATCTCTGGGTAAAGAGTTTTCCAATAAACCCTGTCTTGTGGAAACAGTTTGTGTGTGAGTTGGAAAATTTGTGTGAGCTGTTGCATTACATATTTGTTACATGTTGATCATTCTACATTTAGTCTTGTTGCATGTATATAGTACAGTTATTGGAGATTATTTTGAGAAAAGGTTGAAGATTATCTTGTTGGATCTATGCAAGAACTTCAAAGTTATTTGCCACATGTCTTATAATGGTATAATGGCTCCTGTTTGTGTAATCTTACAGAAAGTTTACATTCACAGAAGATTTTCAATTCCACATTACCGAGAGGTTGTTTGTTGCCTTTTGTTCTAACATTTACAAAACCTTTGTAACAATCTATGTCAGATAAGTAACTGTTAAGAACAATTTCCAACATTCATTTGATGTTCTAAATATTTTCTGCTGTGTTCCAACAGGTTAAACAAATTTGCAACATTGAATACATTGTTTGTATTAGTTTCTAAACTGTTGCAACATAGATTGATCATTTGTTTGAACATGTTCCAACATTCTACAAATATGATATAACTGGGTCAGTGGGCTGGGAACAGGGCAATTCACACATCCCTTCAAAGTATAGGTGATTAGGCCTAGGTGCCATGCATAGACACCTAAAGACAAAAGACTTACCAGTGTCCAGACGTGAAATCTAAAAATATACAGAGGCAGACAATAGAGCGTGATTAGCACCTACTTTTATGGGGGCAATAACCCAAATCTACCATTTTGAGAATGATGCAAAATGTTGGAACATGTTCCAACAGTAGAACAATCACACAGATGTTTGAAAATTGTTCTAAATAAAGAGATATTTGTGCAAATATTTTCATAATATTTCCAAAATATATAGATGAGTTCAAACATGTTCAAACTTTCATTTCTAATTGTTTGAACGGTCTGGAATTATTTTGACTGAAATAGTCTTTTCTCTAAAATTGTTCAAACTTATTAGCAATATCATCCGAAAACCCTCTCGGTGACATGGAATTGACTCTACCGTATAGGGTAATGTCTGTTTTCCACGTTTGAAAATATGATATGTTGTCATATATATAAGTGATCAAATCTATATTGTTCTTTGCCTTTGGACCCTCTGACCAGTACAGTACAGTAAGGTTGTAAGTTAGAGAGTACTGGAGACATCTGAAATTCTTCCATGTAACATAATCTTTTTTTTTCAACATGGTGCTAGATATGATGTCACATGTTCTTCCAATGTGTTATATTGTTGCCCTTAGATTTGGGGTAGCAGCTTTCTTACAGAGCATTTTGCTGCTTTTTAGAAAGATTACAAGGAATATATATGCTTGTATATGTTTGTAACCTCCATTAACATTATTCCCCCAGGTTACGTAAATCCACCACTTTAAAAAAAAGGGGTTTTGAGAGATCTCTAGTGCAGCACCCCCAGGTATGAACCTTGAACCTGCACAATTTAGACATACAGGAGTGCATTATACTGGGGTACGATGGGTTGGAGATCTGTTAGGACGTATCTTTTCAGGGTGGTTGAATTATGTACCCTGGTGGAATTATGTTAGTAGATGTTATTACCTTTCTTCCATAAAGATATAATTATTGTTATTGTGTGTACATATTTGTACATTTCTGGAAAATAAAGAAGAGTAAATTGAGTTTTACAATGAAAAGTGTCTTTTGTGACTGTTGTTCCTGCACAGAATCAATACTACTCAGTCCAATGTCACAATCTATGAGGTTTTATATCCATGTATGGCCTCTGTCAGTCAATATTGACCATGGTAAAAATCACATTCACATAATCCCTATAGCATCTACTATGGTTAAACAGTCCCATTCAAGAAAGACTGTCTCTGCCACATACATGTAGGTCACATCTGTAAGCTAAGTTCTGATGCAGAGTTCTTTTCTGGGGATCCGCGCGCTTTCCCTCTGCACTGCGCATCAGTTTTGGGACATCTTGCTTTCTTGAGGAGTTATACGTCTTTAAAGGTCTTAAACGTGCAATCAATGCTAACCCTAAGTTCAAAATAGCCGTAACCCTGATTATTTCACAGGCGTCTTCGAATATGCCAAACTTGGGCTCATTTGAAAGGTCTATCGATCAGAACATGTAATCAGAAAACCGTTTTGGGATATCTTGCTTTCTTGAGGAGTTATACGTCTTTAAAGGTCTTAAACGTGCAATCAATGCTAACCCTACGTTCAAAATAGCCGTAACCCTGATTATTTCACAGGCGTCTTCGAATATGCTAAACTTGGGCTCAGTGACATAGAGAGGAAACTGATTGATATATCGATTATGTAAATAAAGACATAAGTTGCTTAATTAATGAGAACATGCTATGATTCCAAAGTTGTAAACGACGGTAAATTTATACTTGCATAATTCGGAAGTTAGATGAAGGTGAACATCATCATACATTAAGTATGCAATTCATAACACACCTTTCAAACACGCACATCTTTCATACAAGTTAACATCATTCGGCGATCGCGAAGGTATGGGATCGCCGAACTCTAGTTTTGAAGCAGTAAACACGACGGGAAGAGTTAGACCAAGGAGGTATAACCTCCTTGGTTAGACGTAGAGAAGAAGACAAGCTACATTTTGGTAATACGTATGGTCACAGTTTTTGTTACGCAACACTAAGGTGATCTGCCACCAGTTTGAAAATTTTGCCGGCTTTTTTTACCCTTGATATCTAAACTTTTTTTGAAAATGTCCATCCATGTGTGTAACATGCGTTGTCTAAGCTTTAGAATGATGTATAACATGTGGGGGTTAGTTGTGAAATATATGGCGATGTGAGAGTTAATTCAATGAATCTTCAATATGTGGGCGATATGCCATGTCGTGCGCCGAACCCGTAACCAGTCATTCCCGGACAGCTGGAGTTTGGGTTATTATCAGTTGTTACGATATCATAGATGATATATTATGTTTGATTTGTCGGTGTATGGTGAGTTGATGTGTGCGTACGTTCACACCTAACATCAAGATCCATTTCATGCATTCATCTCACAACTAGCAGGTCAATAGCAAAGAAAATTAATAAACACCTAACACACGCACGTTTCTAAACCTTACTAACATAACAAAGCAGGATCCGGTTTCAATACTGTTAAGGTTTGCATGCCCCTTGATGCTCGTGAGCTTTGGTATAAACGTATAACGTTATATATCATGAAAGGAATACACCCTAAACGGAATGATTAACACTGAGTTGCTTTTAAATAATAAGTCTCCTTTATTTCATATGGTATTGGTACAAACGTAACTGCATCAGAGCCAAATACAGTTTTGAGTAATGATTGACAAGTTCAGCCGTTCCAAAAGACCTCAGCGCAATTTTATTGAGAACAAATCACAACGTCGTAGGTCCCACGTCCCAGTGACTGTGAAGTCGTTTACACAAGAGCATTTCCAATTCACCAGAGTACCAACCACATTTCTCACACATCTAAATAGGTTGGTATCACAGCTCATGAACATCAATACACAAATGTAAACGTTACATCCACTTGCACGTCTCTACAAACCAACGTACTGTAAACCACGATGTAAAGTTTTGTCTTTCATGACAAGTGAGTCCTTGTAACCGTATTGTTAACAATGACATACATGTAATATTCAACATGAAATCACCGCAAGCACAGTTTCAGTGTAACACAATATCAGTTTTTTGTGTGTGTGTTTCTTTCTTGTAGATGCAGGGGGTAAGCATTGCAGCTACAACAGCTTGGTTTGGTAGAAAACATTATAATTAGGAAGCCACATAGAACTTGATTTCCCATCACTATTGACTACGGTTATCCCATGGCAGACATCTGATAGACCTTTGGATGGGTAATTCCGGAGATGGACAGATTACTGCCAAAATCTGTCTGCTCAGTCAAACTGGATACTGCAATGAAAACAGTTCTCCCCAATGTCTGATAGTCTCTTATGAAAGCATCTGTCCACTGCAAGGAAGGAATGTCTGAATCTGCTCTGCATGGATTCTTCAGCTTTGCCACTACATAAACCATCCATTAACATGTATCCTTAATGTCAGAAACTATACTGTGACTGCCTAGCTAGCAAATCTGTAAACATAATTGTATCATACTAAGTACTTTTCTATTAACCAACAAAGTGAATTAAACTAAAAATGTTCTTTCTATATAACATAGGGCTTTGAACCAACTTTAGATAACAAGATAGCACCTAGTAAGCTTAACATAAACTGTTATTAAAAGTATTTTGAAAAAGCTACCAAATACTGGTATACAAAACTTAAAACTATTTTCATTCGGTTGCTTTTTTCAGCTTGTCCCTTATCAAAATAATCTCTTCTTGACAATTCATATCCTTCCTCAGGAGATTTGTACAGTATAATGCCTCATAAAAAATCTACATATACAATACAGACCATAATTTATACACACATACTGTTACAGATTTCAAATTCACATCAGCAACATTACCTACCAGAAAAAAAATCAATGATAACGTTTAATCAACAAGTTCACAAAATCCTTATGCTAACAAGTTAACCTTCTCTCTGCTTCAGGTTAGCTTGGTTACTAACTTAATACTGACTACAGCATAACTTATAGGAATAAGGTTAAAGAATGCGATGATGTAATATCATTAACAGACTAAATATCAGTTGACCATCAGTTACTAATAGATATTGTGACAAATTCAACAAAAGCACAACTCCAGTATACCTATAAAGAACTATAATCATTACATGTACATCACAACATACATCTATGCTATGTCTGCTGCCAGCCAATGAAATTAATGTAAACTCACTCTTAACTCAGGATGTTTACACCAGCCTTCTGCCTTTATATAACTTTACAAACAAGAACCAAGTGACTGGCCTGACATGGTCAGACAATAGACAATACTGAATCAGCTCTTGGCTAGAATTTTTATAAGTAGCACTAGTTAGTACCAAGGTATTCCTGTCTAAATAAAATACCATATGATATTGGACATATATGTATAATATTCATCAAACTCTTGAACTGCCATGAATCATAACTATGTTTACTTCATAGCTAGCTAGAACAAACATGCTTGTGGTCTTACATATTTTTGCCATTCATATTTGTAACACTGACAAAACACATAGGAGGGCAGTACAGGGCTAATACTGGGAAAGAAGGTCATAGCCAGGTCATACATTGTGTATTGGTTTGCTGGAAAACTAAAGATTTGACTTATTTTCGAGATTACTGTGTGTGTGTGGAAGCATGTGGGGGGGGGGGGGGGCAGGGGAGAACAAGAGTCTTGGTTAAATATTTGAAGAAAACATCTGCCTTTCTGACAACATCTCATTGAGAAGCTTCTGTATTGAAACCAACCAACAAAGATAAAGAAATGCTTCAAACTTTACAGTTTTTAAAAGCACAACAAAGATAGACAACTCAAATAAAAATTGTGAAATTACAAATCTGCAAGTCATTCAATCATCATACCGGAAAACAAACAAAAAAAGCAGCATTTTGTAAAAAAAGGTTCAAAAACAAGTTGTTATATAGAGGAAATTTTGATTTGAAGGGTATTTTCATAGTAAATTGCATTAGTATTGCAACAAAGTCCCCAACAAAAGATTTTCTTGTCTAATGCTTTCTGTTTGTGATGCATTGCAAAAAGTAGCAATTCCATGCCAGCCAAGGTAGCCACCCTGTGTAATCCTAAACTCTGAATGACTTTTGGTAACTTCTTGTCTCAGTAGCAGTGCAGATATATGGCGCAGCATAGCAGAAATTGTATTTCATTTTCATGTAACTATTGCACCACAAACCATACATGTACCTACTGATTCTACTCATAACCTGGAACCTTGAACAGCAAGACACGTTGGATTTACGTGGGTCAGGGTAACAGCAGCCACTATATTCTATGAAAGCACAAATGTAGATGGGAAAAACCTGGAGGGAACAGCAGCTAGACTACTCTCTGTCAACAACTAACATTTCTTGATATATCTGCAATACTGCGACAATTATCCTGGGGCCATGGAATACATGGTACCACTTCAAACTTTTTAAAACTACCACAGGGTAGCTGTTCATGGTACCATGGCCAGTGCCTGGTTCAATGGTTCATGAGGACCCCTCTCCTTCATCCTCCTCCTCCTCATCGACTGCCCATGATTGTGATGCCTGTCTGGCAGCAACCAACACCTGGTCGTAGACTTCATCCCTGTTGATCATTGCACCAAACAAGTAGGGCTAGGGAAACATAAGGGTTCAGAGTTAACAAAGGCAACAACTACAATTAGCTCTCATTTATTCAGTACTGAAGGGAACTACAGAACATAGAAAGAACTTTGTCTCTAAAAGACTCACTAATACATGTAGGTAAGTGACTCTTGACTTTTATCAATACATTATCAATACATTATCAAAGTTATCATATTTTCTATGGACATTGATTGACTGACCAGTTGACAACATTTTCCTCTAGTTCTGACAGATGGGAAACGGTCACATACCTTTTCTGCATTGTTGACTTTCACTTCTAAGGACATCCCATTGCCTGGCATAAAGGGTAGAGCTTTGGCCTAGAAGAAGAACCAAGATATTCAACATCAGAGCAATTACATTACAAAATACATTAGGTTAGATTAAAGCAAGCTATAAAACATTTCACATTGTCCACTTAACCCAAACTGGTCCATTCTAAGGGTCTCATGCAAATTGGCCTTACCATAAGGCCTTCTCTTCCATAATCTTCTTTATATACCAGGAGTCAAACATTTGATTTGATTTGGTGGAGGAAATGTGTCCCATTTGGTATGTTAATACAACTTTGAGTAGAAACAATCAGAAACTCTGGTATTTTCTAAGAAATGCCATGAAATGACAAAATTTTTCTTTAACCTGTTTTCTTCTTCCTCTGAACCTTAAATACATCAAGAAAGTCTCACCTTTTCTAGTCCAACTATGTCAGCTAACTGGATTTTGACATTCTTGGAAGGATTACTCTTGGAGCGTTCATAACACAAGAAACTGGAAGAGAAACAACGATGCAGTTAGCAAATGAACAGGAGGATGAATAAGCAACAAACCATAACAATGAGGACACAACATCAAAGAATACTCAATAAAAATTGTGACGCTCACTTTTTGGTGAGATAGAGCCTGCCATGCTTGATTCCCCCCGATGTCAGTCCCTTGTCCCTGTCAATCAGCACACAATGGCGGCCATCTTCCCACTCTGCAGAAACGAACAGCACATTCAAAGATGTCAATATGTGTACCGGTGTAAGATGTGCAGTAGTTCAACACTTTATGTACACTTTTTGCAAGGCATGAAGACTTGTAGTTATGTGTTATGGTGCTCAAAAAATACCTTTTAGGCATTTTGGGGGCAATTGCTTCAAAACCTGTAGTTGTGCAATGGTGTCTTACATCTTGTTTTGTATGTACAATTTGTTACATACAGAAACAGTCTTATAATCATCCTGCCCAATACATTATAGCTAATCAAAACAATCTATTCTTCAGGGATGTCTGATAAAATTTGGAAGAAAATCAAACAATGCCTTATAGCTGAAGTTGACTCTGTCAATACTTCCCAGTACATTCTTAAGCCGTAAAATGGAAATTTAAACTTCCACATGGCAACGACAAGGTCTGTGAATATGTACTTAACCATGTAAATAACAAGTGTTCCATGCCTGTACCTTGCTGTGGCACCTCTGTTGAGGGTAGGTTGAAGAGCTGTAGGAACTCTGTGGTGTCTGTGCCAGTGGGCGTGGTGGCCAGGCTGGTCGGGGCACTGTTAACAACAGCTGAGGAATCGGCCTCTGGGGGCGGTGTGGACGGGATGGGCTGCAAATATCAAGGTCAAGTTCAGGAGGGGCTATACTTACTGAGACTTCTACAGGAAAGGCACATGTGATAGGCACAGTGTAGACCCCTTTAATTCACTTAAATCTAACCATGAAGTTGCTAGACGTTTCTACCACAATGTACTGAATGATACTAACAAAAGGCAAACCTTTTCCACAAACTGTTGTTCTAAGGTAGAAGTTGCTAACTAAAGTAATGCGTGGCTACTTTTACATAGTGACAAAAAATATGTCCGGCAACTGCCAGTTTCTGGTGAAGAGTGGTACCCAATATGTATATATGTACAATTTGCCTTGGACAGAAGCGAGGTCTAGACTTTCTAGGTGAACTTAGCCTAGACAAGCAGCCCAACAAGGTTAGGTGAGTCAATTGTACCAGATATGGCTCCGATCTTGACCCCTGCACCACGACCCAGCTGCCTGACTTCAGCTGCAGGTCTGTTGGCAGTGTCTGCCAGATCCTGTGGGTGTTGTCGTACTTCGCCCGGACTCGCGGGAATCGCTTGAAGACGTAGTCGATAAGGAACAACTTGATACCAAGACCAACTCCTGTGGAGACATGGGGAAGGAGTTATGGTACTGACAAACTTGATGCAGAAATTGAATATGAAGTATTTGTAGGATCGATGGACATGTAATGCTTTACTCAGCTCTCAGCTCAGCAATCACAATGTTATCCATTCATTAGATAAGCAAAATAGTATCAAAAGGCAGTAAGTGTTTTGTTTTCACTTGTAGCTGGAACTGTTCAGAGTAGTATTTGTTTATCAGTTCCAGACAGTGTACCTATCCTTGGTGCTGAATTGTATATCAGCTTCACACAAGTTAAAAAAAGCGTACATTCCACCATGCAGTTTTGAACAACAAGGACAACAATGATGCTGATGGCACTTCACTGCTGACTACTTAATGACTAACAGACTCTATGCATTACCACTAATGATAATTAACACATTAAGTATTACAGAATAATTCTGATGACGTACCGAACATGGGCACCAGATACTGTCCTGGGATGACACAGCTGGCCAAGAAGGCCATCCACAGAGTAGAGTACAGCTGTCGGGCGGCCTCAGGGTGCTGCCACGTCAGGAGACTACAGACACAACACAACAGTCAGACACACGTGATTACAAGCTGGAGATCAATCTTCCCCAATCGCACTGGAAAATACAATCTGATTATAATGTTACATTCTTATCCAATTTTGGATTGAAGTGGTTTTGCATTGATTCTTGGTGTTTTTTATCCTATTGGTGGTAAACATAGATCATACACGTAGATGGGTGGTACACATAGATGATACAAGCCATGGAAATATATTCATTTGATATCACTTCCTCAAGTAAATATTTGCATAATACGGCTGTACATACCAGTATTACTATCCTTTTTGAACACGAATACATTCAAAATGTTTGTCTTTGTTTAAAGCACATTCAAATTTGCTTTCAAATTGTCAGAAATCTACAATTTCAGGACAAGAGAAACCAGGACTTACTTCTTGAGTTTCTCCAAACTGTCTGCCACCTGTCCCAAATTATTCTGCATCGAAATTTGAAAAGGTATGTCAGTTATTCATAATGTACTACACAATCAATACCCAATCTTTGTAGAACAAAAAAACCTTACACTTTGATATGCAACGCTAACCTTCGATAAAATGAGAAGTTTGTTATCACTAAGTATCAAAATCAAACCAATGCATTTGTTATGCACATGTGGCAGTGTTTTGATGTACTAGTTCATGTATATATCAAGAACCAGGAACAAAATGTAGCAGGGCATTCAACTGTCCGACCGACCTGGACCTTCCTTGCCACATGCAGCACCAGTTGGAACTTGTCAGCCATCCCAACAGCTTCTTGACTCTCCTGAGACACAAACATAAAGGAAATCTTAATCATTTATCCATTGTGCTGACAGTACCGTACCTTAGATATGATGGTACAATGCACTGTTGATAAAAAACAGATTTTTATCTTTCTGTCACCTAACTAGGCTGTCTGAACTGTGGCCAACAAATACAGTCATGTTTTTGCCTTGTGTGCTTGAAAAGATGACAACATTCCTGTTGTTGAAATTGATATGATTTTGCCAAGAAATTATAATGTGATATGAGAACCCTCAACATTACATTACTGACCCTTATACTTCTTTCAAACAGCTGTGGTTACATGTTGTGGGATACCCACTCAAAAACATATCATATTGGCAGAGACACAGCAAATACTAAAACCCTGTTTGAAAATGAGACCCTCCTCAATGAAAGCAGATATCTCATTGTAATGGCTGAGAAAAACTAAGCAAGGGACAACAGTTGATTAAATCCGACAGAGCAATACTACTTTAAACAATAAACAAAACCACATATGAAAGACAACACATCATTCGGGAGTGATTGACACATAAATCTGCATTTACAGCCCCCATATCAAGCACCAATCATGTTAAGGCCTACCTCTGGCTACGATTAGACGGCGATCCAAGCGATGATTTGATCAGGACACAACATAGCACAAATCAAGAGGAATCAAGTATTAGCAGACAGGACATAATCACAACATGGTAACTTGCACATCACTGCCAACAAAAGAAATTCACAGGCAACCTTTCATGCATTAGAGCTTTTTCATTGATTTCTTTAGATTTAAAAGCAAAAATGTCAAAAAAAATGTTTTCTTTCATGTCATTTTTTCAAAATTTGACAGAAAAACAATTTGACCATCATTAACAATAAACAGCACACGTGTGTAATAGAGGGTGATAGCTCCGTTAATGGAGGGGCTGAGGGTCAGACTGTGCATCTAACTTTGCAGACAGAGCTTAATTGTAAAACATGTACAGTAAGGCAGTAAAAGTCTTTTAAACAATAGGAAGACTAAACCAGTGAAGCACACATAATTGGACATCAAAAGATTTGAAGCCATCTTTATCTGGATCACCCAACCCATCATAGAAGAACAAAGGTTTGATACCTCCTTCTTTGGTTGTGCTCTTCGAGGAATGATTTCAAACGAGATCTTCCATCCTCTGGGTAAAAGACAAAAATGTAATGCCAGCTGAAGGTTGGTTCTATGCTGATAGAGTCTGCTTTATCCACAAAACAATGATCCAAACAAATTTAGTAGTTCCTGAGAAACCTTTCCTGGTTTTCAAATTGATACATTACAAAGCATTTAAGCTGCTTTCTTAATCGCTAGACTTGCCCATAATAGATGGTAATATGTTGTTGTTGTTTTTTTCAAAAAGATTTGAAGGACTGAAATTCCCACTGACTCTCCTAGTCTATGCAATGAGGAAAACAAACAAAAAAGAATTGGATGAAATGTTTTCTTGTACCCTTATATTGTAAGAATGGTGCAGTGTTTACTTACTTGGCAATGAGGTAGTTGAGGGAAAGTCTCAGAATGCACATGAAAAGGAAAAACTGGAGAAGCCAGCCCTGCCATGCAAAGTACATGTAAATCTGCAGAAGGAAGGACAGAGATTTTTCATTAATATCAAATGATTCTCTTGATAACTATTTTTTAATCATCAAGTGTTATTATCCAAATTATCACTTAGTATCCTCACTACTGAAAATGATGGCAGTTCTATTAGCGTCATTTACAGGACACTTTAATAGCAGTGCACATATTTTCTCTAATAGTTTAAATATCTATATACGCATATAGTAATACATGTACAACATGTATTATATACAGTATTTTTAACTGAGTACGTAACATGCACAAAGTTACATGTAACCTATATTTTCTCAAACAAGAAAGCTTTAAAAAAAGCTGGCCGGGGCGCATTTGGAAGATAAGGATAAAAAGAAGGAAAAGGAAAGAATAAGAACACGCTAGCAAAAACAAAATATTTCCTCCTTATATAAAAAGAAGAAAAAAAAGAAAAGAAAAGAAAAGAAGGTCCCTGACCCCGGTCTTGAACCAACAACCTCCCGATCCACCTGAAGCGACCTATACCTTAGCACTAACCGACTGAGCTACTTGCACGAATTAGCTGTTGCACCAGGTTTTTAAAGATATCTAAACTTTAAACCTCACTACACGGTACCATTTTTGTCAATTTTTGTTCATTTTCTTAACAAAATCAATTCCTTTTTGTGTAATTTTGTGCTATATATGTAATATGGTCATTTCTGGGGATATGGCATAGGGAATGACTTATGGCATTGCATGGCATCTGGACAGGATTCTGTAAGCGCGATATACAAACCCAAAACCTCATATACATAATTTATGCAGAAGTTAGTAAAGCATATTTTTCTTCAGTTTGTTAACAGCTCATGCAAAATTTTTATGTTATCTCATTGCCTTGATGCACTGCTCTACTCGTATATGTACATTAATGTAGCCAATCTGAAGTGCTTTTTTTATCAATGGCCACAAACAGTTAAGCATGGCATGGCATGTCGACAGGATTCTGTAAATTGGACGAACGAACGAACCAAACAACCAAACCAAACTACCAATTAAACCGGGCTCTAAGCCGGGGCGCGCCCGGCAAAAAATTTACTCCAGGTAGTACCTGATCCTACTATGCCTAATATCATTTATTTGAAACAATGACAAAGCCATTTCATCAAATTATTGGTTTTTAAAGACTCACAAAAAAAGAGATGAAGGTTGCAGAAGGAGTCTTCCACCCAAGGAGATCAGATAAGGAACTTCCAAACTCCCAGACGGGCTTGGAATCTGTACCTGGGGAAGAAAGACAAAGGGTCAATTGTTGTAGATGTACTGTTGAAGTATCAAAATGGTAGCAAAGGCATGTGACAGTTGTTATTATGACATTACAGTTCACCATAGTTTTGAATAACCAACTACTGATCACCATATCGCACATGTTCCTCTTACAATTTTAGTGTTACAGTTACTGTAGTAGCATAGTCTGGGTGCCATCCTATCCAATCCTATTGCCTTTTGAGGGAGCAAGTATGGGAGCCCTGGTAGTAAATAGCATGGCACCAAGGCTAGTAGTAGTTGACTATGAAATAGACCAATAGACCTGAGAATGTGCAGCTGAAAATACATAAATAGCTGTAGATATATGTTCAGCTTAAAAGATGAGGCAAGGGGAACTTACTGAATCTCTTGAGATTCTCTTTCAGCCTGCAGAGCAGGAGACAACATTTTGCAGTTTAGAAAAATTATCATCATAATAACATTTCGACAACAAAAACATTTGATTCATAAAACAATTATTCAAAATACATAGGGTGACACAAGCCTATCAGGAATTTACCATTAGACAGACTGAATAGGGGGATGGAGTACAGTAAAGTTAGTCTCTTCACAAAAAGCCCTGACTTAGAATACCCTGCACAAAAGTTTAAGAAATGTTCTAGACTTGTAGCTTATGTCTCAAAACCAGATATAAAATCTAAGACTGACTTCTTGACCGTGAGAGGATCTCCCTCCTGCTCCACCTGCACCTTCTCCTCCTTGGCTACCTCTGAGAAGTCTTGCATGAGTTCATAAACTTTCTCCATCATTCGTTCCAGGAATGTCACTTTGGCTGCAGGGTTGTTCTTTTTGTCTGTATGTGCCACCAAAGGCAAAAAACATAGTATACTATATTTGCAATCATAGGTACAGCTTTTCCTTGTTTTAATCTTAAGGATTTATTTGGTGAAAGTTAGATTATACATGTACAATGTTTATTGACAACATTTTTCATATACATGTACCTTTAATCACCATGTTAAGTTGAGTCAAATGTAAGATTTGCACAATACAGCAAATACTTATCTAGTAGCTTTAATACAGCACAAAATGATCTCTAGAGTTGATGTGCCAATAGCTTAAGAAAATCTTTAATCAACTTACATGTATTAAAAATTCCAGTCTGCAGAAACTGTTTCATGAAGACAACAGGTCTTGTGAAACATTTGGCCTACGTTGGTACATACGAAATACATATTTTAAATAATGTTAAGGAAAGAGGTACCTACCAGTTTGCTGTTTGCCATGTTGCTGGACCCCTCTGTTGGTATGGTCCAGGTTCTCCAGGGCTTCATCCGCGGGGTCAACATCACCAGGGGGGCGCCGCCTTCTCAGAATGCTGCATCATGGGACAACACAGAATTATGGGTACCCACAGCAGAGATTCCATTATACATTCAGCTGTGTTGACAATTTGTACTCCTTCTTTTAATTGAAGGTTGCCATGGTGATGAGGTGGCAGATACAGATACAGCAAGATTGATTACAAACTAATCAACTACCTGCAGCTGGGAAAGGCTCTGCATCACGCATGAATTACATCTATTCCACTTCACAATCCCTTCTACAAAAGCAGATTGTTGTACCGGCCATTTATAGGAAGTATCAGGGACTTGTCGGATCAGAATGCCAATTGGTTTGAGGTAATTATTTATGATGAGCTATGCTTGTGCCACCTGATCACAGCTAGCTCTGTCCACAGAATCAGGAGCTCGCTACGGTTCTAATCATCAATCAGGAGCTGCACCAGGTCCATAGAGGGAATATTACAAGCCATCATTGCCTTGCAGAATGAGACTGGGTAAAGCAAAGGCACCTGTGCATGGTGCGGAATAACACAGGTGTCTGCGAACAGAAAGACACGGGATAAAATACGGATTGCGCCGCCAGACTACAAATTTTACGACATCCTGATCACAACAGATCTGAAGTTTTACTGAGGAACATTGATGCAACTGCAAAATTATCTCTGAATCCAAATCTTCATCTGTAATTTTTCATAAAACACATAGCTCTGAAATTGTCGTAATGTCACCATTGCCAGACACTATGCTATAAATATAGCATAATTGTAGATAAACTCTAGGGAAGCTATGGCAATGAGGAAGGGAAAGTAGTTGTCTTGGGCTACACATAGAATCCATCATGGTCTTGATAACAGGGCAGACTGGTCAAAATTGGCTGGAAGTAATGAGATCCTGGCACAATGAATGGATGGCCTGATTAGTGATGGATTTCCCCATGTAATAAGGGGGTATTCCAGTAAAGTCACCAGGAGAATGTCACAGTAATTAGCGTTGTCACAATGTTGTATTACATTCAATTTGCTTTCCAGGTTTCCCACTAATAGGATTGCTGGTTAATGAACAACATCCATGCAACCTTGCAGAAGCAACATCTGATGATCAAGCTCTGTTACATGGTATTCTCTATTACACAGTAAGTTGCCTACAAAATGTACCAACAGATGTTTTGGACAATCATCCTTATCTGGTACAAGCCAAGTCTGAATAAACACACAGGACATACATGTAGAATTGTGAATAAAGCAATGTGTGAATTTAAAGTATTTTACATAGCGTAGACTGCCGTAGAGTCATTTGGGTGGAACAAGTCAGGGAGCTAATGCATCGAGTATATCATGTACATTTACATACAGTTCATGGGCTAATGGATTAAATGGACTGAAATAAACTTGAACAGAACATGCAAGGTTTGGGGAAGTACATTATATAATGTCCTCAATTTGGGCTAGTATGCACTATTTCCCTGGCCTTTATATATATAATGGTGCATTTGTGAATATAAAAAATGTCATTGTGAATTGTCGGAGAAAACAGATAAATGATCATGTAAGACCTTGATAAAGATCATATGGGATATCCAGAATCGTGACTTTGGGTAACAGACCAACATTTTATACCACTGAGACATTTTCCACTCCTACTGCTAAAAGATGATGTAATATTCATAAAGACACTTCACCTGACTGAAGGCAACCCTTTTCCCATAACAGCAGTATAGCATGCCTAGATTGTTAAATTTTACATGAGTCGCATTTCCCACTCAGGGTCTGCCATATGTTGACCTTCTCTATCACCTTTAAGCAAAATGTCAGTGGTACTATTTTAAATCAATGAATGAAAGCCAAGTTGCACAGCTCAACATCTGTCTTTGACTTGGAGGTGCTGCAGCAGTTGACCTTTTACCTTTCTTTTTATTTCCATTTCTTTTTTTTCTCATTAGATAACATAGATATGTCAAAACTCAAGAGTAAAGTAAATGTCAGGGCCGGTCTATGTTTGCAGATGGGCATGGCAAGATGGATAAAAGCACACTTTGGTTGAGTGAGAGAAATATGACAGCATTACTACATGCATGTGTAGAACATGCTATTGTGTACTCCATGACAAGATGGAAAAAAGCAAGTGGGAAACATGACTGTGTATGACAGGTGCATGTGTACTCTACATGGATCTGACAGGTGTGCCCTTAAGTGTTAAAGGTGTGCACCTAGGTATGACAGGTGTGCATACAAGTGTGACAGATGTGTACCTGGGTGTAACAGGTATACCTGGATGTGACAGGTGTGTGCCTGTGTTGGACAGCTGTGTACGTAGATTTGACAGTTGAATTTGTACTAACCGTACCTGGGTGTGATAGGTATATAGTATTATATGTACCTGGGTAAGACAGGAGGTGAATTTGAGCTACCAGCACTGTACCTGGGTGTGGCTGGTGACTCCTCCTGGCTGTACTCATGGTCGTGTATTCGTCTCTGTAGCTCCTGATTCTTGTCCCTTTCTTTCTTCAACTCTGTGTGGACCTTTTCTGTAGGGACAATGGGAGGGAGGACTTGATTTTGACTTACACTGCTCCAGTAGCATTTTCTGCTATATTATAGGAACAGATTATGACATCTGTCTGGAAATACATATAGATTATAAAAATCTTGGAAAAGATATGGAAATGACATTACAAAGCAGATTGTACAACAAAAGGTATATAAATTATGTCTTTATCAAAGATAATCCTCTGCATAATATCAGATTTTCTGTTTACATAATATTTAGACTTCTTTGTATTTGATGCCAATATATATTAGTATATTAGATTGGCAGCCATAGCAAGGTGTCAGAAATATCAGGACAAATCTGCTCCATAGACAAAAGGGCTTTCTTGTTGATTGGCTGATTAAGACTGCCGTGCCTCCTGACCTAGGTTCTGGTTCTCTATCATGGCCGCCACCAGCTGTTCCTGGAGCTGCTCCAGTTGACGCTCGTACATCTCCCTCTCTGAGCCGGGGAGGCTCTCCACCGAACCCTGCCAGCACAAATAAAGCCATGTTCATATGATTATATGGATGGCACCTGCGCACACATCAATTTTCGTCCATTTCCAGAAAAATAAATTTTTGACCATACCCTAACTCATACAAATATGTGACGTAGATTGCAAAAAAAATATCGGAAAAGTCCTAGAATGCAAATGTCAATTCCAAAGTCAAAGAAGATGTGAAAGAACAAAACTGAAGAATCTATTGCTTGACATACCAATGCGTGTTTGTCAGTTGTTAAAACTTCTTGACCACTTACTAATAGATTTTATCATGAAGGTAACTTTTTTGCCAAACTTTTCGCACACTCGCAACAGTTTTGGGGTTCCCAGATGATGTCATCCATATAATTGTATCAACATGGCCTAACCAGCAGACGGATTAATTCAAGTCTGCCATCAACTACAGACAAGTCATGCAAACAGCTTTTCATGCCATTCCTTCATTTAAGATCATTTGTGTAGCCTTTACCACCAAATTTGTTTTCACTTATGGGTTGACCAATAAGGAGAATATACTGTAAAACAATAATGATGCCTGTAACTTTAAGTTGTGCTGATTTGAATTTGCTGCAAGGAGAAATGGAGTGTTAACGGTGGTTTTTAAGTTTGCAGTAGCGCTATAGTTGGATACTGTACAGTAATGGATACACCAGTGGTTTTAAGCTTACGTAAAATGAAGGGGTCACTGCAAATACCGAGAATTATAGAAGTGTTAAAGTAGGTAATAAATAAAAAAGATAATGTTATCTTTCACAAGGTAATTATAATGCATTTCTTGGCATAATTATAGAGATGAAGAAGAGGTGCAAATTGACACAATCCGGTTTAACACCTTGACACGATATCCCTCAATATTTCATTCTATCAACCATGCCAGAAAGATATGGAAAACATAATCTGCAATTTTTTTAAATTTCTATGCACAATAAAACTATCTTGTATCAAATACCTAACGTACACACCCCACTGTGACCCTAGATTCCCTAATATGATTCACACCAAAATGACCTGTACCATTCCAAGTAAAACAGTATGCCAAGTCTGACGCACATAACACGTAACTGACCTACTCTGGCACATTACAGTTATATCAATATACAACTTCAATGTGACCTTTCGCAGGCAAACAATGAGAAAAATGTCAACAAATTAATCATCTTTTTCTTTACAAAAGACATGTGCATCATACATGGCAAACATTTTCTTTACTAACAATACACATTGAATAGGAAAATGGCTGCTAACCTCTCTCTGCATGAGTCATATACACTTATAGGAAGTACATGAATGTTTGTCTACACCAACGTCAGGCTGCCAGCCAAATGGCCTGGCTATTTGTAGTAGTGGTATCCTGACTAAGTAAGAGAGTATGTCTATTCAGATATTTGTATTCAGTAGATCTAGAGGGTCATTATGCAGAAAGGACGTCCTATATCATTGGAGGCATTACGAGTCTGGGTTTGATTAGGTATATACTTATAGACATGGGTGTGCCAACTTGTCGTGACATTGGCAAAGCCCTCGGCAATCCAGTTAGCACAATTGCACTTCCTATATTTGAACAGATAACTTTGCTGTGCATTAGAATATTGGACGTACGTACCAATATACTACAGTACCGTGAATGAACCACTATTTTCAAAGAACATAATCATCATCTGATATATACCAGGGCTGATATATTTGATTGTTAATGTGAATAATTCTTTGTTCACTAACCATTGACTTTTCAGACATTTTGACCGAAAATACCTTATAACAAGCCATAATATAAACAAAAGTAACAGTTTCATAACAAAACAATACTCTTTGGCAGACGTCCAGAAAACACATGTTGTGTGTGTACCAAAATTTTTTGTATTGGGTCTGATGTAAAATTTTGCTGTGCCATATTTGCATAATGATGGATCATGATCATTATATAATTGTATTCATTTTGCTATATACATTTACCAGTACTGACCAAATAGATTTTGCCTGAGAAGGGAAGATGCGATCAATCTTAACTCAGTACACCACATTCAGGACACACGCCTGAAAATGTCAAGGTCTTGTGAATGTGAGAATAGGCCGCTGTCAGCATGACGCCCTGACTCCGAGGGAATTCTAAACACAGTCATTCTGTGTTTTGTAACCTTTTAGTTTTACACAGATTTACCAACTTCAAAGGACTAATACAAAGGTGAAATAAAGTAGCATCAAATAAAACTTTCAAGATCAATGCAGAAACGTATTAGGTTTACTTGCACTAATATACACACAAAAACCTGTATCATCATATTTGAAGTTAGAGAATATGTAACATAACATATCACATAATCTTAATTTTCATAGGTGTGTGTTCTCAACTTTATACTAAATAGGTTTATATCGTACACTATAAACATGTGGCACCACTTTACCTGTGCAGAGGTTTTTCCTGGAGACTGTGGTCCAGGAGAGCTAATCACCTCCACATGGTCGGAGTCCTCCAGGGAGCCCATCCTAGGCCTGTGGTATTTCAGCATAACAACACTACTGTTACCCTCCGCAATCGAAGTGCTGGTTTCATCCAGGCTACTGGCCCGGCCTTTATGATCCTTGGATCCCACAAGCTTCCCTACGCGGGAGCGGATTCTAGACATTCCTGGAAATAAAGGGAAAGTGGCATGCTAGCCAGTAGAAGGTCGCATGCAGGAGTATACAAGACACCATTCCATCCAAAAAAATCATGGGGAAAGTGCATCCAAGACTTCCAACTCAACCCAAAAGTGCACCAAGACAATAGAACTCCAAGGCAACCACTTATTAATGGGTCATACCTGCATGCAACCCCCAAAAGTTCAAGCACAGTGGTTTAGTATTAAAAGGTGTGAGGATCTCTTAAACTTGGTCAAAGTGCAGATAACAAATTGGGGGTGATCAGAATCATAGATAGAGGATCAAAAGGATTGACTGCATAGATCAGTCTGTATCATATGATATACAACACCCGAATAAGACCCATTAGTATGCAGGGCTGTGTTAGTAAAGTCACAACGTCATCATGATCTAGAGCCAAGAAGAAGCTAAAGCCGGACTCTTTATCAAGCTGCCCCCTCCCCCTCTATGTCAAAACATGAAATTAGATACAATTTATGGGTATCACTTCACTCAGTGCAGGCCCAACATTACAATGGGGTGATCAATGAGAAATCAATATTCTGATTATGTTTGTCACCAGTGAAAAGGTCAGAAGAAAGTTCAAGAAGGATCTCAGGCTTAGCTTGAAGAAAACACAGGTTAAGTAAGAAAAACAACTGTTCTGTTTTATCCACATTTGTATAATTAGTTAAGATTGAGAAAATGAAAACAGGCATGCAACTTGCAAGATTTTTACAATTTTGCTCCAGAAGAGGAACATATGGTGATGAAACAAACTATATATATATATAGACTCTGACATTAAATGATGCATCGACCTTAAGATACATGAATAAACATATGGCATAGTGTAGAGCAAAATATGATCAAAACCTCATTTACAATCAATCTTAATGAGATATAGAATTAGCTTCCAGCTCAAGCAGATTTGGGTGTGCCAGTTTATAACCATAGCTTACATCACAAAATCAAAACCCGAAGACACTGCAGCTAAAATATTCTTCCAAATCCAATCACATGGAAATTCATTTTCAGCACGCTGAGAGATGTAAAATGTCTTTGACCCAGATACATTACCATGTCTACCTCATTGCAAGTCTGCCTTTAATACAAGGGTGGCCCTTGCTACAAATCTAATTGAAAAGGACCTGAATGTTCCCGCAGCGTTCTGATAGTTCACGACCCTTGTGCCAATAGGCTTTCCACCCTGATTGAGGTGAAGGCTTTGAGAAGACTACATGTCATCTCATCCGGTCATTTGGAAATAGAAAAATTTCCAAGAATTATTACTAGAGTGTCTGATAATTCAGATACAATAAGCAAAATTCAAAATTCAAAGCAATACTTGCCCAGTTGACTCATGGGTAACAGAATAACGAACACTCATCCTGAAAATAATAAATATAACTTGTAAGAAATGAGGTAAAAATAAAAGTGAACACAAACACTGTTTGTACCAAAATATTACAGCAAATAACATCTAGAGTTGTAATGTTATCTATCTAGTAAAATGTATTATTTTATCTATTTATTCAAAATCATAACTTTTAACATTTTTCTCCCAATAACAATTGACACTGCATGAGTGAACTTCCCACATGACAAAATTAACTTGAACATATATAAACGTTATATACATATAAGCTGGTGGGATGTAACATAACACCAGCAGTTTCAACAGCATGTTTGATCATGTTTCATAAATCATGACTGCAAATTAAAACTTCTTACCCCTGCACGTAAATATTTCATGGATTGCAAAAGGATTCTTAGAAGAAAGCCATAGCTTATCATATCTACAATCCTTTATACATAGCTGTCGTTACTAACAGGGAATACGTTTACATGTATCTGTGATGGAGGAAGTAAGTTATAAATCGTGTAACGTTACATTTTGTTTGTATAATTTCTTCCTCATCCCAGTAACACACTGACTGGGAGGATCTTAACTTATGTAGGAAGTACACGCAGCCCCAATGACACAGAAATTGGTTTACACCACTGGTAACTATGAAGGGCCGTGACAAAGCAACCAAGCTTCCAGACAAGAGCAAAATCTTATTCGAATGTACAACAACATCATCTTGAGTCGTTCGTGTTTACGTATCTTCTCGGCTACGCTTGGTCACGTAAGGCTCCTGAAAGCAGCCTAAATTTCATCCCAGTAGCCCAAAATTAGCCAACCTACACACCGAAACACATCTGTACTCACTCACCTTGAAAAAGCCTTTAGGTTTGGGGAAAATCAATGTTTGTGGGCGATTAAAAGACTGGAATATTCGGCATAAGAAGTGGCGAGGCAGAGACAGGTGACCAAATGAACTGTTGACAAGATGAAATCTCGTCACTCCTCGCTCGATCTCGCGATACTTTCTTATTGGAATAGTCCACTATTGGTATCAATAAGGTGTAACTGTTCAAAATATTCCACGTTTTCACCTTCTCTATGTACGTTCTGACCGAAATTGTACACTGAGATACATAAGAGCATTGAATACAAAATCTTTTATGATTTATAAGTACAACTTAATGATGCAACACATCAAGTAAGGATCAATACTTTCCCCCGTTTGAGGAGTAATGAAATGTTCTCTTAAGGTCACCAGAGGTCAGGCTGTTGACAAATTCTCAGCTGACCGTGGAGGTCGTGAGGTGGGTTTACGCCGACAACAAAAGCAACATTCGGCGGACAGGGTGACTCAGCAGGGTTGACAACAGCAGTGCGCAGTTCTCGTCGTTTTGATCCGAGCGAGGACAAATCTTAAGCAGGAAAGGAGACCAACGTCAAACAGCAACATGTGCTGAGTTATAATCTCAGGTGAGAGGGATGTAAATTTTCCTTCCCTAGTTATATATAAACCCCTCTGAAGACGTACATAATTTGATGCGAGCAAGGCAAGGGGATTAGAGCAACCTTGTCAATAGGACAAGATACGTATGATTTCACTCAACAGATTCACCTGCATTTTTATCTGGTTGTTAAATCGGTGCGTTTAGATTCTTTAGAATGTTGCAGAGACAAAATGTTGAGAGTTGAAATCTACCTGTTGCAACCTTTGCAGACAAATATAAAACAGGTGGTTTTAAGACTGTCTTGGTGTTCAGTCTGAAATCTTGTGGCAATCTTTTGTTTCCTGGACACACCCTACTACATTGTATTTTCTGTCAAGCAAAGAGTAGCCATTATTTCTCAAAATATGTCTCCCAGAAAGGTGGAGGCCCCGGAACAATTTTTTAAAATCCATACAAATGTCCATCAGCAGAAGAAACACTGCTATTGTATTGGTTGAAGTGGCAACACTAGACTGTTCTTGAGCCATTTCGAGTGCTGCCTTTCTGGCCTGATCTTATGGTCCACTTAACTTCTGAGTTGGACTGAACAATGGAGTGAACACAATAGAAGCTAGCTGGGCCAGCAGGCAAGAGTCAGAGCCACTCAACACATCGGATGCTTTTTATATTTGAAGTATTCTCTTATGTGTGACACAGTCATGCAGAAATACAGCTTTTTGTGTATTCAAGCTTGCCTCAGAATGTCAGTCATATACACATGATGTAATAGCTCAGTCTTGCAGTCCCCCAGATGTACATTTCAATTAGATTCAGTTCAATACGAGTGATCGCGATGACGTCACAGTTACGTCGTTTTTCCCCCGAAATAATGTGCAAGAAACTAACAACTAGACAAAGAATTAGTGAGAAAACTGTACACAAGTTTAAATAAAGCCACTAGTTGCGATAAAAGTTCAAAAACGCAGTAAAAAATATGCTAAACTGTCAACAATACGATCTGTTCCCGCGCTAGTAAGCTATTTCTTAATGTGATCTGCCAATGCTTTCTGCCTACAAGTCAGTGCGCGTGTGCCGAATACCCCGGATGTAAACAACAACAGTGATCGCTCGTTTAGGATTTCTAAAATTCAACAAAAAAGAAATCCATGCTGACACCATGTCATGTCGTCATCTCTCCTTCCATGCAGGCATCGAGTGGTGCCTGAAGAAGATGCAGCAGTGCTGCTGTGGTACGCCAGAGGAGGAGACCAACAAGCCGAGCCTTAGCTGTGCCTCCACCAAAGCAGCACCTGCAGGAGGATGAGGCTCGGGGAGGGGGTACCCAGTACAGTACCCGTACGACCAGCAGTACCCCGTCACCAAACAGCCACCTCCACCTTATGGTGAGAGATCTAGACCAGGATGAGGCTAGACCTTCAAACGTATCACTATTAAACAGGGGGATGATTCCCATAGGAATGCATTTACTTTCAACATACATTTTCAACACTTCCATGACCACTACATTTTACAATTTTACAACTAGAGTCAATTCCACATTACCGAGAGGGTGTTTGTTGCCTTTTGTTCTAACATTTACAAAACCTTTGTAACAATCTATGTGAGATAAGTAACTGTTAAGAACAATTTCCAACATTTATTTGATGTTCTAAATATTCTATGCTGTGTTCCAACAGGTTAAACAAATTTCCAACATTGAACACATTATTTGTATTAGTTTCTAAATTGTTGCAACATAGATTGATCATTTGTTTGAACATGTTCCAACATTCTACAAATATGATATAACTGGGTCAGTGGGCTGGGAACAGGGCAATTCACACATCCCTTCAAAGTATAGGGGATTAGGCCTATGTGCCATGCATAGACACTTAAAGACAAAAGAGTTGCCAGTGTCCAGACGTGAAATCTAAAAATATACAGAGGCAGACAATAGAGCGTGATTAGCACCTACTTTTATGGGGGCAATAACCCAAATCTACCATTTTGAGAATGATGCAAAATGTTGGAACATGTTCCAACAGTAGAACAATCACACAGATGTTTGAACACTGTTCTAAATAAAGAGATATTTGTGCAAATACTTTCATAATATTTCCAAAATATATAAATGAGTTCAAACATGTTCAGACTTTCATTTCTAATTGTTTGAACGGTCTGGAATTATTTTGACTGAAATAGTCTTTTCTCTAAAATTGTTCAAACTTATTAGCAATATCATCTGAAAACCCTCTCGGTGACATGGAATTGACTCTAGTTCTTCTTTTCTGTTGATATTTAGATAGAACATACACTAGCAGTTTAGGGCACATTAATTGGTTGTGCGCAAAGACTTTGTTTCAGTAGAAATATTGACTATGTTTAAATGTCTTCTGAGAACAATGTTATCATTTTGCTACAGGTAGTTCCTGATAAGATGTAATTATGATATATACATGATATTTGCATTAACACATGAAATAATAAGTGCTGTCATGTGTGTTAAGAGAGCCATTATTAATGAAGGCTGCACCCTAAAACCACATGGTGGGGTCAGTTGGATGTGCACTAATGGCCTCTTTGTTGATATTCATGGAACATTACCCCTGTTTAATGGTATGGTTTTCTAAATGGCCATATTGGCCAATCAGCAAACAATACCCCAGATTACTAGTAACTCATTTAATTATTATCAACTACTATCTATTTACTCTAGAAGACAACCTACTGTTCAGTATTTGAAAAGTCTATAAATGCATGGAATATTGAATAGTAAATACAGTTCATATTGTGTTTGTGTGGAAATCTTTCGGTTTTTTAGTTGTAATTGTAATACTGTATAGAATGTCCTTTTATCACAGTAATGTGTCTAGACATGAAATACCATGGGGATGAAATACCACAATTTTTGGTCGGTCATTTTGGTACTTAAGTTGTAATTGCAACTGACTGACAGGACTGTACACTGTCGCCCCTGATATTTTTTGCCTGAACAATGCTGTTTTTATGGTGTAGTAAAAATGTATGAATGCAATAGTTGTGAGCTTTGAGTATTTTCAACTTGTGTGATACTGTTCAAAATTCTGTACTCTAGTTCAGAAATGTTCCTACTGAATTCTTCTGTAACCAACACTTAACTTTCGCAAATGTACCTACAGGTACATGGCGTACATGCGTACTTAGGTTATATTTCAGCAAAAGGTGGAGGTGTGAACATTCGCTGTAGATGTAGTATGTGTGACCATGGACATTCAAGAATAATAATGATACAATGAGATAGATAGATCATTGTTTGTGTGCCTTGCACAAATGTATGGATGGAGAAACTCTCTATTTTGAAGACAGAAAGTGCCCAAATAAAGCATCATGATGGACCAAAAATCAACTTAGCAGATTAATGGATAAATCAATCACTGAACTACAGATATCAGGATCTAAATCCAATATCATTTGGAATCAATAGCACAGCAATCAGATTTGACTCAATATAAGATTACAGAAACGTTGATTACCATTTGTATTGAAATATTATTTTAATTTCTTGCCCGATTGATTGATTGATTGACATATCTATCTATGTCCTCTTTAATAGCATCATCAGTAGTTAGGCAAGTTTTTGTGAAGAGCGAGGAATAAACTTTTAACCGGTCCTCTGTCTCTCATCTCCATCGCTACAATTTCTATGTGGAAGTTTTACAAAAGAGGGGAGATCGTTATGATTTATGACTGCCTGTCGTTTCAGTAGTCAGAGAATGTTACAGCAAGGAGGTTTAAATCAGATTCAAACCTCCTTGGTTACAGTCTGCCCTTTCTTTAACGTTCTTCCAACAAGTAAGTTGGAGAATACTGAGAATACAATAACTAATATTACATAAATTGAAACAACACGCAAGGAACATGCTACACGGAATGAACAACTTAGCATCCCAACTCACTGGGCGAGAGGCAGCCATCTTGGTCCTTTTCTTCTGACCAATGGGGTCCAATTCTCCAAATGTTTCAATTTCGGTGTGCTTCTCCGGCCTACCCCTCGCATAAGTCTCTTGGAACGTTTGGAGCTTTTGAACCCCATTGGTCAGAAGTAGGGGGAAAAGGACCAATCACAGCAAGGTTGTTGTTTACAAGATGGCTGCTCGCCAGTGGACGGGGGAAGGTGACGATTGACTGTGATTGTGAGTATTTAGGAGCTTTTTCGCGTTCTCTATGACGTCCAAGAGTGGTGCAAGTCTAGCTCTTCGTGTGGTAGCTTTGTTGATATGCTTTTTGTGAACGTAGCCAGGAACTACATGTTGGTGGAAACAGATGTGACCGGAGCATAATCAGGCCGGCTGAAAAGAAAAAGGCCATCTTTGTTTTGTCGTTGGTGTTGTTGATTGTGTAACATCTTGCAAGCTTCCAAGTTGCACAGATGACACCTCAACCATTCGTCACTCCTGCTGCATGTTCAGTGTGTTATTTATCATTGCACTGCGACTATGCATTGTCTACAGAAACTTCATGAGAGTTTTTTTAATACTGATCCCGTCTTCACGTGCATGCATCTGCGTGAACAGGGGACTGAGATGATAATGAAAAATTTGCATATATGTAGCGAGGTTGAAGTGGATTATGTTGACAAAAATGACATACAGTATCGCTGTCTATAGTTAGCCCTCATCCCAACGCCCTTGTCTAGATTACCGTAATTTTTGAATAGTTTTGGAGTTTTATTTTTTCGTGCTCTGTTCAGGCATCCTTGGTTCAGGCATGTCATGGCGTGCTTTATTTTCACAGCACTAACGTTATATTCCACTGGGGCTTCCATATCACATGATCAAGTTTTCGCGGGAACTGAGACGGATGTGCAGGCGGCGCTGCCAGATGATTTATGGTACCCAAGCGGTCAGGTCAGTGCGGGCGGCATGTGTTTTTAGGCTCGTTAGCAGGCATGTCGGCTCGGCTCTTTTATCTAATTTTGGCATATGATATCCTGTTTTCTGATTATCTTTTCTTATTGTTTCTTATTGTACACGGTTTGTTGTAAAGAGGTGTAGTTTTCCTTTGTCTGCAAAACGAAGTTTATAAGTTGATATGATATTGATAAATTGATAAGGTATACAAACAAACGATTGGCTGATAGCTGTTGGTTGCTATTTCATAGGTGCAAAAAAACGTGTGACGCTGGAAAAAAGGGAGTTGACTGTTTTGAACCATGTGAAGAAGATATTCAACATTAAAAAAAACAAAAAGATTTTGCCCCGAGTGAGGATCGAACTCACGACCTTGAGATTATGAGACTCACGCGCTGCCTACTGCGCCATCGAGGCACATGGGAACTACCGAAAGATTCCCCATTAGTACAAACTCTGTATTTTGAGATAATTCAGGTAGATTATTTTTGACAAGTTGTGTGTGCCAGTTACAAACGGCAAAATGTCAAGTACTGTGACGATGTCATGGGTCTCGAATGGACAAAATAACCCGTCTGTTTCGCATTTTTGGACAGGACGCGCTAAGGATGATGGGAGGTGGAAAGCGTTAATGTTTTAGTAACGTCATCATGCGACCATTACTAGTACTTCAGCTAAGGTGTGTTTTTTACACAAAAGACAACACCGGCAAAGTTATGGTCACCTTGTCCTGTTGAAATTAGCCAAATCAGTGGAATGAGCCCGCCAAGTTTATCATTCTCTGGTCTGGCTCCACTGGCCAATTAGTCACCCTAGTTTGGCCGATTTCTATGTTTTCTATGGTCCCCAGGGGGTTATGTTTTGACGGTTCAGCATTTGGTTATGACTTGGTTATGAGCAGGAAAAGACAATGCATTTTGCATGGAATGTCAGTATTTATTGATATATTTCCTTGTTCACTTATTGTTGACATTTCGCCCAGTTTCACAGGAATTTTTAGAAAGACTTTATAGGTCCGGGCTTCTGACTGTCGACATGGAACTTGGAACTTGGAAGCTCTTATCTAGGGGATCCAGACCGGCAAGGGATCCGGTACGGGCAAGCCCCGTGGGCCGAGCTTGGTTGAATCGCCACAGAAGCCGTAAGGGCTTCTGTGGCGATTTAATCAAGCTCACCCAACCTTCCTTCCTTTAGGGACAAGAGTTATCATTGACTCAGGTCAATTATCCACCATATTTGTCTGAAGTCTTCTATTTTTTACAGCCCCGAACGAGTCTGGTGGAGATCACTACTACCTCTCACCCATCGAGGCCCCACCAACTCGCTTGTAAACCGACTACTGTGTGACTTGGCCGAATTCCAGAAATGTGAGCGTTCGTCCAGTGGGCAGTAGGAGTGAATGGTGTGGTGCAATTGCTTTTGGATTGTATAGGCGGGGGTTAGCGCGAACGCAGACCCCCACTATCATAAATTACGCAGCCGAGTTACCCGCATTTGGGGTAATCGCAAGGGTCAACCCGCCGGAGTGCAATGGCAAGGCCTCGCCCTGGACGGACATCCTTCTTGATCAATGTGCCATCTCTGCCAGGTAAGTATGCCCTCCAAATGTCTGCCGAAAACGCCCAATGAAAGGGCGATGCAATTTTTTACCTGGCTTTATTCGACATTTTCTTTGTCTCTGGTGATTTTATTTGACACACCATGTGAATCTCCTTTTCTTGGTTGAACGAAGATAGTTTGATATATTTTTCGATTGGCTATTCTCGGATGAACCTGTCGGAAACGCCTGAAACTGAGGCGTAAAAGATCACGTACAATCTAAAATGTATAAGCTGCACCGGCTAATTGACATAATTTATGCTAACCGGTGACGTATTTGGCACATTTGCATAATCAATACAGTGCTGATGACGTCACCCACCAAGCATGACTAATCATTTCAACCCTATTCTGCTAGGGGACGCTTCTGCAACTCCCCAAGGAGCAATGAACTAGAAAAGTAGAAGCTGCAATGTGAGGCGCAATAACAGAGAATCGACGTAATACTGTGGATATCTCATCCACCACGGCTCAACAGTAGCCGTTGGACCGTCGTCGGATCCGTCAGATTCGCACTTTGCTGCTTTAAAGCAGTAAGCGATCAAATAATGAAAAAAAAAAGAATAAAAGAAAACTATTACTTATCCAAATGTCACATTTGTCTTGTAGTTCAAGACAAGTCTGACATTTGGAGACTGGTGAGGTTGGTATAGGAAATATTGAATATTAGAAATATTAGATAAACCCATTTTGGAGAATCTTTAGAGTGACTCCAAATGGCTCATCTATCCACCCAAGTAGAGTTTGGGATAACCTGCATAAAGTCCTAACCATGCGTCGGTCCTGATATTGGCGTACCCTTGTCACGAAAGTAGTTTTTACCTTGGACAGAAATAATCACGCAAACAAGGACAGCAACAACAAAAACTACGACCCGGCACCCCTCTCTTGGGACTGCATCTGGTACAGCCCTTATATTTCTAATATTGGTATCTGGGGATATCCATTTCCTGTGTACTATTTCGGGCAAGCTGCCCGTTTGGAGGTGTTCGGGACCGCTGGAGCCAGGGACAGGACTAAGGGAACCTCTATTCTCTTTTCTTTCAACAAGCGTGAACAAAAAGCTGCCCTAAAGATGGTATGTCAGACACTTCTCTTTAGTTCTAGCTTCTGTCGTGAAATTAGATTTGTAGGATTTGCTTCTGTGGACGTAACAGTAGCTGACAATGACTATGCTACTGGGAGGTGGGTGCCCTTCAGATATGTCCCCCACGGGGGACAAATGGTTCGGGGTCGACGTGAGAAGACCCAGTACTTCGGAGAATTTTAAGCAAATTGTCATCATCGTTAAGCATTTTAAGATTTCACATGCATTCCTTATTATTAGTTTTTTTGTGCTATTATATTTTGTGAGAGCTTGTCATAAAAGGCTCATTTGGGAGCAGTGAAAATTGTTCTGCAACTGCTGAACCCCGTCGTGTTGTTTCGTCAGCTGTCCAGCGGCGTGAATTTAGTTACAGCAGTCACCATCAACAATCGTTAAAACAGCTGACCTCATTCCAAGTTTTATCCATAACCTCTTCTTGATTATCGTTTGATTGGTATTAGAAACAGTCTTGGTACATATTTTCCTATTGGAGAGCTATAATAAACTCTGGACCGTTCTCGGTTTCGCGTCGGACATAAATGGCACGGGGGAATAATGTGAAGAATGTCGGATGAAGCAGAAACGGGCGGATCCCTCCGGCCAAAAAATATCGTTCCACTGGAGGGCGTTTGGTGGGGTCAGGCCACTAACTTGACAAAGCAAAACTGAAGTGATACATTGTGCCTTTGGCCACGCATTTGTGTTAAATTCACCATTACAATAAGGTTGTCATTGGATGATGTATGCCCTCCGCCGGACGACCCATGCTCCCTGGCGTGGCACACAGAGCGGTGCACCCTGAACAAATCTCAACTTGGATGAAATAAAGCAAGGAAACTGAGCATCTTTAAGAAAGAAAAAAAAACAGATGTTGGGAATGTGATAATGAAGCTTTCTATGACAGTTTTAGCACCACACGTACAGACAACAGACGTGGGCCGCTGCACGTATTCAGGCATGAGTTAAAATAGAAGTAAGAACTTAGAACTAGGCTAACCATAAATGCCCCGTAAACGTTAAGCAAGTTGTTACGTCCAGATGACCAAACACAACATGTGATGTCATATAATGTTTACGCGACCATACAATTAACGACCGAAATGTAAAGATATTGAAATCAAACAAGAGTGTTATTTTTTCGACACGAAACGGCGATATCTGATACTTGCAAACTAGACATTCGATAACGGCCTTCGCAGTATGCTAATACGTGAGGTTCAAACCTGCAATGTCGGGACTTGAGTCTGGTCCTCATCCATAACTTCGTTACCTGACTTTTTTTATACGTCGACATTTTCCTCTAACCTATATTGTTCATTTATTGGTGCTGAATGGTCTGACAGTGCCCGAACAATTTTGTTAGTTGATCTTGTTTTCACGGTGCACAGGATTTCCTTGACGTCTACTGTAAGTGTAAGGAAGTAGGTTTTCTAGGATCAAACGTCACATTATGGACAAACCGCAGTATTTCTGGCCATCTGAAATATGTATTACTGCTTCTGGCTTCCTGCCATGCTCTCTGACTTACTTGATTAAATGATGAGTTGTCTGTGTGAAACGTATTTTGTAACAAACTTTTTTACCTTTTTGATAAAGCGCCAGCATTGCCGTCACCCTACTCAAATATTGTAAGCCCCTTTATATCAATTCAAAGAAACAAATAAATAAGCGAGTTTTGTAACCTTGGACAACGCCCAAAGGTTGTTCTTGGGCAGTACCCGTTGTAGTATTTTACCCCTCCCAGCCAAATATCGTCATGTACGTAAGAAACCGTAATGTCACCGTGGGAAAGGCCAAATGCCGAAAGGTCACAATTTCATGCACAAGATTAACGTCGGATATGTAAATTTGGAAGAAATGGAATATTTTAACGCCAGGGGTGCTACACGTCAGGCAGATTAGCACGTCAACTATTGATACCATGGGACCATGTGTCACTGATCAACCGCTGGTATGAACAGGAACCATTTCTGTAAATACCAAACAGTTATTGTTGGTAACATGCCAGATCCACGTTCAGATAAAAAAAACAGCGACTGAACTATATCTATGCTTTTTTGTCCTTATGTTTTTAGCATTGAGAGCAACAAGGCGTAAGAGCTATCTTCGAGATGACGATATTGATTATGATGTATGTATTGTGATGAAAAGGGTCTCTTTATCATGAGTTGGAATCGTAAACTATTCAATCAGTTTCTGTCATGAACAGCATTCGCCATTGAAAACAAAACCTGATTATTTTTCATGTTGCTCACTGTTACATAAACAGGGACAAATATGACATCATGATCTCCTTGACGGACCCCAAATAAAGTCGTTAGTGGTAACCAAAAACCTCAATTCAAATATCCAAGGACATTATATTCAATGAAAAAGTCATTGGATTATCCAAAACAGCGTTTTGTTCACGGCCATGGAAAACAATCTTAATTCTTGTGGAGTTACACAAAGAAATCCCTAAGTTGCATTTCGCTCAACGTGAACGTATCAATGAGAACTACCTAGATGCTTGTTTAATCTACATTCCAAAGTTCGGTTCTCCAGCAATGGAGCGTTCACGCTGCGCTGACCCCGACCATGTCATAAGTTACTGATATGCACGTAGCTGTGCCATATGATAGGGTTATAGAGTGTTACAAATAAGTAGCGATGTATCGGTATACACATTCTGCAGCGACCACCGCTACTGTAAGTACCATTTCCATGTTTGGATACTGATTACCAAGTATTTGTTCCGAAAAAGGCCGACATCGACGATTCGGATCCAAATCTCGCGAGATTTGACGAGAAACCCACAGAGACAGGAGAGGGAGCAAATGAGTTTGAGGAGGAGGATGTGGTGATATGACATGAGATTAATATTATGACATTTCGTGGTAGTTTTTTTTTTAAATACAGAATAAGTAGTTCTAGTAGCACGTAGTTGACATACTTATTGCAGCATGCCCCAAAACGAGACGTCGTTATTCTGCCATTTAAACTAAAGAAACATGGCCCAATTATCTATTTATATATGGGAATTCCAAAAGTCATAAAGTTTTATTGTACCGCACATTGTCAAAAAGGATGACGACATGACAGATTCTGACCAGGAAATGACACATGACGTTGAAGGGGAACCTGTGGAGAATGGGGTGGAGGACACTGCCACTGATCTGAATGGGGTAACCTTACGCGTTTAGCTGTGTTTAATCGACAGAATGTACTGTAGTTTTTGTAGTGCAGTAGATACGAATCACAGCCATGACGATTGTAGCTAACAACACAGAATAGACTCAATAGAGAGGGTGCAAATAGATCTGTCGGCACATTGCATGGATTCGGATTCCATTCTGATATTTTGAATTGTACAAATGAAAAGAGTCCGACTTAAATGTATTTCATTTAAAGTAGAAAGATGTAGATCAGAAAAGTTTGCAGTGACTAATTTCGCACATTGGGCGTAGTAAAGATCATGCAAATAGTGATCTTCACGGTTGTGCAACGTTTATAGGAAGAAGAAGCGGTGTCAGAAACACCCTTTACGATCCCCGAGGGCCTTCTTGAGATGGTACCGGAGGGAATGCTTCAGTCGGAGGGAATGTCGGAGACTATGCAGAAGATAGTGCAGATGCAACTTGACATCATCCGCGAAGACTACGAGAGGGTTGAAGAGTACGAAAGCACGTACGAGGAGAAGATGTCGATGTCAACCCTGGAATCGACGGTTCGGGCATAGTTCGGTTCTCCTAGATCCTCGTCGGAGTCATTACCCCCTCGTACCCAGTCAGTGTTTCGTAGCTGTAGGTTGTCCATTTTCTCATGTCCTAACTGCGGTGTTGTCCTGCGTTTCGTCAAAAGATAATTCAGGTGTGCTTTCTCCAAGAATACAACTTGAGAACCCTTACACCTACACCAGTACAAATCCTTTCACAGGTCTTTCAGTGGTTGGCATACTGCATACTACACAGTTTATAAGCAGGCATATACTAGTAGGAACTTAAAACACATTATGGGAGTTTGTTTTATCCATCACTCCCGTCATGAAATACACTGTCGGAATGCTTTACCACTTACATTTTCAGAGGGTTAGAAACCTTTTTCATAGTTTAGATCTTAAGTCTCTCTCTCTCTACCTTTTTCATAGTTTAGATCTTGAGTCTCTCACTCTAAAGTACTTTTGATAAACTACATCATGGTGAACTGAGGATTTACATTCTTTTGGAAAATATGTCACCCGGAACTTGGTACTTGTGTTCTGATACATGTATTGTTCATGTCAGTCATGCAGATCTCAGCTTGTCTAATGTCATTTGTAATTGACCTTACGCCATGTCCTATAGTTAGTATATAGTAATTTAACAGGTGACTTCTATCTGCAATTTCTATCTTCAAAACTTCCGTTCTATCACACTAACCAACACAGGCAGACAAATCGACAAAGGACGGTTCAAAAGACGTTCCCACAAAAACAGTTGAAGAGTCAGTAGAAGTCGCCAAGAAAGAGACGGAGGCGGCAGAACCTGCGAAAAAGGAGACAGAACAATCTAAGAAAGAACCAGACACGAAGGCGCCGGAACCTTCTCAGAAAGAGCCAGAAAAGAAGGTTCCAGAACCTTCTAAAAAAGAGCCAGAAAAGAAAGCAGCTGACGTTGCAGATAAAGAGCCGGAAAAGAAGGAGACAGGATCTAAAGCTAGCCCGGCGACGCCTGTAGATAGTGACACCAAGGACGAGAAGGTTGTAGGACCGGCCCTGAAGTCGTTCTTTAAATCTCTGTAACATATGTTATTGTTCACTATCCCACGTCATGCCTGCGCCTATCCTTGAAATTAACCTGCCGTTTTTTGTGTGTTGTTGCTTTGGTAATTGCTGTGAGTGAATGTACAGTTTTACAGGAATGTCAGTATCACCTGACTTCAGTGTAAAACGCTATAACAGTTTCGTTAATGCGCTTGCTGTGCTTGGATGTGTGACTAATTTTGTTGTTTTAATCAGGTTACCAAAGGAAAATAGGCATGATGTTGTGTTGTACAGACAATTAGCATGGAATTAAGCTATTGCATGGTATGCTCACATGGCTGTGTTAGAGTATATTCGCTTACAACGATAGCAAAGCTTTTTTACACTGTCCTCTTTTCCCACATTTCATGGCGGTAAGTTCCGATGATACCACATATTTGACGCATTTTAAGTACAGCGCCGCAGAACCAGGGCAAGCAATGCCTGCATGCCTTGAAAAAGCGTTGGGTATCTTTTTACAACATTTCGGAATGATCCCTGTCATCCGGATGTTGGAAAAGGTACCTGCACAGATTTTTCAATAAATAACAGACAATGCATCTGCGCAACGGCTCTGTCAGCAACGCTCTTCGCACTACTTTGGCATTCTCACGTAGTATACTAGAAAGGCAACATTTGCGAGCAAATACAGCATGTTTAGCCATACTCCTCGCCATGCAAAAAATGGACTCTCCCAAAATAACAATGGACCATTCTAAAATACTTCCACTAAAAAAAATGGATCAAAATTGAGTTTAAAAACAATTATCAGTCTCTCCATACAGGAATGGAGTCTTCCAGTAGCACATCAACACAATATGGACCAGTCGCGGTTGTTACGGCTCCCACCGTTGAGTCTTTCCGCGCCAGGCTGGAGGCCTGCCCGCCTTAGCCTGGGACCTCCTCCCCCCCCTACTTTGCCCCTCGCGGGGTTATCTGGGGGTTTACTAAGTTGAAGTTGAAGAAGTCCAAAACCATATCCACTTATTAATTAACAAATACACTTCTGCTAACAAATGGAATTTTTCATGATCATTCCAGCTCAAAATTGAAAGAAATGATTACAGAATCCTCCCCTTGCAAGAATGGGATATTCCGTGCCATCTCCATGTAAACTACACCAGTGGGAAAATATCCGCTGAAAATTACACTCTTGCGCATAATCAACCCAGTTCAAAATTGAATTAAAAAAGGTCAACCCCAGGGAAGAATGAAGTTTTCCATAGTATACATAATGATATATATGAAGATTTGACAGGAGAAGAAGGAAATGACCAAAAACAACATATTTCAGCGATAGTATGGGTGAAATATAAAAATGTGACACCCCTTTGTTTGAATGCATGATTCAATAGTATACACTTTGGGTTGAAAATAACGAAACCGAAAAATTGTTTGTTTAAAAAATCGTTTTGAAAGGCTGTATGGCAAACATTTGAATGAGGGCCTGTGTACATGCCAAATTTCACATTATTTTGGTTTAATACATGTAGGAACTGGAGATGTGTATCTTTTCTCAAAAAAGAGTGAACAAAGCCATGTAATCACATGTCCTAGGGATTCCCATACCATATTTGGCATGAATACTAGCCTACACCTGTGCCAGAAATGCAAGATAATTAGATTAACTCAATTGACCAATCAGGTGGTCGCAAGGCTCACAGGCATGCAAGGCCAGGTGCAAGGCACTTGGGGTCATTGACCTTTAGGTCATATGTAGTATTGAAAGTGACAGAAGTGGCAAATATTGTCAAGAAAGCCCAAAATAAATCGTTTTGAAGATATGAATGCCAAAAATGGGAATGTAGTCCTTTAAATATTTGTTCAAGCCACATATACAGCAAATTTCAGGTCATTCGGTTGAAATACCAGGGCGCAGGAGGCCAAGATATGCTAAAAATAGCCTAAAAACCTCAATAAAATCACTTTCAAGGTCAATATCAAAAAAAGAAAAAAAAACGTACATTGGTTTTTGCCTACATTACCTCTGTACCAAATTTCAGGTCATTTGGTCAAAAAATGACAGATGAATCGATTTGAAGATTTGACAGGAGAAGAAGGAGAAGAAACATGAGTAAAAACAATATGTTTAGCCATACTAGGTATGGCTAAACATAATATGAGCCATACCACATATTTCATCCCCACTCCTTACGCCACGCTCTATGCATGCGCTGTTTCCCAGCTTACTGTGCACTTGTATTATTATAGCTTTTTTAATTTTACCACCGCAGCGCTGCTCATGCAAACCTTAACACTGATTTACCTCCCCAACAGAAGGGCAAATGAGAAAGCTACGAAGAATCCATCGCAACAGGCAGCTACCCATCAAGTGCCTGTTCTGACAGACTTTTATCTCTACAGTCGCGACGTTACAAGAATAACTCGACTAATTCGACTAAAGGGTATCGCAATAAACCAACTTTAACGCGAATTAGAAAGCTCCAGTTCCCTCTAAAGATCTCAGAATAGAACAGTATACATTGGATTTATCTGCCTCAATTAATCGTTGTTGTGTCTTTCTTTATTTCTATCTTCAAGATCAAGAGTTACAGTTCACCATCGATAGTTAAATTATTCGTTCACGCAATGCCAACTTGCGTGCATAGAGCCCATATATCTTTGACTGAACTACCATAACCTGCGTTGCAGACTACTTCCGGCTGTTTTATTTTTCAAGTTCCCGTTTTCTTATTACATCAGTTTTTCTGAAAATGTAACAACAAAACGGTCACTTGAAAAAGAAAACAGCCGGAAGGAGTATGCAACGGAGGCTAGTGCTACCACGTGTCTGTCGGAGAGGATATACCCACCAACGTTGGATGGGTGTGCCAAGAATGCCCGGCATGTCGCCTCCGAGTCATCGAGAAATTTATAGGGGGAGCCCGCTCCTACCGTACGCTGGTCACTACATGCCCAGGGAGTGCGATTGTACAATTTCAACAAATAAAACCTGTTTCTGACCTAGGATGAAGGGATTCTGCTAGTTCACTAAAAAAAAAAAAAAAAAAAAGTATGCCCTCTAAAATGTGCGAAGCGTGCTGACGGAGTCGATACGTGGTGTGCAGTTAGACTGTTTTTCCATCTAACTCTTTCAACAATTTACACGGCTGCGGAACCATCCGGAAACCTGCCGTTCAAAGGCAAAGCGCATGTGTGCAAGTCTAATGCTGTACATTCTGCCCCCGACAGGTCGATCGAGAGAGCAGTGCGTCATCTGAAGAGGTAGGGAACAAGGTCATCAACGTCGCGTCCCGTACCCATGGTATCGTGGTGTCTGTCTCACGTAAACTGTCGTCTGTTTCAGATTGTACACGTCTCCTGGCAACTTTCCCCTCCTTTGTGCGTGCTATGATCGTCACGTTTCAGTGCGTGCCTTGAAGACATCGGCGTTCTTAAATAGCTAACTGTTCTGTTACGTTCTGACCACCATTCCAGGCAACTGTACATGTCCCTGCAAAGATGCGATGTCCGTCCTGTCCAGGCTTTCCCCGGCGAATGTTTCTGTGTTTCACTTAAGATTTAAGGCTGACTCGTGACGAGCGGTATTTCGGAACTTTTCATTGACTTCAAAGTCGGACAAGGCTCTAGCTAGAAAACGTTTGTTAAGAAAAACCACAGTGCAATAGAACAAACGCTCATTCAATTGACACATGAAACATTACTGTGCATTTAACACAAAACATGAAAATGAAGGCTAAAGGTTGATTGGAATTTCCAAATCATCACCGTCGTTTAAATCTTAAGTGGCCAGTGGTATGTCATGTATTATATATATCGCGTTTTGTCAGGGTTATGTATTTGTACATTTCCTGGGTATAAAGCTACCTGGGTATGTATTCCTAACAGTGTGGAATTAGCCAGAACTTACCCATCTAAATATATGTACAAGATGTAAGCAAAAGATAAGAAGTGCGCACCCTCTTGTATGCAATGTGGATTACGAGATAAACTAGCTAAACCCTCCACCTTGTTTTGACCTTCTAGGTTTTGGGAGCTGCTGCCAAGAAGTTCGGTGCGAAAGCCGAACCGGCAAAGAAAGATGAAAAACCATCGGGAGCCAAATCCGGCCTTGGGCTCAAAAAGGGACCCGCAGGTGCAAAACCTGGCGAAGAGTTTCATTTCGAAACCTCGAAGGAAGCTCTTACGGAGGCCGAGAAGCAAAAGAAGAAGCAGAAGGAGCTTGAGGAAATGCTGAAGAAGGCTCTTGAGGAGGCACGTATAGCTGAGGAAGAAGCCCGCCGTCTTGCGGAACTCGAAGCCCGACGCAAGAGAGAGGAAGAAGAAAGGAAGCGCCGTGAAGAAGAAGAGCGCAAGCGCAAAGAAGAGGAGGAAAGGAAGAAGAGAGAGGAGGCAGAGCGCAAGCGCAAAGAAGAGGAGGAAAGGAAGCGGCGTGAGGAAGAGGAAAGGAAACGGCGCGAGGAGGAAGAACGCAGGCGTAAGGAGGAGGAGGAGAGAAAGAAGCGTGAGGAGGAGGAGAGGAAGCGTCGTGAAGAGGAGGAGAGGAAGAGGCGGGAAGAGGAGGAGGCTCGCAGGAAGAAGGAGGAAGAAGAGGCGCGTCGAAGGCGGGAGGAGGAGATGAAAAGAAAGGCGGAGGAGGAGGCGAAGAGAAAATCTCAGCTGGCTGACCCGAGCCAGCGTTGGCAGCGCCTCCGCGATGAGAAGCTGGGTACGGACTCCGCGTCCGGTACCGACCCCCGCCTGCAGCGCGTCCGGATGCGTGAGGAGGCAAGTCGCAGGCGCACCGAGGACGAGCAAGTCACTCATGCGACTGAGCAGGCGAGCCGCGCCGCGAAGCTGGCGGCGAGGAAGACGGCACGTGAGCGTCGTGCCAGAATGCCCGGCCGACAGCCGCTCGTCCGCTCTATCACCAACGTTGCCGCCAACGAGAAGGTCGCCAGGGAGTACCTGAACTACCTCCTGGAGGATCTGAACCGCCGCGCTCCTCACCAGCGCATCCGTGCAGGCGCCGCCATGTACGACAAGGACGAGAGCCGCCAGTACATCCCGCCCGCCCTCAAGACCAAGGACGAGTTCAAGCGCTTGAACGCCAAGTGCAAGAATGAAGACAGCGTCGACATTCTCCTGGATGACGCTATCGTGGACGACGTGGAGCGTAAGCATCGTTCAAGCGTCATCGACAGGGTGCTGGATTTCCTCAAGGTAGTGTGCTGTGATGTGCTCATTACGTCTAACTGCTTATTCATGGAGTGTAAAGAATTTAGTTCGTCGGCACTAATAATGTATTCGTAGAGAAACAAAACAATGCGACTATCTAACTTGATAGTTTTACATTTATATGGTGAACTGTATTTGTCACGTCCAGATAAAGCTTATTTTTCATATTTTGATGTCTAGACCCACATGCCTGTCCCAGCCACTGAGATCATACTTGGAGGGTCTATCGGCCAGGGCACCGCCGCTCCGTCCTATGCAGCCGTCCAGATCGTCATCTTGAGCGACGGTGAGTACGGTATTCCAGGACTTCGGTCTTACAGTAGCCTGATTGTCATCTTGTTTCAGTTCCAGGCTCTGCCTTCACCAAAAATGGCTAGTCTAACTGTGCAACTAGGGAAGATAATTAAGTCCACGTTCTATTTTCGGATGTGTCGAATTACATGCATATGGAGGTGTACTAAAATGTGCTAGGCAGAAATGGGCGATATCATTTTGTGAGGGATGTGAAACTTCCCCGGATCTCTTGAATTATTAATGATTTTGAAACTATCAACATCCAAAAGTTACTTTAATTTGTACAGTTGCCAATAATTCCGAGTAAGATGTATCGGTCACGGTGCGCTTCTGTATAGCTCAAATGACACATATCTGTATTCGATATCTTCTCATACAGACTTCCCGAAGGGTGGACATGAGATGTGGCTACCGTCTGCCGTGGTGGCCTATCGCAAGATTCTGGAAAAGGCAGCTCTGGAAGAGGGTAAGTTACGTTGCTTCGCAAATGTTTTGCCTAGCTCGGACGTCCCTGTAACCAGAAGAGACTCCAGAAAATGATAGTCACTTAGAAATATTTAAGTCAACTATTGCCATAACTTGATTAGTGGAGTCCTAGGATATTTGAATTAACTTTCCAAGTTTAAGGTATTTTATATTTGTTTTTACATTCTTGATGTCCTTGGCTTTTGAAAGCGATTTTCTACGTGGCAGAGTTCCTGACACCTTCCGGTGGTAATGATTAAATGATTTCTATTTCTTCTCTTCTCCAGGCCAGCTGCCCGACCTGACGTTCGTCGGTCACTCCCAGACCACCCTACAGTTCATGGTGGAGGATGTGGACGTGGACATGTACTTTACACGTGAATGGGGCGACACCGATCACGACTACGATCACCTGTACCGCGAGGCGATGATGATCAGGGATACCAAGGCCCGAAACTGGTGAGGAGAGCGGGAAAGAGCTGGGAAGGATCTTTTCAGCTCTCCTTACTAGTTTCGGTCTTTTGAAAAAAAATACAGAGCGCGCGTCTTCTTGATCCAAGTCAGCGTGGAAAGGTGTAAATATAGCGTAGTCAACCATAAGTAAAGCAACCAAAGTAAGCGCGATGTTTTCTCTTTCTTCTCTCAAGTATTCCTAGTATACCAGTCTCTTTCACGCATAGATTAAATGTTCTTGTAATACCGGATTTTTGAATGGGGTAGAGTTATCACCTGGGTACAGCGAATGTATAATTCAAGAGCAAAATATTCGCAGACTTCCTATACATGAAATGTTTCCGAACCATGACATTTTATGGTATGCCTTCCCCGTTTTCAGCTATGCCATCTCTGCCGTTCGTCGTCAGAACGCGTGGGTTGCTGGGCTCCCAGAACTGGTAAGCTTTTAGTTTCTTGTAATCTCATTTGACTGATCAAGGAGGTTAGTAATATAGATATCTATATCTAACCTCCTTGGACTGATCAACATCATTGAAATCAACCTGTCGTAACTAAGTCACGTCGAGAATATCCCGAGTTTTTCAACAGTGTATTTCTGCCCGCACAGGTTAAGGATGTGGTGCGCATGGTGAAGAACTGGCGCAACTGTGTGGACTGGGGGGAGAAGAAGAAGCGCCCCAACTCCTACCTGCTGACGCTCATGGTCCACAAGGCCTACGAGGAAGCCTGCAGATTGTAAGTGTCATGTGATATCCATCTCACAGACACTCCGTTTGATCTATTATATTCGTGTTCACCCTTTCCCCCTTTGGGGTTCTTCACTAGACAGTTTAGTGAAGAATATGTCGACGTTGACATATCTAGGCCGAGGTGTGCAAAAAGAGGCCTTTCGGGTCAGATATAGATTTACGTTAACATGTAGAAAGGGATTTCATTTTTCGTTTTTCTCTTACCTTTCAATTTTGTCCAAGTACAACTACTGGGACAAAATGTTATAGCATAATGTATGGAGGAAACTATTCATGCGGAAAACTGATAAAGAGATGATTACGATACACAAGTATCATGAAGCACGCCACAAAAACACAGTCACTTTTGGTATTGTGACCAAGACCTAGTGCTCCTTACAAATTCTCTCCACTTTGCGCATTTACCTTAGCACCGAGAGTATTGGCGATACTCCGCTGGAAGAGGACATCCTGAGAGAGTTCATCAACATGACGCAGAAACTGGACAGAGCCATCGGCAGGTACGTCACGTGGTCCGTCCTTGGTGCTGAAATGATTACCGCTCATGCAATACGTAGTGAATGCTTCAGATCTGACCCCGACTTTGTCGTTGTTTTCATTGCATCGTTGCATTCTACACCACTGTGATTAGTAGAAATAACGGCTATTGAAAGCTCTAGAATTTCTGGCTAAAAAGAATGACATGTACAGCAATAACCACACGTCGTAGTGTAGTAGCCTAATATAGCTGCCGAGTCTCTTTCGTCTTCTCCACAAATAGCCTAGAGATTCCGCAGCTATAGTAGGTTTAGATACTAGACTATCGTCGCAGGTAAAACATAAATGGTTACCTCCAGGGCTTGGTAAAGCCAAATTTAGGCATTTTCAATAAACACCATCATTGTGGGTTTTCAGAGTGACTTGGAATGACTACTACGACCCCGAGTTGTACCGTGTGGAGCACATTAGCCGACTGCCCGTGGTACAGGACCCCGCCATGCCCGCCTTCAACGTCGGCGAGACCATGGAGTCCTGGAACATGATGCGTCACGAGGCCTGGATATGGGGACAGAGTCTCGGCATCCTCAAGCTCTAAGTCTCTAACGGTGCTTCAACCCCTGACTCCATTGCCTGTAGCTCTAAGACGTAAAAAATAGAGACTGCCTCTTGGACTCTTTCTTGTAAGACATATAACGAAAGGCTATGGAGTGCATGAAAAAATGCTGAGTTTCTGTAGCTTTACTAAGTAGGATGTGTGCATAATTAGGCGTCATATAGCTATTCTGACACACAGACTCCTACGCTGTATTCTTATTGATAGGTCAATTTAGCATCACAATGATGGTATATAGCAAATGTTTGAAGTGGGATCAACATTTAAACGTTTTTGACAAGCTGCCATTGTTCGTTGTGACGTTTTGGTGCTTGTGTGTGTATCTTAATCAAAGACTGGCTGTTAAAGCATTTCTAGATACTTCCATTGTGTCTACAATCGTTGGTGCTCTATTTAGCGTTCAATTCAAAAGAAGGGAATGTCTGAATTAAAAGACTTAGACGTGTTCAAAGGCATCTCTGGTAAAGTGATATAGTCACATGAACATTGTGGCTGCACGGCAAAAATTGACAGACAGGTTTGATTTTTTTCATAGAAGTTGAAACTCTGCACAATGTTTGTAAAGCTTAGTGTTTATTCTACATATAGATATATTTTGCATCAGTTATATGTTCGGAGAAGCGAGAAAGAAACGGAGGGAAAATGAAATTTCCTTGCTGAGGTTGCTTTACACTGGATTTGATGTTCAACTCTCAACCAAAGTGTGCCAGGTTTTGGATATTCATGTCATAATATATGCAATAGAAATCATCTAAAACTTACATTTTGCATATTTTGACAGTTTGCACCTAGTTTCCCATCCACTGGGTACAACTTTGAATAGAAGGTATTCATCACATAACACTTTTTTCAATTTGGGTGAAAACAGGGCATCTACAAATGAAGTACTGGTGCTGTGCACACAGGTAGTCACTTACTGGTGAAATAAAAACACAGATGAAAACAATGCTGTTGCTACATGTGTACTTATACTTCACATGTGATGTCAATGACCTCCCATCACAAGTTGGGTCAAACGCCGTGTAATTGAACCTCAGTTTCTTACTTTGGAGAGTTTTATGAAAAATATTTATAAAAAGCGATATTTACAACAGCTTGTAGCACGGTTTAGCCCTAGTACCATACTTAACTGTCCTTCACAACTTGCAATTGTGTCAATATTGTATGTAAACCATTTGTGTAAGAAAGTGCTCCTGTACAAAGTACTGAATAAATACAAAATCATAAATGCCAATCGTTATGACTTCAATATCATTTAGACAGGATTAGTTGAAGGGTACTATTGTGGAAAGTATGAAATGATCATTAAGGGTAACACTGCATATTACATACTCTATTATACCTTCATCATTTAGATAGAAATAATAATGATGACTGCAATGCTTTTTCAATATGAATCTTCCACATTTATTAGTTTCTCTCTTTATGATTATATAATGGTTCCGGTATTGGATAAAATACAAATTTAACTAATGCCACATACTAATTGATAGTTCAAATTTCTAGTATGGCCTATTGTGATAGTGGAATGCTATTTGCATAACTGCAGATTGAAGTACATTTATCATAATTTTATGAATCAAAGCCTATATGCCATAAATGGGATAAGAGAAAAAAAAAAAAAAGTAATATGTGTGACTGGCTTGATTAGTCCTAATAATGATAATTACAACAATAATAATAATAATGGTTTATTCAGTTCAAACTGAAAGTCCTGATTTAATACATACACATCAAAAGTTAATACTCCAAATAAATTGAATTAAGCAACAAATACTAGGAAGCCCTATGGTGGTATTATCTGTCGATTTGGCCTAACTAATCTACATGTTCAAATTGTACAGAAAACAAATTTAAATATTTATACCACCCCACAGTCTGTGAACATCACCTAATCAAACATATACAGCCACAGCACATCTAAGTCCTAGAGTTAACAGGACATTTTGGACTGCTAGGGTTTACTTATAATCTGGATTATTACAGTCCTACACTGTCATAAATAAAATCCTACTGTAATTCAGACAACAATAGCTATCATTACACATATAATGGTACAATTATATGTATTGTACATGTATGTGGTAAGTTATAATCTTATGAAGAACATTGAAGATTATACCTTTAAATTCTAACTTCTCATCTGTACATCAAATGTTTAAGGGTTGTTCATGAAGGCTGCTAGCCATTTATATCCGGACTAAGCCAAGCTATCCAGTTAGTGGCAATTGTGCGTTCTGAACGTCAATTCTGTAAGTACTAAACATTACTATTAGTTTGAACATCTACACTCGCCGTCCCCCAGCACCGGGTGACGGTCAGGGAGTGGGGCCCCTGCCCTCTGAGGAGCCAGGGGACAGAGAACACCGGACACAAAACACAAATACTAGTAGACTGCGAGCAACCAGTGCCCCAATTGACCTTGACCAAGATACTGTGCTGTAGCCCTCAGCATGATGAGGTTGAGCACATAATCACAAGAAGAAGAAGAAGAAGTATGGTTTATATGGCTACACTCTTCAAAAGCGCAGTATTTTCTTCCTCCTGAATACTGTCTTCAAAGGGGGTCTTCTTAAATGATGCATCCACTTCCACTGGTCCTGTGACGGGGGCCTTGCTGCGCTGCCGTGCCTCCTTGACGGCGGATGCGGCCATGCTGACCGGGAGGACTGTGAAGGTAATCGCAGTAGTGGACACCACCATGCAGAATAAGATCTGGGAAGGACAGGATGTGCGGAACAAAATGGGAGCTTGTGATGTTTGTTGTCATTGAAGCTCATTACAATTGTTATGATGAATATTGTTATGATGATGCAACTTTTGTTAATATTATCAAATGTTTTTCATTGTACTTGTGGCGCTCAGGTTCATGTCAATCACTTGCAGAATAAGAAACTAATGATGACGAAAAGTATCAAAAGACTTACATGGAAAAGAAGTGCAAGAGCCTTGAACATTTAATAAAGAGGCTGGCAGATGTAAGCAAGCAGGAGCTAGCACCCAGGCAAGTTTCAACATACATTTCTGGTTTATTGTATGGTGCAGATTACACATTGACAGTATGCATATAACGTTATATGTACATCATGTAGATGAAACAGTTCCACCCTACTTGTGAGGCCACTACTGTTACCTACCACTGCATTAGCCAGGTCTGGTGATTTGAGAGGTTCCAGCGAGCAGCCCACTGCCATGGCAACAAACGCCAGCATCAGGAACATGCTACCGTGCAGGAACTGTCCGAAACACAGGAAGCTCCGAGCTCGCTGGGCCAACAGCTTGGACAGGGGAGTGGTGAAGGCTATGGGAGCGTTGTGTGGAATGGAGGTGTGGTAGAAGATTGGGGGTGACTTCACTGCCATGGCTGGAATACAGCTTTACTGTAAACAATACAGCAACTTAGCAAACATACTGGTATATCTTAACCTTCATCAAGAAACCAATCTATTATTATTAAACGTTACATAATGTAAATAAATTTTTGGCTCCAAATAATATATTGTGTAAGAATTGACTCAGTAGACATTGACACATTTTGATTGCTCCAATTACGGCAACAACAACAAAAGCATTTCCTGTCAGTCATGATATATGTGTTGAATATCTAATGAATATGTTGAAAACAGGAGGTAATATAACGTAACAAAATTCTAATGTGGCGTGTATTTTCTACAGATGTTTTATCACCTTTATATTTACCAAAGCCCCCCTCCCCTTCATTCAAAAACATTATGCGGAATTTCATTTAGTTTAAAGTGACAGCTGCAAAAATATTGCACATGAGCCACCTTTAACCATGGTGTTACGACAACAAGTGTTTACATACATGCATATCACATCATGTATCTGTAAACATGCTACAGTATGGCTTTACCTGAACTATTTCCACAACAGCTGAGAGTCCACCCTCGCAGCTCCAACTTCAACGCCACGAATACTAAATCAGGGCGGGTCCTCCTGGCGTTCCGAATAGAATCCCTACAAAACTGGATGCTGAATTAATCTATATCTTATATGGAAATTGTAATTCAACTGTCGAGCAATGAATAAATATGGACACCCTCTGTCCTGTGGTTGCGCAGTGTTTTGATGACGAGCCTCTCCAGGCTTCAAAGAAAATTCCTCGGGGTGGCCGCGGATACTAAATCAGTGCCTGCCTTGTTTTTCATCAAAAATGATTTATTTTTCCAACTTCACTCTTCGATATATTATGTTGAATGCCATTATATTTGATGAAAAAAATCATTTTAAGATGGAAGTCTTGTTTCATCATGTTTTTACTTTTTTTTAATATTGAATTTTCATCAGGCCGAATTTATCCATTTCTGGGCAGCTAACAGGTGTTTCTGACTCCCTTCCTTACAGGTAACATAAACAGTTACCTTTACGTTAGATCTGTTATTGGCATAGTCAATGTAAAATACTGATGTTGTCTTCATACTTAATGCACATTGCACTGTATTTATAGTTTACTGCGCTATATTTGGCCTTACGTTCATAATACCAGGTATATCACTGTGACTTTTTGAAAAAGACATGACGGATTCCAGAATCGAATAAGATGGCTTTCTTCTGGTAACTTGCTTCTCCATGCAAAATTCCTGAGCAACACATGCACAAGCTATTTGGAAGTTTAGATAACCTATGCTAGCTCTCTATATATTTACCTTCGCCGAGAAGGTTATGCAGAGGGTAGCGTTTGTCTGTTTGTCTGTTTGTAGTGGCACAGCATAACTCAAGAATGCCTTGATGGATTGTTTTGATATTTGGTATGTTGGTAGGTTTTGATGAGACCTAAAAACGATGAGATTTTGGGCCCCCTAGCGGCTTCTTACGGTACTGCAGCGGAACTTCCTGTTTTGATAACTTGTGTTCCGGACATGCTATGGAACTTATTTTTGAGTGGTAGATAGATCTTTGGACAGAGAGTAAGTGGTGTGGGTTTGGGCCCCCTAGCGGCTTTTTTGGAACTGCAGGAGCAGGTTTTGCGTCTGACTTTGAAAGGGAATAACTCAAGAAGGGCTTGATGGATGGTAATGATTTTTGGTAGGTAGATAGCTTGAGTGATGATGTCCATGATTAGACACTTCTTATGCAAATCAGTATCTAATTTGCATAATTAATGAGGAAAGTTTATACATCCGCCAAATTCCATGATAGGACTCTGAAATATGTGACATATGTAACTGAGGAAGAGAGAAATATTAATTGATATGAACTATGCAAATGAAGACCTCATTTGCATAATTAATGAGAAAATACTATAACAAGATGGCCTTGATGGATGGTCATGAGTTTTGGTATGTGGATAGCTTGTGTGATGCTTAGTATGATTGGACAATAATTATGCAAATCAGATTCTAATTTGCATAATTAATAAGGCAACTTTAAAAATCGGCTTTGTTCCATGATATGACTATTTAAATCGTAACTGAGGAAGAGAGGACTGTTAATAGATAGAAAATATGCAAATGTGGGTCTAATTTGCATACTTAATGAGTAACTTGTATAATTCCACACTGGCAAATGACAGCAATTTCATACATTTAATACTTTTTTTGTGGCATCGGGAAGTTATGTGAATGTTAACATCGTTGAATAAAATTATGTTAATAAGGGCCTCTTTTTGCATAATTGATGATAAATACTAGTTGATCATGTGCAAAGCTATGTACATGTATATTGTTTATTGAACAAAAGCTTAACATTTCATGTCACCGGAGTGCCACAATGGCATCTTCTTTGATAAGCTCATAAAAGAATTTGGTCTGATGATTCTTTTTTACGACCTGAATTTTCATCTCAGTAAATCATTTTTGAACATCTAGTTAGGCCATCCCACTTGCAATTATATCCATTTCAATAACAGGAACACTACTGTCGATAAGACACTGCATGGCAAATTGAAAGAAATAAACCACTCATAGCGTAGGCAATATACTATTGTTGTTGTATTTTCTCTCAATGCAATACAATACAAACATAACATTTAAGAGATCTCTACATACCACTGCACCTCAGTTATTTGGTTATCTGTAGCCACTTGATGATGCACAAATGTTGACACAGTAGACTTGAAGGATGGTAAAAGTTGTTGAGTATGTCTTTATTTCAGACAAAAGACACCAAATCACATAAAACTCTGTACAAACTCAAAAGAAGGCAACCCATTTTAGATGAATACTTGTGTATCAAGTTTAATATGCCTCAGTTGCAAGAAGCAAGACTCTATGAATTTTATGTCCAGCAAAAGTCTTATGGTTAATATGGTGCTTGTGATGTAACAAATATTTGTGTAATCATTACCAGTATGCAACTAAGCTATTCAGTTTCGTGAAGCTTCCAAAAACAAAAATCACAGAAGGGTTTATAAACTATGCCATCCGAAAATGACATCTCAGAGAGTATACAGCGGCTCTGGGACCTCCTCTTCTGGAGGCAGGATGACCTTTGCTGGGTCAACTACGTTGGGGTCTATGAGTGGTCCACCTTCCCGTAGTCGCCGCGCATACTCCATCTTTCCTTCTCTCTTCACCCAGGCACGCATGCTGAAAATAACAGCAGACAACTTTAGCACAGTTATCGGTGGAAAAAAATTATGGACTTACAATACATCAATGTACATGTATATTCTGAAAGCTTTTCAAAATGGTCAGGCTAAATAAATTGGTGGAAAAATAAATGTCAAGAAGATATCCTAGACTTATTCCTGACCATAAAAATTGATGGATTATGAATTGATGATACATTGTAATATCACCGTGAAGGCTGAGCCTGGAACTGAAACAGGATGACACTCAGGCTAATATCATGATAGATACACTGTAGTACTAGAGATTGTCATTAAATGCAATGGAATCTTTGGAACTATTGACTAAGAATACAAAACAGTCCCAAAATACCAACAGAGCCAACAATGTTAGAGATAAACACAATCAACTCTGTCTGTCTTTAATGAACAATAAGTCAAATGCAGGGCTGTCTCCAGATTTAATTTCTTTTCCCACCCCAGTCATTGTTTGGGAGCCCATGTTGTTATATAATTACTCTTCATTGTTAAATCTGATATGTATTTAATCAATATCAATATGAAAATACATTTTCAGGCCTCGAAATTAACTTTTTCCCCTACTGTCCCAACATTGTCCCAAAAGTGGATTTCAACTGTCCCGAAAGTGTCCTGAAGTGTCCCAACCAGGGCCAAAGATATGAACTTAGTGTCGGGTCTGCATTCAGTTCCAGAGGTTCATGTTCAGGTTTGGACCTATACTCAAGTCAGGACCTGAGCCCAAGCTAATCTGTGTTAGAATTTTTTTTTTAGTTATATACAAAATTGTGTATTGTAAAATAGAAAATTGCATGAAATTTGAAAAATATAATACATGCAAAGGTATATACACTCAGTAGTAAACACAAGTTTCAACAAAGTTAACAACCAGAAATATTGTTAACAACCTGAAATAATGTATTTTAATAGGTTATAAAAGAAAAAGCATAATTCTGCAGAGTTTAAAGACTTCATTGATACGGTGGCTCTTGGGGAGGTAGAATAAATCCGAAAATGTTTGATTTCTAATCTTGCAGGGCAAACCTTAGTCAAGTAAATGAGGTGTGACCATCCCTCTGCTGACCCCCTGTCAGGGGAGCAGACATGTGCCACAGCCTAGCTGGGACAGGCTTTCCTTTCACTATGCTGAGTGATAAATGATGATTGATTTTGAGAAGACTAGTACCACACCAAAAACAGTGGGGGGGACCAGTATACAGTTTCACAAGGGAGGAGCACAGTGGCACTCAGGAGCCCTGATTGTCCCAAATATGTCCCGAATTGATTATTGAGTTGTCCCAGGTCAAATTTTGGTGGCCCCGGGACATAGGGACATAGTTAACTTCGAGCCCTGCATTTTGTTAATTTCATGAAGTTCAGATATTGTGGACGGACAGGGCAGGGTAAAAGTCCCAACAGGCAACAAGCAAATTTCCATCCCAGGATGGTGGGATGGGCCTTGGAGACAGCCCTGGGCAAAAACAAGGGTGTTAAAACTTAAATCTTATCTCTTAATACTTAAGAAGACTTACTATCTTTCCGGCATGTAGTATAGATAGACGGGTCCCAGCACCAGGCAAACAGAGATAGCCCAGAAGAAAAGTGCTCTGTGGTTCTTCATATCTTCAATAGGGTCCTCACTGAAACCTCTCCATTCCCAATTGATGTCCTGTAATGAAGGAAGTAACAACATGGTGATGAAACGGCATTTGTTACATCAAATTATCTCAAATTATGTTTGAATAGAACTTGAATGTAGTTTAGAGAGACCATTAACTGATGAAGTAGTTGTATGGTTTCATCTTTTAATATGTACATGTATCTCCAGAAATTATCCTAACTAAAACATTTCACACGCTGATGAAGGTTAGACATCCAGGTAATAAGATCCTCAAGATAACAGTTACTCAAGCAACTTTTTCAAAACCTATTCAGTTGCTTGAGTAACTGTTACCTTGCGTAAAAGTTTCACAAAACTAGAAATATACCAGATTGTCATAGTAAGCAATAAAATAGCTGGAGGTGTCATTTTCCATTGATTGCAAGAAAAGGCAGAGAATGGACTCCAGACATGTTTACGATAGCACTCCATAAAATACAACTTTCTCACGAAGTTCTTATCAGGCAACTCACGGTGCACAGGGAGGTCGGGTATACACCGGAAACATGTCGGAAATACATAGTCACGATTATCTGGGAATGTATCGGGAAATGTTAACAGTTGTCCTCCAGATTTTACACTGGTCGGAGCACCATCGGTGTTGCATCGGTCGATGTACATTTCCCGACATCCACACGTTATTTCACCGACGGTCTGATAATTCCTGATAAAAAACCCATGGTTTCCCGACAAATTTGTCGGTAATACGTCGTTTCTTTTTCCCACAGACTTCCGATGCCGGTCGTCAAGGCAACAAGTAACAAACACGTCGGAGGGGACTCCCCGGCTTGGATGAAACCATGGCAACGGCGTTGATTGACGGGTAGCCGCTGTACTGGTTACCATGGACACTGCATGATTGACAGCGGAAAGACAAGCACGTGGTCGTCGCGGCATGCAGCTTAATAAAAAGGAAACTTCAGACGATAATCGATCAGCTGTTCTCCAGCACCATATTTGACATTTACGGATGTTAACTTTTATTGTTTAGTTATAAGACTTAGTTTGTACGTAGTTTGTAGTAGAACGTGCGGAACTCGCTGTACTGTTTGTTGTGTCAATAAAACTTTTATTACAACCGGCAAAAAATAAAATATTGAAAGGAACGATATTTCCGTAGAAGTCTGTAATCGGCAAGTATGGGAAGCATAGTTAAGATATTATACTCGAGGAAACATCGATAAATTCTTAATAACCAAGGAAATTCATGTCAAAGAACGCGGAAGCACAAACCCGGGATAGAACCTGCAACTCGCGGCGCCGTACGGCAGCCATTTGTTCGCAAACGCAAGCGGCGTATCGCGGTGAGCTAAATATTGCGGCGGGGTAACAATACCTTCAAACCACTTTAGTACAAACGGCCCATCACGTGGCGTTCCACAGCTGAGTCCGTAATGAATACACTTGCATTGTTCTACGGTCGAACGTTACGTGTTTCTGTCACTCATTTCGTTTCATTAATAAATATTAGGTGGTCGTCGTTCGCTAACAAAGTGATAATATAAAGAATTGACGCGATTTCATTTTAACAGACGACAAGTGCCCATATCATATACGTAAAATAACGAACGTGATTGTAACCAGCGCTGATAGCTCACCTGGTAGAGTTGTTGTCCATCAATCCGAAGCAGGCAATATGTACAGGTTCGAGCCCAACGATCCATTTTTATGTTTTATTTTTCTCTGTTACAGTCAACATTACTTTAATTTATTCTTTATCTTCATCATCTTATGTTTATATTATCATGTTCAAATTTTTGTTATTGTTTATTTTTTTAAATCAACCTCTGCTCCTTGATGAAGGTCTCTGGGTGTTGTCTTTGCACTTCTACTAGTTGACACGTCGTTTTGTTCTGACGGCGTCTTTGCCAACGCTAACAAAGCACGTGAGCCATCATCAGATATCTTTCCTAGCCTGGTTGGGACACTGGAAAAGAAAACAAAAATTGGTTGTTACTTACAATTAGAAACAATGGCGATCATTTTTATTGAAACTAGAAAACATCCCAACAGTTTGTGAACAAACGTTCTTTTTTAATTGTTCGTGGAGCCGTCAACTTCTAATGGCCCAAATCGCTGTACTTCGCGCGGGAAGAAGCGTTGATTTTTGCGCTACGTAGTGTTTGGTTGAACTGTGGCAAGAATCAGCAGTAAAACTGGGAGGAATATTTCAATATTCCATAATCATATTCGTTACATGAAAATAAATTGACAATATAATTCCGAATCCCGTAGTCACTAGTCAAGTCGCAGCATGTTTTGAACGTTACAACTAAAGTCGCTTATCCAGTGCGAGATTCAGTAAAAGTAATGGAATGTTTGATAAAACCTCATTGATATGACCATCATAACACCCCGGTTACCATCTAGGAGTACTAATACTTTTCTTCTCAGTAGTCATTCGTTTCTCAGTAGTCCTTCGTTTGCCGTCGGTGACAAGAAATTTATACGGGCAAGACGAAAGTTACGGATGCTGGACAACTGAGTTGCATCGACAAAGTTCGTTATCTCTCTTAATGTTTGCAACTTTCATTTCGTAGTTTGATTGTATTTCCTGATTTATTTCAGCAATTTACATTATCATATTATTTCAGTATTTCTTCTGTTGTTCACATACAGCGTACTAAATTACCGTGGTCCGGAAAAATGCAGCCGATGGTGGTTAATCCGTCTCGATGCTTGAACTCCTGTGGACCAACTTCAAGTTCCTTCAGATCTACACAACATTAATTCGACCTGTGTTAGAGTACGGCTCACCGGTGTGGGGAGGACTGCCTCGTGGGCTGTCTGACGAGGTCGAGAAGGTACAGAAAACCTGCTGCAGGATTATTGGAATCCCCTCCGACCAGCTGCCAACCCTGGAGAAGCGGAGACGCGAGGCATCCGTGCGTGAGTTCGGTAGGGTGGTGGCGGACGAAACACACCCCTGCCGGCACTTCCTTGTGAAATCCGGAGACACTAAGTACGATCTAAGACAAACTTCAGCCAACAAAGTACCGTTGAGCCGTACGAAGAGGCACGAACAGGTCTTCTTCCCCAGAACTCTAAAATTGATGCAACAATGAGCCAAAAGGTTACATTGATTGCCATGATCTCTATATCTGTTAATGTTTTAGCTTAGTATTTGCACGATGATCGCCAACAAGATTATATATATCTAATGTGACTATGGTAAGCGTGCTTTTAACAGATTTTACATATCTATTGTGACCGTGTCAAGTGTGATTACTGTTATTTTGTTAATAGAATATAATTTGTGAAAATTTTATGTGAGTTCATGTTAGCTTTCCGAACTTGTTAGTTCCGGGGAACGTCAGGTGTTAGTGACATGAAACAAACAGTTGGAAAAAACCAACACCGAAGCAAACAAACAAACAAACAAACAAACAGATCAATACGAAAGCAACCTGAACGGGAACAAAACGAATAAATTAATGAACAATTGTCTTTTTATTAAAATGAATCGATGTGTCCGGAAAGTCCGTCCCCATCCTCAAGCACGGCCGGTATAACTGGCCCGCCGGTTGTCACGAATCTGAAAAGACGAATATGGAATACATGAGATGTAGCTATAAACAGCATTATGTAGTGGTCAACTATCCACGAATAACAATAGCGGCGGAGTTTTAAAAAAAGGACCCCAAACAAACAAACAAACAAACAAACAAACAAACAAAATTATCTACCAACACGGTAATAATTCAATGACCTGGTTTGCCTTTTGACGAAAATATATCAATGAAAATTTACGGTAATTAGAAAACAATGGAAAAAAATGTCTAACTCGTCCGACGAGATATTGCTACAATATCGTAATAATCGGGACCTGACACCCATCATGACCGCGAGTGACCTTTTGCGTGAAAACCGATACATGCCCGACATTCGTCGGTAATATATAGGAAGGCTATCGGGAAAGCAAGGGGCGAACTCCATTGATTTAGCCTGATTTCTGGATCTGTATCGGGTTCAACATCGGTAAAAGCTGCAGGGAAAAACCGACACAAATCTGGTATTATTCCGTTACCAACACGACATATATCCCACCTCCCCGAGCACCGTGACTACGATTTACGGTCAAGGTCAACTGACAGTTTTACACAGTACTACTGTTCTACCAGAGTAAACAAAATAGCACAGACATGAAGAGTATGTCTTGGAGCTTGTCACGTATGAAGAAATAATGGTGGCAAATGACCTTTTTAGGATGGCTCTTAAAGACATGAAGTTTGTAATAAAGGTATAGGAAAGCAATACAGGAGTATGGACGATAGTAAAACATGCAGAACATTTTAGGAAAGAAATACCAAACCTCATCTTTGAGTTCTCCAGGACGGTCACCTCGTCTCACTATCGTTTCTCCCAAGGGAAGATGCAGTTTCTTTTCTTCTCCCACCACTTCAGCCGTGGTACTTTTGTCTCCACCTGCGCCGGTTTTTAGGGCTGCCACTTGGCATCTTGCAAGGGTTTGGAGCACATTTTTGCGAAGGAGGGAGCGACCTCCGCTCACCAGGAGCGACGCCATTTTGGTACTCTGAGAAGGTCAAAGGTTAGAATAAACTTTCAGTTTTTCATATTTTTCACGACGCAAACTATCAAAATCATAGAGGCTATGTCATTGATCTTTTAATATAAGTTTAAATACCAAAACGAGATATGAACAGTGAACTGTTTTTAGAACATTTTTTGTGGGTTAGAGGTCGTTTCCGCTTCTAACCGGAAGTTGTGAAATACCACGAGTTCGTCAGCTTTGCCAGCACCTCAGCTGTTGTGTTGCCGACCCAGACAGGTAAGCTGCCTACTCATCAAAACCATCTCTTTGCGGTTGATGCAATCCTTAGTCGTTCTTCTAGGTTTTCTGCACTTCTTAAGATGTGTACAAGATGAGGAGAAATCTTATAAAGTCTTAGAAATGTCCAGGTGTTAATGACCCTGGCCGATCAGTGTTTGTATCCTATGTCTACGAATAGTCTAGACTTCTTTTGTGTCCTGTTATCTGGAATGGCCTTGTATACCGGCCCGCGCACTAGATCTTGGACATCGCTGGACACTGTTTGAATAGTAAAAAGGCGTAGTATTGTGGTCAGAAGAACGTTGTCTGCAGACTATGTAATCTAATTTGATCCGATTCAGTGACCGTCACCCCTGGGTTAGCCCGGGGCCCCGTTTGTTTTGATTCTGATGATAGTTTGAGTCATCACGTGACACTATGACTCAATCATATAATCATAATGTTTTGCATGCCTCAGCTCACATGTCCCGTGCAAATGAATCATGATGATTCAAATATAGCCGTCATGTACAAGTTTTGAATTATCTGAAAACCCATAATTGAATTTTTATATTTCACCTTGATGTTATGTTAGGACAAGGCCAACAAATTGGGATCTGTTCCTTTATTGTTCAGCAACCCTTAGGCATAACAGACAGCCAGATCAAATTACACCATATCAAATCATAAAATTAACAAACAAACAACCAATCAATAGTTATTTGTGTTTCATTATGCTGCATGTTTTTAACTCTCCTGCCTAAGTATGTATTTTATCTAAGAATTGTTTGTAAAGCTCTTGCCTGTTTTTTAACAAACCTATATGTCCTCATCTTTTTGCACTTGCTGATCTGACATGTAGCTGATCAGAGAAGCGTAGCAGCCGTACATGTTTTAATACACAAAGTTTCTCCCACCAGTATTGATCGGCCCTTGGGCACTGTTAGGATATGGTGAATGTAACCTCCGTAAACAATAGCTTTAACAATTCATCAACGTTTTCATAAACACTTTTAGGTCTATGACTGTGATCAGTCAGTGTGATTCCTGCATGCAATGCAAAGGGTCTAGCACTAAGACTTGCAGTTCATATATGCCTTAAACCTTAAATGCCACATATTCATCAACAGGTGTGCAGATGTGTATTCTAAATCCTGTTCACCTTAATACAAGTCCTGTTAGCCCTATAGAAAACGACTTGAGTATTCTACCCCACCTTTCCCCCTGTCCCTGTTACATTTCTCTTTCTGAGGAGCTGCCAGTGATATACAACAGTATTGTTAAAGCTCACAATTACAGCCAGCTGCACCCTGGATGGTGAACCTAGTTCCCAGGCCTGTAGATGAGGCCTTGCCATTGTGCCAAATGTTAAGAAACACAAAAAAGTTAAAGGTTTGCAATATGTGTCTTAATGCATACATGTGTTGTTCACTGTGTCTGTGAGTGATTTGAAAAATCATAATTTTGTTTGTGTTCTTGACCTCCAATCACCAGTAACCTAAGTTTACTATAGTTGTGTATAAATGTATCTACATATATTTTCTTTTTTCTTAAAAAAAAATACCTGTCATACTCAAGTGTGACATGATTATTTTGCAAGCTTCATATGCAAATACCATTATATGTGAAGTTCATAGTGACCTGTCAACACTAGATTGACACCTACTTCTACAACTTTGAATTTTCGATTTATGATGAATTCTTTGAATCAGGAGGTAATCACCGCTAACGATACAATTAAGAGATTGTATTGTTTAGTAAGAATGCTGTTATTCCTGCTGCTGATCTCCACAGAATTTGCGTTAAACCTCATGGGAATTTTGTCTTCTTTCTAGTTCTAATAAGATAGCCTTTAAGTACCAAATTATTAATGCATAGTGGTTACCACATTAGGAAACAGGGAGATAGTCTAGGGAAGTCATACTTTTTTCTTATTGAGGACAAGTAAGAAAATTACTGATTCATGGATAAGAGGGAGTTGAGATTACAATGTATGTTTAGTATTCTATAAATGCTAATTGCATGTTAAGATATACCCAAAATAAGTTACGCAAGCAACTGGATAAAATATTGTTGCTTGAATAACTATTTTTGGCGTACCTTATTTCCTGGATGTCTAACCTTCATCAACGTGTAAAGATTTGTTTACACGGATGCGTTTAGGAAAACACTTATGGAAAATGTGGTGGGAAATATCTTGCACATACTTTGATTTGTAATTTGGATGCTAGTAGTTTAGAGTTATATAAGGAAAGCTATTGAATCAATACTAGTATGACTCAGAGGCCTTTATTTGAGTATAGATGTGAACATGTGGATAACCTATTGCACCCAGGACTGTTGTACTGGTGCACAAGTGTTAGTCATCAGCTACAATTTGCTATTCACAATACCTTAAAAGGACATGCACTGTGATGATTAGACTCTCATTGTTGTACTTTGTCTTTCCAGGGCTCCATACTCTCAGGAAGAGCATCATCATCCCGCCTAATTTGCGCTGAAGTACCGCCCCCTCCCCCTCCTCCCCATATATAGCTGGCTATGTGAGAGCCCTGGCAGCATCATGGTACAGTTCAACATCTCCGAGCGCCAGCAAATAGGCCTCACCTTCCTCCAGTTTCTTGAGGAACACGACCTCAAGGAGGCAGACCTGACCAAGAAAAGGATCAAGGAAATCTACAACACCAAGTTTCGGCAGGCCCAGAACTTCCAGAAAATTCCAAACTGTTCATCCGTACTGTTCACGCTGAGTCGCATGAGGAAGATACACATACAGTCAGATATCGTTCGATTTGGTCCCCGAAGATTGCCTTTCAGAAAGAGTCGACTTGCTGTAGACCAGTACATAGGCTTGGCCCAGGCAAGGAAGAAGGAAGTAAAGAAAGTTCCAGAGGACCAAAACAAAGTAGAACAGCCTCCACCAGTTTTTACTTCCAGGAGACAAAGGGTACAGCATCTACTGAAAGGGCTGAAGACAAGAAGGTAATGTTGTAATAAATGCACAAAACTCTGCTAACTGAATGATTTTAACAGTTGTGTCTCCATTCTTATCTTTCATATCTTTCATACAATTTTATGGGTAATGTGCCTTACTGGTAGCACTGTATTGGTGCTCCTATGTACCAAATTAGTACTTGTTCACTGGTTAGAATGCTGAGAGATTTAGTCATGTCAGTCATATTCATATTTGTTTTGAATTTACAATTTCCAGACTTGAGCTTGCCGAGAATAAGGAGGAAGTACAGGTGTTTACTGACCATGATGCAGAGGGAGGAGCCATGCACGTCTCCCTCCAGTCTGGGGAGGAGCTTAGGTTCAACATCAACATACGCAACGCCAGTGACACTGAGAGTGTGCAGTTCTGTAGGTAAGAGGAAAGCATTAATGATAATTGGTCGAGGGATGAGTAAGCCTGCCTCTAAACCTGGGGTTCGAGGATTCAAATTTTGGGAGTTGTCACTCACCTTGTCTGACTAAGTCGCACTTCTTTCAGCCCTCCCATTATTAAAACATCAAAGTTTCAAAATAGCCTTTGCAGTTAAGCTTTTGAACAACACATTCTAGACAAACAAAAGATCTATGACCATTTAGAATGTGCTTTTGACAATGCATTCTTTTGCAGGTGTGAACTCCTTTGCCGTGTTCGTGCATTCCAGCTTAGTGACCAAGAAAACATCAGCCAGGGATTTGGACAAAAAACTGTTAATCTTCAGCCAGGTAGGACTTCTGCGGAATCTGTCATTGTCAAAGATAAAACTGCACCTTGCAGTGTACTTCGTATACAAGCAGACATTACTGTAATGTAGTATCAGATATCATCATCATCATCATATCGTTCGTGTTCCTACCATAAACACTAATTTACTCTATTTCTACAGTTGACCATGAATCCATGTGCTGTTAGGAAGTTGACAGTTTATCAGCATAATATGTACAAGGTTCAACATGCATGTATGATAGAGTTCTGATGTTTTGTTGCTGCTCAATATTTACTGTATTACTCTGTATCTACATTACAGGACAACAGTACACAGTAGAAGTCAAGTGCCTGGCACGGTTTCTTGGACAGTACCGTGCTCCCATTGCACTGGAGTTCCGCAGGCCGGCTTCAGCTACACCATTCCATATCGTTCGCAACCTGTCAGCCCGCGTGACCAACCAGATGGTAGACGAGCTTCGTCCCAAGGTCCCATACAAGCACCCGCCGAGAGTCACTTACAACAGGCAGAAGTTAAAAGTTGTGGACGGTGTGCCTCTTCCTCCGTAAGTGGTTTTATTTGATATTGTCCTTGCATTTGGTATGAGCTGGTTGTAAAGTTGTCATTTGTAACAGTTGTGGATGACATACCCTTTTCTCTGAAAAGTGATTCTTCTTGATGTTGTCTTTTCGTTTGATTTTACCTACTAGTAGGTGTTTATCATAATGTTTTTATTGTTATTTTCCAGTGAGTCTCAGGGCCAGTTGGAGCGAGTGATTGAGCTGGAGTCCTTCCCCGTTCCTCCCACCCTGAGACGACTCATCAACAGGGGACTTGTGGAGAAGGAAGACTTGCCAGAGCCTGACAAGACTGACCTGCACATCACCAAGTAAGCATTCTGAAATTTCAGATGTAGGCGATTTCTTTTGCATGATTCCAAGCAGGACAAGTGTCTTTTTAGATACACACAATGTCACCACTCAAGTAAAGAATTCTTGAAATCTTCTGTGAAAAACTATCACGTGTTATTCAACTTATTGGTCACAATCGTTTAGCCAAAATCTACCTGCATGTGAAAGGATCAAACCTCTAACCATAACTACCAATACATAATAATATTAAGCAAAGTCTATACTGGCGTCAATGTACGGAATGCAAAAGATTGCAAGTTTCGTGAAAAGAAAAATAAGAATCTACCAATGGTCTATAACCTTGTGTCAGTGTACCTGCCTAAGTCTAACTGATTTATTACAGAGCTCTGCTGGAGAACAGCATGACTATCAACACGCTGTCCCCGCGGTTCTCCTGCCTGCTGCACATGGAGGAGGTTCAGCTGGAGGTGGACATCCGCCGCTACGACATGCAGGGAGCCGTCATGACACGCAGCGGCAACATGCTCCAACTGAAGGTCAGAACACGCAGTTCAGCATTCACTGTAATATGTTTTCCCCTGAGAAACAGTCTAGCCAACAAAGCAGTAACAACAAAAAATAGAATGATCATAAAGTGTAAGCTGTGATGCTATTATATGTTTGTAATGTTTGAATGTTACTTTTTTATACCAGGTACCTGGTCTTGCGGAAAATCGACCATCCGTGTTGAGAGGAGATTTCCTGTTCGCTCGTGAGAGAGGGCCAGATGGCGTGGACAGTGTGGAGTTCAAAGGTTATGTTCACCACATAGAACGGGACTGTGTCAGCCTTGGCTTCAACTATCGGTTAGTCTATGATTACATTTTTTACATTCTTGTCCTTGTGTACTAGTCTTAATGTCTTTTCTCTGTCAAAGATGGTAGATTGGACATCATCCTTTCAAATTCTGCAGGCCAGTTTGGCTTTGGTAACACTTGTCAGTATGGCATGCTCTCTCTCTAATATAGAGAAAGAGAGGCAATATTTTATTAACTGGCATTCAGCATGTACAATTCTCCTTTTTTCCTAATTTATTTATTTATTTCTGTTTTCTTTATCCAGGGTGGACGAACTCAGTGCTAAACGCACTCAAGTCTGTTGGACTGGTACATGAATATCATGGCAAAGTTCAACGTTGTTTGCAATACTTGAAGGAATTAGACTCACCAAATTTTTGGCCATCAGAATGAGTCTAAACGAAGCTAAAAATCAGATTTTACCTCAGCTAGAAAAATCATAGTTGCGATTGGGTAACTTCCAGTTTGTGTCCTTTAGGTTGTTGGACAAGTTTATAGACGGGATGAAGTTCGACGTCCGCTTCACGTTCCACCGCCTGCCGCAGCGCCTGCAGCACCGCGCCGTGCAGCTGGCGGAGGAGCACAGCCTCGGAGACGTGCTGTTCCCCACGCTGCAGATCGCTGGGTCAAAGGGCATCCTACGCTCTCCCACTGAACAGCTGAAGTGAGTGTTTGTAGAAGAAATGTTGACTATTTGTTCACAGTTAATAATATAAAGAAATCTTCATATGCTGTGTTATGAGACAAGTACATACAGCCATTTTGTCACCCCTATGTGATTTACAGTTGTATTTATTTTTACTTCCAAGTTTGTCATCATAATATATCTACCTTGAAAAGCTGTGTCACAAAATGTAGTCGAGTAAGATAAGCTATGTCCTTCCTTTACTCTCAGCCACATTAAACCTGAATGTGGTGCGAATCTAACTTGGTGGTTTGTTTACTAGGCTGTATGATCGCTCCATAGAGGAGAATGCTGAGCAGTACCTGGCTGTGCGCCACATCGTTGCTGGGTCGTCCCGCCCTGCTCCCTACCTCCTATTTGGTCCGCCAGGTACCGGCAAGACTGTTACACTGGTGGAATCCATTAAGCAGGTGTGTACCTGAATGTTTTCTGTCCCAATCTCTCCATTCTGAGACCCACCTATCAAGACCTCAGGATTGTTTTCTTTTCAAGAGGTAAAAAGGTAACTTGTTGCCACCAAGTACAGTAGATGCATACTCATTAGATAGCTTTAAACAACACTTGTTGCTAAATGAGTGTAATACAACCAGCTGCTGCAGCAAGAAGGGCCTGCAAAGCTGGTATGTTATGCTGAAGTGTAGCTATATGGACTATCAATCAATCAATGAATCAAACATACTTTTTTTCTCAATAGACATGGCAGCACTAGGCTGAATTGTTACAGTGCCTTTAAAACTTGTTGCCTGAATTATAAAATCATTGATATTTATGTTGAAAGATTGTTACGTTTAAAGTACGAAATGTGCATACAGATACAGTCAAAGGACTGAATTGAATTTCATTGCTTTTTTGTGTCCCTCCCCAGGTTCTGAAGTGCCTTCCCAGCAGCACAGTGCTGGCCTGTGCTCCCTCTAACAGTGCAGCTGACCTGCTGACCCAACGCCTGCTGAACCACATCCCTGCAGCGCAGCTCATCAGGCTCAATGCTCTGTCACGCTCGTGGGATAACGTGCCTTCAAGCATTAAGGTACAGACAGCCTTTCATTCTGAGTTATAAGATCTGGTATTTCTAATTTGAAGCATTGGGAAGCGTCATGTCTGTTTCAAACCCTTATGTCCCTATGAAAGACTGTTGTATTGCCCAGTTGCCAATTCAAGTACTAATATGTCAATTGAATGCATTCAACGTAATTTGCTTACAAGACAGAATCCAAGAAGCAACTACACATAGTTCTTTCTTAAAGTTTGACTTTTCTAACATTTGATAATGAATGAAAAAGCCTTTGATGACGAGGAAGAACTTTGATGGGAGAATTACCAGTGTAGTTAAGTGAGTTTTTGTTTCCCCAGAATGTGTGTAACTACGACCGTATGACTGGCAAGTACAGCTTCCCTGCCAAACAAGAACTGCAGAAGTACAAGGTGCTGGTCACCACACTAGTCACTGCTGGCAGGTGAGAAATCTGAGGTTTATTATGAGGCTAAAGTATTTCTTTTGCTGACAAAATTTGGCTTCAAATTCTCTGTGTCTACAATGTAAGTGGCTGCAAGTCTGTACGAAGTGCAAGTAGTAAAATTGACCATTTGTTGTGGGACTATAGTCGCCAGGGTGCTCCCATACTCTATCCTAACTAACAACCTAGTTTGTAAAGGCAGAGTTGGTAGCCCCGTAGATAACCAGGATGGCACCCAGGTTATAGGGGAGAGTATGGAAGCCCAGGTAAACTAACTTGGATGGCACGCAGGCTAGGACTGTAGAATAATGTCATCGTAAAAGATTGTACCCTCTATTTCTGTCATCTTTCCAGACTTGCCTCAGCCAACTTCCCACCAGGCCACTTCACCCATGTCTTCATTGATGAAGCTGGCCATGCTGTTGAGCCTGAGTGCCTGATTGCCCTGGCAGGACTGTTGGACTTCCACACCCCTGACGGAGGACAGCTAGTCCTGGCTGGGGACCCCAAACAGTTGGGGCCGGTCCTCAGGTCACCATTTGCCGTACAGTTTGGACTTGGTGAGGATAAATAAGTCTTATTTTCCTTTACCTGGGTTTTCAGGAGGCAACACTTAATTTGTAGGTCATTTTTCAAGCTTTGGGTTTTATACCTTTTTGCATGCACAGCCCATTTAGAATTGCAGTAATTCCTGCTGCTGATAGGGGGAGCTTCAGAGAGGTTAAGTCAGTGTCCATGCCCTGGACACATTGAGGGATATGATTAGGTTCACCATTACATCATCATATGAAGTTGATTTGATATACATGTATTGGAGCCCAACAAAGCCTCTTGAAGTATTCACCATAAAGGATATACCTACTGGATATATACTACCTGATCCATCTGCAGCTTGATTTTACAAAGAAAGTAGTCCAGATTTAAGTTTTAGTTTCTGTATGTCTGGAGTCAGCAGTGCCACAGATCTACTGATGACATGATGAATCTCGTAAGCAGAAACAAAGTCAGAACAGTCATGGATATTTGTAATTTTTATTTGTGCAATTTCATAAATTTACTTAAAGGACAACTGAACAGAAAATACTTTACCTGTCTGTTCTGGCTATACATTGAGAATGTTAGACATCCAGGTAAACAATGTTTATTTACAGACCAATCAATCTCTACAACAGTTACTGGGTAAAATATGGAGATTACTTTCGGACATTGGGAGTGACATCCATCACTCTCCTTCAGCAACACTAGAATTTTAGAGATGCTCTACAACTGGATAAGATGTGGAGATTACTTCTGAATGTTTCGAGTGACATCCATCACTCTTCTTCAGTGTCACTAGAATTTTAATGATGGTTGTCACTCGAAATGTCTTGAAGTAATCTCCATATCTTATATCCAGTTGTAGAGATTGATTCGTTTGTAAATGAATATGTACTGGCTGTAGTTTTTCATTTTTTGCATTTGAAAAGGCAGTTCACCTAAAGGAAACTTCTACCACTCAAGTTCTAGCTCTATAAATTAGAAATCATTTGGTCTAGTCTCTTTAGCAAACTCAGTCTGTTGCAGGACACACAAACAAGGTGTCCACTCTGTAGACACGACATGACAAAAGCTGTCTCCCCAACATTTGTCCAACCTGAGATTCAAACAGGCTGCTCACAGGTTGTAGTCGTCTGTTTGTTCTGAAATTGTATTACTGTCTCTGTGGAGCACACCAGGTAAGGAGCTAGCCCCATCAGCACCTTTTGTGTGCCCACCTGACCCACTGTCAATAAAGGTATCGCTCTTGTTTGGCGGGGTGTTCAATAGCTCCTGTGTAAGGAATACATCCTATAGTTTGTTAAGTGCCTCCACTGTGTGCATCCTACTCTTTGCCTGACCCCAATCTGTCCAGCAGTGAAAATTGATCACCACAAGTACAACGGCTGGAGATAAGTACAAGGGCAAATAGTGCTGTCCTGCCACCAGGTATTGTTGTTTGGCTAGCCCTGCCGTATCTGGGACAGGGCCTTCTATTCACTGACTGCTGTAGTACAGAGTTTGAAGTGGGGTTTAACAGATTAAGCAAATCCAGAGTTTTGTTAGTAATACTGTCAGAGCACTATAAATGTCAAGTTCAAAAGGCTGTTAAGTGGTAAAATAAAGTTGAACATTTTGTAGATGGAAGGGCCATATATTCAAACTGATTTTGCTTCCAAGCTTTTTTTTTAAAGAGATCATGAGATTCCATTTAGCTGTTTCAGTATACATGGCACCTGTAGGGTTTATTCTCGCCTCTGAAAAATGCCATCAGGAGAGACGCAAGTTATCATTCCTGATATGTCTAAGCCCTGTACCCCTTCTACAAGGACAAGGACCTGCATTACACTTAACATTCTCTGTCTATGCCATACATGTAAGTCTTGTATGTCATGCCTGTCAGTCATGACTTGAGACTCTTTTCAGAGGAGACAAGATGTTCTATTTGTTTAGCCCACCAAAAAACAACAAACAAGGCCTGTCAAAACGCATAACATCCATAGCAAGCCTGTGCAACCATTTAGTTTTGAGCTATTTTACTGTAAATTCCTTTTATATAATGTTGTAATGTGGAGACTACCATAGAATCTACCAGACAGATCATTACAGAAATTGACAACCTTGTCACTTGCACATATCCTTGACACAATTACACTGCCTTCTGTGGTTTTACCTCACGCTTGGTATGCTGTTCCTTCTTTCTACCAGACGTGTCCCTGCTGGAGCGTTACATGAAGACCTGCGACCTTTACCAGCGGACACCCGCCACTCCTGGCAGCCAAGCCGTGCCCTACGACCCCAGGTTTGTCACCAAGCTGCTGCGTAACTACCGCAACCACCCCGCCATCCTCCACCTGCCCAACCTGGAGTTCTACGACGGCGAGTTGATACCGTGTGCCGACAAGCTCGCCCGCGAATCCCTCTGCAACCTTGAGCTGCTTCCAAAGAAGGGCTTTCCCCTCATCTTCCATGGAGTAGTTGGAGAAGACTTGAGGGAGGAGAGGAGCCCGTCATTCTTTAACCCAGAGGAGGTGGTGACAGTGCTGAGGTACACACGGGACCTACTGGAGGCCAAGGGACTCGGCATCAAGATCACTGAGAAGGAGATAGGGATCATTTCCCCCTATAGGAAACAGGTGGGTGTGATAAAACACTTTTGATTTTTTACACTTTTGGTAGTTTTGGTGTGTATTGGTCGTTGAAACAAGAAGGGATGGATTGCAGTTGTTCTCGGGATGGGGAAGAAACAAAGGAATTGCCAGGTTGATTTGAATAAAGATCGATTGATTTTTTTCCATTGATTTATCGATTGCTTGATGTCTAGAAAAGAGAGCCACTCGGCATAAAACATGAGAATAAAAGCTATAGACATAGGAGAACACAGAAATTTGTTAAGTCAGCTTAATACATGAAGTGTGATATGCAACATAATGCATGATCCATCAACAAATGTCTGATGATGATGATGCTTTTTAGTCAGTGCATGTTATATGATTAACAAGCAGTGCTGTTTCAGGATAAAAATGCTTATTGCCATCAACATTCTTTTTCCAGGTGAACAAGATTCAAAGGATGATGAAGGCACATCACCTGAGCAACATCAAGGTCGGGTCAGTGGAGGAGTTCCAGGGAGAGGAGAGGCGCATCATCATCATCTCCACAGTCCGCAGCAACCCGGACTTTCTCCCGATGGACGTAGACTTCAAACTGGGCTTTCTCAGGAACCCCAAGGTGAGACCAGGATAAACTTTTTGCAAGAAACTTCAGTGTGACACCTATGTTGGAAAGGTGTTTTAAGTGTTGCTAAGTTGTAACAATAAATGTTCATGGTTGGATCATTTCTCAGAAGAGATGATTCAGTAACAACTTGTGTTTAGTGTTAATGTTGTATTCTTCCTTCTGCTTACAGAGGTTTAATGTTGCCATCACTCGCAGCAAGGCCCTGCTGATTGTAGTGGGAAACCCGAACGTTTTGAGCAGAGACAAGCACTGGAACAGGTTTGTAACAGCACAGTACTACAAGTCAGTTAAGATACAAAAGTCATGTACAAAGTGCACAATGAATTCAACTTGAAGTTAGTTTTCAGTTCACAAATACTGTATACACATTTGTTTGTATAGTTACATGTAAGAACTTCAGCAAGCAGCTTGCACTTTGAATTCTAAACAAGAACAAGCATGATATATATTGTATATGGTTGAAAAAAGATTGTAGCAACATACAGAGAAAAAATTGAATATAAGTTGTCTGCTCCCCCTCGCAGCTTCCTGGAGTACTGCATCAGGAACAATGCCTATGTCGGGTGTGATTTCCAGACTGCGGAGGATGAGGCAGAGGAGATCACACAGAGGCTTGCAGCAGTGGGGCTGGATGATAAAGGTAGGAGCAGGGTTTACTCACACTCCTGACTGATATGTACAGTCAAACCTGCCCAAGAAGACCACTCAGGGGACGGATAGAATCTGCTCTTTGTGGACAGGTGGTCACTATGTACAGGATTCTTAATTCTTGTGTCAATAGGAAAATTTATTTTTGAGACCAATAAGTAGTCACATTGGCCAGGTGGTCCTTTTGTAACGTGGTCACTTGTATGGGTTTGACTGTATTGGGTATACATGTAGGTGTATCGACGACTCTCTTTCATTGTAGCTGAATGGCATTGAGTTTGCAATTGATGCGGCTGAATTGGAAGAGTTTGGAGCAGCTGCCATCCAGGGCAAACTCAGGTGACCTCATTACAGCAATTATCCCAATTGTTATATAATAGAGGTCACTTTAAGTTTGGTAAGGCACTAGGGTTTTGAAATACTTCTGTCATCAACTTAAGCCTGATTTATTTCAACTTTTTGCTAAATCCGAGTAGATGACCATAACATTTTCAACTCACAATGTTTTCTTCTGTGGGAAGCAAAATTAACATTTTACTCTGTAATTGTACGTAATTATAATAGCATGGTTGTCACTAACATATGTGTGAAATGTCAAGGATGTTTTCACTTATTGCAGTCATCAGTGAGACCTACTTTTAAATCTGATTGACAGACTTGTTAGAAAATACAGGAAACATTTGAACAAGGATGTGGTTGATTACAGAATGTTTGACTATTTCACTGACACTTTATAAAGGCACTTGAGTTGGTGCAAACTGTTTGTTTTTTTTGTGTACAGTAATACAGCAACAGTTGTTCCAATATGTTTTAACAAGTCCAAATTTTGCAACACGTTCTTGTCTGGTCTTAACACTTTACAAATTGCTTGAATTTACTACATTGTTTTAAGAATATCTTAAGAAGTGCTTCTCATACCCAGAACATGTAAACATGTTTAAGTGTGTAATGTTCCATTTTCCTGAGCTAATATTGTGAAAACGTTTCAGCTTGTTTCATTTGCTGTTGCACACAAAAAAACAAGTATGATTGGTTATTTTTACAGAGCTATTTTGCCAAATATACAAAAGTCATGATTTGAAAGGGCAGTTGGCAAAGGGCAAGGGCAAAGATAACTGTTGGGTCATTACTGCACTCTGCAACCTGGGTGGTATTCTGGTGTGAACTAAAGCCCAAATAACAGCAATGTGTGATTCGTCCTGCCAATTTTCATGGGTAACAATTATGTCGTAAGGGACACATTTACAGCGCAGTAACCCATTAAATGTGCAGCTGTCAGAGAACTAACATGCTAAAGCTATATTTATTCTAGAATTCGGCCCATCTTCCAATCAGAGTAAGCTAGTAACTAAGACCATTACACATTAGTGGTAAATACGACACGAATGTATAGACCAGAATTTAAACCAAGGCGGCAGACTCTTGATATCTAAGCAGACATATGAGTTTGGATTGTTCGTGAACGTCCAATGCTGCATTTTCCCACTCTATGCCACTCTATTTTCCAAAATCTATCCAGTTGCTTGAGTAACTGTTACCTTGCATGCCTTAATACCTGGATGTCTGACCTTCATTGGCGTATACTAACATATATATTTCTTTGCTTCTCACAAAATCATTCTCTGAATCCTACAAACTAACACGACCACCATGTCTCGCTTATACAAAATATTTTGTCTAAAGAATGTTCTGTACCTTTTATTCCAGAGCCAGAAAAGGAAAATGATGGCGAGAAGAAGAAGGAAGAAGAGGAGGAGGAAGAAGACAGCGATGGAGACTGGGAGAAGATCGAAATGAGCGCCGCAGAGGAGCTTCTCCAGCCTTCGTGGGGGGCAGACCATTGATGGAAGAGCCTACCCAGAGGGAGAGGAGATGGAAGATGAAATGGCAGTAGAAGATGGATGAAGGGACTGAAGATAATGAAAGAGAAAGAACAAGAGAAGAGGTAGAAGATTGACACAACATATGCCTGGATAGCATTTTTAGATATTTTGCCCAACATTTTTCAATCCATTGTCAATTTTGAGGGAACATGATTCCTGTGCCAGGCTGTGTTGAGACATTTACTAGCATTTTGTTGGTGAAATACTATCACAAACACGGATGCCTTTTGTTGGTACATTACCAGCATGGAATAGGAGAAAACACACAAAAATCTTCCAAAGAAATTTGCCACTTTGCCATAGCAGTGTTTCAAGTAGCCTCATTGGTACGTAGTAAAACCATCATTAGCACTTCAGGCCAGCACCCACAAACATTTTTGTGCCCCCCCCTTTGGAAGCTTACATGATGTCTGGCAGTATTATGGCCCAACATATCATCATTAAGGGAGGTTGTTGACAGGAAAGAACAGTCGCTATGTCAGGTATGTCAGACATCGGTGTAGCCCACTCCTGAGGAGTCTCAGTCATGATCTGGTGTGCCAAGCTCCATATCAGTGCAGGACAAGGTCATGTTTGCACAACCAAGGTATATTTGCACTTGGACTTACCTGCAGGCACAAAGTAGTAAAATGAGTTTGTTTAAAGAATCCAATGGAATTTGGAAAATTTAGCAAATAGTACTGCATTGTACTATTTGTCAGTATGAAGGAGAACCTTTGGGTTGGAGAAGCAAAATTTAACTTTCACAATGGTTTTATATTGAATTGAAATGTTCAAGCATAATTCATTTTTAAACAATGCATCTATCTTTGTTAGGCCTTTTAGTGTTGTAAAATGTTAGGTGAAAACAGGAAAAAAAAACTGATAGACAAACGTCAGGTGTATACTATCGGTTACTGTCTCCTGAATCAGCATTCTATGGAAGTCGGATTGCTGTTTGACATAGTATGTTTATACGAGAATGAGTCAGAGTAAACTCAGATCAACCCAAACACTGACATGTTTGTTATGTAGCCAGCCTGGAGGATTGAAGGGGCAGTAGCCAGTATTATGATAGGATGGGCCGTGTCGTGGTGTTAGTGCCAGTCCAGTTGTCCTCAGTGCGGTGGATCTATGCAGTACTCACAAACTGAACCTCGCTGCGGAGGGTCCCGCATGTCTTCCACAGAGAGGAGATCGCAACCACATTCCTGCAGGAAAGGGACCGAAGTAGACTTTGACTACTCGGCTGGAATGATTGACTTTGGATTATGTGGAATTAGGACTTGTAAGCTTAGCATAGGGGTTTGTAATGCAGGGTCCATCCTGGTGTCTGGGTAGAGATGTGTAGAGTCCCTGTCTGAAGCTGTACAGTGTTGAGCACTTTGTCACAGGAGGACACACGATAAGCCCCTAGCTAGCAGCAGCATCATTAAGAAGCTGAGAGATCACCTGAAAGCTAAAGAAAAACAAACAAGAACTTAAGATAATGCCATGTTTTGCAAAGAAGGGAATACAAGATCAGCCAGTATGAACAGATAATCCGGTTGAAGGCAGTTTGTTTTGGGAATTCGGTCATAATGATTACCGCGGTGTATCAGGACATTCCTAAAACCCTGATGTCCCACATTTCCTCCGATTGCTGGAAAGTGTAGTTGTTAGTTGGCCTGTCACACGCTTTCAGAGCAATTGATTTTAGGTGCCTCCAGATGTTACTGTACAGCCTTTTTCATCTATTTTGCTCAATACTGTTGCATATACGTGTCTGTACGTTGTGTATGAATATTTACAATTAGAAGTTATTCATAACTGACTTCATTACATGACATAGAAGTTCTGAGGATCTGAATGAATGGGTTTTTCTGCATTGGTTGCTGTTCATATTCAAGATATCATAGAACTTTTAAGATTTTTTATAATGGACAGTTTCATGTCTATGCCAGTATCTGCATTACATTTTGTGAACAATTGAATGAAAAACAATAAAACAGCCAGGTGCATGTAGATAAGGATACCAAACTTTGAGATAATCAATACAATCTTTATACATCTTTTGATAAAGACTTGAATGTATACATTTTGCTGTACTCTTTTTAGAAGGAATATTCCAGCAGGCCTGGCAGTCTCCACATTTTGCTGCTCTCATATTTCCCATGATACAAAAGTTGCTTCAAAACTATATTGCAACAGGCACATTAGCCCTACATGTATATCAAGATTTTGAAAATGTTGCTGTCTGAAGTTTTTCTCATTTAAAAATCTTCCAGTGAATCTATCATATACGCCATTATAACTGCCAGTTGCATTCTTTATTACATTCTATGATGATCTGTATGATTTTGTGGTCAGTTTGGTTGATTGGTTGGCTGGTTGGTTGGTGAAATGATTTAATATGTTTTTACTAGTTTATATTTCTTGAACTAACTTGTCTCTAAGTGTTGTTTACTAACAGAAGAAGTTGAGCTGTTTTAGAGGGAACCTGGTTTTAGTATGAGTTGATTTTTAAGAGCCCTTGTATAGTAGTTAAGATATACATTTTACTGAGTGAGTCTACATTGCTTATATTTCATATCACCAACAAAAACTATTTTTCTATTTTGCACCTGCATAGCTATGATACATGAATCAGTGCCTCTTAGAATTTCTTACTGAATGAAAATTGTATAAATCAAAAGCCTGGAGAAGCAGTGCTTTCTGAGATAATGGGGAAAATGTTAATGATTGCATATGACTTAATCATTGGGTTTAAGTATGTTGAAAATGCCAAGCACATTGAAATATACAATCAATCTAAAGCTGACAATTATGTACTGGTACATTTTCAGCATAGCGTAGACAGAAACGTCAGAAGAGAGTTCTATTTGAATGTACTTGTAACCAACAGATATGTCTAAGACAAAGGTGACTTCTGAACAATGGAGAAGACTACAACAGTTACTGTGAAATAAACCGAGTGCAATACATGTGAGATTTAGAGACTGTGAAAGGTTCTGAGCATTTTCTCCATTCTTCAGCTGTCACCTTGTCTGCTTCTGATTGTTATTTTGGATGACAAACTGTTACAGCATTGCAGTCTTGTAGACTAGACCAGAGAAAGGGGGTTTATGGGTGTTCAGGGCATGACTGATCTTTGCATGTTGTATGTGTAGAATAAGTTATTATGGTATGGTTGACTTTCAATACTATACTCTATAGTAAACTACACTTCTCTTTCATATAAGTTCAGACAGGCTTACTCCACAGCTTTTAAAGTATTGTGTAGACTGTACTGCCCTTGACTGTCACCTTTACAAATTCTTCTGATGGATTTGTTGGTTTCTGGTCGCCAGTTTCTATCAACTCTTCCTAATGTGTTGGAAGGTGATACCGTAGAACACAGCTATGCTGAACCAAACCACCCTTTTTCAACATCTGGTCTACAAGACTTGTAACCTGTTTGAACCGTAGTGCAATTCTGTACAGTCGCTTCATGCTTTCACACATGCCTGCACAGCAAAGTCTACACACCAAAGATACAGACTGAGATACCCTGGAGCTATGCTGAAGTTGTCTCTGTGGTGTCTCATAGGCACAGCAGGCCAACACATTATGCAAATCAGTCTCTGTAAAGCTCAGATTACTTGTAGAGTGGTTTTACATGTATGTAACATTAGGTGTTTTAAATCCAATAGGGACTTGATTAGGTGTTTTAATTAGGGAAATATTCCTGGTGGAACTAATGTGAACAAATTAGGGTTTAGTTGCACTCTTAATGAGTTTAGATAAGTTTTGGTATTTGTACTGTAGAGTAGGTTGTTGGACGTTTTGAGAACTTGTTTTGTCCTTTATAAACTGTGTCATGTCAATTCTAAGGATGTTGTTGTGACTGTCAAGAAGTGCTTGGAAACAAAGATGGTGATGATACTTGATAAGGGGTCATATGGAGAAAGTATGACATTAAGGTTGCTGTGAACAAGGTGTAAGCATAGCTAAAACCTAGTGTTAACAACAGGCATTTGTCTAGCCTTAGCAACTAGCACAAGAAGAGGGCACGCTGTTCACAAAAGCCAGTTAAACCTCTGACAGACATCTTTGATAACATCCTTAGACTTGATTGGACATAGCTCAATGCAATTTGAGCACAATCTCTCCTCTTACCTCAACGTTATTAGTCTCCAAACAGACTTCACAGGGCTCCAAGTATTGTTCTAAAGGTGATATCAACATTTTACCCTTGTCCAGGTAGGCCTTGTACTAGAGCTAGGCTTGCATACTGCACATACCTATAGCTACCCAACTTACCCCCAAGAACATATATAGAAGCCCCGTAAAGTCTGTTTAAGGATTACAACAGCTGTCACATTCCATATGAAAGGCACCTGTGTGCCGCACTTAGGTGCCTGGGAGGCCTTGCAGTACTATTGTTGCATGTTCATTGGTTAGACCAACCTGACTACTGCTGTCACTGTCGTGTGATGTGCATAAGACTTTGTGTTACAAGTTTGTCAATATTATCATAACACAAGTAAAGAAGATTTCATGTGTCTGTGGATGCTGTCTTTGAAAGAATTGCCTCCCTGTCAAGTACTACATGTCTTCTCCGCTCAGGAGACCTGTTACTGTCGATATTAGCCCAGTTTTTGTGCTTTAGATTTTAATAAAACTAAATTTTCTCCAGAGATGCTTCCTGTTGTCTCTATGCATATCTTTGTATCACTATCAGAAGTATAGTTTCCAGATGTCAGTGTAAAAACATACAATTTTGACAAAAGGTAGCATAGACATAGATTCCACCATGACACATGTATAGAAACAAGTTCCCATACAGAGAGATCTAGAGTGTCTACTGGTGACTTACCTATGTCTCATGAGCGCTCTAAAATATCCTCATACCAATTCAGCAACTTGCAGAGTTGGTCAGGGCCACTGAAATCTCTAATCTAACATTTGTTTTATTCAACAATGAGAAAGAAACCGAGTTGGAGAACAGTTTATTTGTCATGATGTAGTTCACCAACTCAAATGAACTTTCATACATTGCAGCACTAAAGCGTTTGGAATTGCGTTCTTTGGTGTTAAAAACTCCAGAATTTTTACAAACAAATACACTCACAGACAGACACACACAGACAGAAACGCGCGCACACACACACACACACACGCACAGATACATACAGACACGCGCGCGCACAGACACACGCACGCACACAAACAAACACATACACACCTTCACATACATGTACCGACTCAACATATAATAGCCCTCTGTATACTACAACTGTCCCGCCCACTTTTGAACTCCGCGGCAGGTGCTAAACTTCCTGTCATCGGGAGTCTTATTACTTTCTTGGTCCTGTTTTCAGGTCTGTTTCCGACGTCTTTAAAACTCCGTAACGCCAGGAATGAGACCTTAGAACGTAGTGTCTTGACTTGTCGATCGGTTGGGCGCTCTCGCGTCACGCGTTCACACCTTACATCTGTTAGAAACTCCCACCGGTCAGCCTCATGTTTTACACCTGTTCACGAGAGTTCTAGGCTTGAGACTGAAAATCTGAACCAAGAAACCCAATCTAAACGTAACGTTTACACTTACAACAAAATCGCAGTCCCTTTCAATAGCTTCGACCTGTCACCATCTCAATTCAAGACTTGAGAAATAGTTAAAATGAATATGCCTAAAGTAAGGACAGATGGAGAGAAGATTGGGGCTGCACTATAAGATAAAGGGGCATATGTACACGTAATGTTGATTTTTGTGGAACCTGATGCAAGTAGAATTAAAGTTAGGATCATTGATGAATTAGAAATGACAATAGTAAGAAATGGGACAAAGTTGACAACGGTCAGAAAAATATACTTAAGTGCAGGAGAACTTATGAATGGTATCAGCGACGCCGCGGTAGAACAAAGACGACCAAAGGCTTCTTCTAGAAAAGGACAAGCACACTTTGGTCATGAAGCCATTAACATGAACAATGGTTGTGCAGCACGGATGGACCATAGAGAGGCGTGTGAAAACAGAAAAACACGCCGATGTCTTTCTTAAGCATTAAGAGGTCAAGAATGCAGTGTTAGGAGTACAGGAGACAAGTGCTAGTCTAGCAAGCGGAGCAGAACAACAACAACTCCACTGCCCTGCGAACAACACCGCCTTTCATAACGCACTCACGCAGCCTTAAAGTAGCGACAATGGAGAATTAAAACAATGACCATCACAAGGAGAATCCTTATCTGTATTGTCTCTGTACACATGTCGACGCGAATTGTCTCAGAAAAAGCTAATCAGGAAATGGCTGTTAATTGGGAGGGCGTGTTGGTCCGAGGACACTCCACTGTTGGTCCTGTGATACTGAGGTTGATAAGGCCTTGACAACAGGGCAGATCATTTGCTATTTAGTCACTGATTTTTCTTTGTGGTTAGAATGGATCAAATGCCATTGTTACATTGTTAGTATTTCTCTCCAGGCCCCGCAAGGCGTCTGTGAAATAATATGATGGCTAGACTATTAGATATGCAGACTCTGCGAGTGTCACAAAGTGATACATGCCGTAGATATACAATGTCTAGAGGAGTTTTACGATTCTACTTCCCTTGGCTACATCAAGAGTTTTGCATTTTTAGAGCTATCTAAAGACCGAGTATTCAGTGTCCTGACTATATCTTCCCCTCTGTCATTCTGTAATGAGAAAATTACAGAATTGACATAAGCCGGTGCCTTAATGCGACCCTGCTTTTCGTGTTTTTCTTCAGCGGGACGGGCTAGCAGCCGGGTGGGCGTCTTGATAAGATGAGTTCTAAAACGTTTTCATTACTCCAGGCATGAAGGACGTCCTTGAATCGAGGCTTCCTTTTGGGGGCCGATCACTATCGAGAAAATCGTGTGGCAAGCAGCACTCCAAACGATTTATTTTGTTGAGAAAAGAGTTTTCACTCAACGACGTGAGCCTCGTTAATCGTGACACGGAGCCCTCTTAAACTCCTGGCAAGTCTGAGATTTGTTTCTTCCGCCTGTTTGGCATCTTTATGCATTGGTTCCACATGACATCCGCTCGCGGACTGTGATGTATGTGGAGTTTGCCGCCCTGTCATTACTGTGCGCCCTGTGTGGCTCCCCTATGGGCGCGTGAGGCGAGTTTTGCGCACCTCTCCGACACAGGTTATCGGCTTCGGCATCGCAATAACCATTAAGGAAAATGACATTGCAGGGAAAGTCCACAAAGCCTGGGTTGTACCCAGGGCAAAGCTTGCTCGTCCAGAGTAACGACAGGTGAAACATTTCACTGTTTTAGACGTGCTTAACATGAAATCTGTATGGGGCGGCGCTGTGGATTCCGTGATCACCAATTTTGGCACTTCAGTGGAACAGATCATGTTCACCAATATTTTGGTGTCTTCGTTTCACACCTGTAAGACCGCACCTTTTCGAAGTTTGCACGCTCTCTGACGAAGGTCAATTCTCGTAAATATGTTGCACAGTTATCAACTTGTATTTAATTGCTTCAACTCCTACGAGCGCCTTATGAGCATCAAACCTTTTAATCACGTGTAGTTAGGCAGCTAAGCCTTCTATACTGATCCATAACAAAACACTGCTATCTACTAAGAACGGACAAATACACTGCAAATGCTATAAAAACTTTGAAATGGGTGACAATTACGCGTAATTAACACGCTACATCGAGGCACTAAGTTCTGAAGCAACAGGTGTGTTCGTGCAAGGCCCCACCAATAAAAGTAGTCCCAATTTTCTCACGTCTTGAGTAATAGCTTTATAATCCCTTCGCTATTTATAAGACTTCCCTTTTCGTTCCGTTTGCTCTTTTAGAGATCTTATCGGCACTGCCATTATGTCGGGGAGTGTTTGCAGACCGAGCGCTGAGCGCACGACCTTTGGACGCCGTGTTTTCTTGTTCATTGTATTTTGTCCGGGCTCTGTGCGGGCAGGGCCCGGGACGACAGGTGCATTGTTCACTTGCCGCCGAGCCTGAGAGGAAGCTATTCTTCCGACGTGACCCGCTGATGACAGCAAGTCAGAGCAACTTTGAAGTGCTGACCAATCAGCTTCCAAGAATCCTCATCGAGAATCATGCTCTAATCTCAAAAATTGCACGCCTCGCTGTTAGAGGAAAAAATTACCGCTCGACGAGCACACGACATTGTGCTGATTATACTCTCCTTGCTGATTTGGTGCTCCCTCCACCTCACATTGTTGGGGAACGCTTAATTATCTTGTAAAAGTGCTGCGAGCGTCATGCATGAGTCCGCCTGAATCGGGCGCTGTGTGTTACTACACCTGTGTGTTTGCCTAGCCGCTGGCCGTGAAGGCAGACTTGTTTTCGGGCGGGGAGCAGGGACTGAGATTGCGTTCAGCCGGGATCCCTCTTCTTACCGCCGACAGCTGTCACAAGTGTATGCGCCTCCGTGAGCGCGTCAGCCAAGGCCTCTCTACGTCTTTTTGTTTTCGCTCCTTCAGCAAACGTGGAGTCGGCAGTCGTGTGTACATACGGAGGGACCGTTGCCATGGTTTCCCCACCTACGACCCGTTCCTGACTGCGGGCTAAGTGCCGCTTGTACAGATTAAATGTGAACACGGGGTGACCGCACGCTTCACTTGGAACAAGGGACACGGCGAGGGAAGGGCCCCACCATGGTGCTATATCCGGGGACATGGGTCCTAGCGCTGTCCCTGTGCTACCTAACGGACGCCCATGGACTCAGCAACTATGGAACGAGTAAGTACTCATGTACCATTACTAGATGCTAGTATGGACTCCGTTGTTTTGGTGATCTTCACTCGAGGGCATGATTCATTCTGAAATTTACATCGTCGTTTGGAGGGGAGGGCAAAAGGGCGCACACAAGCCGCAGGCAAGGCAGTGATGCGCCCCACACAGGTGTTCCACTACCTGTACGCAACGTTACGATCCTCCGACTTCAGTTCCTGCATCAGACGAGCAAAACACGCACGGTTAGCTGAAGAATCATGTAATGTCCTCGCCAGTTGGCTTCTCAGAATTGAGGTGAATGGGAAGCTACGCTCCGTGCATGTGTTTGCTCTTACCGGTCGTTCAGGGCACAGCACTTCCCTGTCCCCGGCATTATCCCCGAAAATGTAGCTTACAAGAGGAATGTCCCTCTACGAGCCTTACATAAAAGACCTTATGTGACGACTTTGCATGTAACAGTTAGAAACACCGTGTCTTTGCCAGAACAAACTACGTCTAAGGTGGTGGAGCCAGTTTAAGCATGCACCTGCCAGGAAAAATACATAAGTCGTCCTTGTTTCTTGCCACAATGGTTTCTAATTCTGATCCACTATGTAAAGAAATCGGATTGAAATCACAGCTCAGCCTTAATATTGAGTGAGTTACAGGATAAACAAGTAAATTTGTTTGCAGTGTGTGTAGTAGACCCTCAGCACATGGACTATTTGGTCACTTGTTGGTGGGTCGTTGGCACAAGGCGTGAGCAGTGGTGGTGTACTGTGAAACTTATAATCTGTGATTTGATCTCCCTTGATAACACAGGTACGTTAATATCCCCAAAACTTCACAATGAACCCGAAAGGTGTTGTTGTCGATGAACATAAAAGCAGGCGCCCGCCGCGTACAACCGCAATGATTTTGTACAAAAGTAAATTTGCACTCGGGGCTCGGCACCAAGGTTCGTACGTGCAGCCTCGCCACGCTGGGTGGTTAGGTAGTCCACAACAACCGACGGCCATAAATCAGGCCACGGTAACTCCGACAGTTACAGTTTTACGACAGTTGTTAGCGAAGCCATTATGCTGTGTGAACAGCGATATCAGGAGGGTGAGGTGGACAAACCCCGCGCTAACCTACCATTTTCCGCTCTACAAAAATAATTCTGTTTTCGGGGACGGTCACGCTGCTCTGGGCTGTGTCCACAAGACAACAGGGGATTCCGTGTGAGGAATACATCTTCAAGGCTTCTCTAAAACCCCTTTCTCTCAGGGAATAATCCACGTGGTGGCTTCTCTTGTATCCACGACAAAATCCCTATGTACTGTCACTCTCAAAGCCCAGCAGTCGCTAGGATCAGTCGATGAAGGCTATCATAATACTACAGGACCGTGTTTAAAGACACCGCTATCTGAACGGGGTGAGCAGAAAGTCTACATAAATAAATATTCTTGCCGCTGACATACAACCTTTCATCAGGAGAAAGGCACAGACGGCGAACTCTATAGGGACGCACACTGGACAGAAAAATGGAGATGAACAATAAATAATTTCTCGTGGGCCGCCACATTCTGATTATTGTTATGACCTTCCTAGCCTTGAGAACTTCAATTGGAATAAAACTGTAAATACATTTGGTATCATACCTGAAAATTGCCTGAGAAGAAAGTAGAGTCAAGTATAGTATCATAACGACAGTATCTGTTGCGCAAAGTGCCAAATGTACAATGACGGCTCCAACAAGTGTTATAATAAGTATTCATTGTGTGGTCAAGTGATCTTATAGTGGCGATCGTATCAGATATTTTGTTGTCTACTTTTATCCATTGCCCGATATTTTTTTCATGGTACTAGCAGTCATATCAACTGCATTGTATGTTCAGGATTGGTATTTTAGAAATCTTTAGGCAAGTTATGATTTAGAAATGATGTCGGTTTTTAAAAGAAAATAAACCCAATCGTACGCACGCGGCACGTCCATCATCTACATGTAGAACCATGTAGTATTAGAACAAAAGCCATGAACACTCCAACTAAGATGGGCCGAGAGTAGAGAGTCACGTAAGTCTCTCGTTATTCCATAAGACATCTTCCCTCCAAATCGATAAAGGTCACGATCGTGGCGCCGTAAGCTTTGCAACAATTTTCTCCTTACAAATTGGACCGGGTGGTCTGGGCATTGCGGTGTGTTCGCTCAATTAGAGGATAACGTGTTCAGGTGATGAATTGTCTGAAGTGAACTGTGCGCGTTCAGCACTATTCAGGTGGTCGGAATTTATTGAGATGTAATTAGGCAGACGACAAATCATCGCGTTTGTCGCCTGCAGCTATATACTGTGTGAAGCCAGATCTAGCTATAACCGGTCATGCTTCGTACCGTGATTATATGCCTGAACCATCATAAAATGAAAGCCCAATTGTACTGCCCTGCAATAGTCATGATTTTAAACCATATGTACAATGTACTTAGAACAAATGATTAAGACCAGGCAATGGCTTTTTAGCAACAACAAGTGCAATGACAATTCACAAGAGATAAAATGCCACCCGCCATGTCCATGGCTACACGACAGGTGCCACTCACTGTGTACTCGTTCTGACTGCTCATTGAAAAAATGTCTCTGCAACAAGAACAAGGACATACGACCTTGTTAGTGTATATGTGACCTTGAGCGTTCTAACATTGCTAACTTCTGATCAGGACAGGTGCAAACTGTCATAGAGTACAACACATCGTCTTGTCAGCGAGTTTTAACGTCTAGTTAATGACTGCTTATGTAAAGAAATACCCTCCTTGTCGAGCAGCTACCGTCGCAAATTCTCGATTCATTGGTTTGACCTGGCCAATAGGTCATGACATCGACCATGTATCAACAAACCAAGTTGAGGTCAAGTTGAAAACCCAGATGTCAATGGATTAAACGTTTTCTCCGGAGCTCCGGGAATACCAGAGCAAAAATTTGAAGCAAAATGTGTTAGAATATTCAAGACTGCGTCTAAAGACCAGCATTTGATATAGTCATTTTCATTTCATTCTCTTTCTCGTTGCTTTCTTGTGAAGTGTTAGCAACGACAGGTGAAGTAGTATATTTACCAAAAAGATACTTAACAGATACACGCCTATAGTACAGATTATATTGTTTTATCGACGTTTTCCTATTGTTGTTGTTTTCCAGTTGACTTCAGTAGATACTGCGGCTCCGGTCACTTTGAGGAGGCGGATCACGCCGGGTTCATACAGTACGCCCCGGAGACAGCCTCCTCCGCCCGCCAGAGCTGCATGCTGCGGCTAAACCCTCCCGTGGGCGCTATCGCCTTCTACCTACAGTTCAGCAACCTCACCCTGGACTGCTCCTACCAGACACTGAAGGTTTACGAGAGGACGAAAGTGTACGAGCCCGGCACGATGTTGGTCGACTTCTGCTCGGAGAACGCCGACGAGGTGACGGAGATTACGTCATCAGAAAAAAGCATCGGCATCGAGTTTTTCTCCAACCCTAACAAGGACAACTTGGAGGACAATCCCGCCGGTTTCCTCATCATGTACACAGTCTTCTCTGGATCAATTGAAGGTAAGCAAATCAAATATCACACTGAGAAGGTATCTGTATATCATGGAATAAATAGCATCGACGACCGAATGGATTGTCACACCTGTACCAACGTGTCAACAAATACCTTGCCAACAAATATGCATTCGCAATAAACCTCCATGCCCAAATTTGGTCAATTTCAAAGGATACTGACTGCGCGCTTACTATATGGCATCTACCTTAATCCTTGTGCTATTTCCATCTCACAAATCTGAATGGTTTCCACGTGAAATAACTCCACTGTGTTCTACTGTAGACCATAGAATAAAATTCTTGTCGGTTTGAGTGATTCTAACTTTGTTTCTTTAACAATCACGTTCACGACGTGTAGACAAGTCGAGTCTTAAAGGTCTTAAAGCGACAAGACGTAGTCTTCCCTGTGGGAGCAGTATTCTTCAATACAGTCCTGGGAACGGTCGTGATGACGGACGAGGCGCTAGGCGCACGCGCCGTGTCTGTCAGATAGGCATCCGGCCGATAGGGTCTCAACTAATGGCCCGTTCACTGCTAGGACGTCTCTCCTAGAGCCAAAGTACTGACTAGGAACAAAATCGTTCAAAAATAAGCTACAGAATTGACAACTCTTGTCCTGGAAACAATATGCCAGTGAGAACGCATCTACCGCTAGAGTTTTGGAGCTAAGACTAAGTTGTGAGATGTTTGAGATAAGTAAGAAGAAGAGTTACAGGTCTAAGTGTCCTAGCGGTCGGGCTCACATGTCAGAGAAGACTGGAAACACTTTGCACTGATGATAAGAAAGCTGGAAAAAATACAACAACGGCGCCCTCAGTCCGACTCCCTGACAGAGGCGTTCTCCTGTTTGGGGTTGAGATAAAGTTACGTCGGTTTGTTGTCACAACACGTGCTGACAAGGTCTCGTCTGTTATTATACAGATGTATTCCAAGCTTCTCGGAAATGCTAGCCGCTCTTTAAGCGTTTAGATTTGTGAAAGCTGCCTGTGGTGTTGGAGAACATGTATCGTCTGTACACGTAGACTAAAATGACAGCAAATACAGCCGGCCACGTTAAAGGTTGAGTAATTAAATTCTCAGATTGAGTGAGAAAGAGAGAAACTTGAGGGGGGGGGGGAATACAAGGAAAATAGACATCGAAATGCAAGATTGTGTGATTGAGAATTTCTCATTTAGAAATGTGCAGGATTCATTCTGTCGATGATAAACCTTAATAATCCTTAATACTGAACTGCAGAACCATATACTGTACATGAAAATAACACGATACTCTACATTACACCCACCCCTTTGAGTTGCGGAACCAAAGGTACCCCTCATCGACATCTTAGATCATATGGAAGGTCTCAGAAAGTCGTCAGCCTGAGTTAAAAGGCGGTCAAGAACTTGCTCGTGAACTCCCAAGGCGTTGTTGATAAATACCTTAATAAACTTCCTCGTAACAGTTTTCTTCTTCGACGCTATCAAAGATTTAGCGGTTGTTTCGCGGATCAGGGCTAGGGTACATCCTGTTGTAGCTAAATCTGAACGTGACGGCTGACTTTCATTTGACGGTACTTAAAACGTGGGCACCACATGGGATGTATCATCATCGTCTTTTCGCGTGTGGTGTCCGGATGTGAGCGGGTGTCCGAGACGTGCGTGCCACATGCAGCCGTCTTGTTACGACTCAAAGTCGATATGGGAAGAAATCGCTCAAGGAGTATCATAACATGATACTCTACTAGAAGTCGTATAGCGTATCTAAAACTGATAGGAATATTTTCTCGTGTATTACACTTTACTCTTCTTGTGCGAGATTTAAACCCATTAGCAATCATTTCACGGGGACACCTGTTGCAATAGCAGGCCTTTTTTATGAAATGTTGTTTATCATGATTCACGTCGGACATAACACCCTGGAATGATGATGACGTCGGACATTTTTCTAGCACTTCCTGGTACTAATATAAGAAAGACGCTTACGAGTATGACAAAAATGTCCAGACACTATACATGCGTGAGATATGCAGCAACACTTATCGTAAGTCGTCTGGCAACCCACACAGTGCAGATGTGAAAGAAAGATCACTTTCCCGATAACCTCTGTCTACCGGTGCGATACATCACAGTCGTTTTTATCTCAAACGTTTGCAGGTCAGCGTCTTCGAAAGTGAAAGTTCGAAACTCTGTCTGCATCACTCGTTATCGTGACGACAATCGCTTCCTCTGGAGTCGGGTGCTTTTTTCGATGACCTCTGTCGGTCGGGGCCTGTTTAACGACATGCCCACCGTGCATGTCGAGAGCTGATGTTTTGACCTTGAAACTGAGTGGCAATCAACAACGCCATTTATCACTGTGGAGTCCCCTCTCTTCCACGTGTTTTCCTTTGTAAGTTTCTGAGGTAGATCGCCACAAACAAGACGTTGTCAGCGATAGACATAACAAAAGTATTTTAGCGTTGTCTCGTATTGTTGTTCCGCTCCGTTAGGTGCCGTGAGTCGTGGAAGACCGCCCCTTCCCCACACGCATTAGGATTCCCCTGTCGCACGCGATGGCCCGACAGTGCCCATGAGTACCTAACATGGGGTGCTTTATTATAACACACAGAAGTAGTAAACACTTTGAGTTCGGTACTCGACTCCAACCTGGTCCTTTCATTAAAAGCCTACGATCAATGCCCACTCCAGTCCGCTTTACACACAAGCTCCTTGGACGCTAGAAATGTAGGGCAAGGCGTCGTGTTACTTGACCTTCGCATTTCGTAAAGTAGCTGGGAAACCCTGAGGGGTGGGGGTGGGGGGTTATGTCTGGATTTACGGGACGATTTAGCTCAGAATGATAGAGCGGAGATTGATTGTCGCGACACACTTGAAAGTGACGCCAGGTTCGCAAACCATCCATGGAATCTAAAATACGGTATCCTGGTAGCCAAAGGGGCCCTTAAGAATACAAGATATCTGCTTACATCGCAAAAGATACCGGCATTTAAAGCGTCCCCTAAATTTCCTGCTCCCTTGACTTCTCTCCGTGAGAATTGAAGCGAGGTCCCACTTTCCGGAGGAAACCGAGGCTCAGACAAGGGCCCACCTGAGCACACCGTGTCCGGGTCCTGTTGTTGTCGCGCACGGGCCGTGTGGCACGCGACATACGACACCCGGACAGCGTCAATGTCGAGGCAGGGCTGTGAAAAGCTGAGAAATCTGCATGGAGGTACAACGGCTTCGCCTGGATTGCTAGTTCCTTATTCTGAGATTACGTGATGTCTAAATCGAGTCAAAGTGCATAAAGCTACCCTGGACGATGTTACGACTTACGACTCGGTGGGAAGGAATCGCCCATGGAGTACTTTATGTGCGGGTGTCTAAAACTGATAAGAATACTTCGCATGCATTATGTTTTACACGGCTTGTGCAAGATTCAAAGTAAATGAATTCACATTGGATAAACAAAACTCTTAGCAATCATTTCATGGTGACATACGATACCCGGCCAACGTTAATGTCGACGGTCAGGGCTGTGAAAGCTCGGACCAGAAGACTGAGATCTGGATGGAGGTAGAATGGTTTCGCCTGGATTGTGCCACTTGTTAACAATCAATCCTGCTCAGAAACTATACAAGTTCGTTGTTCTGAGATTACGTGATGTCTAAATCGAGTCAAAGCCATAGGTTAAAGCTGCCCTAACGGTTGTCGTTACCTAATACCGATTCATGCTGCAGTTCAATTAAGGTTGTCAGAGAAGATCATACGATGTAATACGATACAGCGTTACTTGGTTTTCGAGTCTCCTTTACTCTGCAACGTTAATATCTTGAAAAAAAAAGACTGAGAAAAGGGCGATGGAAAAGAAGAAAATGAAACAAAGAGAGGGATAGAAAGAAAGGAAAATGTTGAAAACTGTACCAAACTATATCATGTTGCGTATCATGGACCTCTAATGCCTCTGTTTAAGATACCCTAGATCTGTCAATACTGGACATATGGATTGAACAGTGTGTCATGCTCGGATCTATTGCTTTTCACGAGGTATTTGACCACGTGTACGTTCAGTGTGTATCGGCAATGAACAAAATGCACTCCATGGTAGCAGACGTTGAGACTGATCCCGTTGGAGAGCAGAAAGAGGAACTTGATAAAGAACGGATGTTGAACCGTATCTCCTCTTGCCGCACAAGGCTCAATCTCTCAGTCCAGCTTAAACATCAATCGATCTTTCAGCCATTTCTCCCATGAATGGGACAATTAGATCCTTCACCGTTACTGAGCACCACTTCAATCTCTATTCGGGGTGCCCCGTGACGTCAGAATCAGACAAGTTACGTCAGCATGTGTTACGCGAGCACAATGGACGTCAAGGGCAATGCTAAATTTGGCAAAACAACCATCTGTCATTGTACTAGTGCAATATATAGATACAGGAAAGCCGCCTGAGGAATTTTCGAATTCCTTTCTGAAAGAGATCTTAACAGCATGGAATCAATATGGAGTAGGCTACAACAGCTTGACCCAAATACCAAACTTGTAGGCATTGCAAACTAAAATACTGTCACTTGCTTTGCTATTACATGTACAGGAAAATGAATTTCAGGCTTCTCAGTCCGAGTAACAAGTTGTCAGCAGGTTCCCCCTGTTGTCTGTGTGGAGAACATGGTTAAATGTGGCGAAGCATAGAGACATCTAGCGAAAATCACCCAAAGCACAGAATCACAGTATCTCGTTAGCCTCCGTTGCAGTCCTTTTCCCCGCAGCGTGTTTTTTTTTTTCAATTTTTTTTTGGGGGGGGGGCGCCACGTATCTGCTTGGGATCCCGTATCCGCCGTGCCTCTGTGTCCGCTATAGACCCAGCAGCGGACACAGGGTCTATAGCGGACACAGAGGCACGGCGGATACGGGATCCCAAGCAGATACGTGGCGCCCCCCCCCCCCCAAAAAAAAATTGAAAAAAAAAAACACGCTGCGGGGAAAAGGACTGCAACGGAGGCTAGTATCTCGTGCCGTGTGATTGTTTTTCCGGGTTCTTCCTGTCTCTGTCATTTTCTTCCGTGCACTTCTTGGTGTCTGAGCGTCTGGCAGGTTTTTAGTTGGAACAACATTTTCCAACATCTAAATATCAACTCATATTGTGTACTTGACGTGATTCTGGTAGTCAGAAACATATGCGGACCAATTAAATGCGCAAAAATTTGTTTTTCGGTTTTCACTGCATACATGTTTCAAAATAACCTGCTATTTTGTGTTGTTTTTCCGGCAGGTCTCGGACTGTGTCCCCTGGAACACATCGGCCCGGGGTTCATGCAGCCGCAGTTTAAGTGTGCGAACGGCCGCTGTATCCATGCTGAACTGGAATGTGACGGGATTAACAACTGTGGTAAACAGCTATTTTCTCTTAGTTTGTTCACGTAGTCATTCATAGAAAGCTTTGCGTATTGTTTCAACATTACAGCCGAAGGCTAATCCGCTCGTTTGTTTCATCTAAACTTCCGCCAGTCCATGCTCAAACTTAGAAATACTTCATATCAGTACAGACGTATCCAAGAGCGTATCCTACTGAGTCAAGCGTTAGCCTTCACTTTCTTCGAATCAGTTTATCATTTATTTTCATCTTTCTTATTGGTGCTTCAAGTGACTGCTCGTCTTTTAATGACTGATGGATGCCTTGTCCTTTCCTTTAAAAACTCTACTGACATACTCTTATTTTGCACTTCGGAAGTTAGTGAAAAGATTTATCTATTGTCGTTAAGTGTATATTGCTGTTCATTGATACATTGATGTACTGTTAATCTGCACTGCAGGTGACTCTAGTGACGAGTCTAACCTGGACCACGAGACGAACTGTGACCGGCTGAAGGACCCGCCGGGAAACAGAACGGACCTGCCGCAAGGTACCGTCATCCATGATTCAGTAGGAATAATGTACGTCTAGTAGTCTCTCTCGTTGTTCCTGAAACTCAACTCAAGTTTTGTTACATACAGGTCGTTTGTGACCTTACGCTACTTGCTAAAGCGACTCTTTGAATGAAAAAGTTTCTTTCCCTTGATTCTTGTATGTAGGTGAATATAGAACACGCCAAGTATTGCTGGTCACTACTGGTGTTCAATCGCCAATGGCATGATGTATTCTGTGAAACTATTGGCTGATTGCTGCCCTGGAGCATACCGACGAACAACTTCGGAAAGGTATCAATCATGTGACTTCATAAATTCATTGTCATTGATGATTTTCGTGTTTTCGTTCTCTCTTCCAGCAGCAAGTGAAGTTCAACGTCCTAACTTCCCCACCACGTGGAGTGCGCCTGATCAAGAAGAAGCCACGCACGGAGGACACGGGCTCAGTAACGGCGCCATTGTAGCCATCGTCATCATCGCTTTCGTCTCCGTCGGGATCATCATCTTCGCCGCCGCCGTGCGCTACTCAAGGTTCCGCAACAAGTTCCAAGGAGGCGCTACTCAGAGGAGTATAGACTACGAGTACACGGAGAGCCCTGCGTACGAGTCCTCGGAGAGGGTGGCCAGACTGGTGATACGGGACGGGAGGGCCATCATCACCCGGGGGTACATCCCCACACACAGCGTGGGCGGGAGTACCGGTGGGACGGAGGAACAGGTGACGTCGTCCGCGCACGCCATGAACGGAGACTGTTCGAACGCAGCTAATAACCCTCAGGCAAACGGTCACGTGGTGCTACCGGCGAGATCTGAGAAACCAAGTTTACAGCCGTTGCTAGGAGACCGAAAGGGCAGCGACAGTGACGGTGCACTACTGCCAACCTATCCGCCCCCTCCGTATGCCGACCTGTACCAAGTTTACGATCGCACATTAGATTCGTCAGCGGTATAACACCAGGCTTGTACAGAACAGCACGCTTATGTTAGAACCACGCTTTGTAAAGATTTAATATTGTACATTTTGATGTATATACATGTTATATCTGTATATGCTGCTGTGTTTACGCGAATTTATGCTTCAAATTTATTGAAATTTGGAATTAAACTGCAATCATTTTTCCGTTTCAAAAACTCCTATGCAGGGTGTCTTGTTTCTTTTCGTGCTTATCATTAAGTGTGGTAGGGGCAGAATTATACTAAATTATCTAAAAACGACAGAACTACAAAGTAGAATCAAGAAAATAGCTGACACTACAGTTCAAAGGACCCATACATTTTTTAATCTCATTCAATGGAGTTAAAGTTTATTGGTTTGGTAAATTCAACTAAAGAAATAAAGTGGAAATATAACCTTTCAAGATACATTCTTGTCAAATTTCCTAAATAAAAAGTCAAAGTCAAAGTGAGGTGAATTTGTACTGAAAGACCAAATCATATGGTGCTCAGCATCCACCTTTACCTAGTATATACTACAGTGCAGTAGCCATAGGCGAAGCTGTGGGGCTGATATCAATTAGGATTTTACCATGGTCAACATTGACCGAAGGAGGCCATAGGTATATACTACAGTAAAGCAGCGCCTCCTTGCAAGCCATGATGATACTACAGCATGAGGTAGGGTTGTTTTTAAAGTACAGTATAGCTAAAACATTTTTGAAGAAGAATTAGACAATTTGAAATGCAATTTGTAATCATTAAGATTCTTAAATCAGCACACATGATAATATTTTCAAACAATACAACAAAACTTTAAATGATTGCAGCCTTCAGTGCGAGACATTTTACATTTCTTTCAATTATTGGTCACTTCAATTCAAACTTCTTCTGCATGTTTCTTCTAGAAGCTGAGAATCTCCTTGTCTCGCAGAAATTTCCCTCTGGGACTGCTCACATTAGGAGGCAGCAGGGCCAGGTAGATCGGTGTTTCAGCTCCTGTGGAGAAAAACTCTCTTTCAACAGATGTAGCTTTAGGGCTGATGGCAATCAGTAGGAGGAAGGGTTACATGAACAATAACTAACAGGAATGTAAAACTACAATCTGGAGGTGTAACCGCACACATGTACTTATCTACAAGACAGGACTTGAAGCAGGATGTCTATCCTGGACTGAGAGGGAAGCTAGGGGTGGGTGTGGCATGGGTCATGGATTCTTCTTTTTGGTCTTTGAAAGGAAAGAATCTGCTTGATTTAAGATAGATGTGTCCCCAAACAAACCTTTTCCACTGATCTTCCAGCAGAAGCACCTCCCATGTCTGTTCTCGACCAGCCTGGGCAAACCTGTCAGACAAAAACACAACTGTTATAACACAATAAAACAGACCAAATCTGAATCATATGAAACAGCTGTCTATGTTTGTTTCATCTATGTATTGGTTCTGGTGCAGGTGTCACATAAAACATCATCACATCAATGATGGATGTATTTAACTACATGTATACCATATGTGGACTTTAAGAAATGTAAATGTATGTATATCACTGCAGTATGCATTATTACAGATAATCCATGTAAAGTGATTAGAACAAAGTACTTACAGCATTGACAACAACATCTGCTCCTGGATCAGCATCAAACTGTCTCTGTTGCACCATACTCAGGGCTGTCACACCCATTTTGGACACACGGTAAGCTGTGGGAAATGAACAGATTATTTTCCAAAAAAATCTTCTGCATGCAGTCATGTTAAGATTAATTCAAATGCATGTATGTTAACTGAACATGAGACTCATAATACCATAACATCAGGCTTGTACATTGATAGTGATTCAAATAAGTCCATCCCATTTGCTCTTATAATCTTCCAAATCATTTGTCAATATGCCTGAAAGATGCTCTTGTCTGGCATTGTCAGTTATGGTTAACATGAGTTTCAATAAATGTAATACCATATTTTTAAAAAAAGAGAAAACATAACTTACCCACTGTTTCCATCTTCCATCCTTTCTCTTCATGCACACCTGATTTTACATCACTAGATACACACAAGAACTTGTCATCGTGTTTTATATGTTAATACAATGCACATGTTATTGCACTAAAACACTATACATTTCAAAGCAGTCTTTATTACGGTATTCAGTTTATGCTAGTGACTTCACTTCACTTCATACACACTTAACACTAGTATCATATGCATTCACATGGCACTATAGCTACCAACAATCCATTTACCTAAAGATCATCTAATGTTTTCGGCAAGTAACTTTGCGCCGTTGTTCACACCTTCTTTCATCTCTAGCCCATCATTACCTGACAAACTGCTCCATCATCTGGACCAGCTCCTCTTTAGTCAGCTGTTCTGATCGGAACGTCTGTCTGAGTTCAGGGGTGACGTGCGACAGGTCTCCCATCCCGCCGCTGACATTCACGATTCTGATGGGGACATAAGATATCACTGTTTCTGATGAGGAAACAATGGAAACATCAATTCAATACACAAAAACTATTCAACTACTACCAAATATACATTCTCATCTATTGCATCTGACAAGAGATGCTCAACAATGTTTTCTTACGGTTTCTGATAGTCATATCAGAACACTAATTCTCATCTAGATGCAATAAAAAATCAAAATATCAACTTGCTTGATTCCAAGCAAATGTCTTGTGCAGCAGAACCTTACCACCCTCCTTATTTGTATACATTAGATAGAAGCAATTTGTACCTGGCATGAGGTCTCAGCAGTGGCGACAACACCTTGGTAAGGTTCAATGTGCCAAAGAAGTTGATCTCCATGGTAACATCAACCTGTTCCACTAAAGGTGCCGTCTTGCTATGCTGAAACGTTACATAAAAGAAACATGGCAAAACAGACAAGTCACATAATGACAGGGTAATGATAGGGTAACAAGTAACTAACAACTGAACATGAAAAGAAAACTTCGTCCATGCATCCAAACTTCACAGAAATCATTAATCTCCACAATACTGCTTGTTTATTTTTCTTTGTCAAAAAGTGAAGCTTACTACTGGACAGGTGCATTTTGTCTTTATTCCTGTACAGATGTATCAAGCAATGACATGCTTGTATCACAGGAGATACTGACAGCTAAAGGTTAAAGTAGAATTGTTGTTGCACACCCCTGATATTAAGGCCTGATTGCTTCGTTTATTTTGTTAATCTTAACAGTGTAGACCCTATTTGAGGAGAGAGAAGCAAAGTAGATGTTAGAAGTAACCATGGCCTCACCCCATACATCACCCCTGCATTGTTCACCAGCACATCCAGCCCCTGGTGCTCTTGCTCCAGGTATTGCTTGAACCTGTGGATGCTATCCAGCGACGAGACGTCTAGCTGGTGAAACCTGGGCTGACAGCCCTGCTCATTCAACTCCTTCACGGCCTCCTGTCCCCTACCCTCATCTCTAGCTGCACAACAGGGTGGAGGTTAAGACTTTGATTTCTGTTCCATTTATATGGCTCGTATCAATATAAAAATGTAGCTGACATTCCAGCAAAGTCAGAGCTTTCAATACAAGTGTGCAACTTGCAATTTACATGTAATTTTCAAGATTTCCTTGTGAACATGTCCTTCTTGTTATGCTATACTGAGAGATTTTGACTGTCAAGTATTTTGCGTGTTAAGTTTTCAAATTGCATGTTAATGTTTTGCCAACATGCAATTTTGCATGCAACCAAAAAAAGTATTTTGAGCACTGATAGTCGCGTAACACTTGGAGGATAAAGACCACACCATGCATATTGAAGATATACTATGTACAAATTGATTGTGAAGTCAACAGTTCATTATTTGCAATGCTTACCAGTGAGATACACAGTCCCGTCAAATTGCTCGCACAGCCCCTTGACTATGGCTAAGCCAATACCCTTGTTTCCACCTGTAACCTGTGTTATAAGACAAAATGATGCAGTGCAAGTTCAGAAATAACTTTTGTCAATGTTAAGCTATGTCAATGGATAAACCAGCATCAGTGACAGCATCAGCTGTGACCAAACTCTAACATCTCAACAGAACTTACACAATGGTGAGAGAACGCCTCAGTTTGAGGTTGTTGACACATGACTCAGCACTTTCACCGAGTCTCTGTTTTGTGGAGGACTTACCACAGCAACTCGGCTCATCTTGGCACGAAACTTGGAAACTTTCACATCAGCGACAACATTAGTTGTGACCAATCTCTAACATCTCAACAGAACTTCTGCACCGGTGACAGCACGCCTCAGTTTATATATTTGAGGTTGTTGACACATGACTCAGCATGATTCAGCACTGTCAGCCTGAGCACTTTCACCAAGTCTCTCAGTCCTCAGCCTGGCCTCACTCTTTACTACCTTCAATCTGCTCTGCTTGCCGATTTTGTCGATACATTGGTACGAACATGGTAGTGACTGAAGAAACTACATTTGGAGGGTGGTCCGGGGTCGGAATCCGATGCGCAAAAGTTTTACTCAAGCTTGACTCGAAGCTAGTGAGGGATAGGAAAAGACAGAAAAGTTTTAAAAAAGAAGCAAAATCAAGTAGGTTTCGAGAAGAGGACATCACTACCTATCGAGAAATTCTATCTTTCAATCGGAAACAAACTTTCATGGATATCAACTGTTTTGTGGAGGACTTACCACAGCAACTCGGCTCATCTTGTCGCGAAACTTGGAAACTTTCGTAACTCATCTAGGTCAGAGGTCAATTTGTGGAAGAAATTTTTTAGTTTGCAATGTTAATATTCTTTAAACCAAACAACAGTGCGGTATGCATCTAGATAAACTTATTTTATAGTTGTACACTATCATCAATAATCAGGAAGCTTCTGAATAAAGAAAACCGTCTGTTTATCTGTACCCAATGTTCTTTTTGGTCCCGAATTCGATAATAGACTTGCCCCATCCAGATTTCGCCAGATTCCAGTACGCCAGTCCGAGAGTTGAAAATTTCAGATGAAAAATGGCGGAAGAACTTTGTTATAACATCTCGTGCAAACATCTGCTTTTGCAAACGGTCACGTGGTGCTACCGGTAAGATCTGAGAAACCAAGTTTACAGCCGTTGCTAGGAGACCGAAAGGGAAGCGACAGTGACGGTGACTGCCCTCCTACCCGCCCTCTCCGTATGCCGACCTGTATCAAGTTTATGATCGCACATTAGATTCGTCAGCGGTATAACACCATCTTGTATACAGAGAGGTACGCTTATGTTTATAGAACGACGCTTTGTAAAGATTTATGTTGCTGTGTTTACGTGAATCTATGCTAACGTTAGATAACCTCCTTGGTTAGATCTACTGTTTTCAAATTTATTGAAATTTGGAATAAAACTGCAATCATCTTCGTTTCAAAAACTCCTATGCAGGGTGTCTTTTTTTCTTTTCGTGCTTATCAAAAAGTGTGGAAGGGGCAGAATCATTCCATCTAAAACAACAGAATTACAAAGTAGAATAAAGAGAATAGCTCACACTACAGTTCAAAGGACCCATACATTTATTTTATCTCATTCAATAACTCGACCCAATGGAGTTAAAGTTCATTGGTTTGGTATAGTCAACTTAAGAAATAAAGTGGAAATATAGACTTTCGAGATGCATCAATGTCAAATTTTGGTGCTTCTAAATATCAAAACAGTCAAAGTGAGGTGAATTTGTACCGAAAGACCAAATCATATGGTGTTCAGAATCGTCTGATGAAAACTGGTGTCTCTAGTACATCAGCACCCCCCTTTACCTAGTATATACTACAGAACAGTAGCCACAGCCGAAGCTGTAGGGCTGATATCAATTATGATGTTACCATGGTCAACATTGACCGAAGGAGGCCATATACTAGTATACTGTACTATAGTACAGCAGCGCCTCCTTGCAAGCCATAATGATACTACAGCATGAGGTATTACTTTCGAGTGGCTGTCAACACAGCATGAGATAGGGTTGTTTTTAAAAGTACAGTAGCTAAAACATTTTTGCAGAAGAATGTGACAATTTGAAATGCAATAAGTAATCATTAAGATGCTTAAATCAGAAAACATGATAATTACAATATATGTTTTGCCACTGACAATACTACAAAACTTTAAATGATTACAGCCTTCTGTGCAAGACATTTCACATTTCTTTTAATTGTTGGTCACTTCAATTCAAACTCCTTCTGCATGCGCTTCCATGCTTCCTAGAAGCTGAGAATCTCCTTGTCTCGCAGAAATTTCCCTCTGGGACTGCTCACATTAGGAGGCAGCAGGGCCAGGTAGAGCGGTGTTTCAGCTCCTGTGAATAAAAACTCTCTTTCAACAGATGTAGCTTTATGGCTGATGTCAATGAGGATTCTACCATTGTCAGTATTGACCGAAGGAGGCCATATACCAGCTTTATCTGCTCCCTGTTTGACTCATGCTTTAACTATTATAGGTTGGTGAGTGGCCAACATGTATCCAACAGCAGGAGGAGGGTTTACTCAAACATTATCCTTACAGGAATGTAAAATTACAATCAGGAGGTGTAAACGTACACCTGTTATCTACAAGACAGGACAGTCTTGTTTACAAGGAACAAGTCTACAAGCAGGAAATCTTGGACTGAGAGGGAAGCTATGGGTGAATTTGCAGTGGCATGGGACATGACATACATGGGGCATGGATTCTTCTTTGTGATCTTTGAAAGGAAAGAATCTGCTTGATTTTAGATAGATGTGTCCCAAACTAACCTTTTTCCACTGATCTTCCTGCAGAAGCACCTCCCATGTCTGTTTTCACCCATCCTGGGCATACCTGTCAGATAAACAAAAACATAACAATATAGGACAGACTGAATCTGAATCATATGAAACAGTTGTCTATGTTTGCTTCATCTATGTATTGGTTTTTGGTGCTGATACACAAAAAATATTATCATATCAATGATGGATGCATTCAATTTCCTGTATATGAAACTGTCTGTTGACTTAAAAAAATGTAAATGTATGTATATCACTGCAGTAGGCATCTTACAGATAATCAATTAAAACAAAGTACTTACAGCATTGACAACAACATCTGCTCCTGGAGTAGCATCAAACTGTCTCTGCAGCACCATACTCAGGGCTGTCACACCCATTTTAGACACACGGTAAGCTGTGGGAAATGAACAAAATGATTATGTCTCTCAAAATCTTCTGTAAATGCAGTGATGTTAAGATTAATGTAAGTATGTACATAATATAAAGAGAGAGACATAATATCATAGCACCAGGCTTCAAATGTACATGTACTCTGATAGTGACATAAATATGTCCCTCTCATGCTGCTCTCATAATCTCCCAAATCATTTGTCAATATGCCTGAAGGATCCTCTTATGTACCAATGTCAGTTAATGGGAAAAGATTTTCAATTAATAAGTGAAATGATGTTCTACTGAACAAAGACATATGAGAAAACATAACTTACCCAGCAATTCCATCTCCCATCCTTTCTCTTCATGCACACCTGATTTCACATCACTAGATACACACACAAAAAGTTGTCAGAAAAATGTGTGTTTAAACTGTTCCTATGCACTAAAACTTTACAATTCCAGTATCCTGTATGTGCTATTGACTTCACTGTCCACGCTTTATACTACTTTCATCTGCATTTATGTGGCACTACCAACAAGCCATTAACTTAAAGGAAGCCAAAAGGTATGGTCGGGAATCCTACTATGCTATGCTAAATATACCAAAAAGTATAGTCTCCATCGAAATTACATTAGTCCGTCATAATTCACCGCTATATTATTAATTTGAAAATCGCGGCATACGCCGCCGCCTGGTGACCTCGGTTGACCTCTACGGCCGCGTGACGACCGCGTGACGTCACAGGTCTTGCATTCAGTGGGAGGGTGGATATCAAAGTCTTCATTTTCAACTGGATTCTCTTCAATCTGCATGATCTGCTCAGACCTGTGACGTCACGCGGGGTCACGAGGCAGTAGAGGTCAACCAAGGTCACCGGGCGGGGGCGTATGCTGCGATTTTCAAATTAATAATATAGCGGTGAATTATGACGGACTAATGTAATTTCGATGGAGACTATACTTTTTGGTATATTTCGCATAGCATAGTAGGATTCCCGACCATACCTTTTGGCTTCCTTTAAAGATCAACTGATGTTTTGTCAAGTAACTTTGTGCCATTACTCCTTCCTTCATCTACTGCCCATCATTACCTGACAAACTGCTCCATCATCTGGACCAGCTCCTCTTCAGTCAGCTGTTCTGATCGGAATGTCTGTCTGCGTTCAGGGGTAGCTTTTGACAGGTCACACAGACCACTGCTGACATTCACGATTCTGATGGGGAAACAATGCAAACATTACCACACAGAATAACTATACCTGCAATTGCTACCGTATACATGTGAATATTGAAGTTTACAAATTCATCTTATCAAAGATGCTCAACATTTCATGTCTAAGGTTTCAGGTAACCAAAGGCATCTGGATTTTTGAAAATCCTTCATTAGGATACCAAATTGGTTGTTTTGAAATACAACCTGAAGAACAGTAGAACCCATACCACCAACATTATTCAGTCACACTAATCACAGAGTGTTAGCAAGGAGTTGCTATAGAACCTCTTCCTTTGTAGCCTTGTACCTGGCATGAGGTCTCAGCAGTGGCTTCAACACCTTAGTAAGGTTCGCTGTCCCAAAGAAGTTGATCCCCATGGTAACATCAACCTGTTCCACCAAAGGTGTGGGATTGCTACGCTGAAACATTACATACGAGAAACATTATAAAACAGCCATCGCGATAGGGTAACAAGTAAACATGAGAATACTAGACTATGTGTATGTCACCAAAATTCACAAAAATCCTTACAAATCTTCACAATACTGCTAGCTTTTTACTATGGCAAAAAGTAAAGCTTACAATATTTTCAATAATTGTGTATTGATTAGATATTATGCAGATGTTTTAAACACTGACATGCATGCATCACAGGAGATACCAACACAGCTACAGTAAAGGTTAGAGTAGAATTGTTGTTGCATGCCCCTGCCCTAAGCGATTTCAGGGGGTAAAACTTGAAATATTCTGGGGAAAACAATTGTGTTTTATGAGGTTGAAATTGACATTTGCTTCCCCATATTAGCACATCTGCATCATTATTTCAGACTTTGGGCGTTTAAAATAGCACAGAAGCAAGCCACAAAAGGAGTATTTTATTTATTGGGTCCCCCAAAAATCAGCCCAGAATCCAGCCGTAACCGTTTTCTGTCGACAATTTTCGGTAACTTCCGGCCGCGTGACGTCACAATGCCCAAGGACATTGAGCCATGACCACGTGATTATTTCTTTGGATGCGTTCGGAACTTATCGGTCATAATCGTGCATGTTCGGAAGATTTGAAATGATGGCTGGCCTCCAAGTGCTCAGATTTTCAATGAGTTTCCACCACACAACGACATCACATTTTTGCTCCATGATGGTCGATATGTGATGGTATAGTGTTATCTAAACTTACTATGGATAGAAACCAGAAAAAAATTGATTTTGAATATATGACTTTCAGCGCCCTAATATTGCTTAGGTGTCCTTTAAGTTAATCTTAACAGTATAGGCCCTATTTGAGGAGAGAGAAGCAAAGTAGATGTTAGAAGCAACTATGGCCTCACCCCATACATCACCCCTGCATTGTTCACCAGCACATCCAGCCCCTGGTGCTCTTGCTCCAGGTGTTGCTTGAACCTGTGGATGCTGTCCAGCGACGAGACGTCTAGCTGGTGAAACCTGGGCTGGCAGCCCTGCTCATTCAACTCCTTCACGGCCTCCTGTCCTCTACTCGCATCTCTAGCTGCACAACAGGGTGGAGGTAAAGACTTTGATTTTTACTCCATTTACTGTAAATGCCTTTAAGTTTGCTGGGATTTAATTTCTCATTAGGGAAAAAATTGAAGTGTTCATGGTGATATTAATTTCGCAGTTGAAACAAAAGGGTAGGCAGACCAAAGACAAAATAAGCATTTTCATACATAGTTACTGAGAAAACTGAACATCAAACCACTGCGAAAATGTCAACATCCACACAAATACTAGTAGTATCTGGCTCTCAACAGTATGGAATTGTTACACTAGGAGGATAAAGACTACATGCATATTGATGATGTGTTTGTACAGATTGATCGCAAAAGTCACTGGTTCAGCATCTGCAATACATACCAGTGAGATACACGGTCCCATTGAACTGCTTGCACAGCCCCTTGACTATGGCTAAGCCAATACCCTTGTTTCCACCTGTAACCTGTGATATAAGACAACAAAAAAAACTACATGTATATCTCCATTTTTCATGGAGATAATGATGCAATATTTAAGCTTCAGAAATAGCTTTTGTTTATGTTAATCTATATCAATGAATAATTTAGGGGAAACCAACATCAGTGACAACATTACTCGTCCTTATCTCTTATATCTCAACAGAACTTCTGTTAGACACCGGTGAGCGCTGCGGCACACCTTAGTCTGTTGACACATGACTCAGCATGATTCAGCACTGTACATGTCAGCCTGAGCAGTTTCACCAAGTCTCTCAGTCAGTGGGCAAATTAATGTCCTGACTCCTGGGCCTCACCCTGACTAGCTTCAATCTACTCTGATTGTCGCTTCTGCCAATACGTTGGTACTAACTTGGTAGTGACTGAACAAACTACATTTGTAGGGTGGTCCGGGATCGAAAATGCGCAAAAAAAGTCTGAGCTACCTCGAAGTGTCAGAGGATCTCAGAGAGGGATGGCAAAAGGCATAAAAGTAGAGAAAAAAAGCAAAATCAAGTAGCTTTTGAGAAGAGGACATCACAGTACACTGCCTATCGAGATATCCTGTCTTTCAACCAAACTGAACTGTTTTGTTGAGGACTTACCACAGCAACTCGGCTCATCTTGGCGCGAAACTTGGACACTTTCGTAAACTGATCTAGGTCAGAGGTCAATATTTGGAAGAAATGATTCAATGAAAAAGGGGTGGTTTTGTGATTTGCAATGTAAACATTGTACACCAAAACAGTACAACATGCTTTTAAATAGATGTATTTTATACTTTTTACGCTATTGATAATAAATAAAAGGCTTTTATGACTAAAGAATACTGTCTATTTTATGTAAAAATGTTCTATTTGGTCCCGAACTCGATAATAGACTTGCCATATCCTGATCTCGCGAGATTTCCCATCAGTCCGAGAGTTCAAATTTCAGATGAAAAATGGCGGCAGAACTTTGTGATAATTTGACAACAACTCGTGCAAATATCTGTTTTTGCATGGCTGTAGAGTTGTTGTCGAAGGTCTAGTAGGTAAGAAGAATACATGGAAACTAACCGGGAACTGTTTGTCATATTATGCTGTATCTTTTTCGTTAGTTGAACGCTGATCTCGTGAGCCAAACCCAGTCGACCAGTCATACTCATACTGCTACCGTGATGAGTAGCAAGAAAACAAACTCATGATCATGTGATTTGTGTGTGATCCAGAATTCTACTGATGATGCTCTAGTTTACGTAGATTATCCATCCTATAATAAATCTATAGCTGACCAACTGATCAACTCTGGCCAGTCTGTTGTGATGATCACATGTGCCAACTATAGCTATATATGGCTATTGTAGCACACTGTCATAATAATTTGAAAACCATTTATTTGCTAGTTTCAGCTAGTTTTAAAAATTGTCCATACCCACCTTTACAAGTTTTTTTTTTAAAGATGACCTATCTCGTTCTGTCAGAAGTTGGAATAGAGTATTTTAATCAATGACTGATTTTAGCATTCCTTTTTATTTTCCATATGGCAGGGTCCATCTGTGATGATGGCCTCCAATCCTCTGTTCACTGGACCCAAAACAGGCAAACACCATCGGCCTGGCATGTTCACATACAACACACAACAGAACAGGCCTCCAGGGAGACACACCAACATGGCTGCAGCCTCAAACCAAGACAGCGTAGAGACTCCTCGTAAAAAGGCCAGACTGGACAATGCTGCTGCAGGATCTGGATTTAATGACACTTTTGCAGACGACGATGAGTTTCTGACAGCCGACGATTTGGATCAGATTGACTTTATGGCATCTCAAGCATACAGCCAAGCAGATCCTTCAGTAGCATCCGCATCAGAGTCTAGGCAGCAGAAACAAAATGGCTATGGTATGGGTCAGGCATCCACCAGCTCAACAAGAAACCTTGTCCAGAGTAATGTACCCAACTTTGATTCCATAACAACTGGTTCTTCTCATGTCACAAATAACATTTCACATGGTACCAGGCAACAACAGAGCATGGCTGGTAAAAGACAAACCCAGGGAAGTACAAGCGGAGTGAGCAGTGCAGGGTCCTTTACTTTTAAGTCAGCTAGTGGTAGAACAACACAAGTTTCAAACAGCAGTGTCCTACCTAAGAGTACTGATGTAAAACCTGGTGGATCATCCACTAATAAGGGAATGGGTCAGAACTCAAGGGAGTTGGAGAGCAAAAGGACCACTTTCAGGCAGAAGGGAGAGGTACAAGTATCTACTACAGCTGCAATAGCAACAGGCAGCAAGCTGGGATCCTCGTCAACAAGGCAGGCTGGGCCGAATATCAACCAACAGGAACTGGACAGGCTGAAAGCTGAGTGTGATAACTACAAAAAGCAGGTACACAAGTATTATCTAACCTAAAGTAAGGTATTTGTTTTTATGTTTTCGTGCCTTTAGAATAGGAATATTCTATGAATTGTTAATTTCAAAATTATCTTTCATGTATTTCCATCACAGTTATCATCCTTGCAAGAGGAGCAGTTTGGCAAAGAGGGAGAAATTAAGATTCTTCGAGACTCCTTAAGGAAACACCAGGAGGAGATCGACCAATTTAAGAAGGCCCGCTTGGAAGAAGAAGAAAAGAAGGTACAAGCACAGACCTACAAGGAGAAGGAGATGAAAAAGGAGCTGGAAAAACTCAAGACACAGCTGCAGTTCAAGGAAGCTGAAGTGACGGAAGCTCAGAACGTTGTGAAAGCTATGGAGCAGAAATGTAAGAGACTAACAGAGGGAGGAAACTCCTCTGCAACACCAGTTAACAGCCCAAAGGTGGGAGGGATTCCAGCCAAGTTTAAGAGTGAACCCAAGTCCCCCAGAACCCCGGGCAGGGGAAACTTCCCAACAAAGGAGTCCTTCATGGAGGAAGGCAAGACGAAAAAGTCGCCAGGGCAGGTCAAAGGGGAAGGGTCAGGTACCAGCAACACTCCAGAGAAGCATTATGGTATGTACAATATATCTATATGTCACCATCATGGCATTTGCTCCATCTTAAAATGAATTATGTTAACCTGTTAAGTGTTGTCCAATGTCCAAGCTTTTTTCTAATATCATGTCTATCTTTTCCTCAGTTTGTGAATGACTTTTTTTTCAGGATCTCCAGCCAGAAAGTCTGAGTCTCCCAAGTTAAAATCAAGACCTCCTTCCACTCCTGAGAAGACTAGCAGTGAGCATGACAAGGTGCCGCAGACTGAGACACCACTATCACTGGGACTGGGGATTGTAGCAGGTCAGAGTACTCACAATTAAAACAATTGTAGGTGACCCATATCTTAATGTGTAGTTTGGGTTGTGGACTGTGGTCACTGTGTGGTGGATATCTAAACATGTGCAAGTCTAATGTCAGTAGCAACAATTTACCATTCTTTTGATATATACAACTTACATGCCACAGTCCTCACATAATTGTGTGTTGCTTTACTTAGATATGCACCAGGTCCCTAGACCCTATCATGTGGAATAGTAGTATGTCAGTCATTGTTCTTAAGTCCTTTTCTTACATATTTCTTTGTATAGATGGCTTCTCAGGGCCTCTCTTGATGCAGAAACTTCTACTCCCGGGAAACCTGCCAGCATCATACAGTAAACAGGAATCCCACGATACTCAGCAAGGCCTGCTCACCTTGTTCCAGCTTCACTGCCAAGTCGACCAGCCTGCCCCAGGCTCAAAGGATCATTGTCATCTAGGAAATGCCCAGGGATCTAGGTACAAACTGTTTGTAGTGTGCCTTTTATATCATACTTCAATCAAAACCTTCTAGGTCATTGATGGCACTTAAACTTGAACCAGACTGCATTCTTACCTACTGATACATGTAACAAAATTGTGTTATTTCTACAGTCAACTATTGTGATTTAAAAATGTTTTCTATGTTGTTTTCATAGTGCTGGTCCCGTTCCAACATCATCTGTTAGTAGTTCTACAAGTTCAACACTCAATTCTGAGCACCATAAACTGGCTTTACATGGGATATCTCATCTCTTGTCTCCTGCAAGAAGAGAAGAAGACAACAAGCAACATGTCGTAGATAAAGATGAGCAGTCACTGTCAGCTTTGCTGAAGTGTCCTCCCCAGACAACAGAATCTGTCGTGTCCCTCTTCCCTATGATCGAAGATCATCTGTGTCAGTACAGAGATGTCGTACAGACAAAGATTAACCAGTCTTTGCTTACCAGCATGGACGGGTCTTCTAAAGGCAGTAGTTTGGAGGGAGGGTCCATAGATTCCAGCAATTGTAGCTCTTCCACATCAGAGTCTGTTGTAAACTTCCGTCAGGCAAAAGAGGGAGCGGTAAATGCGTTAAGACTGTTGGAGAGGTTATTACTGTACTGTCCTGAGGCAGGGAACGTGCTGATGCAGGGCTGGATCAGCTGTCAGTCTCAAGAAATGACTGTGAAGCTGCGTGAAAAGATCAAAAGTGGTCAGCAAGACGAAGATGTCATGATTGTGGAGGAGGGGACGAGCATTCCGTCTTGTGAAAAGGTTAGAAAAAAACTTGATAAATGAATTTCACCAAAACGGAAATATATCGCCTTTCGTATAACACTTATCCTTTTCATTGTCTCATTTCTCATCCTTTTTGCTACATCTTTTGGTACATTGATTCATATGTTTTTTACAGAATAATTTGATAGAAGTTTAAAAAGTTGAATGTTTTGTTTCTTTCCTCACCAGATGGACACATCTACAGCGAGCACATCCACCATTACAGCAGCCCCCAGTTCTGAACAGAGCACAAAGAACTTTCAGAGCCAGCCGTGGCTCTCTACCTGCCAACTGTTTGGAGAACTGCTGAAGTTACTTGACCTGCAGGTCAGCAATAAGGAGCACAGTGCATTAGTGGTTACTACTGCAACATTGGAAGTCTTGATAGCACTGGCCTCAAGCTGTGACAAGAAGAACTTGGACAAGTAAGTGTTCTGTGTATTTCCCCTTCTTTGATCCATTTGGTATTGATGTACATGTAAAGATGCAAATACAAAAATGTACTTGCACTTAGAACACAGCTGAAATAACTTGAATTACATGTTTTTTGTGTGTGTCATGTAGGAGATATTGCATCAAAGTGATTTGCTCACAAAGCCTGAGATGTAATGTACTTCTCTTGTTTTTTTTTCCAGCTTCAAGCCTCTGTTTTCAGACACCTTGTTGCCGTCATGCCTGACTGAAAACTGTGATGTGATGACTGTTGCCCTGTGTGCACAGCTACTGGTTGCTCTGACTCCATGTTCAACACTTGTGCCTTCCTTCTGCACACAAAATGGTGGGTACCCATCTTAATACAGCTGTGCCTTTGGTTATAAAGGGCATTCAAAAGGTATGTTGCTCTTTCATCAGATATTGTATACACCTATCTGACTTCTATCTCGTGATATCCATACCTAATGTGAGCCTTGTTTGATAGAAATAAGCTTTCCCAACTGAGTTTTGTTCTGATAAAAGGTCAATATTGCGGAAAATCTGATTAGATCCATTTCGTGCTTCAGAGTCATGCCTGCTACTGAACTTGTACTACAACAGTGAGCGACAAGGGGGCACTGTTTCACAGCAGTGGTTGGCAATGCAGCAACAGGTGGGTGTGTTTGTGTGCATGTATAACTGAGGCATTTCTTCACAGTATACAGTGTAACAAATACCATATCTTTAGAAGTCTTTGTACTGACTGCTAAAAGTTACAACATATGGCACAGATATTCTTTTAAAATTATTATAATTTCTTCAGTGTAAGCTATACCTGCATTTAACAAGTAACAATTGACAACTAGTTGATATCCTAAAGCTGATGTCGACATGGCAGTTGCTAGTGGGATGTTAAGCAAGTGGCAGTGATTTAATGACAAAAAACCTAATTGTAATGATCTTCCCCCAGGTTGTGACGTTACTGTCCACAGTGGTGTCCACCCACCCCGGAGGCACTGCTCTGCTGGTCAGGAGCGACTGTCAGTGTAGTGTGGAGGTTGGTAGGAGTAGTTTTTTTACCTTCCCTTTTTGTATCATGCAAGAAATCTCTATCTCTCTCTATCCAATTTAACGTCTTTTGTTCACCATCATCTGGGGGTTAGACGTGCTTGCACATGGATGGGGGAGCCCCAGAACTCCTCATCAAGTGCAAGTCCTTTTTTGTAGCAAGAGTTTTTACGGCTGGATGCCCTTCCTAACGCCAACCCAAACCCTACTGCTGGGCTTAGGACATGGGAAATGTGTGTTAAGTGCCTTTCCCAAGGGCACAACGTCTGAGTGCATGTCCGGACATGTCTGGGTACTCCACTGGGGATTGAACCTGGGTCTTATTGGTTCATAGTCGGATGTTCTGCCACTGTGCTACACAGACGCCACCTTCATATACAAGTTATGTGTAAAAACATGACTAAACAGGTCTAACATCATGCAACATGATAATTGTAGAATCAGATATATTGGTGCTACTGTTACGCATGTTGAACTTGTATGTGTATGACACGAGGAAGAATGGCAGTGGAGAGTGGAGACATGTTGCAATATTTACTCGAACGCTTCTCTGAATTATCAATATACATGTATGTTGAAGGCACAGTTAGCATTAAAAAGAAAACATTTAGGGCTCTCAATTTGTAAGAAACAATGCTTATTTTCATGTGTAAGAAAAAACATATATTGAGTAATTTCTACATGTGAGTTGAGAAAATGTTCTGTTGTGTTGTGTTGTGTTCCAGGTGGTGAGATCACTGGTGATCATGTTGTACCGAGCTGTGAGTGAGGTGTTGGAGAGTGGAGATACCTTGTCAGCTAAGGGACAGTAAGTCTGCATGTTAAAGTATAGTACAAACTGCATGTCAAAGACTAGAATGCTTTGCAAAATGTGCTGACGTTGACACCATTACAAATTTGAATTCTGCACCTTTTATGCTCCAGGGTTAGAGAAAATGTCAGCCCCTCTTCAGACTAAGAAAAGAAGTAGTGCAGGTAACATTTGCCTGGTGCAGGTAATTTTAAAAGTTACCTGGATCAGTTTAGGTATGCAGAAAGAAGTATTTCGAGCCCTGATGGGTGATGCAGTGCTGTTTGGTGTGTCCACAGTCTCCAGCTCCTGAGAAGTGGCACCCTAGTGCTGCACCACCTGAGTCTACATGACCCCCTGTACGGGGAACACCACGCAGCTGTAGAACACCAGTACACCAGACTGGTACATGGACTCAAGAGAGTCTTCTCCAAACTCACAGATGTCAGGGAAAATGAAGGTATGGCATTCATTTCTGTCTTATCACTGAATTATGTCAGGTATAAAGTCTCAACATACACTGGACCCTTTTTTAAAGTTTCGTATTAAGGCAAAGTAAAATGGAAGGTAAATGTTTTTGAAAGAAGATGTCACTTTTTTCATAGCATGTAAAATATAATTATTCTATCTTACTATGTAATGTCCCTTGTTGAGGATAATGTTCTTAGATTTTAAAGATTCAGATCAGCATCCCACAAGGGTTATGAGTACATGTATAATGCTGTATTTGTATTGTATCTCTGTTTGTACTTATTTGTTTATCTTGCCTTCCAGAAATTGCAGTGCATGACTTGTGGGAGTTGGACCATCAGATTCTGGATGACAGTGGTGGGTCACAAGACGCTCACATGGAGGTGGACCCTTAACAAGACTGACTTTCTGATGCACTTTTACCTATACAGTCTTAGTGAACACAGCAGTATCATTCAAATGCTTACTAGTTTTTGGTGGTAGTACCATCTGTACACAATACAAACGTTACTCAAGAAATTGAATATCTTCTGGAAGCATCTGACCATTACAAAACTTCTCCAGTTGCTTGAATAATTTTTGACTTGAGTACCTCATTACCTCGATGTCTAACCTTCATCAAGGAATCTTCTGTACATTTTGGAAGCTTTTATCAAAGATGTATTTACTTTATAGCATTGCCAATGCTCTGACTTGTAGAATCTGTGCAACAGATCAAATGTATGTAGTCATTTTGCATTTATGGAAAAGAAATTGAATTTCTCATGGCTTGCATGCTTTCTGATGTATCACACAGTATCTTTTCATTAAACTTCACATTTGTTACATACAGATTTATGTACATGAATGTTACCAATATGGGTAAGTGCATATGAAGTACAACCAATGACGAAATTCTTCTGAACAATATTGGTCACATTTTCTTTTCTTTCATGATACCCTGCATATCCTTCCTGTACTTATCTGTTATAGTAATGTCACATTATAGCCTATGTAGTACATTTTATCTGTTGGTATAGATATGTGTTGAATGTAGTAATAAAAAGTCTATATTACCAGATGCTTGTGCATTTTATTTCTGCACAGTAGTAGTATGAATATGTTTAATGACACGGAACATGTGTTGAAATTAGGAGTAACACTGTGAAAACATAAAAAATGTTGATAGGAAACAGTTATTCCATACTTTATTCCAGTTATTCCATAATTTTCAGAAGTCCTGGCCACAATGCCTGAGCTGTTCACACTGGAAGCTTCTACAGTCTGACATCATGTTGAAAATATTATCAAGTGTTGCTCAAGCATGACCAGGAGATTGTATTGGGTGTACCATGCAAATGTAAAAATGCAAAACTTAATACACAAAACTATATGTTTTGACCCTATTACTGTTGGCTACCCTTTGATCAACATATGAATCTCATTTGAAGGCAAGGAAAAAAAATCAAGAAAACAGTATGTTTTTCTTACTCCAGATTGTTATTGCAGGGAGGCAACGTGAAAGTGAAACCATTTTCATGATGCCTTGTTTTGTAAGGGGCTCTGCAAACACAATAGAACAAAGACACGATTATGAAACCTATGCATGCCTGACTTTCAGTGAGCTATTGCAATTAAGCCTACCAACCACAAATAAAAGGTTACTTGGCACAGTTGTGCACCCTGGCAGGATGTTAGTAGCTTGGAGTCCAGCCTTGTTAGCTTTGGTCCGCTCCCAACTGTCGTATTTTAGCACACTTGTACAGCCAATGTCCGGCATTATGAGATTGAATACCAAAACATGCATTGTTCATAATGCTTGCATTCCACTGTCTTTTCCAGTGAATGGAACCATTAAACCATGACAAGTACATGCGCATGCATATGTTTACGGTCAAGTTCTAGTCCTTGCAATGCTTGGTATGGCCTTTGTTGTTGCACAGAACTTACGTAATGTTGTAAAACGATGAAAATATGTAAAATGAAAGCTTGTGACCGCATATCAGCTCTCAAATCCGCTCTCAACTGCCCTATGTACAACCAACAAAGACTCAACCTTCTGGGCAACCTACGGAACCTTTTAGCCCCTATTCTTGATATCGATACTTTGTCTGATCAAGCCTTCATTTATTTATTATTAAGAGGTTCATCCTTTGTTTCGTATGATTTCAACTGTAACATTTTAGGCTTGACTCAGCACTATATTTTGACAAGCAGACGTTTTAAAACTTAGTTCAGGTATATTGATATATTCATTGTTTGTTTGTTAGCTTGTTTGTATTGGACGACCCAATTGCTGTTTATTATTGTTATTGTACTTGTCTATGTAACTTGTATCTTTTTTTCCAGAGGTGATGTTTAATATTAGCTTTAGCTAGAGTACATCACCTCTGTGTCCTGTATATTCTTCTGTTGTTTAATAAAAAAATAAATAAAAATCCGCACGCGTATCACAAAGACTATTGTTGTAATGAGGTGGAAAAATATAACAAATGCATCTTGCCAATGATGCCTTTTATTTTCATTGATAAATGTGACATGGAGACTTAGAATAGGCCCAAAATTAAAATATAAATTGAGATTCTTCCTTTAGACCACCGAAAATCCCACTTACCTATCTAATCTAACCTATGAAGTCAAGTAAAGTGTATCCTGATCACACAAATTGATATGGACAACTGCAACCACACATGGAAATGACTGATGAGAATTGGACCTTTGTGTGTTTTCAAGGGTATGATGTGGTGATTAATCTTTTTAGACGATTTTTATTGATCTCCAAGTAATATCATTAACGTTATGATTTTTCTGCAAACAAACGCACAAAAATTACATGCAATAAAGTACAACACGCGGTGTAGCTATATAGTCAGTCAGTCTAAAAGACTATGACAACTGCACAAAAAGTCAAACGCTGATGGTATTGGTAAAGTCCTAAATCAATATTAAGAGTTCTTAGGGGGCCGCTTGGAAGTACACGCGTGTCGTCGTCGAGCACGCTCCTCCTCGCGGGCTACCCAGTCCCTGTGCACGGCCTCAGCACTCCTCCTCACCACCGTGCGCCATCCGACCCGGTCACTCGCCATCCTTTCCAGCTGCTGATGACTGATGCCAGCCACGCCAAGGCGCCGTTTTAAAGTGTCCTTGAAGCGTAGCCGTGGTCGCCCACGGGGTCTTGATCCCTCTTTCAGCTCGGCAAACAAAATGTCCCGTGGGAGTCTGTCTTGAGACATCCTGATAACATGACCGGTCCACCTGAGTTGCATGCGGGTAATCATGGCTTCCATAGTCGGCATGCCCGCCCTTCTCAGGATCTCGACGTTGGATACACGGTCTTGCCAGGTGATACCCATCAGTCCGCGCAGATGGCGTTGAACCAGGACAGACAGCTGGCGGACATGTCGGGCATACAGGGTTGAAACCTCCAGACCATAAAGAAGAGCACTCAGCACGACCGCTCTGTATACGTTCAATTTTGTGTTCAGTCTAATAGATTTCACATTCCACAGGCGGTCCTTTAGGCGACCGAATGCAGTCGAGGCCGCTCTCCTCCGTGCGTCGATCTCGCAGTCCATGGAATTGTCGTTTGACAGTGTAGAGCCAAGGTAAGTAAAGGTTTTTGCCTCAGCTAGGGGCGTTCCGTCCAGCAGCACCAGCAGAGGTGTGTGTGGCTGCCCCGGTACTGGCTGGTGGAGAACCTCTGTTTTCCTGATGTTTATGGTCAGACCGTAAGCTCTAGCTGCTCCCGCGAAACCCTCCAATAGCCGTTGAATGCGACCGAGAGTGTGAGCCACTAAAGCAGAGTCATCGGCATAAAGTAGTTCACGGATGCACTTCACCAGTACGTGGCGTTGGGATTTTAGTCTTGAGAGATTGAAAAGACCACCGTCAGACCGAGTTCTGATGTAGATACCTTCCAACACGTCATCTGACATTTCTTCAATGACTGCCGCGAGAAATAACGCAAACAGAGTGGGGGCCAGTATGCATCCCTGCTTGACCCCATGAAGGACCTGGAAGAAGTCCGAGGCCTCGCCGTCGACTGACACCATGGCACGCATGTCTGTGTGGAATGCCTTGATGACTCCAAGAAGCCTTGAGGGACATCCAAACTTCTCCAGGATGCGCCATAAAGCATCCCTTCCTACAGAGTCAAAGGCCTTGGTGAAATCTATAAAGACAATGTACAGTCCCATCCTTTGTTCAATAGCCTTTTCTTGAAGTTGTCTCAACGCAAAGATCATGTCTGTGGTACCGCGGCCGGGACGGAAACCACACTGGCTCTCCGGTAGTATTGCCTCCGAGATTATCTGCAGTCTTGCCAAGGCAACCTTTGCCAGTAGTTTGCCTGCAATACTAAGCAGCGATATACCACGAAAGTTGCCACAGTCACGACGGTCACCCTTGCGTTTGTAAATAGTCACTATCATGGCGTCCTTGAAGTCCTGAGGGACGGCGCAGGTTTCCCAACATTTCCGATACAACCACAGGAGCTCGTTGTGTAACACCTTGCCACTGTGTTTTAATACCTCAGCCGGTATACCATCGACACCTGGAGCCTTTCCGGACTTGAGGGACTTCAGCGCTTTCTGCAGCTCATCCGACGTAGGTGGGCCGTCCAGATCTTGGCGCACAGGGCGCTGCTCAAGTCTCTCAACGGCTGCTTGGTCGACAGTAGACGGTCTGTTGAGAAGCTGCTGGAAGTGCTCCTTCCATCTCTCCAGGATTTCGTCTGACGCTGTGTGTAGGGTCGCCCCATCTGCGCTGAGTACGGGGTTTGAGCCTGAGTGTCGGGACCCGTAGACCTCCTTCAGTCCGTCGTAGAAGGCTTTGGTCATATGTGCATCAGCAAACCCCTGTAGCTCGTCCGCCTTGCGGTCCCACCAGTCGTTCTTCATTTGACGTGTGACACGTTGGAGCTTCGAGCGGGCTTCTCTCAGTTGCTCTGTTGCCCGTCTTGTACACACTCCGGCCAAAGACTGCTGGCGGCGAGCCCTCACCTCAGCTAGCAGCATCTGTATGTCCGTGTCGTTCTGGTCAAACCAGTCAGCGTGCCGCCTTCGTGGGTGCCCAAGGACCTCTTTTGCAGCAGCGTAAACAACTTTACTTATTTGGCCCCATCGCTCATTCACACTGAGCTCCTCCACTTCGGGACCCTGCAGCTGGTTGATGCAGTCAGACACCTTATTTTCCAGCTCTTGTGCCTTTTGTGGAAGCAGACTCACATGAAGTCTGCGTAAGGGTTGTCTGGCGCGTTTTCGGCGGACAGGTGCAATACGCAGGTTACATACAGCCCTCACCATGAAGTGGTCTGTTCCACAGGTCGCACCTCGCATCACCCTTGTAGAATACACGTCCCTCAGGTCATCTCTTCGCACAAGGATGTAATCCAGCAGGTGCCAGGTACGAGAGCGGGGGTGCATCCAGGAGTAGTACCACTTGTCAGGCATGGCAAAGAAGGTATTTGTGATTGCAAGGTCCAGTTCTGTGCAGAGTTCCAGCAACAAGCTACCATTTGAGTTTGTCCTGCCTCTTGCTTGCGTCCCCAGCACACGGCTCCATCCGGGACGGTCGTTCCCCACGCGTGCATTAAAGTCACCGAGGACAATAAGTTTGTCCGCTTTTGGTACGTCATTGAGTATAGGCCCGAGGTCCGCGTAGAAGCTCGCCCTCGTGGCATCGTCATACGTCATAGTTGGGGCATATACTGCCACCAAGGTCAAGAATCTTTTATCAGCCAGCCTGATGCGAACACTGCAGAGGCGGTTGGATATCACAGTCGGCGCTGCGGCAAGTCTTGTGAGAATATCCTTGCGTACAGCGAAAGCGACGCCGGCTTGGTGCACCTCACCACCTGACCAGAAGAACGTGTAGTGCTCCTCTGTGAGCTGTCCGTGACCCTTTAGTCTTGTTTCAGATAGAGCAGCCACGTCGATGTGGTATCGGTGCAGTTCCCGATCTATGATCGCTGACAATCGTTCGGGTCTGCCTGAGTCGTCGCGATCCAGCATTGTCCGTACATTCCAGCAGCTCAGTATGAGTGCCGTCGTTGCAATACGTTTTTGATTCTGTTTTCTCAAAGTAGTTACTGTTTGTCGACCACTAAGTTGGAGATCCCGTCAGCCGTGGCTTGCTGACCCGGACAGTGCTAAGCGAGCTTTGTT